>NC_142685.1:75357500-76010000 GCF_056320005.1 Nelumbo lutea
GTCATTTGAATTTTCTAACTATAGAAGATCATCCAACTTGTGAACCTTGCCTTCAAGTTAAGATGACAAAACGACCACTTAGCGGTAAGCCTGAAAGATGTACAGGCACGCTTGACCTTATACATGCTAACATATGTGGTCCCATGAGTGTTAGGACATGTAACCAACATGTTTATTTTATAACAATCACCGATGATTACTCTTGGTATGGTTATGTGTACCTAATGAGAGACAAGTCTGAATCCTTTTAAAAGTTCAAAGATTTCAGACAAGAGGTTGAGAAGCAGTTAGGGAGAAAATTAAGACCCTTCGATCGGATCAAGGTGGCGAGTATCTCTCTAACGAATTCAGGGACTACTTGAAGGTTAATGGGATAGTGATGTGTGGCTCATTGTGACACTAGCAAGTGCACTAGCCGTTCAAGTAATAAAGTAGTGAGTGAAGTATCGTTCCCACGAGGATTTAGGAAACAATTACCAATACTAAATTGAGCACTTCTTATCTGATCAACAAATAAATCAAAACTTTAATGAAAGCTAAAAAATCCTAAATTAAAATCTATCTAAATCATTGGCCCAATTGCCTTCAAATCAGGTTAGAAGAGTAAGCAGTAAATGTCAATCTCAGAATTCAGCAATCTATCAATTTGATCAGTCGAATAAATCATGATTGAGCCTTGGTTTGGTGAAACCCCAAGGTCATGAACAGCCTCTCTCAAGTGCATGTTCATCCTATGCATGAGTGACGGTTCTTCTATCTCTAGCAAGAATCTAATCCCCATGCATGCATTTCTTCACACACTTCTAAGGCATCAATTCAAATCTGAATTGATCACCAACTAAATTGTGCAAGTTATCTCTAACCTTGCACTCAATTCAGTTCTTGAATAGTAGATCTGAATTCCTAGAGTCTCTCTCAAGCACTCTAGGAATTCCAAGCTGTAGATTAATTCGGCCAATCTGAAAATTGCAGATCTGAATTCTCTTTCAAGCAATTCAGATCTTTCAATCTCAGATCTGAGAATTCAGATATGAGTTTTGAAGGTTAGTTGGCCGAATTAATCTACAATAACACCCTTATTCAAGAAACTTTAAGTACAATTCATGACCATTTGAATGAATCAAAAAGAATTAAATTGCTGAACTGAAATTTTACAAGTTGAAATACATCAAGGAAGAATGGAAAAAAAGGAGAAAGAAGAAAGAAAATATAACAAAGAAACTGAATTCGAATCAAAAGAGAATGAAACTACAATTGATTTATTACAAAAGATCTTTGAATCACAAACCCTCAATTCGAACTCACCTTCTCTTCTAGCTTGCTTGTCTTGAACTTCCTTCAGCCCTTCTTCTTCTTCTTCCTTGCACCTAGCCTCCTTCTCTTCTCTTCTCTCAAGGTGGCCGAACCTCTAAGAGTGGGAGAGCCTTCCTCTCAAGCAATTGAACACCTTCCCCCCCTCCTAGAGGCCTCCTTATATAGTTTTTCAAGGGGGCTCTTGCCCCTTCTTGAAGTCTCTAGAATTGGGTGTATTACACCCCTCATGAACCTTCTAGAGTGGTCCCTCCTTCTCTTCAAGAAACTTCTACGAGTTGCCGCCCCTAGCTCCCTTTGGGCTGCTATTTGGGCTACAAATGGGCTGGGCCAAAATTTCCTTCTTGCTAGGCTTCTTCCCTTGGGTTTTCCAAAGAGTTAGCTTGCACTACTTGGGCCGAATGAAACTCCCTTGCTCTCATGGCTGGGCCGGGCTGAACTTGATAAATTTTGGGCTTTCTTTTCTTGCTTTTGCCTTCTTTTTGTTGATTTGGCTCCCCCTGAAATCTTTCTTGCAATCAAGCTAAAATAGGGCAAAATCTAATTAAACCAGCATAAAATTTGATGCAAAAACCTCATAAAATATAGATAAATTGTAGGTTCATCAGATAGTATAACAATTAGCTCCTCCTGCTACACCACAACTAAACAGTGTGTCAAAGAGGAGGAACCAGACTTTATTGGATATGGTCCAATCACTTCTCGTACACTCAAAGTTACCCACATCCTTTTGGGGTTACGCATTGGAGACTGTGATATACGTGTTGAACAGAGTTCCAAGCAAATTAGTTCTAAAGGCTCCCTATAAGCTTTGGACCGGTAAGAAACCAAATGTGAGACATTTGATTATTTGGGGTTGTTTGGCACATGTTAAAAGAACAAGTTCAGACAAATTGGAATCCAAGACTAGCCGTTGCCTATTCATAGGCTACCCCAAAGGCTCTGTGGGTTACCTATTCTATGATACAGGAGAACAGAAGGTGTTCTGTAGTCGAAATGTCAATTTCTTGGAGGATGATTACATCCTAAAAAATCACCATCAAGAAGTTGTTCTTAATGAGGAGAGCTCAGGGGTATTGGGAGATGTCCCATAAGCTCCAAGTAATGACCAACCTAGAAGATCTACTTAAGTTTCTAGGCCTCCAATTCGTTTCGGCTATGACCAGGATAGTTACTTGGTGGAAGCCACGACCAGTGAGGAGGATCCCGTGACTTATACGGAAGCTATGTTGGACATAAATTCCTTGAAGTGGGTAGATGCCATGAGAGCTGAGATTGACCCAATGGAGACCAATGAAGTTTGTGCTCTGGAAGATCTGCCCCCTGGGGTAAAAGCAATTAGTTGCAAATGTATCTATAAGAGGAAGAAGGGCCCCGAATGTAAGATTGAGACATACAAGGCTCGTCTTGTGGTGAAAGGGTAAACTCAGAAAGAAGGAAACGATTATGAAGAAACCTTTTCGCTGGTGGCCATGCTTAAATCCATTAGGATCCTGCTAGCTGTAGCAGCGTACCATGATTACGAGATTTGGAAAATGGATGTCAAAACTACATTCCTAACTAGAGATCTTAGTGAAGATATCTATATGCAACAACCACAAGGTTTTATAGCTGGGGGTTAGGAACACATGGTATGTAAATTAAACCGATCCATATATGGACTTAATCAAGCTTCTAGGAGTTGGAACATCTAGTTTGTCTACAGTCAAAAAGTTTGACTTTGAGAAAAATCCGGATGAGCCTTATGTTTATAGGAAATCCAGTGGGGATAAGGTTACGTTCCTGGTTTTGTATACAGATGACATTCTACTCATTGGGAATGATGTAGGAATGTTGACTACGGTGAAAGTATGACTTTCACAGCAATTCTCCATGAAAGATCTTGGAGAAGCCTCCTATATACTAGGTCTTCGGCTCTATAGAGATAGATCGAAGTGGATAATAGGATTATCCCAATCTGCTTACATTGATAAGATAGTTAAGAGATACAGCATGGAGAACTCCAAGAAAGGAAATGTTCCTTTTAGGAATGGAGTCACTCTCTCCAAGGGTATGTCTCCCAAGACTCCCGAGGAGATTGAGGGCATGAAGGACATTTCCTATGCCTCAGTCATAGGGAGCATCATGTATGTCATGCTGTGCACTCACCCTGACACCACTCAGGTAGTGAGTGTGGTAAGCAGATTCCAGTCAAACCCAGGGCAGGAGCATTGGATTGCTGTGAAAAACATACTCAAGTACCTTCGAAGGACAAAAGAGTTTTGTCTGGTATTTGATGGTAGTTCACTACAGATCCAGGGGTACACTGTTGCCGACTTCCAGTCAGATCCAAATGATAGAAAGTCTATATTTGGATATGTTTTCATGATCAGATCATGCATTGTTTGATGGAAAGGCAACAAATAGGGTTCCAAAGTTGTAAGAATAGCAGTCCACAACCCAAGCTGAACACATTGCCGTAAGTGAGGCTCCTAATTAATGAAGGTATTCATTCTAGAATTTGGAATTCAACACATCACCCATTCCACTGTCGTGTTATAACACTGAATCTACGGGAGTTTGATGTTAAAAGGTAGCATCAACGGAGAATGTGGCAGATCCATTGAATAAGCCATTGACATAGAAAGTGTTTGAGAAACAAGTGGAAAGTTTGGGACTCTGGCTTGTACCAGATTAGACCTAAGTGCAAGTGGGAGTTGTTAGACAGTGTATGCCCTTAGCTCCAATCAGAATGATGTATATTATGACATTTAATGTAAATGAATAAATTACATAGTTGATTCATGTTATTATGGTGTGTTTCTATGTAATACCCTTAAACTAGACACTTTTGAGACTTGTGTTAGTTTAGAATCTTCACAATCGCTAGATAGATCCAGGGAGATTTATCCTACTAAGGCTGACACTGATTTACCACCAAGTTGGTTGGGGTGGCTTGTCTCAACTACTAGGGTGAGACTTAAGGTACATGTAGTGTGGGTTTTCTTCAAACCTTGAAGCGGACCAGAATTCCAGTACTACCCTGGACCTTGGAGATTGATGGGCAAAACTGGAAAGCTACACTTGACCCCTAGACTCGATTATGATACTGCATTAGGTGTCAAATTGAACTGTCTATGATATTCCAATCAGTGAGATCCTTAAAGGGGGTCAAAACCTAGGTATGTTGGGATAGTCCGAGAATTCATGTGAGTGGGTGATCATAGTGATAGGATCATCCCCTTTGTTAAACAAAGTCAATGATCGGGGATGCACTCTCTCTGATGGCAACCAAAGCTACCGGCAACCGATTTCAACCACTGAAATTTGTTTTGCAAAATATATTTATATAGAGATATACATATATATATTATGGTTTCAAAATGTTTCCAAAAGGTTTTAATTCTCGGGATCCATGTGAGTAGAGAGTGCAACATTGTACCTTGCAGCCGAGGGAGAGGTCCTCTCTTGTCGGGGAGTGTTTGATCATTATGGGCTGAGAGGTTAAGTGTAAGACCATTCAGGGTAATACCTTATGGGCTAATCTTGCATCTGCCTACAGTCCTTGGGTTTTTATATCTTGGCTTGACCCAATGACCATTTAGTGTAAATGTTGGGTCCATTAAGAGCCCATGGTGATGGACATTGGGGTTCACTGTCTCCTACAGTGAATTCGGCCAGGGCTTGTAACAGAGGCTAGGCTGAACCCATGTGGCTGATGTGTAGATCAATGTCTGGTTCCCATGCCATACAAGGACATCCAACTGGACAGCAGTTTGGAGGATAAGTGAGCACATAGACTTAATGGGCCTAAAGCCCAATTCAAACTGGATTAATTAGATAAATTAAAGAGGGGCAGTTCTGGAATTTAGATCAGCAAATAAAGATAAGGGATTGTCCCTATCCACTTAGAGAGCCTAGATCCAAATAGAGATTTAGATCTGGAAACTCCTAATTAGATTAGGAGGGTTGATCTTTATCTGTAGATAAGATAAGGGATTATCCTTATCTCTTAAAGAGAGTCCAGATCCAAATACAAGATTTGGATTAGGAAACTCCTAATGGGATTAGGAGAACCTCTCTTTAAGGCTATAAATAGAGGAGAAGGGAGAACCCCAAATCATCCATCAGTCTTACTAATTCAAGAGAGAAGATAGCATACAATTGAATTGGTGCCATCTTCTGCTCTTGCCTTCTCCTGCTATTGCCACCATTGCCAGTTTGATCTCCACCTGTAGGAGCGATTAAGAAGGGTTCTTGATATCACATTTTGGTAGAAAAGGTGATCTGAAGTCATGCTCACTCGCCCTCCATCAGATTCTTGGTGAAGAATCAGGTTCTTGCTGAAGAGCCATCCTTTTGATTCTGCTCTACCCTACGTTGTATCATCTTCAGTGGGAGCAGTCTTTGGTAATCTCTTTGGGTGTGAACACCTTTGTTGGGGGTTACTACTACTCCATATCAAGTATATCCATCTCCTACCTTTTGGTTTCAGATCTGGTCTGGTTTAGGTTCAACATTGATCTTTGAAAATGCAGTTTTCTAAAATAGGGAATGTGATTCCCACATGGGAGAGAGAAATTTTTGAAATTTCGTCCAACCTACCTGGAGGGTTCGGCCATCCATATGATGGATCCCTCATCCCTTCATCATAAGTTTCCAGTTTAAGGGTAATTACACAGAAATATACCAATTATTACATGAAGCAATTATGTGCTTTTATCCGTTTACAATAAATGGATATGTACATCAATCTAATTGGAGGTAAGGGCATACACTATCTAAGACCACATACAAAGAATGAGAAACTAAAGGACAACCTCATTGAGTAGAGTACGACCAAGTGGAAGATGATATAATTTTTAAGCCCCTGCTTAACATCTCTTTTACTAGAATAAAGAGATAAGGTGAGAGAGGATCCCCATGTCGTAGACTCCTAGAAGACTGTATTGGAAGGGTTTAGAATCTGTCATATGGATGGTTGAACCATGCTAGATGGCTGGGCAAAATTACAAAAATTTTTCCAACCCTTACGGGAACCGATTTCTTGGTGAATTTGAAAACTAAATTGTCTAGATCTATCTTTCACTAAATCAGCCTAGATTTGAAACCAAACAAAGATAAATATGTATACTTGATATGGATTCCACATATGCAAATATTAAGGTGGGAATTCATGCCCAAATCAGTTCTAAAACCAGTCTCCACTAAAGATGGTGCAATGTGTAGATAAAGCCAGTTTAGCAACACTGTTTTTAGCAAAGCTATGATCCAACTTGCTTGAATCAAATGAGGTAAGTGAGTCTAATTTTCTTTTAAGTTTTGTTGTAAAGACAAAGAAGAAAACTGATATAAATAAGTTCTTGAAAGCCTAGGCCATGATAGGATTTCTTGGAAGACAAAAGAGAAGAAGAGAGAACAAGAAAGTTTGGTGTTCTAGTCTGGTTCACTCTCTTCTTCTTTTATCTCCTTATGGGGCACTCTCCTAATCAAATTAAGAGGTTATCCAAATCTAAATTAGATCTGGACTCTATTAAGAGAATGGGACCTCCATAACTATTTGCAAACCTATATTTTACTTGGAGCACATGATAACTTAAGTTGTTATGTGACAATTTACTCAATCTTATTAATTATGGGCCATATGCCCATTTACTTCAAAGGCTCATGACCCAAGATGTTGCATGGCCAACTTAGACTTGATTTGTATGGCATGGGACCCCACAATGACTTCACATAAGTCCACATGGGTTTGACCCAGCCTCTGTGAAAAGGCTTGGCTGAATTCACTACTGAACGCAGTGAACCCTTGAACACATCAATATGGGCCCAACATTTACATCTAAATGATCATTGAATTCAGCCATCCTATGAAGATTGGAGGATAATGGACTTAAGTAAGATAAAGCCCATCAGGTAATCAGCCCTGTAATGGTCTCTTACACTTAACCTCCTGGCTCATAATTATTAAACACTACTCGATAAAAAAAGACTTCTCCCTTGGTTGCAAGGTGCAGTGTCACACTCTCTACTCGGATGGATCCTGAGAATTTTTATAAAACATTAATATATATATCATAAATATATTTTGCAAAATCATATTTCAAACACAGTTGAAATTCACTATTAATAGTTTATGTTTCCATCAAAGGGAGTGTAAACCTAATCATTCACTTTGTCCAAAAAGGGGCCGATCCTAACACTACGATCACCCACTCAAGTGAATTCTTAGATTGCCCTAACATACCCAGGTTTTGACCCTCAATGGATCTCACTAATTGACATATCAAAGACAACCCAATCCAACACGTAGTACAACACCATAATCAAGTTTGGGGTTATGTATAACTTTTCACTTTTTCCCATCAATCTCCAGCGTCTAGGTCATAACTGGAAAATGGTTCGGGTTCAATGTTTATCCAAACACACACTGCATATGCTTCGGGTCTAACCCTAGTAGCTGAGGCAAGCTGCCTCAACTTCTTTGGTAGCACAACAGTGTTAGCCTTAGCAGGATAAACTCCCAAGTCTACCTTGAAGGGAAGGAAGATCCATCACATGGATGGCCGAACCATGTTGGATGGCTGGGTGAAATTTCAAAAATATCTTTTCTTCCTTCTAAGAACCGTATTCCCAGTTTTAGAAAAATTGCACTTTTTAAGGATCATTCTTACACCAAACCAGACCAGATCTGAAACCAAGAGAAAGAGAGAGAAATACTTGATATGGAATCCACACATGTAGTTCCCAAAGTAGGTGCTCACGCCCAAAGAGGGTACCAAAACCCCCTTCCACTGAAGCAGGTTCAACAATGCAGTCCTTCAGCAAGAACTACAATCCAACAGCTTGGATTGAGCAAGGGAGGTGAGTATGAACTAGATTTGATATTTTCATGCAAAAATTAGAATCAGAACTGATCTCTATCAGTTCAAGAATGGAGGTCGAATTAAGGTTAGGGTGGCAAGAGCAGAAGGAGAGAGAGAAAACTAAGAGCAGTGTGTAATCTTGGAGCAGTTCACCCTCCTCTATTTATATAGCTTAAAGAGTTGCTCTCCTAATCCAATTAGAGCTTCCTAATCCAAATCTTTATTTTTCTCTAGACTCTTTAAGTGGATAATACTTACCTTCTTATCCTTATCTACTGATCCAAACCCATATCTGTACCTAAATTCGCCCATGTCACATGACTGCTTAAGCTGGCAGTCACGTAACACCCTGGTTAATCCAATTAATCTTTGGGCTTTAGGTCCATTAAGGAGGTGGCTCGCATCCCTTATTAATTGTTGGCCAACTTGGCTCTCTTTGTATGGCATGGAACCCTAACAGTGACCTCACAAAAGTACATATGGGTTCAGCCTAGCTTCTATAACAAAGCCTAGCCAAATTCACTATTGACACAGTGAACCCCTAAGCCCATCACCATGGGCTCTTAATGGGCCCAACATTTACACTAAATGGTCATTGGCTCCAGTCATCATATGAAGTTCCAAGGACAATGGTCTTAAGTGAGATAGAGCCCATCAGGTATAGAAGCCCTAAATGGTCTTACACTTAACCTCTCATCCCTTTTGCAAATATTTTCATAAAACATAATATATATATATATATATATATATATATATATTCTTTTTTCATATAAATATATTTTGCAAAACAAATCTCAAACACGGTTGAAATTGAATGCCGACAGTTTTGGTTTCCATCAAAGGGAGTGCAGTCCCGATCTTTCACTTTGTCCAATAAAGAGGTTGATCCTGTCACTATGTTCACCCACTCAAGTGAATTCTCAAACAACCCCAACATACCCATGTTTTGACCCCCAAAGGATCTCACTAATTGGCACATCAAAGATAACCTAACCCGACACCCTGTATAGTACCACAATCGAGTCTAGGGATCAGGTATAACTTTCCAATTTTTTCCACCAGTCTCTAAGGTCCAGGGCATAACTGGAAATTGGTCTAGGTTCAATGTTTCAAAAAAACACACACTATATGTGCTAGATTCCATGTTCTAGGATGAACAACTTCATCCATTAGGCAACCTCACTTACGGCAATGTGCTGGCTTGGGTCGTGGACTATTTTTCTTACTACACAGGACCCCATCTTATAGGTGTAACCAGATTTAGACTTTCTATCATCTGGGTTTAACTAAAAATTAGCATCAATATACCTAAGGATCTATAGTGAACTACCATCGAATACCAGACAAAACTCTTTTGTCCTTTGGAGGTATTTGAGTATGTTCTTTACAGCAATCCAATGCTCCTTTCCTAGGTTTGATTGGTATCTACTTACCACACTCACAGCCTAAGCAATATCTGGCCGCGTGCACAACATGACATACATGATGCTCTCTACGACTGAGGCATAGGGAACCTCTCTCATGCCCTTAATCTCCTCGGGAGTCTTGGGAGACATACCCTTGGAGAGAGTGGCTCCATGTCTGAAAGGGACAAATCCCTTATTGAAGTTCTCCATGTTGTAACTTTTGGCAATCTTGCCAATATAAATAGATTGGGATAATCCTATTATCTTTTTCAATCTATCTTTGTAGAGTCGAAGTCCCAAGATGTAGGAGGCTTCTCCAAGATCTTTCATGGAGAATTGCTACAAAAGCCATACCTTCACCATAGTTAACATTCCTATATCATTCCAAATAAGTAGAATGTCATCTACATACAAAATCAGGAACATAACCTTATCTCTGACAGATTTCCTATAAACACAGAGTTCATTTAGATTCTGCTTAAAGTCAAACTGTTTGATGGTAGAGTCAAATCAGATGTTCCAACTTCTTGAAGCTTGCTTAAGTCCATAGATGGATCGGTTAAGATTACACACCAAGTTTTCCTGACCCGCAGCAATGAAACCTTGTGACTGCTACATATAGATATATTCAGTAAGATCCCATTCTAGAATGTAGTTTTGACATCCATTTACCAAATCTCATAATGATAGTGTACTGCTACAGCTAGCAGGATCTGTATGGATTTAAGCATGGCCCTTGGCGAAAATGTTTCCTCATAATCGATGCCCTCTTTCTAAGTGTACCTTTCACTACAAGACGAGCTTTGTAGGTCTCAACCTTCCCATCGAGGCTCTTATTTTTCTTGTAGATCCATTTGCAACCAATTTCTTTCTCCTTGGGGGTGGATCAATAGAGTCCAGACTCCATTGGTTTCCATTGAGTCCATCTCGACTCTCATGACATCTACTCACTTCAAGGAATCTATGTCCAACATAGCTTCCATATAAGTCAAGGGATCTTCCTCACTGATTGTTGCTTCCATCAAGTAACTTTCTAAATCATAGCCATAACAAACTGGATGCCTAGAAACTTGAGTAGATCTTCTAGGTTGGGTGTTATTTGGAACTTGTAAGACATCTCCAACTACTCCCAAGCTTTCCTCATCAAGAACAATTTCCTTACGATGATTGTCTAGGATGTAATCTTCTTCCAAAAAGTAGGCATTTCAACTACAAAACACCTTTTGCTCTCTAGGGTCATAGAATAGGTATCCTATAGAGCTTTTGGGGTAGCCTACAAATAAGCAATGGCTGGTCTTGGATTCCAATTTGTCAGCACTTATTCTTTTAACATGTGCTGGACAACCCCAAATTTTCAAGTGTCTTACACTTGGTTTCTTACTAGTCCATATCTCATAGGGAGTCTTAGGAATGGATTTGGTAGGAACCCGGTTCAGCATGTATATAGTAGTCTCTAATGCGTGTCCCCAAAAGGATATAGGTAGTTTTGAATGGACAAGAAGTGAATGGACCATATCTAGTAGAGTCTGGTTTCTCCTCTCTAATACACTGTTTAATTGTGGTGTAGTAGGAGGAGACAACTATGATCCAATCCCATTGTCCTTTAAGTAGTCCCTAAATTTTCCGGAGAGATATTTGCCTCCTCAATTTGATCGAGATGTAATGTATTACATGCATGAGTAGAAACCTTGAAGTCAATACACCAAGATGTAGAAGTGACCAACAAATTGGTCTCTATGATAAGAGATTCAAAATTACCTTCTTTGTTCTTCGTTTCTTGATACTAAGGACAGTTCCTCTTCTAGTGCTCATTCTATTTGCAAAAGTGACATGCATCCAATGCTTTGTCTTTCTTCTACTTTTTCGGTTTGCCTGCTTTCTTTTGAGGCCTCTTCTTGCCCTTCCTCTTTCTTTTGCCTGACTTGCCTCCAACAAGCATGGCTATCGGCTTATCTTTCTTTACCAATTCTTTAGACCTTTGCAACATATTACTGAGTTCCTGAAGGCTAACTTTTAGCTTATTCATGTTGTATTTCATGACAAAGTGATTGAAGGAGGGAGGCAGAGAGTTTAAGATGGCCTCAATTTTAGTGTCCTCATTTAGCTGAGAACCAAGAGCCTCTAATTCGTTAATATAACCCATCATTTTTAATCAATGGTCTTAGACCTGTTGGCTCTCGGTCGTCTGGGTTGTCATCAATAGTTTGAGGATCTTTTGATGGGCATAATGACTCTGCTCCTCATACATCATCTTCAGGCTATCTAGGATATCCTTGGACACTTTGATCTTATTGAACTGTCTCTGTATTTGATTGTCCAAAGATGCTATGATGAAGCATCGGGCAAGAAAAATTTTCTCCTCCCATTCCTGATACTCTTTCTTTCATGCCTCAGAAGCCCTATCACTTGGACGTTCTAGAGCAGGGTTCTTGGCAACCATGTCCAATTTCTCAGACGTTAAAACTAGGTTAAGGTTACAAAACTAGTTAGCATAATAGGGTCCCTTAAGTTTATTTCCATCCAACAACTTAGTGAATTGTCCGTTTGCCATTTCTGAGAAAGGCAACATTGATTAGTCCACGACCTAAAATTGATTCATGTTTACATACAAAGGTATTTTATCTATGATCCATCTCCATTTGTTCATCTCTAAGATTTCCCTCCTATCTTAGTGACAGAGAAATGATACATGTCTTTAGAAATGTGAGAAATCACATAGGTGCATGGAGCCAACTGTTTCAGTTGCAAAACCTCACCACTTTCTGTGAAGGATCATATCCATTCATCCAATGAGCTTTCCCTTTTGGCCTCTACCAGACAAGGTTCATAGTCATTTTAGGTTAAACCTTTCTGTCTAGTAAGTGCTGACCCATCATACGGTGGACCCCAAGGTACTGTGAAAGAATCTTTTATTTTAGGATAGGCATCTCTCACATCAGTCTATGATGCTCCTATCATCTCATGAAGCAATCCAACTGACTAGACCAGCAAAATGGATACCATTGAGAAGGAAGATCATCCAATGATCTGTGGGCATCATGACAATGATATGAATTCAGCCATGATGTTCGCAGAGAGCCACATATGATTAAACATGGGCCAAGTACTTATGGCCCATGTGCGAATCACATTCAACACATCACATACCTTCACATCCAAAAATGGATCTAATCATTTAATAACTTGTAAAGATCCTAATTAATTTAAGTTAACACACAATCAGCCCATTAAACCCATGCATTATCCAATAATAACATTTAGGTATATAGGCTAAGCTATAAAAAGTAGTTCGGCCCATATAGCGGTTATGCTGAAAATTGGGCAGATGTTGCTTTAACTTAGCAGAAATTAGGTCTTACAAGGGAGAGCCGAATTGTATCGTGTAATGGGCCATCAAACCCTTGGCCCATAACCGAATTTAAGCAACTTAAACGTGACCCATGTGGCTGAGAATAGACCCCATCGACCATGGGTTCGGTCCAACCAATTTGGACCAAACTAGGTCAATTCGACCTAGGGTTTGGTGTTCAAAACATGTTACAATTTCCGAGATTTTGATCTAAAATTATTAATAGCCAAAATTGACATTCAATCACATAGCAAGAAACACATAACATAGGGATGCAAGTGTGATGGTCCGAATCTGATCCGGACTAACTACAAACCTATAAGAAAAAGGGTTAATTACAGATTACAGATTTCTTTTCTACAAAATTTCTTCTTCTCCTCAGCGCGCTCCAACAAAGTCTTCTAAATGGAAAAAAATAAAAAACCCTAATTTTCTATTAATTACATCAGAATAAATCCTATACATTTTATCTAAAAATAAAAAAACAATTATTTACAGACCAAAATGAATAAATAAAATTGCAAGGTGCACAAATCTTGGCACCAATAAAGAATCTGATCTCCATCACACTAACAACCCAAAAATTCAAGAAATATTAATAGAACAATTCTAAAATTATTGCAGAATAATAAAGAATTAATTTCAAATCAAAACACCCAAAACTGAGAACCGATTTATCAAAAAAACTGGAAACTACACATATTGAGTAGAACTATTCTACCAAATTTGTCTGCTTCAGATTTGATCCAAATTTGGTTCAAGACTTGAACCTGGCTTTGATGCCACTGAATGGAAGGGAGATCCATCATATGGATGGTTGAACCATGCTGGATGGTTGGGTGAAATTTCAAAAATTTATTTTCTCCCTTCCATGAATCGTATTCCTAGTTTTAGAAAAATTGCATTTTTCAAGGATCGTTCTTACACCAAACTGGACCAGATCTAAAACCAAGAGAAAGGGAGAGAAATACCTTATACGAAATCCACATGTGTAGTTCCCAAAGTAGGTGTTCACACCCAAAGAGGGTACTGAAACCTACTTCCACTGAAGATGGCGCAACTTGAGATGAAGCAGGTTCAGCAATGCAGTGCTTCAGCAAGAACTGCAATCCAACAGCTTGGATCAAGCAAGGGAGATGAGCACGAATTAGATCTGATATTTTCTTGCAAAAATCAGAATTAGAACTGATAGGGAGGTGAGCACGAATTAGATTTGATATTTTCTTGCAAAAATCAGAATTAGAACTGATCTCTATTAGTTCAAGAATGGAGGTTGAATTAGGGTTAGGGTGGCAAGAGCAGAAGGAGGGAGAGAAAACTAAGAGCAGTGTGTAAACTTGGAGTAGTTCACCCACCTTTATTTATATAGCTTAAAGAGCTGCTCTCCTAATCCACTTAGAAGCTTCTTGATCCAAATATTTATTTGGATCTAGACCCTTTAAGTGGATAAGACTTATCTTCTTATCCTTATATGATGATCCAAACCCATATTTGTACCCAAATTCACCAATGTCACAAGATTACTTAAATTGTCATGTGACACCCTAATTAATTCAATTAATCTTTGGGCTTTAGGCCCATTAAGGAGATGGCTCACATCCCTTATTAATTGATGGCTAACTTTGCTCTCTTTGTATAGTGTGGGACCCTAACAATGACCTCACAAAAGTCCATATGCATTTAGCATAGCTTCTATAACAAAGACTGGCCGAATTCATTGTTGACATAGTGAACCCCTAAGTCCATCACCATGGGCTCTTAATGGGCCCAACGTTTACACTAAATGGTCCTCGGGTCCATCCATCATATGAAGGCCCAAGGGCAATGGTCTTAAGTGAGATATAGCCCATCAAGTACAAAAGCCCTAAATGGTCTTACACATAACCTCTCAGCCCTTAATGATCAAACACTGTCCGACAAGAGCGGCGGACCTCTTCCTCGGCTGCAAGGTACAATGTTGCACTCTCTGCTCAGATAGATCCCGAGAATTAAAACTTTTTGCAACCCTCTTCATAAAACATAATATATATTCATATAAATATATTTTGCAAAACAAATCTCAAACACGGTTGAAATCGATTGCCAACAGTTTTGGTTTCCATTAGAGAGTGCAGTCCTGATCATTCACTTTTTCAAACAAAGGGGTTGGTCCTGTCACTATGATCACCCACTCGAGTAAATTCTTGGAATGCCCCAACATACCTAGGTTTTGACCCCGAAAGGCCTCACTGATTGGCACATCAAAGATAGCCTAACTCGACACCTAGTGCAATACCTTAATCAAGTCTAGGGGTTAGGTGTAACTTTTCAGTTTTGCCCACCAGTGTCCAAGGTATAGGGCATAACTAGAAATTGGTCCGGGTTTAGTGTTTCAAACAAATACTTACTATATGTGCTTTGGGTCTAACCTTGGTAGCCGAGACAAGCCACCCCAACCGACTTGGCAACACATTAGTGTCAGCCTTGGTAGGATAAACTTCTCCAAGTTTATCTAACTGCTGAGAACATTCTAAACTAACATGAGTCTCATAAGTGTCCAATTTAAGGGTAATTACACAAAAATACACCAAATATAACATGTATCAATTATGTACTTTCACTCATTTACAATAAATGGATCTGTACATCTATCTGATTGCAGCTAAGGGCATAAACTATCTAACATACCCAATGGTTGAGAACATTCTATACTAAAATGATTCTCATAAGTGTTTAGTTTAAGGGGTAAATACACAAAAATATACCAGTATTAACATGAAACAATAATGTGCTTTTATTCATTTTCAATAAATGTATTTGTACATTAATCTGATTGGAGCTAAGGGCAGACACTGTCTAATAGCTTCCACTTGCACTTAGGTCCAATCGGATACAAGACTCAGTCCAATACTATCCACATATTTATCAAATGCTTTATGTGTTAGCGTTTTAGTCAATGAGTCTATCACATTTTCTACTGATGCTACCTTTTGAATCTGGATGTGCCCTCTACTAACAATCTCTCATAGAAACAGTATTGTCACAAAACACTGGAATGAGTGATGTGGTACAACTCCAGATTCCTAGATTCTTCATCCATAATACTTATTTGGCTGCCTCACTTGCGACAATGTGCTTGGCATCGATCATGGACTAGCTTTCTAACCCACAATATATGATCCCAAATGTATCCAGATGTAGACTTTCTATCATTTGGATCAAACTGTAAGTTGGTATCAATATACTCAACCATCTATAGTGAACTACCATTAAAGATAAGACAATAGTCTTTGGTCGTACATAGGTACTTTAGTATGTTTTTCACAACATTTTAATGTTCTTGTCCTGAGTTAGATTGGTATCTACTTGCAACAGTGACGTCCTAAGGTTGAGGCATAGGGAACATCTCTCATGAAGGAGTGAGAGATCCATCGTATGGACACCCAAATCTTGCGGAATAAAGGGCGAATTTCAAAAAAAAAAATTTCTCTCCCTTCAACTGAGAATCACATTTTCTATTTAGAGAATCATATTTTCAATGATCAATCTTGAACCATAAACTGAACCAAATCTGAACCAAAAGGAGTAGGAGAGAAAATACCTAATACAGAGAAATATTATCTCTCAATGAAGGTGTTCACCCAAGGAAGGATCCAAAGACTGTTCCCACTAAAGATGGCGCAGTGTAGGATGGAGCAGAATCAACAATGTTCTTCTCCAAGAACACTGTCCTTCGCAAGAAACAGCAGGATGGCACGTGAACGCAGCTTCCTATCAATCCTTTCACAAAAAACTGATGTCGATATCGAATCTTGACTTCTCCCACAACTGGAGATCGAACTGGCAAACTTGGGCGGCAAGAACAAGAAGGCGACAAGAAAGAATTCTGCAGGGTTGCTTAATTCTTTCTTCTGCGATTTCTACTCTGAAGAGGATGTGAGTATGTATCTTCTAAAGGCTGCCACCCCCTCCTTCTTTTGTAACCCTAAAAGATCAGCTCCTAATCCAATTAGGAGCGGCTGATCCAAATCTGATTTGGATCAGACATCCCTTTAAGAGATAAGGATAAACCCTTATCTTATCTGCAGATTAGATTAGCATTCTCCTAATCTCATTAGGAGGTTTCTAGATCTGAATCACATTCAAATTTGGACTCTCTGAGTGGATAGCTTTTAGACCCTATCCTATCTACTAATCCATCTCAGAATTCGCCCCATATTTAACTAATTAAACAACCCAGTTCGAAATGGGCTTCAGGCCCATTAAGGTCATATGCTCACTTAGCCTTCCAAACTGCTACCCCGTTGGACTTTCTTGTATGGCATGGGACCCAAGCATTGATCTACACATCAGCCACATGGGTTCGGCCCAGCCTTTGTTACAAGGCCTCACCGAATACACTGCTATGAATAGTGCACCCCTTAAAACCCATCAAATGGGCTCTATGGGCCCAACACTTACCCTAAGTGGCCCCTGGACCAAGCCACCTTGTAACACCCAGGGACTGTGGGTAGATGCAAGATTAGTCCATCAGGTATAACCCTCAATGGTCTTACAATTAACCTCTCAGCCCATAATGATCAAACACTGCCCGACAAGAGAGGACCTCTCCCTCGACTACAAGGAACAGTGTTGCACTCTCTGCATATATGGATCCCGGGAATTGAAACCTTTTGCAAACATTTTAGAAACCATATTATATATACTTTTATATCTCATAAAATATATTTTGCAAAAACAAATCTCAACGATTGAAATCGGCTGCCGGCAGTCTTGGTTTCCATCAGTGAGAGTGCATCCCTGATCATTACTTTTGTCTGGCAAAGGGGCTGATCCTATCACTATGATCACCCACTCAGATGAATTCTCAGACTATCTCAACATACCCAGGTTTTGACCCCCGCTAAGGATCTCACTGATTGGTACATCAAAGATAGCCCAATCTGACACCTAGTGCAGTATCATAATCGAGTCTAGGGGTCGGGTGTAACTTTCCAGTTTTGCCCATTAATCTCCAAGGTCCAGGGCAATACTGGAAATCTGGTCCGGTTCAAAGATTCAATCAATCCTACACTGCATGTGCCTAGGGTCTCACCCTGGCAGCTGAGACAGGCCACCCCAACTGTCTTGGTGGCACATCAGTGTCAGCCTTATCAAGATAGGTCTCCCTAGACCAATTCATTGGCTGTGAACATTCTAAACTAACATGAGTCTCATTAAGTGTTCAGTTTAAGGGTATTACACAGAAACATACCAAGGGAACATGAATCAAATATGTACTTTTATTCATTTACAAAAAATTCATAATGTACATCATTCTGATTGAAGCTAAGGGTATACAAAACTGTCCAACAGCTCTCACTTGAACTTAGGTCCAATCAGGTACAAGCCGAAGTCCCATGCTTTCCACGTGTTTCTCAAACACTTTTTGTGATAGTGGCTTTGTTAATGGGTCTGCTAAATTTTCCGCTAACGCTACCTTCTGAATCTGGACGTCCCCTCTACCAACAATCTCCTGCAGTACATGGTACTTCCTCTCGATGTGCTTTGACTTCGAGTGGGCTCGTGGCTCCTTAACCTGAGCAATGGCTCCATTGTTGTCACACAACAACGGGATGGGTGGTGTGCTGGACGGAACTGCTCCCAACTCATGAACGAACTTCTTCATCCACACGACTTCTTTGGCAGCCTTAGTTGCAACAATGTACTCGGCCTCGGTCGTGGAGTCTGCAGTGGACCCTTGTTTGCTGCTTTTCCAGCAAATAGCACATGATCCTATCGTGAAAACATATCTAGATGTAGACTTTCTATCATCTGGATCCGACTGGAAATCAGCATCTATATACCCTTGGATCTGTAGTGAGCTATCGTCGAATACTAGACAAAACTCTTTTGTCCTTCGAAGGTAGTTAAGTATATTTTTCACAACAATCAAGTGCTCTTGCCTTGGGTTGGCCTGAAATCTGCTTACTACACTCACTGCCTTAGCAATGTCAGGACAAGTGCACAGCATGGCATACATGATGCTCCCTATGGCAGAGGCATAGGGAACGTCTTTCATGCCATCAATCTCCTCAGAAGTCTTGGGAGACATCTTCTTGGAGAGGGTGACTCCATGCCTGAAATGAACATTTCCTTTCTTGGAGTTTTCCATGCTATATCTTTTGATTATTTTGTCAATGTAAGCAGATTGGGATAATCCTATTATCCGCTTTGATCTATCTCTAAAGAGTCGAAGACCCAGTATATAGGAGGCTTCTCCAAGATCTTTCATGGAGAATTGCTGTGAAAGCCATACTTTCACCATAATTAACATTCCTACATCATTCCCAATGAGTAGAATGTCATCTACATATAGAACCAAGAAGGTAACCTTATCCCCACCGTACTTCCTATAGACACAGGGTTCATTTATATTCTACTTGAAGTCAAACAATTTGATAACAGAGTCAAAACGGATGTTCCAACTTCTAGAAGCTTGCTTAAGTCCATAAATGGATCTATTAAGTTTACATATCATGTTTTTCTGACCTGCAACAATGAAGTCTTGTGGCTACTGCATATAGATATCTTCAATAAGATCTTCATTCAGGAATGCAGTTTTGACATCCATCTGTCAAATCTCATAATCATAGTATACTGCTACAACTAGCAGGATCTTAATGGATTTAAGCATGGCCATAGGCGAAAAGGTTTCCTCATAATCGATGCCCTCTTTCTAAGTGTACCCTTTCGCCACCAGACGAGCTTTGAAGGTCTCAACCCTACCATCAGGGCCCTTCTTCCTCTTGTAAATCCATTTGCAACCGATTTCTTTTACCTCGGAGGGCGGATCTACTAGAGTCCAGACTTCATTGGTCTCCATTGAGTCCATCTCTGCTCTCATGGCCTCCACCCAATTCTAGGAATCTATGTCCAACATAGCTTCAGCGTAAGTCACGGGATCCTCCTCACTAGTCAAGGTTTCCACCAGGTAACTATCCTAGTCATAACCATAATGGACTAGTGGCCTGGATACCCGAGTGGATCTTCTAGGTTGGTCACTACCTGGAACTTGTGGGACATCTCCCACTGCTCTTGAGCTCTCCTCATCAAGAACAACTTCCTGACGATGGGTGTCCAGGATAAAACTGGTTTCCAAGAATTGTGCATTTCGATTGCAGAACACTTTCTGCTCACTTGGGTCATAGAATAGGTAACCTACAGAGCCTTTTGGGTAGCCTACAAATAGGCAATGGCTGGTCTTCGATTCCAATTTGTCTGCACTTGTTCTTTTAACATGTGCTGGACAACCCCAGATCTTCAAGTGTCTGACACTTGGTTTCTTTCTGGTCCAAAGTTCATATGGAGTGTTTGGAACCGATTTGGTTGGAACCTGATTCTGCACATAAATCGCAATCTCTAATGCGTAACCCCAAAAGGATGTGGGTAACTCTGAGTGTATGAGAAGCGACCGGACCATATCCAATAAGGTCCTATTCCTCCTCTCTGAAACACCATTAAGTTGTGGTGTAGCAGGAAGAGCCAATTGTGATACTATCCCATTGTCCTTTAAGTAGTCCCTGAATTCATCAAAGAGATACTCGCCACTTCGATCTGATTGGAGGGTTTTAATTTCTCTCTCTAACTGTTTCTCGACCTCTTATTTGAACTCTTTGAACTTTTCAAAGGATTCAGGCTTGTGTCTCATTAGGTACATATAACCATATCGTGAAAAATCATCGGTGAAGGTAATGAAATACATGTGTTGATTTCGTGTCCTAACACTCAGGGGACCACATACATCGATATGTTTAAGGTCAAGTGTGCCTATACATCTTTTAGGCTTACCGTTAAATGGTCGTTTCATCATCTTGCCCTACAGGCAAGGCTCACAAGTGGGAAGATATTCTACAATTAGAAAATCCAAAGGACCATCCTTTACCAACCTTGTGATTCAGTTAACACCGATGTGGCCAAGTCGGTAATGCCACAGGCACGTGGGATTAACTGTATCACGGGTTCTCTTCTTGGGGATTTCAGCCGACGTAGTTTCGGTTATGTTAGTTTCTAGAGAAGGATGTAGAACATAGAGACTGTTCTCCAGTTCCCCGTATGCGATGAATCTGTTATTTCTTTTAATAGTAATCGTATTATTAAAAAAGACAGAATAACCATCTGCACACAGTTTTGAGACAAAAATCAAATTTCTATTTAAATTTTGTACATAAAGACAATCTTTTAGTACAATAGTTCCATCTCTAAAATGCAAATCCACGGTTCCTATGGTCGTGGCTGCAACAGTTGCAATAGTCCCCAAGTAGAGCGTGACTTCTCCTTCACTCAACCTTCTGCTTACCTTGAACCCCTGCATTGAGTTACACGGATGAGTTGAAGCCCCGAAGTCAATACACCAGGACACAGAAGCTACCAACAGATTGGTTTCTATAACAAAGGTTTCAAAATTACCTTTCTTGGATTCCAGGTAGGTAGGACAGTTCCTTTTCCAATAGACGGTCTTCTTGCAGAAGTGACAAGCATCCAATGCTTTGTCTTTCTTCTGCTTCTTGCCCTTGGTGGCTTTCTTCTGAGGCTTCTTTGCCTTCCTCTTTCTCTTGTCTGTCTTGCTAGCTTCAACAAGCATAGCTACAGGCTCATCCTTTTTAATTAGTTCTTCAACTCTCTGCAACATATTGTTGAGCTCTTGTAAGCTGACATTCATCTTGTTCATGTTATAGTTCATGATGAACGGATTAAAGGGAGGAGGCAAAGAATTAAGAATAGCATCTATCTGGGTCGCAAGGTCCAACCCGGATCCAAGAGCCTCCAGTTCGTTGATGTAACCCATCATCCAAAGACAATGGTTGTGAACTTGTTGGCCCTTGGACATCTATGCAGTCATGAACTATTTCAAGACCTTCTGTCGAGTAGAATGATTATGCTCTTTACATCATCCTAAGACTGTCCAATATGTACTTGGCAAGTTCGATCTGATTGAACAGCCTCTATATTGGGTTGTCCAAGGAGGCAATGATGCAACATTGGGCAAGGGAGTTTTTCTCCTCCCATTCCTGATAGTCTCTCCTTCAGGCCTCAGAAGCCCTATCACCCGGATGCTCCGGGGCAGGATTCTTTGCCACTTTGTCTAACTTTTCAGAAGTTAGGACCAACATAAGGTTCCTGTACTAGTCGGCATAGTTTGGGCCCTTCAACTTGTTTTAATCAAGCAACTTTGCAAATTGTCCGTTTGCCATTTTCTGATAAAAAAGAAAATATCAATCCACAACCTAATTTGATTCATGCTCATTACATAGATTTGGATTTTAATCTATATTCCATTTCCATTTATTCATCTCTGAGATTTCCCTCATTTCTCAGTGACAAAGACTACGAATTGTCTCTAGAAATGTGAGAAATCACATAGGGTGCATGGAGCCAACTGTTTCAGCTGCATAACCCCACCACCTTTCTGTGAAGGATCATATCCACTCATCATATGAGTTTTCCCTTTGGCCTCTATCAAACAAGGTTCAGAGTCATTTTTAGGTAAACCTTTCTATCTAGTGAGTGCTTACCCATCATATTCATGAACGCCAAGGTACCGTGAGAGAGTTACCATTTTCTAGTGAAACCCCTCCCACATCGGTTTATGACGCCCCTATCATCTTATGAAACACTCAAACAAGCCCAACAGCAAATGGATAGCCCATTTTCTGGTGCGTTTCCTCATTACTGAAGGGCCCATCCTCATGCTAATGATGAAAGGCCTTTAGAGAGTTCATCATATGAATCTCCCTATCACATGCACTCATATTAGCTGGAGGGAACAGTTAATTACACCCTAGTTTGATCTAGGTCAAACCAAAGTGGCTCCCACTGACTTTCATAAAGCTAGATTTTGGTGGGCCTAAATCGGCTAAGGTTCCGCATGTAACCTCTCCATGAGGTGTGGGGCCCACCACTGAGGGAGATCATCCAATGACCAAAAGGGACACCATGGCAATGATGTGCATTCAGCCGTGGTGTGCGCAAGAGCCACTATCGATTAAGCATGAGCCAAGTACTTATGGCCCATGTACGTAGCACATCACACATCCATACATCACATGCAAGGATAAATTGATCCAATCAATTAATTATCAGTAAAGCCCATTTGAAGCCCATTTTAAGTCCATAATATTAACCATTAATATTATCTAGGTATATGGGCCAAATTAGGGTTGATGGGTTCGGCCCATATAGCTTTATCCGTAGAGTGGGCTTTTAGCAGTTTTAACCATTTAAAACTAGGCCTTTACAGGTTGGGCCGAATTAACCATTTAATTAAATATCAATCCTCAGACCCATTAGTGGGAAAAATTAGGGCTGACTTTCAGCCTTGATCGAACCCTAGATTCGGTCCAAACAATTTGAACCAATCTTGGTTCGAATGGGTCTAGGGTTTGATCTTTAATTAAATCTTTAATTCAAGAAAATAATCTAAAATTAAATACTGATAAAAGATAATCAAGAATCAGTCAAAACAAGGTTGTTCGCACAATCCGTCCTGCAAAATAGAGGTTAGATCACAGTTTGCAGTTTCATAAACTGCAAATCACAAATTGCGATTCTCCCATCTGCGAAATCTCCTTCCTTGCGTCGCCATCTTCAATCCAAAATAAAAATATATATAAATCCTAATTTTTATTAATAATTACATCAGATCGAATGCCTATACATTCAGTCTAAAAAATAAAAAATAAAAATTATTTTACAAACCAAATGTAATAAAAATAATCCATAATCTACAAAATTGCAGGTTCCCTGTGCAAATCAAGACTTCGATCTCCTCTTGTACGAACAACCCATAAATCAAGAAAATCATAAAGAACAATTCTAAAAAATAATCGGATTTATGTAAAATTTAATTTCAGATTATTCGCCGATAATTTTGGGAACAAATTTCCCAAAACCCTTATCCGCGCAAATCGGGTAGAACGCCTTCTGCCAATTTGCGTAGGTTCAGATCTGAAACAAATTGGTTCAAGATTTGAACCATGGCTCTGATACCACTAAAGGAGTGAGAGATCCATCATTTGGACGCCCAAATCTTGCGGAATAAAGGGGGCGAATTTCAAAAAAAAAATTTCTCTCCCTTCAACTGGGAATCACATTCCCTATTTAGAAAAACATATTTTCAATGATCAATCTTGAACTATAAACTGAACCGGATCTGAACCAAAAGGATTCGGAGAGAAGTATACCTAATACAGAGAAATATTATCTCTCAATGAAGGTGTTCACGCCCAAGGAAGGATCCAAAGACTGCTCCCACTAAAGATGGTGCAGTGTGAGATGGAGCAGAATCAGTAGTGTTCTTCTCCAAGAACTCTGTCCTTTGCAAGAAATAGCAGGATGGCATCGCAGCTTCCTATCAATCCTTTCACAAAGAACTGATGTCAAGATCGAATCTTGACTTCTCCCACAATTGGAGATTGAACTGGCAAACTTGGGCGGCAAGAAAGAATTCTACAGGGTTGCTTAATTCTTCCTTCTGTGATTTCAGCTCTGAAGAGGATGTGAGTATGTGTCTTCTAAAGGCTGCCACCCCCTGATTCTTTTGTAACTCTAAAAGATCAGCTCATAATCCAATTAGGAGCTGCTGAACCAAATCTGATTTGGATCAAACATCCCTTTAGATGATAAAGATAAACCCTTATCTTATCTGTAGATTAGATTAGCATTCTCCTAATCTCATTAGGAGGTTTCTAGATCTGAATCACATTCGGATCTAGACTTTCTGAGTGGATAGGGTTTAGACCCTATCCTATCTGCTAATCCATCTCAGAATTTGCCCCATATTTAACAAATTAAACAGCCCAGTTCGAAATGGGCTTCAGGCCCATTAAGGTCATATGCTCACATAGCCTTCCTAACTACTGCCCAATTGGGCTTCCTTGTATAGCTTGGGACCCAAGCATTGATCTACACATCAACCACATGGGTTTGGCCTAGGCTTTGTTACAAGGCCTAGCCGAATACACTGCTATGGATAGTGCACCCCCTGAAACCCATCAAATGGGCTCTGTGGGCCCAACATTTACCCTAAGTGGTCCCTGGGCCAAGCCACCTTGTAACACCTAGGGACTGTGGGCAGATGCAAGATTAGCCCATCAGGTATTATCCTCAATGGTCTTACACTTAACCTCTCAGCCCATAATGATCAAACATTGCCTAACAAGAGAGGACCTCTCCCTCGGCTGCAAGGAACAGTGTTGCACTCTCTGCTTATATGGATCCCGAGAATTGAAACATTTTGCAAACAATTTAGAAACCATAATATATATACTTTTATATCTCATAAAATATATTTTGCAAAAATAAATCTCAACGATTGAAATCGGCTACCGGCAATCTTGGTTTCCATCAGTGAGAGTGCATCCCCGATCATTACCTTTGTCTGAAAAAGGGGCTGATCCTGTCACTATGATCACTCACTCAGATGAATTCTCAGACTGTCCCAACATACCCAGATTTTGACCCCCGCTAAGGATCTCACTGATTGGTACATCAAAGACAACCCAATTCGACACCTAGTGAAGTATCATAATCGAGTCTAAGGGTTGGGTGTAACTTTCTAGTTTTGCCCATTAATATCCAAGGTCCAGGGCAATACTAGAAATTTGGTCTGGTTCAAGGATTCAATCAATCCTACACTGCATGTGCCTAGGGTCTCACCCTGGCAGCTGAGACTGGCAACCCCAACCGTCTTGGTGGCACATCAGTGTCAGCCTTATCAGGATAGGTCTCCCCAGACTGACCCACTGGCTGTGAACATTCTAAACTAACACGAGTCTCATTAAGTGTTTAGTTTAAGGGTATTACACAGAAACATACTAAGGGAACATGAATCAAATATGTACTTTTATTCATTTACAATAAACTCATAATGTACATAATTTTGATTGAAGCTAAGGGCATACAAAACTGTCCAACATCTCATGTCCTCTATCTCCTCATGGATCTTAGGTGACAATCCTTTGGAGAGAGTGACTTCATGCCTAAAAGGAAAAAATCCCTTATGGGAGTTCTAGTTATATCTTTTGATGATCTTACCAATGTAAATAGGTTGGGATAATCCAACTATATCTATCTCTATAGAGTCAAAGTTCTAAGATATAAGAGGCTTCTCCAAGATCTTTCAGGGAGAATTATTGTGAAAGCAATATTTTCACCGTAGTCAACATTCCTACATCATTCCCAATGAGTAGAATGTCATCTACATACAAAACCACAAACATAACCATATCTCCCACTGTCTTTTTGTAAAAACTAGGTTCATCCGAATTTTGCTCAAAATCAAACTATTTAACTATTTAATCAAATTGGATTTTCCATCTTCTTGAGTTTGTTTCAATCCATAAATGAATCTATTTATCTTACAAACCATGTGTTTTTGACCCTTAGCAACAAAGCCTTACGGGCTGCTACATATAGATATCTTTTGTAAGATCTCCATTCAGGAATGCAGTTTTGACATCATATGCCAAATATTATAATCGTAGTGTGTAGCTATGGCTAATAGTACCCTTATGGATTTGAGTATGGCCACTAATGGAAAGGTCTCCTCATAATCGACACCTTTCTAAGTGTACCCTTTTGCTACAAGCCGAGCTTTATAGGTTCAACTTTTCTATTAGAGCCCTTCTTCCTCTTGTAAATTCATTTGCAACTGATTGCTTTACCCTAGGGCTAGGTCTACAAGAGCCCAGACTCCATTTGTTTTTATCGAGTCCATCTCAATTTTAATGGCATCTACCCACTTCAAAGAGTTTATGTCCAACATAGCTTCTATATATGTCACAAAATCTTCCTCACTATCTGCAGCTTCCATTAAGAAATTTTCTTGATCATAATCGTAACTTATTGGTGGTTTGGAAACCCGAATAGATCTTCTAAATTGGATATTATCGTCTGGAATCTATGGATTATCTCCCACTACTCCTGAGCTCTCTTCATCAAGAACCACTTCTTGATGATGATTGTTCAGGATGTATTCCTCCTCCAAGAGGTAGGCATTACAACTAACAAACAATTTTTGTTCTCATGGATTATAGAACAGAAACCCTACAGAGTCCTTAGGGTATCCTACAAATAGGCAATGACTAGTTTTGGATTCCAATTTGTTCACACTTCTCTTTTTGACATGTATTGGACAATCCCATATTTTCAAGTGTCTCACACTTAGTTTTCTACTAGCCCATGGTTCAAAATTGGTTCGAACCCGATTCAGCACATATTACAATCTCCAATGCATAGCCCTAAAAGGATATGGGTAACTCTAAATACACAAGGAGTGATCAGACCATATCTAATAGAGTTTGATTTCTTCTCTTTGAGACCTTATTTAATTATAGTGTAACAAGAGGAGAGAACTGTTATATAATCCCATTGTCCTTTAAGAAATCTTTGAATTTGTCAGAGAGATATTCACTTCCTTAATCTAACCGAAGGGTTTTGATCTGTCACCTTGGTGTAGCCGAAAGTGTGTCGTTAACCACTTCGAAACACCAGTTTTATAATTTATAAATTTTTTCAATCCTCACATAACCTTTAACAGCATAGTACATGGTGAGGAAGGAGTCAAACCCACAAGGAAAATTTATTATGCTGAAATTAAAGGTTCAAAACTAGACAAGACAATAATTAATGTTTAGAAAGTAAAGAACACTAAAATCAATAAAAAAACAAATAAAAGTGATCCAAATTTTGGATCCAATGGCAATAGCTGCCCAGGAAGACGAAATACAAGCTTTCTCCTTTCATTCAGCTCTCGAACCCCTTGAGACACCTTAGCCTTGAACCGAATGAATTCAGATCTGCAAAACACACAAAAAAATAGAAATTAAATCTAAAATATTGATGAAATAAAAATAACATAAAAGAGAGTAAAGAAAATGAAAAGGATGGCTGATCAAATCTAGTGGCGGTACTTGCAGGTTAGCTGGACTGCTTTCAAGAAAACCTCCTGACAAGATCTGGGTGTTCTTCCCCTCTACAACCCTTGAACTCCTCAAGAAACCTTAAACTTGTGAACTGGGTGAAATGACTAATCCCTTCTCTAGGGCCCCTGGGGTCCTTTTTATAGAGAAGGGTGGTCATAACTGGGATTAGAGAGAAAGAAGGGGGCGGCAACTAGGTTTTTTCAGAAATATGGACACCCTAGGATTGAGAATGGAGGGTTAGGATTGGTCTAAGGTGATCCTAAGGCTGAGAAGAGAAGGAGAGGTAACCCTAAAATGATGCCCGTTAAGGCATCAAAATACAAAGTTATCACCCCCCCAACTTGATCATTGCTAGTCCCTTAGTAATGTAGCCTTAAAATTACACTGAGTAAAAAGATAATTCCCATTGCAAGATCATCCTTGACAAGATCAATCAAGTATCCTAATTCTAGAATTCTTAAACTTTATATGGATCAGTATTGGGTTTAAGGAGTAAAACCGTCCTGCCTTGAACATTATAGAAACTTGGCTTAAAAATATTTATATACCCTTCCATTTGCAAACTATCTCGATAGCTGAGATTGATTTTTAAAATCAAGTGGGTATTCTTTTTATCATTTCTGATGATGGGTTTCTACCCCTAAACTTGATATGCACGCACATTTTTATTGCTACCTTTCACCGCTTGATGTGAATCTCGACACTTGACTTAAGTGAAGAGACCCGGTTACTAAGTGTTAGGTAAGTGTCTCTAGCCTTCCCTTTCCCGTTTGATGTGAATCTAGACACTTAACTTAGGTGAAGAGACCCAGTTACTAAATCTAGGGTGTCTATTGACCTTTTATTATCTCTCTCTTTCTTTTTTTTGTTTTTGAAACACTGTTCAAGGTAGTTCACTATCTCTAACAATTTGAAGAATTTCTATCTTATTTCTGACTATTTCTCTTCTTATCTTTACAAGGACAAACTTGAGAGTATTTTTAATTTCTAAACGGTTTTGACAATATTTAAATAAGACCAATTTTAACTCCTATCACTTGCTACCAATTTCTACAAAATTTAATATTCTTTTATCAGTTTCCTCAACTTTTCTATTCGGGAATCTCTTTTAATGAAAAACAATTAATTTTTCAATGAAATTTTAATTCTACATATTTAAAGGCTTAGCTTCTCAATTTTTAAAAATTTTTCTCTTTATTTTTCAAAATTTTCCCTCTTTTCTCACCCCTCAACTTAAATGCCATTATCCCCAATGGCATAACTAGACTGAAGCAAAAGGGTCTTGGGCCAATGGAAACAATCAAGAGGGTTTTTCCCAAGGGGTTCAAGGTCTACCAACTGGTCTTGAATCAAGAAAAGAAACCAAAAATTCTAATCCCAAAAACAACTACGTTGGGTTGCCTCCCAACCAGTACTAAGTTTAACGTCTTCATCCAAATGCAATTGGATCACTTAGACTAAAGGTCTTAACACCTCTGCTTTCAGATACTCCTTCTATGTATGGTTTAAGCCTTTGACCATTGACCTTAAAATGGTTCCATTCTTATGATCAATTATTCTAACCGCACCATGATCGAACACTTTATCAACAACAAATGACCCATTCGTTTGTTGAAATGTTTTTTTCGAAACAACTGCAGCCTAGAATTAAAGAACCAATTTTTTTTACCAAGTTCAAATGTTTTTCTTGAAATGTTTTTATCATGGAATGCTTTCATTTTGGCTTTATAAATGCGAGAGCTTTCATAAGCTTCATTGCAAAGTTCTTCCAGCTCACTTAATTGTAGGGCCCAGTTCCAAATTGGGTTAGATCAAAATTAAACTTTTTGATGGCCCAATACGCTCGGTGCTCTAATTCTACAGGAAGATGACAAGCTTTGCCAAAGACTAGCCTATAAGGAGACATTCCAATGGCTGTTTTGTACACCATATGATAAGCCCAAAGTGCATCATCCAATCAGTTGAGCCAATCTTTTCAGCCAGGCCTAACGGATTTTTGCATAATACTCTTAATTTCCCGATTGGAAACTTTCATTTGACCATTCATTTGGGGATGGTAGGGGTTTGCTATCTTATGAGTGATTTCGTATTTTTGGAGCAAAAAACGGAATTGCGCATTAGTAAAATGTGACCCCCCATCACAAATGATTGCTTGCGGACACCCAAACATAGAGAAAATGTTCTTTTGAACAAATTGCATTACAACTTTGTGATCATTGGTCTGAGTTGCTACCGCCTTAATCCATTTCAACACATAATCAACGACCACTAGGATGTATTCATGACCGGATGATGGTGGAAACAGTTCTATGAAATCAATACCGCAAACATCAAATATTTCTAGAATTAGAATGGGATTAAGTGGCATCATGTCTCTACGGGACATATTCCTAACAGTTTGACATCTTAGACAATTTTGACTAAAAGCATTGGCATCCTTAAATAAACATAGCCAATAAAAGCCACTTTGTAGTACTTTGGCCACCATTTTCTTTCCCGAAAAGTGCCCCCCAGAAGCAAGAGTGTGACAAAAATCAAGGATACTTTGGTGTTCAGACTCGGAGGCGCATCATTGGATTACTTGATCCGAATAGATACAGAATAGCTCAAGGTCTTCCTAGAATGGACCACCCCTCAGGAATTTTACCCACCGCTAAATAGCTGACAAATGGGCAAACCACAGGGGCGTACTATGGGAAACAACTAGGACGTATTCATCTAGAAAGGAATAGTCATGCACAGGCTCGCTCTTTTCAATTTGAATTCTAGACAGACAATCAGCTACTACATTTTCAAAGCCCTCTTTTTCCCGAATCTCAAGTTCAAATTCTTGTAAAAGAAGAATCCATTTGATGAGCCTAGGTTTGGCCTCTTTCCTAGACAACAAATGTCTTAAGGCCGAGTGATTAGAATATACAACAACTTTGGTGCCCAATAAGTACGGGTGAAACTTTTCCAGAGAAAATACTACAGCTAACAATTATTTCTCGGTAGTGGTGTAATTCAATTGAGCCTCAGATAGGGTGCGGCTAGCATATTATACTATCACTAGACATTTATTCACCCTTTGTCCCAAAACTACTCCAATGGTGTAGTTAGAGGCATCACACATTATTTCAAAGGGCAACGATGAGTCGGGAGGTTGAAGAATTGGGGCTTTGGTCAGTGCCTCTTTTAGATAATCGAAAGCCTTAAGACAAGGCTTGTTGAAATTAAATGGGACATCCTTTGCTAAAAGATTGCACAGATGCCTACAGATCTTGGAAAAGTCCTTAATGAACATACGATAGAAACCAGCGTGTCCAAGAAATGAGTGGATTTGCTTGAAAGAGGTGGGAGGTGGGAGTTTAGAGATTAGGTCAACTTTTACCTTATCTACTTCGATCCCTCATTTGGAAACTATTTGACCTAAGACAATACCCTCTTGGTCCATGAAGTGGCTCTTCTCCCAACTGAGTACCAAATTTGTCTCAACACATCATTGAAGAACTTTCATAAGTGTTCGAGACAAGTTTCAAAGGAATCCCCAAAGACAAAGAAATCATCCACAAATATTTCCAGAAAGTCACCTACCATTTCCAAGAAAATTTCCATCATACAACTCTGGAAGGTTGCTGGTACATTACATAATCCAAACGGAATTCTTCGAAAGGAAAATGTGCCATATGGACAGGTGAAAGTAGTTTTCTCATGGTCTTCATGGTAAATGGCTACTTGGTTATACCCAGAATACCCATCTAAGATGAGAAATATTTCTGCCATGCAAGATTGTAATGGGTGTAGAGGAGATTCAAGAAAAGGCACGGGTGATTCACTCTTTAGCTCTGGGAGAGGTTCAATAGTAGGCCAAGATTGTAATGGGTGTAGAGACTTTGTTAAAACATTAGCTTCCTTCGTCGGGTCTTCCGCTGTGACTGGACCAGTTTATCCAAGGTTTCTATTTACATTTATTGTACAACAATTCTGGGCTAGGTAGGCAGAAGGACTTCTAGACTCATACCAGTCTTCAAACTTTTCTCCAATTTGAAGAGCCAAAATTTCTCCAACATTTTCTAAGTGTTGGACATTAGAAGTCATAAGGTGTTGGGGAAGACCTAGTGTTCGATTCTAGGGTTGACAACCTACTGACTAAGCATTGAATCATTCTCCCACTATAGGTTAGCTTCCATGAGCTGAATTACTTGGCTCTCTAATCTTAAGATTGACTACTTCTGAGTAAGGTTAGCTATTGGAGCTATAGAAACATATCATCAGAAAAATCGGTTTGATAGGGCTGAGGGTAGGTTTGACATGGCTGAGCCAATTGAGTCCCAAGGTAATAATCATTATACTCATAGTGAGTTTGGGCTTCAGGCCATTGAGAATGCACATCTAGCAAGGTGGTTTCTTGGGCTTGGGCCCAATAAGTGAAGTTGGGCTGATTTTCCCACCCAGGGTTATATGGGCAAAAGAATGGGTTAGCATTGGGTTGGAAAATTCCATTAGCTGCATGTACTTGCTCTAGAATGACTGGTTGACACGGGCCCGCCACAAGGCACTGGCTAACATGATGGGTCAGGCTTGCACAGATGGAACATGTTGGGTAGGATGACAAGGTTGGGTATAGGCCAACTTATTGACGAAATGCAAGGACTTGATCAAGTCTTTGGGCCATCCCATTAATCTTATCCAATTGTTGAGACACATGGTTCCAATGTTTCCGTGGCTTAGGTTGGAAATAGTTTCTCATACCACAAACTCCAAACATTGAATTCATTTTATTTTTTTATGTATGTTTATTTTTTTTTAATTTGAAATTTAAATTCAAACTTGAATTTTTTAAATTTTAAAAAAAATGCAAGCAATTCAAACACACAACTTGGGCTGACCTAAGGTTTCCTAAACTAGCGGTTCAACCAATGTGAATCCTCTTAAGTTCACTTGGAATTACACCACTTCCTTTGGTTAGCCAGGTAAGAGGTGGGGATGTGGGAGGCTCCCCTAGCTCTTGCAAGGACCTAATTAAGTAACCACAAACCTGCTTAGGCTTAGCTAGTTAACCTCTTTCCTTAAACACCAACCGCCGGTTATGGAAAGTAATCACAAGCTTTCCTAAAATTTAGTACACTTTTGAACCAAACGTGTGGGGCCCCCTAAAGGATCTTGCTATTCAAATTTTAAATTAATGTTTAGGGTGAACCGCACGTGAAAGGGTAAGGGTTTTTGGGCCAAGGAAGGGTAATGAAATCCCCACCTTATCTTATTTAAATTGGATTGCCCTTAAATGTCTTAATGTAAAAAAAGAAATGCAACTAATCACAATGCATGAATAATCTCTAATATGCAATTCAACAATTTAACATAAAATACTAAAACAAACTACTTCAGCAAAAGGAGCAATTAAAAAAAATGAAAAACCTTAACACATTAACAACTAACAAAATAATTTCAATAGTTAAATAACCCTATATGATGCATGCTCTAGAACATATCAAACCCTAAATGTTGGAATGCAAATGCAAAAATTTTAAAATTTTAATTTTTTTTTGAAATTTGAAATTTGAATTTTAAATTTTAAAATTTAAATTCAAATTCAAATTCAGATTCAAATTAAAATTCAAAATTTGGATTCAAATTTGAAATTTATACTAAAATTCAAAATTTTAATTAATTTCCTATAAACAATTAATTATTCAATTAAATAACTAATTAATTAAAGGGGCAATTAAGTAAAGCAACAAATAATTATAGTAAACAAAAAATAAAAGGATTAATTATGCTAAAAATATTAACAACTACAAAAATAAATACTAACAAGGGAAATTTCTACTCCAAGGATTAAACAGAAAATAACAAAAAAGAATATGCGGCAATAAATAAAAAATAAAATAAAATAAACAAAGTGAGCTTTTAATCTAAAAATAAATAAAAAATTAGAACCTAACAATCCTAAACAGAAATCTATTTCGCTCAAGAAATTAAAACAAAGAAAAATAGATCTAAGAACAAAACAAAAAAAATAATACTAAAAAATAAATAAATCGGATCTATCAAAAAAAATTAATTAACTAAGAATTCGAAAATCCTATTTTACCAAAAAGAATTCAAAAATAAAAACAAAAGAAAAAGAATAAATTGGGATGACTACACTTGAATCATAATCCCAATTTCTCTTCTCTTCTCTTTTCTTCAACAATCCGACAATGCTTCAGTACCCTACCTTTTGCTATTACATCCTACAAAATCAAAGAGAAACAAGAATTAAAATGAGATTACAGATCAAGTGATCAAATGAAAATAAAAAATATAATGAAATAGATTCAGACAAAGCAAATGAAAAATTTTCTCCGTCCTTCCCTAGCAACGACACCCAAAACTTAGTGTAGTCGAAAGCGTGTCATTAACCACTTCGAAACACCAATTTAATAATTTATATTTTGTTCAATCCTCACGTAACCTTAAACAACGTAGTATGTGGTGAGGAAGGAGTCGAACCCATAGGGAAGAAATAATAAAAATTATTATTTTTTGTTCCAGACAAATAAATGAAAAATGGATCTAGGATTTGCAAAAAATAAGAAAATAAATTTTATTAATGCTGAAATTAAAGGTTCGGAATTAGACAAGACAATGATTAATGTTCAAAAAGTAAAGAACATTGAAATCAACAAAAGAAACAAATAAAAGTGATCCAAAATTGGATCCAGTGGAAGTAGCTGTCCAGGAAGATGAAATACAAGCTTCCTCCTTCCGTTCAACCCTCGAACCTCTCAAGACACCTTAGCCTTGACCAAGACAAATTCAAATCTGCAAAACACACAAATGAATAGAAATTAAATCTAAAAGATTGCTGGAATAAAAATAACATAAAAGAAAATAAAGAAAATGAAAAGGATGGCTGATCAAATCTAGTAGTGGTAGTTGCAGATTGGTTGGACTGCTTGCAGGAACCCTCCTGACAAGTTCAAGGCATCCTTCCCCTCTACAACCCTTGAACTCCTCAAGAAACATTATCCTTGTGAACTAGGTGAATTGACCAACCCCTTCTCTAGGGCCCCTAGGGTCCTTTTTATAGAGAAGGGTGGTCATAACTAGGATTAGAGAGAAAGAGGGGGGTGGCAGTTAGGTTTTTGCAGAAATATGGGCACCCTAGGGTTGAGAATGGAGGGCTAGAATTGGTCTAAGGTGATCCTAAGGCTGAGAAAAGAAGGAGAGGGCGCCAAATATTATGTATGGCTGAGATTTGGATTCCTAAGATTGGATGGTGGAGATTTAGGCACCTAGGGCTGAAAGGTGGAGATTAAAAGGAGTGGGTGACACCCTAGAGTGAATGGATGAGATAGAGAGTGAAATAGAGGGCTGAGATATAGTAGCTAAAGGCTGAATGGTGGGGATTAGAAATTATGTGGCACCCTAGGGTTTGAATGCTAAAGAGGGGGTGCCCTAGAATGGAGGGTGGAGATTAAAAGGAATAGAAGGTGAGGATTTAGCAGTTTGGGGTGGCTAGGGTTTGTTAGAGGTGAAAAGAATGAGTGGGGAGGTGCCCTAGGGTTTGCTAAGGAGAGAGGAGTATGCTAATACAGTAGGAGGGGAACCATTCTAGGTTTAGCAGATAGGAGGCGCCTTCTTGTGCTCAGTTTTTCACATAAACACCTCCTCTCTCAGCTGGAATTCACATCAGCTTCCCTAAAGTGCATTTCAGTCTTGAAACTTCCCCAGTTTTCCCAAGAATTGCACAAGGACCCTTAGAGGTCACAATATTGAATTTAACTGGAAAATGGCACATTTTCACTATTCTAAGGCCTAGGTAACCCTAAAATGATGCCCATTAAGGCATCAAAATACATAGTTATCACACCCAACTGTTTCTCTACTTCTTTTCTAAACTCTGTGAACTTTTCAAAGGGTTTAGACTTGTCTCATTATGTACACATAACCATACCAAGAATAATCATCGGCAAAAACTATAAAATAACAGTGTTGGTTCTGTATCCTAACATTCATGGGACCACATACATCAATATGTATAAGGTCAAGTGTGCCTGTACTTCTTTCAAGATTACCTAAAAATGGCTTTTTTGTGAGAAAATCTAGAATACCATCCTTTATCAATCTTGTGATACATTCTATATTAATATGGCCAAGTTGGTAAGGCTACAAACATGTGGAATTAATTGTATTATGTATTCTTTTCTTGGGGTTGAGTTATGATACGGTTTCCATCACATTTGTTTATAGAGAAGGATGGAAAACATAAAATACATTCTCAAGTTCTTCGAGAGTAAGTAATTTGTTATTCAATTTAATTATAATCTTATTACTAAATAAAATAGAATAATCATCATTACATGACTTAGTAACTAAAATCAAATTTCTTCTAAGTAAAGGTACATAAAAGCAATATTTTAATGTCATAATTCATTCTCTTAAAATTAAATCTACTATTTCGATAGTAGCAGTTGTAATAGTTGCATTCGTCCCTAAGTAAAGAATAACCTCATCATCAATCAGCCTTCTGCTTTCCTTGAACCCTTGCAGTGTATTACATGCATGAGTGGAATTTCCGGAGTCAATACACCAGGATACAAAAGTGACCAACATATTGGTCTTTATGATAAGATATTCAAAATTACCTTCTATGTTTTTGTGGGATTCCAGATACTAAGGACTATTCAGCTTCTAGTGCCTAATCTACTTATAGAAGTGACATTCATCAGATTATTTGTCTCTCCTCTACTTCTTCAATTTGCCTCCCTTTTTTTAGGCTTCTTACCCTTCCTTTTCTTCCTACCAGATTTGCCACATTCAACAAGCATGGCTACCAACTTATCCTTCTTAATTAGTTATCTAGCTCTTTGTAACATATTGTTGAGTGAACTGTTTGTGTGTCATTTCTGATAAAAGGTCCAATTAATCAGTCTACAACATTAATATTGTTTTAAGTTACCTTTCATAGAATGAACCTTTATCCATGTTCCACCTCCATTTGTTCATCTTTGAGATTTCCCTTCTATCTCAGTGACAAGGACATAGTTCCTATCCCTAGAAATGTGGGAAATCGCATAGGTGCATGGGGCCAACCATTTCAACTACATAATCCCATCACTTTCTATAAAGGATTATATATCCACTCATCCAATGAGCTTTCCCTTTGGCCTCCATCAGACAAGGTTCACTACCATTTTAGGTTAAACCTTTCTAATTAATAAGTGCAAACCTGTCATATCGGGAGCCTCAAGGTACTGAGAAAGAGTCTTCCATTTTAGGATAGACCCCTCCTAGTAGTCTATGATGACCCTATCATCTCATGAAGCAAACCCATTGACTGTCTTAATGAAATGGATAGCCCAATTTTATGGTACATCTCCACCCATCAATTCAGCCTGTTTTCATTGTAATGACGAAAGGCCTTTAGAGAGATCATCTTATCACATTCCCTATCTCATTGTACTTATATTAATCATGATGGAATGTGTATATTAGTCCCTAGTCCAGATTTAGGTCATACCATAATGGCTCTCACTGACTTTTATAAAGTTTGATTTAAATGGGCCCTTAATAGGTTAGGGTTCCCGCAAGGTTCCTCTTAGGGAGGAAGCTATTGAGGGGGGGGGGGCATTAGAAAAGGGGATCATGCAATGATCCATGGGCATCATGGAAATAATGTGCATTCAGCCACGATGATCATGGAAAGCCACATAAGTCAATACATGGGCCAAGCACTTATGGCCCATGAACGAATCACATCCATTCAGCACACACATACATAATTGATCCATATCAAATTAAAACTTATGAAGCCCATATCCATTTAGATTAATACATAATTATCCCATCAATGGACCAAATTATCTAATAATTTTATCTTGATATATGAGCTAAACTGCAAAAAGTAGTTCGACCCATATAGCAGTCCATGCTGAAATGGGTTAGTCTTGCTTTAAACTAACATAAATGGTCTTTTCAAGTATTGGTCCATGCAATGGGCCATCAAACCACTGACCTAGATCAATTTTGGGTCACTTAAATAGTGTTCCTAGGGGCTGTGATCAGACCGCAAAGAACCATAGGTTCGGCCCAACAAGATTAGACAAAAAGTAGTCAGATCAGCCTAGGGTTTGGTGTCCAAAACATGCATCAATTCACATAGGTAATGATCTTAAATTCTCATTTATGATTCACAATCATATCAGAAAATAAATAGTAGATAATCAAAAATAAATGGCCAGGGTTGATAGTTTGATGGTCTGAATCCAATCCGAACAAAAACTGCATCCTTGTGAAATTACAACTTGTAGATCAATCTCCATCTGCAATCTTTATCTTCTCTATAAGCTTTGGCGATTTCTTCAATGTAAAAAACAAAGAAAAACCCTAATTTCTATTGCTTACATCAGAAAAACCTAATGCATTCTTTCAAGAAAAGAAAAATAATTAATAAACCAAATAATGAAATTAATAAATTTGGTGTGCACCGATCTTGCCACTATCAAGAGTTCGATCTTGATCATAGTTTCAACCCAAGAAACCAAGAATTCATAATAGAACAATTCTATAATATATTAGAATATATATATAAAAAATTCAGATCATTAGACCACTTTGAGAACCAAATTCTTAGAGGTTTCTACTAACTACTCAAATCGACTAGACAAGTTTTTACCGATTTGAGTTTTGGTTCAAATCTGGTTTGGTTAAGTGCAAGATCTGAACCTAGTGCTCTAATACCAATGCTGGAAGGGTTTAAAATTCATTATATAAATAGCCAAACCATGCCAGATGGCTAAGCAAAATTTCAAAAAGTTTTCTAACTCTTACGGAAACCAATTTCCCCTTGAATTTGAAAATTGAATTTTCTGGATCAATCTTGCACTGAACTGGACTAGATTAAAAACCAAAAAAAGAGGGAGACAAATACCTCATATGGGTTCCATAGATGCATATCAGTTTTGAGAGTTTAATTGGTCAAGACCGTAATCATGTGGGCTTGAAAATACAGCCTGAGCTTCCTGGCCAAGACCACCAAGGCGAAGGTCAGCTTCTCCACCTCGGGGTATCTGGTCTCGGCATCGCAGAGGACCATGTTGACATAGTAGATTGGTCTCTACACTCTATCTTCTCTTATCAGGACTGAGCTGATGGTCTCAGAATCATAGAGGACCATGCTGACATATCTCTCAGAAGGGGATGAGCGAGTTGGGGAGGCGAGGCGGGGTAGGTCCTCAATTCCTCGAAGGCACGGTGACACTCTTCCATCCACTGAAAGTCCTTTAGTTTTTTGATGGCTCAGAAGAAGGGTAGGCAGTGGTCTATTGACTTCAATGAAGTGGTTAAGGGCATCCACTCGGCCAGTCAATCTCTGTGTCTCCTTTATTGACCAAGGTCATGCCATATCCAGTATGGCCTGGATCATCTTTGGGTTGGCCTCTATTCCTCTTTGAGTGTCAATGAAGCCCAAAAATTTGCCTGAGGTGATGCCGAAAGCACACTAGCTGGGGTTGAGCTTCATGTTGAACCTCTACAAGGTATCAAAGGTCTCAGCTAGGTCCAAGGTGTATGCCTCGGCTTTTAGGCTCTTCACTACCATGTCGTCCACGTAGGCTTCAACGTTCCTCCCCATCTAGTTCTTGAAAACTTTGTTAACAAGGCACTGGTAGGTGGCCCCGACATTCTTGAGGCTGAAGGGCATCACCTTGTAATAGTAAGTGTCATGCTTGGTGATGAAGGAGGTCTTCTTTTCATCTTCAGGGTTCATCTCGATCTGTTGTACCCGGAGAAGGCGTCCATGAAGCTGAGAAGCTCGTACCCTGCAATGGCATTGATGAGGTGGTTTATCCTCGACAAAGGAAAACTGTTGTTTGGACAGGCCCGGTTAAGGTCTATGAAATCAATACAGATCCGCCACTTCCCATTAGCTTTCTTTACCATAACTACATTTGACAACCGGTCAGGGTAGTGTACCTCTTGGGTGAAGTTGACATCGAGTAGCTTGTCAACTTCCTCTCCTATGGCCTTCCAACATTCCAGTGCAAAGTTCCTCTTTCTATGCCAAACTGGCCTAGATCTTGGGTCCATGCTCAGCATGTGAGTAATCACCGAAGGGTCAATTCCGGGCATGTCAGCGGCAGACCAAGCAAACATGTCGTATTAGTTCTAAGGAAACTTACCAGCTCGGATAGGCTCTCTGGGGGAAGGTTGGACCTGACATGGACTATTTTTGAAGGAAGAGAAGGTCCATCATATGGATGGCCAAACCATGCTAGATGGTAGGGCAAATTTTCAAAAATTTCTTTTACCCTTTCGGGAACCGAATTCCCAATTTTAGAAAAATTGTCTTTTCCAAGGAACATTCTTGCACCAAACCGAACTAGATATGAAACCAAAAGAAAGGGAGAATGATACTTGATACGGATTCCATGCGTGTAGTTCCCAAAGTGGGTGTTTATACCCAAAGAGGATACCAAACTCAGCTTCCACTGAAAATGGTGCAACTTGAATTGAAGTTGGTTCAGCAATGCAGTCCTTCAGCAAGAACTACAATCCAATAGCTTGGATCGAGCAAGGGATGTGAGCACAATGCAAATTTGATTTTTCTTGCAAAATCAGAAACCAAGACTGATCAAGATCAATCACCATATGGAGAACGAATTGGGGTTTGGGTGGAAAAAGCAAAGGGAGAAAACTGAGAGCAGAAAGGTGAAGTATGGAGTAGTTCACCCTCCTCTATTTGTAAGCCTTAAACATCAACTTCTCCTAATCCAAATCTTTATTTAGATCTGGACTCCTTAAGTAGATAAGAGTTATCCTCTTATCCCATTGCTGATCTAAGCCCACATCTGTACCCAATTTCGCCCAAGTCACACGTTTGCTTAAGCTGTCATGTGACTTCTTAATTAATCCAATTAATTATGGGCCTTAGGCCCATTAAGCAAGTAGACTCACAACCTCTTTTAGTTGCTAGTCAATTTGGATCTCTTTGTATGGCGTGGGACACCAACAATGACTTCACAAGAGCCCATATGGGTTCAGCCTAGCTTCTATGACAAAGCCTGGCCAAATTCACTACTAAGCACAGTGACCCCTGATTCCATTAGTATGGGCTCTTAATGGGCACAACATTTACACTAAATGGTCCTCAAGTCCAGCCATCCTATGAAGGCCCAAGGACAATGGTCTTAAGTGAGATTATCCCATCAGGTATAATAGCCCTAAATGGTCTTACACTTAACCTCGTTGCCCTTAATGATCAAACACTACCCAACAAGGGAGGACCTCTCCCTCGGCTGCAAGGTGCAGTGTTGCACTCTCTGCTCGGATGGATCATGGGAATTAAAACCTTTTGCAAATATTTTTCATAAAACATAATATATATATATATATATATATATATATATATTTATATAAATATATTTTGCAAAATGTTTTCTTGGTGCTGATATGGTATGATTCCAGAATAGAGAGAAGAGAAGAAGGAAAAGGGAGAAGAGAGAAAAGAGAGAAGAGATATAGAATTGAGAGAAAATTACAAAGGTACCCTTGTGGCACTAAACTTAAAATAAACTAAGTTATTTCAACACAACCCCTCAAGTTGGGATGTAGATGTCAATCTTACCCAACTTGTCATATAAATCATCATGCTACAAGTGATGTAAGCCTTTTGTAAATATATCTGACAGTTGCTCTTTGGAACTCACATATGGGGTTTACACTTCTCCATTAACAATTTTCTCTCTAATGAAGTGTTTGTCAACCTCTATATGCTTAGTTCTATCATGAGGAACTGGGTTGGCTGCAATATTGATGGCAACCTTATTATGACAATACAAGAACATAAGGCCATCAACAAGAAAACCCAATTCGTTCAACAGATTCTTTATCCACATGCCTTTAGCCACCCCATGGGACATTGCTCTGTATTCAGCTTTAGCAATAGACCAATCCACCACATTTTGTTTCTTGCTTCTCTATGTGACTAGGTTTCCTCCCACAAAGGAACAATACCCACTAGTAGACTTTCTATCATCAATTGATCCAGTCCAACCAACATTTGTATATACTTCATTCTTCAAATGACCACTCTTTTGGTATAACAAACCAGCTCCAGGAAACCTCTTTAGGTATCTAAGTATTCTTTCTACTACCTCTAAGCATGCGGTCTTAGGAGCATGCATGAACTGACTAAGAACACCTACTACATAAGCAATCTCTAGCTTGGTCATGGATAAATACAGGAACCCTCCCACAAGTCTCTGGAATTGTTTTACATCTTTGACAACTTCACAACAATAGTCACCCAATCTATGATTTGGATCAATGGGAGAATCGGCTAGCTTAACCCCTAGTTTTCTTTTATCCTATAACAAAACTAGGATGTATTTCCTTTGAGAAATGAAGATCCCTTTTTGAGAGTGGGCCACTTCAATTCCAAGGAAATATCGAAGGGGACCTACATCCTTCACCTCAAATTGAGTGGCTAAGAAATCTTTTAGTCTCTATTTCAACCTTCCAGTCACCTGTGATCACTATGTCATCAACATACACTATAAAGGCTGCAACCTTTCCATCCCCTCTTTTCACAAATAGGGTATGGTTAGTTTGACATTGTTTGTAGCCAATCTGTTGTATATCCAGATGAAACTTGTTGAACTAGGCTCTCAGAGATTGCTTTAAACTATACAAAGACTTCTTTAGTCTGCACATTTTCTACTTTTTGCCTTGAAGGGATGAGAGATCCATCATATAGATGGCCGAACCCTATAGGAAGTAGGACAAAATTTCAAAAATTTCTCTCTCCCATCTGGGAATCACATTCCCTGTTTTAGAAAATCTGTATTTTCAAGAATCAATCTTGAACCAAGAACCGAACCAGATCTAAAACCAAAAGGGAGAAGAGAGAGGTACTTGATACGAAGAAACTATATCTCCCAATGAAGGTGTTCACACCCAAGGAAAACTCCAAATACTGCTCCCACTGAAGATGACATAGCGTAAGGTGGAGCAGAATCAGTAGGTTCTTCACAAAAACCGAATTCTTCAGCAAGAATACGATGGAGGGAATGTGAACATGACTTCAGATCAATTTTTCTCCAAAAACTAATATCAAGAATACTTCTTAATTGATCCTATAGTGGAGATCGAATTGGCAATGGCGGCAGCAGGAGGAGGGCACAAGAGCAGAATATGGCGCAGTCTTACTACAGTTGTCTTCTCTCTTTCTGTGATCTGAAATCTATTGTGATGAGATGAATGGAGGTTCGCCCTCCTCCTCCTTTTATAGCCTTAAAGAGAGCTCCTAATATCATTAGGAGTTTCCTAATCCAAATCTGTATTTGGATCAGGACTTCTCTTTAAGAGATAAGGATAATCCCTTATCTTATCTATAGATTAGATCAGCCCTCTTAATCTTATTAGGAGTTTCCAAATCCAAATCTGTATTTTGATCTGGACTCTCTGAGTGGATAGGGATAACTCCCTATCCTATCTACTGATCCAAATTCCAGATCTGCCCCCTTCTTTAACTAATCAAATTAGACCAGTTCGAATTGGTCTTTAGGCCCATTAAGTCCATGTGCTCACTAACATTCCAATCTGCTGCCCAGTTGGGTTTTCTTGTAAGGCGTGGGACCCAAACATTGATATACACATCAGCCACATGGGTTCAGCCTAGCCTCTGTTACAAGGCCAGACCAAATTCACTGTTATGGGCAGTAAACCCCTGAGCCCTTCACCATGGGCTCTTAATGGGCCCAACACTTACACTAAGGAGTCCCTGGGCCAAGCTACCTTATAAAAACCCATGGACTATGGGCAGATGCAAGATTAGCCCATCAGGTATTACCCTCAATGGTCTTACACTTAATATCTCAGCCCATAATGATTAAACACTGCCCGACAAGAAAGGACCTCTCCCTCGGCTGCAAGGAACAGTGTTGCACTCTCTACTCACATGGATCCCAGGAATTAAAACCTTTTGCAAACATTTGAAACTATATATATATATATATAATATTTTTATATAAATATATTTTGCAAAAACAAATTTCAATGATTGAAATCGGCTGCCGGCAGCTTTGTTTTCCATTAGAGAGAGTGCATCCTCGATCACTACCTTTGTCTGCCAAAGGGGCTGATGTTGTCACTATGATCACCCACTCAGATGAATTCTCAGACTATCCCAACATACCCAAGTTTTGACCCCCTCTAAGGATCTCACTGATTGGCATATCAAAGACATCCCAATCCGATACCTAGCGCAGTATCATAATCGAGTTTAGGGGTCAAGTGTACCTTAGGTCTTACCCTGGAATTCAAAAATTCTGTTCCGGTTCAGGGTTTCAAGAAAACCCACACTTTATGTACCATAAGTCTCACCCTGGCAGCTGAGACAAGCCATCCCAACCAACTTGGCAGCACATCAGTGTCAACCTTGGCAGAATAAATCTCCCTAGATCTATCCAACGGCAGTAAAGATTCTAAACTAACACAAGTCTCATACGTGTCCAGTTTAAGGGTATTACACAGAAACACACCATAATAACATGCCTTGGGCACTAAAGCTAGGGGGTTGGACCATGTACACATCTTCCTTAAGGTCTCCATTCAAGAAGGCATTTTTAATGTCTAGCTAATGAAGATCTCAATCAAGATTTTCCGCAAGGGACAAAAGGACTCTAATGGAGTTCATCTTGGCTACTGGGGCAAAATTCTCTACATAATCTACACCATATACCTAGGTAAACCCTTTTGCCACCAACCTAGCCTTGTACATTTCTATTGAGCCATTAGCCTTGTGCTTCACTGTGAACACCCACTTGCACCCCATTGATTCCTTATCCTTAAGAAGATCCACAAATTCCCATGTACCATTTTTATGTAGGGCATTTATCTCTTCTTTCATTGCATCTATCCATTCAGGTACTAAGAGAGCTTCTACCACATTTTTTTGGGATAGAGACACTATCAATGGAAGGAATGAAAGCATGAAAGAAGGGTGAGAAGTTCTCATAGGTAACAAAATGGGTAATAGGGTACTTGGTGGTACAAGACCTAACTCCCTTCCTTTTTGCAATGGGATTGTCAAGGTCATCACCAAATGGAATATCTATGGCAACAGGATCAGGAACATCAATAGGAATGATAGTACCTAGTTTGATATGATCTGTCCCTGGTTTCACCCCCTGAGGAGAAACCGGGAAAAATGATCAATTTCTATGAAAGACACATCCATAGAGACATAGTACTTCTTGGAAATAGGGTCAAAACATCGATAGCCCTTTTGGGAAGAAGGATAACCCAAGAAGACACAAGGAATGGTACAATGATCAAGTTTTCCACGAGTAGGAGAAAGGTTCTGGATGAAACAATGACAACCAAACACACAAATATGAATAGAGAAGAGAGGAGCCTGGGGAAAAAGGAGCTAATGGGGGGCCTTGTACCCTAACAAGCGAGATGGCATACAGTTGATAAGATAGGTAGCACACAACACAGCATCCAACCAGAAACATTTAGGAACATTCATGTGTATTAGTAACCCGCAAGAAATTTCAAGAAGATGATGATTCTTTCTTTCAGCAACACCATTTTGCTGGGGGGTTCTAGAGCAAGAGCTATAATGTATGTGTTAGATAGTGTATGCCCTTAGCTCCAATCAACATGATGCACATTGTGACATTTATTGTAAATGAATAAAGTACATATTTGATTCATGTTATTGTGATATGTTTTTGTGTAATACCCTTAAACTAGACACATATGAGACTCATGTTAGTTTAGAATTTTCACAGTCATTGGATAGATCTAGGGAGAAACCCAAGGGTGGTTTGTCTCAACTGCTAAGTTGGTTGGGGTGGCTTGTCTCAACTGCCAAGTTGGTTGGGGTGGCTTGTCTCAACTGCCAGGGTGAAACCCGAGGTACATGTAGTGTGGATTTTCTTGAAACCCTGAACCGGGCCAAATTCTAGTATTGCCCTAGACCTTGGAAACATATGGGAAAAACTGGAATGTTACACTTGACCCCTAGACTTGATTATGATACTGCACTAGGTGTCGGATTGGGCTATCTTTGATGTGCCAATCAGTGAGATCCTTAAAGGGGGTCAAAACCTGGGTATGTTGGGATAGTCTGAGAGTTCAATTGAGTGGGTGATCATAGTGATAGGATCAGCCCCTTTGTTAGACAAAGTGAATGATCAAAGAAATGCACTCTCTCTAATGGAAACCTAAACTATCAGCAGTGGATTTCAAATGTGTTTGAAACTTGGTTTTGCAAAATATATTTATGTAGAGATATACTTATATATTATGGTTTCACAAATTGTTTGCAAAAAGTTTTAATTCCCGGGATCCATGTGAGTAGAGAGTGCAAAAATTTACCTTGCAGCCGAGGGTGAGGTCCTCTCTTGTCGGGCAATGGTTGATTGATCATTAAGTGCTGAGAGGTTAAGTGTAAGACCATTGAGGGTTATACCTGATGGGTTAATCTTGCATCTGCCCATAGTCCTTGGGCCTTCATAAGATGGCTGGACCCAATGACATTTTAGTGTAAATATTGGGCCCATTGAGAGCCCATAGTGATGGACTCAGGCTGGACTCATGTGCCTGATATGTAGATCATTGTTAAGGTCCCATGCCATACAAAGAGAGATAAGCTAGCCAGCATTAAAAGGAAGTGAGCCTGAAAGCTTAATGGGCCTAAAACCCATTTCGAACTGGGTTAATTGGACTAATTAAATTGGGGCAAGTCTAGGTATGGATCAGTAGCTCTTATCCACTTAAAGAGTCTAGATCCAAATAGAGATTTGGATCAACGAACTCCTAATTTGATTAGGAATAGCTTATCTTTATCTGCAGATAAAATAAGGGATTATTCTTATCACTTAAAGAGTTCAGATCCAAATAAAGATTTGGATCAAGAGACTCCTAATCAGATTAGGTCATCTCTTTAAGGTTATAAATAGAGAGCAGGGTGGATCTAAAAAAGACACACATACAACACAAAAGACAATTAAGTTTGACTGTTTCTACCTTTAGTTCTTTTTCTATCTACTCTTGCCACCCTACCTTGTTCGATCTCCAATTCTTGGGACTGGTCAAGATTTGATCTTGATATTGTTTCTTGTTAGAAGAAACAATTATAAAGTTGTACTCACTACCCCATTAGGTTCTTGCTAAAGAATAAAAGGTTCTTGGTGAAGAACTACCTACTAATCTTGCCTCATCCTAAGTTGTGTCATCTTCAATGGAGGGAGGATTTGGTACACTCTTTGGGCGTTAACACCTGCGTTGGGATGAGCTTTTTGCGTGGATTTCGTATCAAGTATATCCTTCCCTAATATTGGTTTTAGATTTGGCTAGGTTTGGTTACAAGAACGAACCTTGAAAAAACAGTTTTATAAATTGGGAATACGATTCCCAGATGAGAGTAAAGAAATTTTTGAAATTTTGCCCAACCATCCTACAAGGCTTGAACATCCATATGATGGATCTCCCATCCCTTTAGTATGGATCCACACGAAGCAAAAAACTCCATGAGATCACTATGGAAATATTCCTTGGCATTGTTTGATTTGAAAATTTGGATTTCCATTTGAAACTGAGTGATATCAAGCGTTGGAAATCTTTAATGATTTTTGGTACTTCATCTCTAGACCGCATAGGGTACACCCATGTATATCGGGAGTAGTCATCAATAAGTGTAATGAAATATTTATAGCCAAACTCGGATGTTAAAGTAACAAGGCCCTAGATATTAGAATACATAATATGGAAAGGAAAATCAGATTTATAATTTCTTGAAGTAAAGTGATTTTCTACAATGTTACTCAACTGACAAGTTTAACATGTGAAATCCAACACTGGCACCAATTTAAATAAATATAGTAACAAAACTTTCAATGACTCAAAAGATAAATGACCCAAACAACTGTGCCATAAAAGTACTTGACTCTTATTAGACAGACTCTTAGACTCATTAGCCGCAAGACAGGCTTTATTCTCTAACAGGTAAAGACCATCTACCATACGACCTCTACCAATCATCTTCCATGAGGCCAAATCCTATATCGCACAAGAGGAAAGAAAAATGGTTACTGAGCAGTTCAATGAATTTGTTATACTATTAACAAAGAACAAATTTATGGGCAGTTTAGGAACATGTAGAACATCAAAGAGGATGAGTCCAAGAGGAAGGGAGATGGTTCCTTGACTAGCTATGGTGGAGAAAGAACCATCAACAAGTCTCACCTTGTCCCAACCAGATAATAGATGATAAGATTAAAAACAATTGGACTTACCTATCATATGGTTCGAGGCTCTAGAATCTATTATCCAAGGGGAGTCTGAGGGATGAGAGGACACATGGAAAGTTGGTAGATTTACCGTTACCTGATGTAGATGCAAAGGAAGTCGAAGGTGGAGAAGTAGAATCCATCGGGTAGATTGCCCTCCCATACAACTCCAAATGGTTACGAAAAGAATTAATGATATCTTCCCTCATATCAGTCCCAGAGGTTATCATAGTAGTGGTAGATGATTGAGGCTCTTGAGAGGCTAAATTTGCTGCATTAAACTTTCTCTAACCTTGTTGTCTTGGCTTCTTATTCTGATTCAGAGTTTTACTCATTTCCTAAGCCCACCTTGGCTTCCCGTGAAGCTCCCAACATGTCTCCCGAGTATGCTTAGTCTTCTGACAGTGTGTACACCATAACTTATCTTTCTCATCAACTTTCTTATGGGAGTCACTCTTCTTGAAGGAATTTTCATCACCCGTAGCAACACCCCCTTTAGATGCTAAAGCAACATGCTCTCCCTCAGGATTATTCATCACATTGCATCTACTCTCTTTTGACTGTACTAGAGCATATACTTTTTGTACTGATAGGAGGTTTTTACCCCCCAATACCTGAACCCTGATAGATTCGTATATGGGATTCAGCCATAATAGAAAGGCAAACACTCATTGTTAGGAAACAAGAGACTTGTATAGTTTGGCATCTACATCACATTTTCATTCTATATTCTGATAGTGATCTAGTTCCTTCCGAACAGAAGTCAGGTCTGAATAGTAGGTGGAGAGACACCTCTCCCCCTGTTTACAAGTTGAGGAGGCAACCTACAACTGATATATTTTAGCATAATGTCGTTGTTCGGAGTATGTACACTAAGCTTGCTCCCATATCTCATAAGTTGTTTCTACCCACATGAAGGCCTTTCTCACTTGTAGCAGTATAGATAATAATAGCCATGACATCACCATGTTGTTTTTCCGGTCCCACCTATCATGTTCCACACCACTAGACTAGGGTTCCGTAATTCTACCATTGATATACCCCGCTTTTCCCCATGCAGTTATGTAGAGCTTGGTTCCCCTTGACCATTCTAGGTAATTAAGGCCATCAAAAGGAATCACAACCACAGGAAAATTCATGTCAAAACCTCCGCTCATCCCACTCTGACTAGAGGTAACACCAGACATACCAGAATCTTTAGAAGACATAGAAGCTGAATATGATCAGTCAAAATCCAGCTAGATAACAAGTTTTCAATTCAGACTCATAGTACAGTCAAAAATAGGTTGCCATCTCAGCTCAATCACACTTCTGGACACAAAGAAATCAAAGTTGGTCACACACCATTACTGTTCTCAAATTTTGGCCCTACTGAACCATTTTAGACTGATCACACACCATTTCAGATTTGTAAGGTATATCAAAGAAACAGATCTGACCATTCCCTCTAGCAATAGATCAACTTTCACACAGTATCTTAAGTTCAATGAAAATAGAAGGAAATAAACTATTGTCACAATAGTTACAGATCTGCAGTCTTGAAGAAATCACACTTTTCAGGGCATAAGAAGGATCACTCGATCGACTACATGTGCTTCGGGTCTAACCCTGGTAGCTGAGACTAGCTACCCCAACCGACTTGGCAACATATTAGTGTTAGCCTTGGTAGGATAAACTTCCCCAAGTCTATCCAATGGTTAAGAACATTCTAAACTAACATGAGTCTCATAAATGTCCAATTTAAGGGTAATTACATAGAAACACACCAATATAACATGAATCAATTATGTACTTTTATTCATTTACAATAAATATATATGTACAACAATCTAATTGGAGCTAAGGGCATAGACTATCTAATAGTTTTTTCAGGCTCGGCCTCGTCTAAGGGAACAGTGACGAGGCCCTCGGCCAATTAGCATCGGCTTGCTGGCTCCTCCTTGAGGTCAAGGCCCTCAAGTGGCAGTGCTTCTTTGTTCTTGCCTTTTAGTGCCACCACAAAGCTCTGGCAAGCTGCTTGCTAATCCCCCCGTACGAATCCGATGCCATGCTTAGTAGGGAAATTGAGGGCGAGGTGGTAGGAGTAGATGGCTGCCTTGAGCGCATGGAGGGTCGGCCTCCCAATGATGGCATTGTAGGGGGAGTCAATCCTCATGATTAAGAACTCGTTCATCCTCGTCACCTACCGAGGCTCTGCCCCTACCATGATAGGTAGGGTGATTCTTCCTTCTGGCCAAACTACGTTGCCAGAGAAGCTGTGATGAACTTACAATTTATCTATAATTTTTGAGGACTTTAGCATGGATTTTTATGCCGGTTTTATTAATTTTTGCCTTAATTTAGCTTAATGCTAAGAATAGGTTCAGGGATAATCAATCCAAGAGAATGAAGGAAAAAGGCAAGAAAAGAAGGTTCAAAAAGACCAATTTCAGTCCAGCCCGGTCGTGGAAGCAAGAGAGAGCACTTCGGCCCAAAAAGAGCAAGTGAATTCCTTGAGAAAACCCCAGAAAATAAAGCCTAGCTATGAGGAGAATTCGGCCCAGCAAGGAAGGCCCATTTTTAGCCCAAATAACAGCCTAGAGTGTAGCCCACATGAGCTCAAAAGCAAGCGAAGTTGTAGCCCAAATAGCAGCCCAAAGGGAGCTAGGGGCGGCAACTTCTAGGAGTTTCTTGAAGAGAAGGAGGGAGCACTCTAGAAGGTTCATGAGGGGTGTAATACACCCCATTCTAGAGGCTTCAAGAAGGGGCAAGAGCCCCCTTGAAAAACTATATAAGGAGGCCTCTAGGAGGGGAGAAAGTTGTTCAATTGCTTGAGAGAAAGGCTCTCCCACTCTTAGAGGTTCAGCCACCTTGAGAGAAGAGAAGAGAAGAAGGCTAGGCGCAAGGAAGAAGAAGAAGAAGGGCTGAAGGAAGTTCAAGACAAGCAAGCTAGAAGAAGAAGGTGAGTTCGAATTGAGGGATTGTGATTCAAAGATTTTTTGTAATAAATCATTTGTAGTTTCATTCTCTTTTGATTTGAATTCAGTTTCTTAGTTATATGTTCTTTCTTCTTTCTCCTTGTTTCCATTCTTCCTTGATGTATTTCAGCTTGTAAAATTTCAGTTCAGCAATCTAATTCTTTTTGATTCATTCAAATGATCATGCATTGTACTTGAAGTTTCTTGAATAAGGGTGTGATTGCAGATCAATTCGGCCAACTAACCTTCAAAACTCAGATCTGAATTCTCAGATCTGAGATTGCAAGATCTGAATTGCTTGAAAGAGAATTCAGATCTGCAAATTTCAGATTGGGCGAATTAATCTACAGCTTGGAATTCCTAGAGTGCTTGAGAGAGACTCTAGGAATTCAGATCTACTATTCAAGAACTGAATTGAGTGCAAGGTTAGAGATAACTTGCACAATTCAGTTGGTGATCAATTCAGATTTGAATTGATGCCTTAGAAGTGTTTGAAGAAATGCATGCATGGGGATTAGATTCTTGCTAGAGATAGAAGAACCGTCACTCATGCATAGGATGAACATGCGCTTGAGAGAGGCTGTTCATGACCTTGGGGTTTCACCAAACCAAGGCTCAATCATGATTCATTCGAATGATCCAAATTGATAGATTGCTGAATTCTGAGATTGACATTTAGTGCTTACTCTTCTAACCTGAATTGAAGGCAATTGGACCAATGATTTAGATAGATTTTAATTTAGGATTTCTTAGCTTTCATTAGAGTTTTGATTTATTTGTTGATCAGATAAGAAATGTTCAATTTAGTATTGGTAATTGTTTCCTAAATCCTCATGGGAACGATACTTCACTCACTACTTTATTACTTGAACGGCTAGTGCACTTGCTAGTGTCACAATGAGCCACACATCAAGCTGATGAGAGGGAGATCGGTGGGTCATAGGCGCACTACCGCCAGCTTCATCTTCTCAAATGCTACATAGAAGAGGATTTCGGCCAAGGAGCCACTGTTTACCTAGATCCTCTTCACCAAGAAATTTTCTACGGTGGTCGAGATCATGAGGGCACCGTCATGGGGTACTGTAACCCCCTTTAGGCCCTCATCTATGAAGGTGAGGACGTCTTCCTACTTTGGCTTCTTGGGTGCTAGCCCCTAGATGTTTAGCTGCCTAGAATAGGCCTTATGGGCCAAGGCCAAGTCTCCACCCAAGGTCATGCCCCTTGCAATGATGTCGACGATGCTAGCAAGTTGCTGATGTTGCTGCTACAGCCAATGTAGCTAGGAGGATGAGGCCCTAGTCTTGCCCCTGATGTACTACTTAAGGTGACCGCGGCGAATGAGGAACTTTATTTCATTTTTTAACTCATAGCAATCCTCTGTGTCATGGCTGGTGCCGCGGTGGTACTTGCAGTATTTCTTCTGGTTTCCCTTCTTAAGGTTCCTCTTCAATTTTTCTAGCCACTTCACATACTCCTCCTAGTCGACTTGCATCAGGATCAAGGTTCGGGTAGAGTTGAGTGGTGTGTGTTGACTATAAGCCAGGGCCGAGGCCGGTGGGTTCTTGTTGTCCTTGTTAATGTTGTTGTTGCGGTGGTGGTCTCCATTTTTCCTCTACTTCTCCAAGCCTCCGTTGTGGCGCTTGGCCTCCCTATCTTAGTACTCGCTGGCCGAGAATGTACTTTATAGCTTCTTAAGAAATTCCGCCATGGACTTCAGTGGGGTCTTGGCTATCTAGCACTTTAGAGCCAAGCCGGGGAGGAGGCCATTAATTGTGGTGTGTATGGAGACCATTGGGTCGAGGTCTCAGACCTCGAGCTCTTTTCTCTTGAAGCGGTTGATGTAGGACCGCAAGCTCTCTCCACGCTTCTGCTTAACGGACATCAACGAGATGACACTCTTCTGGCATTGCCTACTGCTGATGAATTAGGCGAGGAACAGGTTGGAAAACTACTCCCATGAACTGATTGAGTGAGGTGGGAGACCATAGAACCATCGCCGAGCTGCCCCCTTGAAAGTTCCTGGAAAGTCTAGCACATTAGCGCATTAGAGTACCCATAAAGGAGCATGAGCACCTTGAAACTTCCCAAGTGATTGTCGAGGTCTGTTGTCCCATCGTACATCTCTAGTGCAAGAGCTTTGAAGTGCAAGGGAAGGAGATCGGAGATGATGTCTGAGGTGAACGCGTCTATCCTTCCAATCGGATAGCTCTAGCTAGTCGAGATGTCAACTCATCTCTCTTTGATTTGATGGCCCCGAGCGGGGCTTGTAGATTCACTATCCAAGGATCGAGGGGGACCTATGCCCCATTCCGATCCTCATGGACACGGTGGGGGTCAGCCCGGATCCCCTAGTACTTAGACGTGGGCCAATATCCACTCCTACTGGCATGGTGATCATTCAATAGGTCACGGAGGTCCGAGATCTGAGAGGGAGAGGTGCGGCATCGGCCCTTTACCCTTGAGAGTCGCGGAGTTCCCTAGAGCTCTCTCTTCTTCAGCGGCGGTGGTGGTGCTAGGAGTTCTAGCGGTAGTCGCTAGGCTGTGCTGACTCTTCTCCCCATCGGCTGGGAGGTCTTGTATTCCTTGGTGGTTGATTGGCACATTAGCTGCTATTGGATTCCGAGGGCTCGACTCGGTGGGAGTCGGCAGAAACAAGGGCTAGCGGGTCCACGGACTCACACTGCCCTTGATGGCCCAATGTCCCGATAGGGTGGCCACCCTGAGGGAAGATGAGGTGATCCAGATGGTCGAGGACCGCTTGGAGTTGTTCATTAGTGACTATTTTCTAGGTGTTCCTAGTGTTTCGTACCATGTTGACTGGAGCTTATGAAAGTTCTCTTGAGTCTAAAGTATGTTGGAAGATGTCTTAACAACGTTACCCACAGACGACGCTAATTGTTGATGCTTGGATTGGTGGAGGACAGCACTGTCAATTCTCTCCTAAGCCTGATGAGGGCTGAAGTACCCAAGGTTTGAAGGCTGAGGTAACCAAGGACTAGTTACCAAGGTGGTGAAGATCCGAGGTCTGAAGCCTGAGGCCCACTATGTCTTGTGTCTGAGATGGCCAATGACCGAGGGGCCAGCTCTACAAGAGGAAAAGTGTCAGAGGTCTCAAGTGAAGACCTGAGGTAAGGAGTTCGACGGTCAAGTTAGTACTGAGGTATGGAGTGGACAAAGTCTGAGGTGCGAGCACCTAGACGAGGTCATTAGAGAGCCGATAGATCTCAAAGGCTAGTGAGAAAGCTCAAGTATTCGATCCTTTACCTAGAGGGGGGTCACCTTATATTTATACTTGGAACCGCCTTGAGGTAGGTGAGCTTAGATGGTGGGGATTGAGTATGTACGCGGGGTGCATGGCCATTCTAGGCAGCTAAATGACCCTGTGCCATTAGTCCTTAGATTTCCGTCGAGTTGGGCAGTGTGCATTCGCTAATTGACTCCGCTCTAATGTGCGCCGCTAGGCAGATGTAGGCTGCTGAATGGTCAAGGCCATCCGCACCTACCACTCTGGGAAGAAGAGAATAAAGAGAAAGGGAAGAAGAAAATGACAAGGAGAGAGAATAATAAGAGGTTGGAGGTGAAAGGGGAATTACCGTCGATGTGTCGAGAGGTCTATTTCTCAACCACCACTTTGGTTTTTCATTCGAAAAAGGAGGAGGTGAACAGTGCATTAGGGAAAATGTTGAAGATAGGTTTAAATTTATATAGGGAGTTAAGGGTATTTTCATAATTTTTTAAAAGTTTAGTGGTATTTTGGTAATTTAAAGATATTTGGGTCAAACCAAGTCTAGGGAGTTAAACTGGGATTTCCATGATGGATGGATAGGATTTATGGGTCAATGATCAGAGGGTTGAGATGGGTCTAACTGCAGAGGGATTTTGTGTGTGTGAGCTAGCAAGATTGGCCGAAACAGAATCTTTTTAGGTGAATGGGTAAATAGGGGTATTTTTGGTCAAAATTTGGTAGGAGGGGTTTTTAGATATTATGAATTGATTGATGGGATTGGGTTGGGCAAAGTGGGCCTGAATCAGACAGTTTGGAAAAGGTATTGACTCGATCGATTTGAAGTCTCAAAATGGAATCTTTATGCGATGAAGGGATAAACAATGGTATTTTGGGCTGAAATTTCATAGGTGGGTATTTTAAGATATCTGGGGTCCGGTGGTAATGTATGATCAATTTAGGGGTGTCAAGATCGTAAGAATTTGGGTCAATAGTAGGTCCGGTGGTAATGTATGATCAATTTAGTTAGAACTTCATGGTAGGTGCTTCGGTGTATCTAGAGTTTAATGATGTGGTCTGATCGATTCGAATGTGTTAAGGTTAAGGGAATCTAGGATATGAGGATTTAGGCTAATGAGAGGGCCCAAAAGGAAATCTTGGTTTAATAAAAGGGTAAATAGAGCAATTTGGGCTAAAATTTTATGTAAAGGTATTTTAGGATGTTTGGGGACTAATGGTAGTGTCTAATCTTAGGGTTAAAGCGTAAATAGGGGTTGATTGAGGCCATTAGATTGGTATCGGATAGGTTTAACAATGGATCTGAGGGCTCTTGGGGCCATGTTTGGGTCTTTTTGGGGATCTTAGGTGTTTCGGAGAGATTGGATTGGAAGGGTTTGATCATGTTTTGGGGGTAAATTAGAGTTCAGGTGGTGAACCGAGCAAAAATCGGGTGTTGATAGCTACCCTTTTTTGTTGTAAAGTAGGAAACTACAAAACAACAAAGACCAAAAACAAGCACAAAGAGATTTTTGTGAAGTGTAGGATTGGAAGAAGGGCAGGGAAGGAAAGAGGAGGAAAGAGGATTGAGGTGAGTGGAAAGGTTCCCGTGTATCATCATTCCATCATGTACATTCCATTTTATTCTTAGCAAAGTGATCCCCCCTTGGTATCAAGAACCTTCAGAATTAGGGTACATTTGCCATAAAAAAAAACATAGAGAACAAATAAAAAACAATGATAAAAGTAATTCAATGTGTGATGTCTATTTAATTTTGGCAATAGTGGACTTTCCAACAAGTATGGATACTTTTTTGGAGAGAGGTCGGCTATTTGTCATGAGGTGAGAAAGCATAAAATTGGAAACAATAATGTGCTATGAAGCGATGAAAACAACAATAAAGCCTTGATTAAAATTGTGGTGTGCTAGTGTAACAGAAAATACTCATGTGTTATAATGTGAAGAAATCATTGATTTATGATGTGCCAAAGTGGTGGAAAAATTGCGTGCAATAGAGTGGAAAATTATTATTTGTAATGTGCCAAAGGCAGAGAATCTATGTGCTATGTAGTGGAAAATATGATTTGTGATGTGCCAAACTGGTAGAAAATCATATGCTATATAGTGGAAAATCAAACTCTGGGAGGATCTAGTAGATATATATGGTAAAGGGTCTAACCCTCCCTTGACCAGTATCAAAGGATGCTTCATTCCCTCAACTGAACTTAGGCCAAGTAGATGTTTGGCTCTATGAGTTACTCTTGAGAAATAATATCAAAAGGCTACTTGGTCCTTCACACTTTCAAAACTCTAGGATGTCAAGTAGGTACACAAATGGTGTAGGGCTTGATATTCGCTTAGATAGTATCGAAAAGACATTCTCATGATCTTTCATAAACTTTTGAACTCAAATATCCTTCTTGCTCTTCTCCAAACTAAGTAGATGTTTTACCCAATGAGTTTGCTCTTGGGGAGCAATATCAAAAGGGTTGTTTCATAGACATGGTATAGGAACTAATTATTCTTGGCATTCCTTCAAATCTTAAACTTTTCCAAAACCCAAGAGTATTTTCTAAATTAGAACTTGATCCTAAATGAGGGAAAAAAACTGTACCAAATAGTATCAAATCCCAATAACTAACTCATAATAAAAATCTATTTTCAAAATCATCTAATATATAAATCTATCAAGTCAACAAAAACACAATGAAGGAAAGTCTCATAAAATGAGGTGAAATAAAATTGTCAAACCATCAGGTTATATTGTAAGCATTATCTAATAAAGTCTCTTTATCAAATCCTAACTCACATAATTGCAAAAATCAACATTCCATAAATTTGAAAAAATATCAAAGTTTATGAATACTATTTCAATCTTATCAAAATTGACAAAGTTGATCAAGTTTTCTCAAACCCCCAAAAGGTTTTTCAGAGTTTCTTTGAACAACAGATTTGTTTTCCAAATTCAATTTTGACCTTAGTTTTAACTTTCTAAATGCTTTTTTTTTCTAATTTTTGACAAAGGTCCACTAATTTAAGGCATTCCCCTTGCATGACCTAGTCTAGTTGACCATAGATTCCTGTACATCCTTGCTAGGTTCCCTTGACCCACTCCAAGGAAGCTACCTTATCTAATCACCTAAACATCTAGCATTCTTAGGACTACTCCAATCAGTAGCCACACACACCGTGGAATCAACAACCCTAGCACTTCACACCAAGTCTATTACATCAACCTCACCCATAGCATCCTACACCCTCGCCAGTCAAATTTAACCTTGACCAATTCTTGCTTAGGATCCAAGATCTACCAAGCCATAGCAACCTCGATAGCTCTAAGTTCATACTAGGGGCAGGTCGGTTTTGTCATGATTTTCCATTATTTTTGCCCGCACTTCATCATTTGCATGAGCATATCACATTTCATCACATGTTGCATCCCTAGAACTAGTCCTTAGCCCACACTAGTCTATTCCCACCTATTAGGTGCCTACAACCTAAATTGATACCTTTATAAAACCAACAACATAGGCCCTTTAGATAACCAACTTTGAAACATCTACCTAGCTTAGCTCCAATAGAATAAAGCAAAAAGACACACCACAAATCAAACAAAAGTTCAGATCCCTCTTAAACTAAAAAGAACCCTTTCAAGCCTTTCATCAACCACCCATCGAGCAAGAATTGTCGACTCTACCAAGAAAAGTTGGCTAGGATGAAGAAGACATGAATGACATATGAGTATCCCAACCAAAAAAAATAACCCTCATCCAAACCTAAACCTTCCTGAAAAGGTTAAAATCCAAAAATTCCACAAGTACGATGGATCTAGTTGTCCCAAAGCTCACATCCTACTTTATTTGGACCTAATGAATGATTGTTAGCCCAGATATTTTCTAAGAGGCTAAAAGGAGCCGCTTTGGATTAGTATACCCAACTCAACCTAGACACTCGGAGGACATAAAGCAAATTGGTGAACATTTTATCAAGAGTTTTGATGATCTACAACACCTTAAGAAGACATAGGACAAATTATCCAAGACTTCCATCAATTGAAAAAGGTCAGTGCACACATTGAATGGAGAGTTAAGGATGAGAAAATCCACCTAGCATCCATAAATCCACTAGTTGAGATCAAAGAACCTACTATAGTTCCTAGCATAATCAACCTTCCTCTTCATCACAGAAATGTCAAATTTTGATTGATCCTTTCAAAAGAAGAGTCAAGAGATGATTCATTCCCCTCCCTCTATAGTCTCAATTGCTTTCTTAATTGATTAAGAGTGGATATTTAACACCTATGTTGTCTAAACCAATTCCCAATCACCTACCAAAGAGCTTCGAGAAGGGCACTAAGGACTCAGGCACTCAAAGAACAATTACACATTTATAGAAGTCAACGTCCAAGATCCAATCAACACCAGACAATATCCCTTAAGACATAACTAAATATGTGATCAAATTTGTAACTTTTTCAAGAATTATGTTTGGTTTGATCCCTCACAAGGGGTACGTAGGCAGCTTACGCAATAGCACTTAGGTGCAACTCGGATAACCAGATAAAAATAAAACCTTAAATAAACACCTTTTAATATTGTCACCTAAAACCATAGGTTATCCATCCAAACACCCTCAAGTACCAACCCAGATAGTCTAGGCATTGCTTGTATCATCTTTGCATTCATTCCATGCATGTTTGCATTCCATCTAAATTCTAATGCTCTTAGCAGGAAAGAAGACCTCACCTAGCAAAGATCAAGTCAAAATCTAACAAGAGATCGAAGAACTTCGAAAAGTAGTGGACCTGTTAACCTTCAAAATTGATTGGTTAATCTCTCATACAGGGGAAACACCACCAGTTTGGTCAAGAAAGGATACCTTTCTTGACCATTACCTTGCCAACCTTCCCAAAGGTGTCCCAGTCCTTGGTGCCCATCTCGAAGCTTTTTAGTAGGCGATTGGGAATTGGTTTAGGCAACAAAGGTGTTAGATATCCTACACCACCACCTCAACCATCCAAGAAAGAAGTAAAGAAGTTTAGTCTATTATCTTGCCAACCTTCCCAACTTTTGCCCATATTGGTCAAGAAAGGATACCTTCATTTGTTGCCTTGGAAGCCTCCTATCGATCCAAAGAATTTCAACCAGAAGGCTTATTGCGCCTACCATCAAGGACCAAGACATGAGACTAATGAATGCTGGCAATTGAAGTATACTACCCAATGCCTCATTGATGATGGCCAATACAACCCTGGGCTCAAGATTATGGACATGCTGCCCCCTAAAACACATTTTCATTAAACTTCATTTTCTTTTTACCTTAAGGCTCAGTGCACTCAGTTTTACTTAATGAAATCTTGGTTTGTGTATTTTATCAATCGATGTTTGTGTCCCAATGCTTATTCCTAACAAAACAACGAATTCAACTGGGCCCAATTTATCCTTCTAGTGTATCCAGATTTTATGATAAAAAACTTTCAACAAGTCTCATCGATATGTTCTTGAGAAAAGTTGATTGCCACATGGAAATTCAAAGAAGGAAATATTCAAAAAGGAGGACAAGCCCTAGATAACACGGGCTCTGAAGGAAATAGGGCGTTAAATTGACTTCACATCAGCTACTCCTAAGTCAGCATAAAGGCATCACAACCAATATCAATTGCTCATCGATCGAAGAAAGGACTGGAGGCCATTTTTGGTCAATCATTTCCCTTGGTCCCTTGTCATTCATTCAAATGATAGTCAGCTCATTTGAGCATTTCATCTAAACCCTTCTTTGACAAAAAGAGGAAAAAAAGAAAGGAAGAAAGAAAAAAAAAGCATGAAAAGAGAATGAAAAAAAAAGGGGGCAAAAAGAACTAGGGGCAAGTTCACTAAAGCGCCCCAACATTGTCACAAAATAATTCTTCTCCCTTGAATGATCAATTGGGGACAAGCTTAACATGTATTTCATTTCATAAGTCATGCATACAATCAAGAGACAAAGAGAGGTCATCTATCAATCATTTCACCTTGTTTTTGATCCACTAACCAATCCTTTGAATCTCTTCTTTAACTAAACCCCCTTTCTCAAGAGACAGATGTCAAACGTTCGAATGCCCTTACAATAAGTCAAAAAAGGGAATAAAACCAAAAAGAAAAACTAAGTCAACAAAGCATAATTTTGAAAAAAAAAAGAAAAAAAAAACTAGGGCAATAAGGCTAAACATCTATTTCCAATTTCATCCTAACCCCGCCTCATTCTTCATGATGAGAATAAAAGTTATCATATTTTTATCCCCAAATATTCAGTCTTTTATACTTAATTAGTACTTAATTGGACTCATTATTCTTGTATTTCAATTCAGGGCATGAAAGAAGGCATTAGGAGAAAAACAAGGCTAATCTGGTAATTTAACCCAGTTTTGGCAATACAAGATGATTTAGGCATAACTCTCCCATCCGGACTCCAGTTGAGAAGATTCAAGATGCATTGAGGGAGAACTCCACAACTTTCATGTTTTAGGTTTTGATAGATTAAGTCTGCATCGAGTTCAAAATCGGGCATGAAATCGAAGAAAATTTGAACTAAAAACCAGTTCACAGCTGTAACCCAATTCGCATAAAAGCCTTGTAGCAACCCAATTTATTAAAGAAGCCCAACTCGAATTCGAGAATAAAGAGTCCTATCAGATTTAAATTTCAATTGTAATTCTAGAAAGATAAAAGATTGAGATCACTAGATAGGATAGGATATGAATAGATCTAATTATGACTTTCTATTTTTAAGAAAGAACTCCTAAGAGGAGTTGGACACAGCCCCTCCTCCTAAAGCTATATAAATGGGGAGGCAGACTAGCTTTAGGCATCAAGCATTCAAGCTCTCTCTCTAAAGCAATCAAGAAGACAAACAAGAAAGCTTCAAGAAGGAGATCAGCAAGGCAAGGAAGCTTCAAGAAGGAGGTGGTGGCAAGGAGAAGACAAGATCTCAACTTCAAGGGCGACATCATGAGTTCTTTCTTACCCCTTGTTTGTTTTATTTCCTTTATCATGAATTAATTTATTTGTAGCTAGGGCTATGGAAAGCCTAACCACGACAATGAATTGATTTTTATTCTGATTTATCCAAGATTGTTATTTTCATATTGTCTATGAGTTATTATGAATAATGGAATTATGAGATTGGCCACCTCTTATTTGATTTGGTTTATATGAATGAATCGAGAGATGAATTCATATAGTGGACTAATAATTCATAGTGTGAATTGAATAGTATATAGGAATATATATACATGATTCATTTGATGATATAAGTTTTTCATAGAACTTACTGCATCTCTATCACGAGAACTCTAGTCGAGAGATCGAAGGGTTACTTGATAGAGGTAGATTTGATATATCTTGAGAGGAAATATTAAATAAATTTGGAAAAACTTCAGCTTATGAAAATAATAAGTTATCTTGGTTAATCTAATAAATTGATATCCATTAGAAGGGTTAAGTGGACAAATAGTTCTAGCGCTTCCAATTAGATCGTTGCAAGTTTTGTCATTGATTGCCCTTATTTTTATTTATTTTTCTTCTATTCTTAATTTTCAGTAGTTCTTATTGTTAGATCTGAAATTTGGTTGTCCAAATAATTAAGGAAGGCTATAGTTCTAATACTTATTTTGTTAAATCCTTGTGGGAATGATATCTTTATACTACTTGATAACTAGTGCACTTGCTAGGGTTATATAATTATAGTTGTCAAGTTTTTGGTGTCGTTGTCGAGGATTTAATACTAAAATAATATTAGAACTTGTTAACCTTGGTTAATTTGGATTTTTATTTTTCTTTTATCACTATTTATTTGAATTCTTGCTTAGTGTATGACATGTACTAGAGGAGAAGAACTAGCAGAATTTGATCTTGAGATAGAGAGAACCCTTCGCAATCTGCAAAGAGCCAATAAAAGTAAAGAAAGAGAAGAGGTTGAAGAAGGCAAACAAGCAGAAGAAGAACAGATGGCTGATGAAGCAAATCGAACCCTTTTGGATTATGCTTATCCAACAATTGATGGGGCTACTTCTAGCATTTGCAAGCCCACAATTCAAGCCAACAATTTCGAGATCAAGCCTGCAATTATCCAAATGATTCAGACAAGTATTCAATTTAGTGGGTTGCCAAGTGATGATTCTAATGTGCATATTGTTAATTTCCATGCGCATATTGTTAATTTCCTAGAAATATGCAATACATTTAAACATAATGGAGTTAGCAATGATGCTAGATTATTTCCATTCTCATTACGTAATAGAGCTAAGGATTGGATTAACTCACTCCCTGCAGGAAGCATCACCACTTGGAATGACTTGACCCAAAAAATTTTGGCTAAGTATTTTCCACCCTCTAAAATAGCAAAATTAATTAATGATATCACTACTTTTGCTCAATTAGAGAGGGAATCCTTGTATGAGGCATGGGAACGATTTAAAGAGATGCTTATGAAGTGTCCTCACCATGGGATACTGATCTGGCATCAAATCCAAACTTTTTATAATGGTATTACCCCCTCTAATTGTTCCATTACTGATGCAGCTGCAGGAGGTACTATCATGAGGAAAACGCCAGAGGAAGCTTATGATCTAGTGGAAGAAATGGTGTCAAATAGCTACCAATGGAATAATGATCGAGCTGATCGAAGGGGAGTGCACCATATAGATTCTTTTGTAGCTTTATCTGCTCAACTTGCTAGTTTGAATAAAAAATTAGATAATCTTAATGTTGCAACAATAAATGCATCATCTAGCAATCCATGTGATCTTTGTGGTCAATTAGGACATATTAATTTTGACTGTCCGGTAGGTAATCCTTTTGCTCCACATGAAAGTGCTAATTTTATTTCTCATAGTGGTAGGCCGAATTTTAACCCCTATTCGAACACATACAACCCAGGGTGGAAGAGTCATCCAGATTTTTCATGGAACAACATGGGATTTCAATAATAGCCGCCCCCACAAGAAAAGAAGGGTAATTTAGAAGAAATGATTTCTAAGTTCATTAATGTTGCTGAAGCAAAATTCCAAGAACATGAAAAGATATTCTTAAATCAAGAAGCATCAATTAAGAACTTAGAAGTCCAAGTAGGGCAGATTGTGAATATATTGTCAAAAAGAAGAGAGGGATGACTCCCTAGCAATATAGAGAAGAACCCAAGGGAGCAAGTGAATGCCATTGCTTTAAGAAGTGGAATGACTATTGGCGAGACCCAGAATGATGATCAGAAAGCTGAAGTGGTCGATTCACAAAAGGAGACCGAAGGGAGTACACTAAACTGAATTTAGATGCTATTAAACTTCCTCTCCCCTACCCTAGCAAAGTTTTGAAAGCTAACATGCATAAACAATTTGAAAAATTTTAGAAGTGTTTAGAAAAATACATATTAACATCCCTCTTCTTAATGTATTGTCGTAGATGCCAAAATATGTCAAATTCTTAAAGGAGGTGATGTCGAATAAAAGGAAATGGGAGGAATGCAAGATGGTGAAATTAAACGAAGAGTGCTCAGCCATTCTCCAAAATAAATTGCCCCCAAAGCTTAAGGATCCATGGAGTTTTTCTATACCTTGCACCATAGGAAATACTGAATTTGAAAAAGCCTTATGTGATTTAGGTGCTAGTATAAATCTAATGCCATATTCTATTTTTAAAAAACTTGGATTGCATGAACTAACGTTTACAACTATTACCCTGCAATTAGCTAGTAGAAGCATTAAATATCCTAGGAGAATAGTAGAAGATGTTTTAGTCAAAGTGGACAATTTTATTATTCCTGTTGATTTCATTGTGTTGGATATGGAGGAAGATAGGACAATGCCTCTGATTTTAGGGTGACCTTTTCTTGCTACTAGTAATGCTTTAATTGATGTGCAAAAATGTCTACTTACCATTAGAATCAATGGTGAAGAAGTGGTGTTTAATGTATTGAAAACCATGAAGTATCCCAACACAATTGAACATGAAATATATGCAATTGATTGCATTGATGTTTGGGCAGCTGAAGTCGAGACAGATGATCCTTTAGAACGTTGCAGTCTTAATTCTTGTAAAAATGTGCAAGTCTTGGATGAGGAAGCTAAGGAGGTTTTGAACTATTTGGAGGCCGGTCAAGAAGGGTTCAAGCCAAGACAAGGTAATGCTCATTATATTATGTTGCCAATTTCTAATGAGAGACAGTTACCCTCTATTTTGCAGGCCCCTATTCCAGATTTGAACCCGCCCATGATGAATGAAAGGGGAGCACACTGAAAGCTGCAACCACGAGAGTTAGAGGATCCGATTCATGTTTATTAAAAATAGGGAAGTTTTTTTTTCCTTTTTCTTTTTGTTTTTACATTTCTAGTTTAGTTTTTCTGCCCTTTCTTTGCATTTAACTTCACATTAGGGACAATGTAAGTTTTAAGCGTGGGGTAGGGGATTTAGGATTTAGGTTAGAATTTAGGTTATGTTTTAAAATTTGATTTAGGTCCTGTTTTTTTGCATTAAAAAAAAAAACTCAACTCTTTTGAAATAAATTGAAACAATATTCTAGGAAAATTCTTGTGAACTAAGTAAAAAAATATGATCAGGGAGCACACCATTCATCTGAAGCCATCCCTTTTAAGCTAGTCCTAAATTCAGGTTTAAGTAAATAGGGTAAATATTTTACCAAGCAATTCAATTGATAGGACGGAGCATAAAATGCACCTACCAACCAAGCAATTCAATAATAGGATGGACCATAAAATGCACCCATTGGCCAAGTAATCCTAACAGTGGGATGGAGCATAAAATGCACCCACTGACGAAGTCCTAAAAGTGAGATGGAGCATAAAATGCACTCACTTCCACCAAGGAGAGAAAAAAAAAAAAAAGCAGAGAGCAAGTAAAAATGTTTTCCCAAGTTTACTACCTGGTTTGTAGTAGTAAAGAAGGGATTGGTTGATAGATGAATTGAGTATAACTTGGTTGTGTTGACTTAATAGTTTGCAATAATCGACCTAGGATATTTGTGAAAAAAGATGAAGGAGAGCTGAGTTTAAAAATCGGTAGGATAGTGAGTTTGTTCTTGTTTTATTTTTGCTTGAATTTTGTCTTGCTCGAGGACGGACAAGGTTTAAGTGTGGGGGGATTTGATGAGAATAAAAATTATCATATTTTTATCCCCAAATATTCAGTTTTTTATACTTAATTGGACTCATTATTCTTGTATTTCAATTCAGGGCATGAAAGAAGACGTCAGGAGAAAAACAAGGCTAATCGGGTAATTTTACCCAATTTCGGCACCACAAGATGATTTGTGCATAACTCTCTCATCTGGACTCCGATTGAGAAGATTCAAGATGCATTGGAAAGATAAGGGAGAATTCCACAACTTTCGTGTTTTAGATTTTGACATATTCGGTATGCATCGAGTTCAAACTCGGGCCCAAATTCAAAGCAAATTTGTAGTAAAGCCCAATTCACAGTTGAAGCCCAATTCGCATAAAAGCCTTGTACCAGCCCAATTTATTAAAGAAGCCCAACTCGAATTTGAGAATAGGGAGTCCTATCAGATTTAAATTTCAATTGTAATTCTAGAAAGATAAAAGATTGAGATTACTACATAGGATAGGATTGGATTAGATCTAATTATGACTTTCTATTTTTAAGAAAGAACTCCTAAGAGGAGTTGGACACAGCCCCTCTTCCTAAAGCTATATAAAGGGGGGGGGGGGGGGGGGCGGACAAGCTTTAGGCATCAAGCATTTAAGCTCTCTCTCTCTAAAGCAATCAAGAAAGCTTCAAGAAGGAGATCAGCAAGGCAAGGAAGCTTCAAGAAGGAGGTGGCGGCAAGGAGAAGACAAGATCTCAGCTTCAAGGGCAACATCATGAGTTCTTTCTTACCCCTTGTTTGTTTTATTTCCTTTATCATGAATTAATTTATTTGTAGCTAGGGATGTGGAAAGCCTAACCACAACAATGGATTGATTTTTATTCTGATTTATCCAAGATTGTTATTTTCATATTGTCTATGAGTTATTATGCATAATGCAATTATGAGATTGGCCACTTCTTATTTGATTTGGTTTATATGAATGAATCGAGAGAGGAATTCATATAGTGGACTGAATAATTCATAGTATGAATTGAATATTATATAGGAATATATATACATGATTCATTTGATGATATAAGTTTTTCATAGAACTTACTGCATCTCTATCACGAGAACTCTAGTCGAGAGATCGAAGGGTTACTTGATAGAGGTAGATTTGATACATCCTGAGAGGGAATATTAAATAAATTTGGAAAAACTTCAGCTTATGAAAATAATAAATTATCTTGGTTAATCTAAAAAATTGATATCCATTGGAAGGGTTAGGTGGACCAATAGTCCTAGCGTTTCCAATTAGATCATTGCAAGTTTTGTCATTGATTGCCCTTATTTTTATTTCTTTTTCTTCTATTCTTAATTTTTAATAGTTCTTATTATTAGATCTGAAATTTGGTTGTCCAAATAATTAAGGAAGGCTATAGTTCTAATACTTATTTTGTTAAATCCTCGTGGGAATGATATCTTTATACTACTTGATAACTAGTGCACTTGCTAAGGTTATATAATTATAGCTATCACTTCACCCCGATAAAAAGTCCTCCTAGATCAGGAAAAATGTATGGCTTATGGCATTGAAAGACATGCAAAGCATTTCTCATCCAAACAAAAAAAAGAGAAAAAAAAAGGAAAAGAAGAAAAACAAAAAATATGTACTAAAGGCTCCATTTGTCAATTCAAGCATCTAAAACCTATGTTAAAAGAATATTTGAGCCTCCTATCTTTCGATTCTGAACCATGTCCCAAGCCATGTTTCATTCCATCTAATAAATCGATTTTTGAGAGATTAGCAAACTGACCTTGGGCACACCTATTTCCCCTAATAATGACAGAATCAAGTGTAGGCCCCTAAATGAGAAAAGAAGAAGAAGAAGAAGAAGAAGAAGAAGAAGAAGAAAGAAATCGAACCTGAAAACACTAAACCAAGGGCAAAAGGGCAAGAAAAAAATAGAAAATGAGAAAAATACATTCCAAAGTTAGGGTAAGCATTTCAAAGAACAAGAAGTTCAATTCGGCAAAGTTGTGAAGATTCAATCTTTGTATGAAGGGGCAACTACTTCTTGCTCGAACATTTTTTTGAAGTGAAATTCCAATTGGCATCTAACATTTATAAGACACATATCTCTAAAACCAATAGTGTTGCTATCATCAAATCTCACACCACATTAAGGGTAAGCAGGCTCTTTTGAGTGTCATTGTTTTATTTGAAGTAAACCATGACCATCCACCTAATCCTTGTCAACCTCTTGTCATTTCAACCCCCCTAGATAATTCCAATCTATGCATCATTTTCCTAATCGACATCATACACATTATCCTCTACTCTAGCCCAAATGTATAAAACTGACCAACCATCACAAGAAAAGAAGAAAAGGGTCCTCATTTATTTACCATGCTTTTTAATTCCAAATAGTCATATCATTTCCTACACTATGGCATAGAATTCAATGTTAGATCATCAAATCTATTTTAAGGTCCCTCGTCGCACCAAAGTCTCTCCTAGCACCAAAGTCCCTTGTGGCATCAAAGTCTCTTGTGGCACTAAAGTCCCTCATGGCATCAAAGTCTCTTGTGGCATCAAAGTCCCCCGTGGTATCAAAGTCCCTCGTGGAATCAAAGTCCTTCGTGACACTAAAGCCCATTGTGGCATCGAAGTCCCTCGTAGCATTAAAGTCCCTCGTAGCATTAAAGTCCCTTGTGGCGAAGAAATTAATTTTGTCTCACATCATCACATAGCGAAAAGCCCAGTGGCATTCTTTTTTCTTGCATCTAAAGCATCCAAAATTTATTTTCAAATCATCCAAAAGTTTTCCAAAAAATATAAAATCATTCAAAAATCTTTTATCCCAACCATCTAAGAATTTTCATACAAATCTCCTTCATTATGCAAAAATCTTTTCATCATATCCAAAATTTGGCATGCACCTAATCAAAAGTCATCAATCATCCAAATTTCTTTCATCCAAATCATCCAAAATTTATGAGATCCATTGAAAATCATCAAAATCTCTCACTTTGTACGATCCACTTTCGGTCATAATCAAAAAATCATCAAAATTTCTCGCTTTATGCAATCCACCTTCGGGCATAATCGAATAACCATCCAAATTTATCAAAATCTCTCACTTTATGTGATCCACCTTTGAGCATAATCAAATACCCATTGAAAATCAATGAAATATCCCATAATCAAATACCATCAAAATTCATTGAAATCTCTTGCTTCATGCGATCCGCCTTCGGGCATAATCAAATACCCATCCAAATTCATCGAAACCTCTCACTTTGTTTGATACGCCTTCAAACATAATCAAATACCCAACAAAAATCATCAAAGTTTCTCACTTTGTGTGATCCGCCTTTGGCCATAATAAAATACCCATCAAAAATCATTGAAATCTCTTGCTTTCTGCAATCCACCTTCGAGCATAATCGAATACCCATAGAAAATCATCAAAATTTCTCACTTTGTGCAACCCGCCTTCGGGCATAATCGAATATCCATCCAAATTCATCAAAATCTCTCACTTTGTGTGATCAACCTTCGAGCATAATCAAATACCCATAAAAAATTATCGAAATTTCTCATTTTGTAAGATCCGCCTTTGGGCATAATTGAATACCCATCCAAATTCATCGAAATCTCTCATTTTGTGTGATCCGCCTTCGGGTTAATCAAATACCCATCGAAAATCATCAAAATTTCTCGGTTTGTGCGATCCACCTTTGGGCATAATCGACTACCCACCCAAATTCATCGAAATCTCTCACTTTGTGTGATCCACCTTCGGGTATAATCAAATACCCATAAAAAATCATTGAAATCTCTCACTTTGCACAATCCACCTTCGGGCATAATCGAATACCCATCCAAATTCATCAAAATCTTTTGCTTCATGCAATCTTCCCTTGGGCATAATCAAATGCCCATTGAAATTCATCAAAATCATTTTCTTTGTGCGATCCACCTTTGGGCATAATCGAATACCCATTGAAATTCATCAAAATCTTTCGCTTTATGCAATCCGCCTTCAGTCATAATCAAATACCCATTGAAATCCATCAAAATCTATCACTTTCTTGGAATAACTCAAAGGAATTCACTTGGAATAATCCAAAAAAAATCTCGTGTGAGATAACTATAAACAAATCACAGGACCTTTGTCAAGTTTTCAAAATGGTTTCCAAAAAGGATTTCAACATCAAAACCTGTAAAAATTCGAAAACAAAAATCAAAATTCATACTAAACTTCCCCCAAATATTTTTAAAAATAAAAAATCGTAATAACTCAAATATAAAAGTCAAAATCCATATTAAGCTTCCACTAAAAATTAAAATCAAATAATTAATTTCAAAACTCAAAACCCATAAAAACCCAAAACAAAAATCAAAATCCATCAAATATTTTCAAAAAAAACTCAACACCCATCAAATATTTTCAAAAATAAAAACTCATAAAAACACAAAAACAAAAAAAAAATTGAAATCCATCAAATATTTTTCAAAAATTTAAACCCGTAAAAACCCTAAACAAAAATCAAAATCCATCAAATATTCGTAAAAGCTCAAGACAAAAATCAAAATCCATAAATCAATGCCCAAATTCAAATCAAAAGACAAAATCCATCAAATATTCGAATCAATTTCAAAAATCAAAACCCATGAAAATTCAAATCAAAAGTCAAAAACCATCAAATATTCAAATCAAATAACCAATTTCAAAAATCAAACTCATAAAAATTTAAATCAAAATCCAAACTCCATCAAATATTTAAATAAAATAAAACCCACAAAAATTCATTTTCAAAAACCAAAATCTGTGAAGATTCAAATCAAAATTCAAAATCCATCAAATATTTAAATCAAAATCAAGACCTGTAAAAAGCTCAAATCAAAACCAAAATCCATATTAACTTTGTAAAATTTCGTTAAACATTTGAATCAAATAGAAAATTCAAACTTCATAACATCAACTACCAAAAACCTAAATCCAACAATCTTTATAAGCCTTCATCAATCACCAACCTATAAGCATCCAACAAATAACTAAATTGAAATCCATAAAAAAAAAACTTAACAAGCTTCAGTTGATACCAAAACCTATCAAATCTTTCAAATCATCAATCATCGATACATGCATCCAAAAATAAAACATCAACTAATGCTAGCTATTTTTGGGATGGCACCACTATGTTTTACTTGTGTTTGTTTGACAGTTGCAATCGCCTTCAAAGGCTTGGGATGGTACAACACCTTCCAAGCAAAGGTTTTGCACTACATCAACTTCAACCTTAATTGAAATTTCAGCAGCGAAATCTCCTCCTCCAAACTCTTGGCCCTCACAAAAGTCTTCGTGTGCTTTTTTTCCTTTGTTGTTCAACAGCTCACTACCTCCAACAAAGAGGGGCATCTGTTAGCATCTAATTTTTGCTCGGTCCCATCACCCTACCTCTTTGTACCCTTCTACACCCCAAAAATTTAGAAACACAACTAGATCAATTTAAGACTTTCCAAAACCTGAAATACCCTCCTTTAACACAATCCACATGACAAATAAAAACCTTGAAATCAACATCAACATTCAATCAAACATCTGCCTCAGACTTAGAAAACTATAACTTAATTACACATCAATTTTCATGACTAAACTACAAAAATCCACCGTTCATCAGGCCAACTCCCTTTCTAATGGCCCCAATCTATGTGATATTCAAACTCTAACTTCTCAAAATCAAATCCAACACACCCATCACCTCAAGATCACTAGGAAGCAATCAAATAGTGAATCCCAATACAAATCTATGATGATAAACCGCAAAATCATCAAGATCTCAATCTGATGGCCCTGAATGATTACCAAGATCAACCATATCTTTCTCATATCATAATCATCCACTTGACTCCTCATCCTAATCCATGCCTACCTACCAAATTATAGCTCAAAATTCTCCCGTTTGACTCATCATCAAGCTTAGGTCTTATTTCAACAAATCTCACTAATTAGAGCTTACCATCTATAATCCCAACTTCGTATGACCAATCAAACCATACCACGGTGTTTGGAGACCCAAAAAACCCACCACATCAAATTTCACAACCAAATACCTCCATTCGACAGTTGAAAAAGTAAGATTCCATTTTGGGCCCTCTTGTTGATTGAAAAACCATAAACTAAGGCCATGATCTGAACTAAATTAGTCAATATGCACCTCTGATCAAAGATCCATCACCTCCATCAAGTTTAAAACATTCAACAATGCCAACCCACCAAATTTCATCCCAAAATTCCCTCGTTTGACCCTTCATCAAACAAAGATTTTATTTCAATAAATCTTAATGATCCAAACTTGTCAACCATAGATCTCAATCATCCTAACCTTATTTGACCAATCAAACATCACCACTACATTCAGAGACCCCAAAAACCCCAACACATCAAATTTCACATCCTAATTCATCAGTTTGACCGTTGAACTAGAAAGATAACATTTCAATGCACCAGATTAAATTGTCATGTCATCTGTCCCAACCAGAAACCTCAAAAGAGTGAAACAAGAATGGTTGATGTCAGATCCATTCTTGACCCATTAGAATACTTGGACCAATGAAACAAAGCCTAATAGGCTTAAAACGCTCAAAATACCAAACAGACCCCACTTAAAGTTAAGAAAAGACAAAATAGCATTTAAAAGTTCATCAAATTTACATTTTCTACCACCGACAGCCCCAAATACGAGACTATCATGAAAGCATGCCAAAAGCTCCCATTGGACGTCCAAAACCCGTGAAAATCACCCCCAAATCAAAGAAAATGTTTCACCAAAATAAAAGCTTGACTAGGCATCTATTTCTTTGAAGAATCTTTGTCTATTTAAGTGAAAAACCTTTGTTGAATCCCAGGTGCTGTAGCTAAGCGAATTCAGACTTGACCCCCTCCTTTTCTCTATAAATACTGACCTAATTTGAGCTCAATAGGGGGAGGATTTGGAGAGCAAGGAGAAAAGCCAGAAAGAGAAAAAAAAAAAAAAAAAAAAAAAGAGGAAAGAAGAAGAGGGAGGAAACCTGAGGAAGGCCCCTAGAGTATTTCAAAATTGTCTCCTCTATTTTCAAGTAGAAGTTGTTGCAACCAGAAGCACTCCCTAGCTCAAGCACCCATTCGAGCTTCATTTTATCTCATCCTAACTTCTGGAAAACTTTCAACAAGGTACATACAAAGGTAAGTCCTTTTTAGATTTTTTTGGTTGCTTAAGGTTCTGAAATATTGGAGAAACATCGTTTATGATTTCTTCTTGATTGAGAATAGAGGCAGAGAGGTGAGGGTCTTAGGGAAATCAGTACCTAAGACGCGATAACATCACCTCAAAATCAACCTTAGGAGAAGTTGGAAGCATGTTCCTCCAGATTTAAGAAATTCCTGGAACCATTTTTGTTTTTTTTCTTAAAAAATGAGCCTAAACAACCCCCGTATTAGGCTTCTATAGAAGCTTGGAGAGAGGGGTGATTAATATCTTTCCTCTCCCAATCCTTGGGACTCGAAATCTCTCAGTTGTGTGCCTTTTCCGTGGAGGACAGAGTCACTATCTAAGACTTAAATTGAGTTTTTCAAATATAAAAATGAGGGCCCCTTGCCTCCAAAACATGGGTGGCGACTCCATCTCTTTGAGCCAGCCATGAGCTTCTTGGAGCTCATAATGGTTGGAAATAACCTCAAGATCCTAGGGTTTGTCCCAACCAACGAGACTACACAAATTACAACCTTCATAGATGAAGGGGTAAAATAGGGAATTTTGCAATGAAATTTTTCAAGGGTTCTAAGGTGTCCAACAAAGGTAAATGATGGGGTTTGATTGCTTCGAGGGGTATGCCAAAGTGAGAAATCATGATTTGGAGTGCATTGAGCAATGGGACCTATCTGATAGAGGGCTTTCTTGATGGAGGGGTAAAATGGTTATTTTGGATCTAAAAAAGGATGGTTGATTGAGATCTCTAAAAAGGTGACGACATAGTTTAGACAAATTGGAGGGTGTACCATAATACGAATATTGAATTTGGATAATTGCAACCAATGAGACCCCTCGATTTAAAATCTTTTTGGGTAAGGAGTAAAATGGTCATTTTAGGATGCAAAATTGTTAGGTTATCGAACATAAGGTTTTGGTGGGGTTTTTAGGTGTCGAATGATGTGTAACGATGGATATCTTGAATTTAGAGTGTATCAAACGATAAGGATAGACCCTAAAATCTCCATTTTAGGGTCTGAAATTTGATAAATTGTTAAGCAGGAGGCCTTGATGAGGTTTGGAGGTATTGAATGAGGCATGATGATGGATATCTTGAATTTAGGGTTTATCAAACAATAAGAATGGTCCATTTAGAATCTTTTTAAGAAAGGGTAAAATGGTCATTTTGGGATATAAGATTTGATGGATTGTCGATCAGGAGGTTTTGATGTATCGGATGATGTGTGCCAACAAATATCTTGAATTTGAGAGTATCGAATGACAAGGAAGATCTATTTGGAGTCTTTTTAAATGAAGGATAAAATAGTCATTTTGGGGTCTAAGATTTGACAGATTGAAGATCTGGTTGTGTTGATGGAGTTTGGAGGTGTCCAATTATGTGTGATGATGAATATCTTGAATTTGGCAAATATCAAACAATGAGGGTAATCCTGAAGGAATGAAAGATCCATCATACGGATAGTTGAACCCTGTAGGTAGGTAGGGCAAATTTTCAAAAAATTTTCTCTCTCCCATATGGGAATCACATTCCCTATTTTAGAAAACTGCATTTTCAAGGATCAATCTTGAAACGTAAACCAGACCAGATCTGAAACCAAAAGGTAGGAGAGGGATATACCTGATATGGAGTAGCAGTAACTCCCAACGAAGGTGTTCACGCCCAAGGAAAACACCAAAGACTACTCCCACTGAAGATGACATAGCGTAGGGTGGAGCAGAATCACCAAGTGGTTCTTCAGCAAGAACCGAACTCTTCAGCAAGAATTCGATGGAGGGTGAGTGAGCAGGACTTCAGATCAGCTTTCCACCAAAAACTGGTATTGAGAACCTTTCTTGATCACTCCAACAGGTGGAGATCGAACTGGCAATGGTAGCAGCAATAGGAGGAGGCAAGAGCAGAAGATGGCATCAGTCTAACTGTAGTTGTCTTCCCTCTTGTATCTATAAGACTGATTTGAGTGAATTGGGGTTCGCCCACCTCCTCTATTATTTATAGCTTTAAAGAGAGCTTTTCCTAATCCCATTATGAGTTTCCTAATCCAAATCTGTATTTGGATCTGGACTCTCTTTAAGAGATAAGGATAATCCTTTATTTTATCTGCAGATGAAGATCAGCCCTCCTAAACTGATTAGGAGTTTCTTGATCCAAATCTTTATTTGGTTCTGGACTCTCTGAGTGGATAGGGATAACCCCCTATCCTATCTACTAATTTAAATCCCAGAACCACCCCTCTTTAATTAATCATATTAAACCAGTTTGAATTGGGCTTTAGGCCCATTAACTCTATGTGCTCACCAAATCTCCAAACTACTGCCCAATTGGGTATCCTTGTATGGTGTGGGACCCAAACATTGATGTCAGCCACATGGGTTCAGCCCAACCTTTGTTACAAGGCCTAGCCGAATTCACTGTAGATGACAGTGAACCCCTGAGTCCATCACCATGGGCTCTTAATGGGGCCAACATTTACACTAAATGGTCCCTAGGTCAAGCCATGGGCTCTCAATGGTCTTACACTTAACCTCTCAGCCCATAATGATCAAACACTACCCGACAAGAGAGGACCTCTCCCTCGACTGCAAGGAACAATGCTGGACTCTCTACTCACATGGATCCCGGGAATTAAAACCTTTTGCAAATATTTTGAAACCATAATATATATATATATATATATATATATATATCTCAATATAAATATATTTTGCAAAACAAATTTCAATGGTTGAAATCGGCTGCGGGCAACTTTAGTTTCCATCAGAGAGAGTGCATCCCTGATCATTCACTTTGTCCAACAAAGGGGCTGATCCTGTCACTATGATCACCCACTCAGATGAATTCTGGGACTGTCCCAACATACCCAAGTTTTGACCCCCTCTAAGGATCTCACTAATTGGCATATCAAAGACAGCCCAATCTGACACCTAGTGCAGTATCATAATCGAGTCTAGGGGTTAGGTGTAACATTCCAGTTTTTTCCATCTATCTCCAAGGTCTAGGGCATTATTGGAATTCTGGTCCGGTTCAAGGTTTCAAAAAAACCCATTGCATGTACCTCAAGTCTCACCTTGTTAGCTGAGATAAGCCACCCCAACCAACATGGCAGCACATTAGTGTCAGTCTTGGCAGGATAAATCTCCCCAGATCTATCCAACAACTGTGAAGATTCTAAACTAACACAAGTCTCATATGTCTCCATTTTAAGGGTATTATGCAAAAACACACCTTAATAACATGAATTAAATATGTACTTTATTCATTTATATTAAATGTCATTAGGTACATCATTCTGATTGGAGCTAAGGGAATACACTGTCTAACAGCTCCCACTTGTACTTAGGTCCAATTGGTTACAAGCTGGAGTCCCAGACTTTTCACGTGTTTCTTAAACACTTTCTGTATCAGTGGCTTAGTCAATGGGTCTGCCACATTCTCCGTTGATGCTACCTTTTAACATCAATCTCCCGTAGATCCAGTGTTGTCACACAACAATGGAATGGGTGATGTGCAGAATTCCAAATTTCATAATGAACAACTTCATTCATTAGGCAGCCTTACTTACGGCAATGTGTTCAACTTGGGTTGTGGACTGTTATTCTTACTACTTAAGACCCCTGCACACGTTCTTATCATGTAGATATAACTAGATGTAGACTTTCTTTCATCTGGATCTGATTGGAAATCGACATTAGTGTACCCCTGGATCTGTAGTGAACTACCATCAAATACCAGACAAAACACTTTTGTCCTTCAAAGATACTTAAGTATGTTTTTCATAGTAGTCCAATGCTCTTGCCTTGTGTTGGCCTGGAATCTGCTTACTGCACTCACTGCCTGAGCGATGTTAGGACGAGTGCACAGCATGGCATACATGATGCTCCCTACGGCTGAGGCATAGGGAACATCCTTCATGCCCTCAATCTCCTCGGGTGTCTTGGGAGACATGCACTTGGAGAGAGTGACTCTATGCCTGAAAGGAACATTTCCTTTATTGGAGTTCTCTATAAGCAAATTGGGATAATCCTATTATCCTCTTTGATCTATCTCGTTAAAGTCGAAGACCCAATATATAGGAGGCTTCTCTAAGATCTTTCATGGAGAATTGCAGTGAAAGCCACACTTTCACCGTAGTCAATATTCCTACATCATTCCCAATGAGTAGAATATCATCTACATACAGAACCAAGAACGTAACCTTATCCCCACTGGATTTCCTATAAACACAGGACTCATCCGGGTTTTGCTCAAAGTCAAACCTTTTGACAGTAGAGTCAAACCGGATGTTCCAACTCCTAGAAGCTTGCTTAAGTCCATATATGGATCTATTTAATTTACATACCATGCATTCCTAACCTGCAGCTATGAAACCTTGCGGTTGCTGCATGTAGATATCTTCACTAAGATCTCCATTAAGGAATGCAGTTTTGACATCCATTTGTCAAATCTCATAATCATGATATGCTGTTACAGTTAGCAGGATCCTAATGGATTTAGGCATGGCCACCAGCGAAAAGGTTTCCTCATAATCGATGCCCTCTTTCTAAGTGTACCCTTTCGCCACAAGACAAGACTTGTAGGTCTCAACCATACCATTGGGGCCCTTTTTCCTCTTATAGATCCATTTGCAACCAATGCTTTTACCCCAGGGGGCGGATCTACTAGAGTCCAGACTCCATTGGTCTCCATTGAGTCCATCTCAGCTCTCATGGCATCTATCCACTTCAAGGAATCTATATCCAACATAGCTTTCGTATAAGTCATGGGATCCTCCTCACTGGTCGTAGCTTCCACCAGGTAACTATCTTGGTCATAGCCGAAACGGACTAGAGGCCTAGAAACCCGAGTAGATCTTCTACGTTGGTCATTACTTGGAACTTGTGGGACATCTCCCATTGACCCTAAGTTCTCCTCATCAATAACAACTTCCTGACGATGATTGTTCAGGATGTAATCATCTTCCAAGAAATGGGCATTTCGACTACAGAACACCTTCTGTTCTCTTGGGTCATAGAATTGGTAACCCACAGAGCCTTTGGGGTAGCCTACAAATAGGTAAGGGCTGGTCTTGGATTCCAATTTGCCTGCACTCGTTCTTTTAACGTGTGCCAGACAACCCCAAATCTTCAAGTGTCTTACACTTGGTTTCTTTCCGGTCCAAAGCTCATAGGGAGTCTTCGGAACTGATTTGGTTAGAACCCGGTTCAGCATGTATATCGCAGTCTCCAATGCGTAACCCCATAAGGATGTGGGCAACTCTGAATGTACGAGAAGTGATTAGACCATATCCAATAAAGTCCAGTTCCTCCTCTCTGAAACACCGTTTAGTTGTGGTGTAGCAAGAGGAGCTAACTGTGACACTATCCCATTGACCTTCAAGTAGTCCCTGAATTTCGTCAGAAAGATACTCGCCACCTCGATCCGATCAAAGGGTCTTAATTTCTCTCCCTAACTGTTTCTTGACCTCTTGTCTGAACTCTTTGAACTTTTCAAAGGATTCACTTGTGTCTCATTAGGTACACATAACCATACCGAGAGTAATCACCGATAAATGTTATAAAATACATGTGCTGGTTACGTATCCTAACACTCATGGGACCACATACATTAGTATGTATAAGGTCAAGTGTGCCTGTACATCTTTCAGGCTTGCCGTTAAATGGTCGTCTCGTCATCTTACCCTGAAGGAAAGGTTCACAAGTTGGAAGATCTTCTACAGTTAGAAAATCCTAAGGATCATCCTGTACCAACCTTGTGATACAATCTATGTTAATATGGCCAAGTCGGTAATGCCACTAGCACATGGGATTAATTGTATCACGAGTTCTTTTCTTGGGGATGTGATCCGACGTAGTTTCGGCTATGGTAGTTTCTAGAGAAGGATGAAGAACATACAGACCATTCTTAAGTTCTTCGTATGTGAGGAATTTGTTGTTTCTTTTGATAGCAATCATATTACTAAAAGAACAGAATATCCATCCACACAGTTTTGAAACAGAAATCAAATTTCTTCTCAAATTCTGTACATAAAGACAATCTTTCAGTACAATAGTTCCTTCTTTGAAAATTAACTCTATAGTTCCTATAGTTGTAGCTGCAACACTTGCAGAAGTCCCCAAGTACAGAGTTACTTCTCCGTCACTTTGTCTTCTGCTTATCCTGAACCCCTGCAGTGAGTAACACGTATGAGTCGAAGCCCCAGAGTCAATACACTAGGAAGCAGAAGTTACCAACAAATTGGTTTTTATGACATAGGATTCGAAATTACCTTGTTTCTTGAATTTCATGTACTGAGGACAGTTCCTCTTCCAGTGGTCGGCTTGCTTGCAGAAGTGACAAGCATCTGATGCTCTATCCTTCTTCTGCTTCTTAGACTTAGCAGCTTTCTTCAGAGGCATTCTCTTTGCCTTCCTCTTCTTCTTGCCCGATTTGCCTGCTTCAACAAGCATGGCAATAGGCTCATCGTTCTTAATCAATTCTTCGTTCCTCTGCAACATATTGTTGAGTTCTTGGATGCTGACATTCAGCTTGTTCATGTTATAGTTCATGATGAATTGACTGAAGGAAGGATGCAAAGAATTTAGGATGGCATATACCTTCGTGACATGGTCAAGCCCAAATCCAAGAGCCTCAAGTTCATTGATGTAACCCATCATCTTTAGACAATGGTCATGAACCTACTGGTTCTTGGACATTTGCATGGTCATGAACTGTTTCATGACCTTCTGCTGAGTAGAACGGTTCTGCTCTTCGTACATTGTCCTCAGACTATCCAAGATATCCTTGGACAATTCAATATGATCGAACTATCGCTATATCGGATTATCCAATGAGGCAATGATGTAGTAGCGGGCTAGGGAATTTTTCTCTTCCCATTCCTGGTAGTCTCTCCTACGGGCCTTAGAAGCCCTATCACCCGGACGCTCCAAGGCAGGATTCTTAGCTACTTTGTCTAACATCTCTGAAGTGAGGACCAACATAAGGTTACGATACCAGACAACATAGTTTGGGCCATTAATTTTGTTGTCATCCAACAGTTTAGCGAATTGTCGGTTTGTCATTTCTGATAAAAAGCAAATATTAGTCCACAACCTAATTTGATTCATGTTATCTAAGATTTCCCTCTAAGATTTCCCTCCTATCTCATTTGTTCATCTCTAAGATTTCCCTCCTATCTCAATGATGGAGACTACGAATTATGTCTCTAGAAATGTGGAAAATCACATAGGATGCATGGAGCCAACTGTTTCAGCTACATAACCCCACTACCTTTCTGTAAAAGATCATATCCATTCATCGTATGAGCTTTCCCTTTGGCCTCTGTCAGACAAGATTCACTGTCATTTTAGGTTAAACATTTCTGTCCAGTGAGTACTCACCCATCATATACATAAACGCCAAAGTACCATGAGAGAGTCTTCCATTTTAGGATAGGCCCCTCCCACATCGGTCTATGACACCCCTATGATCTTATGAAACATTCCAACAGATCCATCAGCAAATGGATAGCACAATTTTATGGTGCTTTTCCTCATTATTGAATGACCCATCTTCCTGCTAATGATGGAAGGCCTTTAGAGAGTTCATCACATGAATCTCCCTATCACATGCATTCATATTTCAGGAGGGAACAAAAGTTATGCCCTAGTTTAATTTAGGTCAAACCAAAGTGGCTCCCACTGATTTTCATAAAGCCAGATTTAGGTGGGACCTAAACGGCTAGGGTTTCGCACGGTTCCTCTTAGGGAGGTGTGGGTCCCACCACGAAGGGAGATCATCCAATGATCTTAAGGACACCATGGCAATGATGTGCACTCAGCCATGGTGTGCGCAAGAGCCACTATCGTATCAGCAGGGACCAAGTACTTATGGCCCATGAACGTTGCACATCACGCATCCATACATCACATGCAGAAATAAAATTGATCCAATCAATTAATATCTGTAAAACCCATTATTAAAGCCCATAATTATCCATAATATTACTAATTAATATTATCTAGGTATATGGGTTGAATAGAAATGAGCAGTTCGGCCCATATAGCTTTTGTGCAGTTAATGGGCTGAAGCAGTTTTAAAATATTAAAATTGGGTTTTACAGGTGTGGGCCAAATTAGGTCTTGCAATTAAATATCAACTCCTGGTCCCAAGAGTGAAAAATTAGGGCTGAGAACAGCCCCCATCGAACCACAGATTCAATCCAACCAGTTTGGTCCAATCTGGTTCGAATAGATCTAGGGTTTGAGTTTTAATTCAAGAATTAATTCAAGATTCGATCTAAAATTAAATTACTGATCATAGACATTCAAGAATTAGTACTAGGGTTGTTCGCAGATCTGCTACCTGCAAAACAAATGTTAAATTACAGTTTGTAGTTTCACAAATTGCAAATCATAGATAGTGAAACCCTAATCTGCGAAATCTCCTCCTATGCGATCAACTTCAAACTTGATTGAAATAAATAGAAAAACCCTAATTTTCTATTAATACTACATCAAATCAAATTCCTATACATTCAGACTAGAAAATTAAAAAAAATAATTACAGACCATAAAGTAAATCGCAGTTTTCCTATGCCATTAAAGATGCGATCTCCACCATACGAACAACCCGTAAATCAAGATAAATAAAAAGAACAGTTCTAAATATAAATCAGATTTAAAAGATTTAATTTCATATCAATTGCCCTTAATCTAGGAACCAATTTCCTAGAAAATCTATTATCTACGCAAATCGGGTATAACACATTCTACTCATTTGCATAGTTTCATATCTGATCAATTTTGGTTCAAGATTTGAACCTGGCTCTGATACCACTGAAGGGATGAGAGATCCATCATATGGATAGCTGAACCCTGTAGGTAGGTACGGAGAAATTTCAAAAATTCCTCTCTCTCCCATATGGGAATCACATTCCCTGTTTTAGAAAACTGCATTTTCAATGATCAATCTTGAAACCTAAACCAGACCAGATCTGAAACCAAAAGGTAGAAGAGGGATATACCTGATATGAAGTAGCAGTAACTCCCAACGAAGGTGTTCATGCCCAAGGAAAGCATCAAAGACTACTCCCGCTGAATATGACACACCATAGGATGGAGCAGAATCACCAGGTGGTTCTTCAGCAAGAACCAAACTCTTCAGCAAGAATTCGATGGAGGGTGAGTGAGCACGACTTTAGTTCATCTTTTCACCAAAAACTGATATCAAGAACATTTCTCGATCGCTCCTACAGGTGGAGATCGAACTGGCAATGGTAGCAGCAATAGGAGGAGGCAAGAGCAGAAGATGGCATCCAGTATAACTATAGTCGTCTTCTCTCTTGTATCAGCAAGACTGATTTGGGTGAATTGGTGTTTGCCCTCCTCCTCTATTTCTAGTTTTAAAGAGGGCTTCTCCTAACCCCATTAAGAATTTCCTAATCCAAATCTGTATTTGGATCTAGACTCTCTTTAAGAGATAAGAATAATCCCTTATCTTATTTGTAGATGAGGATCAACCCTTATATTTTGATTAGGAGTTTCCTTATCCAAATCTTTATTTGGATCTGGACTTTCTGAGTGGATAGGGATAACTCCCTATCCTATCTGCTGATCTAAATCCCAAAACCGCCCCTCTTTAATTAATCATATTAAACCAGTTCGAATTGGGCTTTAGGCCCATTAAGTCTGTGTGCTCACTTAAACTTCAAACTAGTACCCTCAATGGTCCTATACTTAACCTCTCAGCCCATAATGATCAAACACTACCCGACAAGAGAGGACCTCTCCCTCGACTGCAAGGAATAGTGTTGCACTCTCTACTCACATGGATCCTAGGAATTAAAACATTTTACAAACATTTTGAAACCATAATATATATATATATATATATATATATATATATATATATATATATATATATATGTATGTATGTATATCTCTATATAAATATATTTTGCAAAACAAATTTCAATGGTTGAAATCGGCTGCCAGCAGCTTTGGTTTCCATCAAAGAGAGTGCATCCCTGATCATTCACTTTGTCCGACAAAGGGGCTGACCTTGTCAATATGATCACCCACTTAGATGAATTCTCGGACTGTCCCAACATACCTAGATTTTGACCCCCTCTAAGGATCTCACTGATTGGCATATCAAAGACAACCCAACCCGACACCTAGTGCAGTATCATAATCAAGTCTAGGGGTCAGGTGCAGCATTCCAGTTTTGCCCATCTATCTCCAAGGTCTAGGGCAATACTGGAATTCTGGTCCAGTTCAGGGTTTCAAGAAAACCCACACTGCATGTACCTCAGGTCTCACCCTGGCAGCTGAGACAAGCCACCCCAACCAACTTGGTGGCACATCAGTGTCAACCTTGATAGGATAAATCTCACTAGATCTATCCAACGGTTGTGAAGATTCTAAACTAACATGAATCAAATATGTACTTTATTCATTTACATTAAATGTCATAAGGTACATCATTCTGATTGGAGCTATGGGCATACTTGTCTAACAAATTTGTTTGGAATCTTTTTTAGAGGAGGGTAACATGGTCATTTTAGTGTCTAAAATTGAATGGGTAGTTGATTGGGAGATTAATGATGGTTTTGGTAAAGTTTAGGTACCGTAGAAGGTGCGTCGCAATAAAGATTTTGAAATATGAGAGTAACAACCAATAAGGATGATTAATTTAGAATCTTTCTAAATGGGGGGGGGGGCAAGATGGACATTTTAATGTCTAAAATTGGGTGGGTGGTCAATCATGAGGTTAATGGAGGTTTTGGTGAGATTTGAAAATCTCAGAAAGTGTGTAGTGATGAAGATTTTGAAAATGGGATAATGATGACAAATAAGGATGATTGTTTGGAATCTTTTTGGATGAACAAAATGGGTATTTTAAGGTTTGAAATTGGGTAAATGGTTAGTCGGGAGGTTGATGAAGGTGATGGTAGGGTTTCGGGGTGTTAGCAGAAGTGTCAAGTTAAAGATCTAAATTTTGAGAGTAGCAAGCAATGAGAGTGGTCGATTTAGAATCTATGTGTACAAGGGGTAAAGCGGACATTTTTAGATTTAAATTTGTTGGGTGGTCAATGAAAGTTTTGGTGAGGTTTGGGTTTCTTAGGAATGGTGTCATGATCGAACTCTAAGATTTTGAAATTAGTAGGTAACAGGAGTAATGATTTGGAATCTTTCTAAATGAGGGGAAAATGGGTGTTTTTGGGTCTAAAATTCGATGTGTGGTCAATCAAGTGTCTGATGAAAGCTTTGGTGAGGTTTGGGTGTATTGAGAAAGGTGTTGTGATGGAGATCTAATATTTTGAGAGTAACGTGTAATGGAAGTGGTTAATTTAGAATCTTTCTATATGAAGGGCAAAATGGACATTTTTAGGTTTTAAATTTGGTGGATGGGTATCTTAGGATCTTTAGAGTCTAATAGAAATATCTTTTAGAGCTGTGAGAATCATGAGAATCTAAGTTATGGGTATTTTGGATGATGAGGGGGCTTAGAATGGAATCTCAGTTTGATGGATGGGTAAATGAGGGGTTTTAGGTTGAAACTTAGTATAGTGTAATGGATTTGAATTACAAATCTGTTGGAAGGGTTTGATCGTGCTTGGGACATGTGAGTTGTAGGTTTTAGGCTCGAAAAGAGTCATAATATCATATGCATTGAAATGAAATATCTGATGGATAAATAACAAAATCAAGGAACTTATGGCTGAAATTTAGTGTGGTCGGTTGTTCAAAGGTTTTGTTTCATTTGATAAAGTCTGATCGTGTTGTGCGTGTGGTGGTGTGGCACAAACATGACCACCGGAAAGGAATCTTATAGATTTAATGGTATATTTAAGGGTATTTTAGTTGAGATTTGGATTCCTAGGGTTTTGGTATGTTTTGAAGAGATTGGTGAATTCCGATCATGCATTCAAAGTGTGAGAAATGGGTTAGAGAGGAGACCAAGCAAACCCCCCCCCCCCCCCCCCGCATCACAAGAAACACATGCCATCTCTGTACCGTGCAGTGTCGACCCATCATTTGAGTCATGCTGGCATGAGTGGAATTTCTATGTCATGCTGGCCTATGGGCCTCAAAACGCCCAAGCTGACACAACCCAAGGATTCAGACCACACTTAGCACGGCTCTCTACAATAATCAAGCCATGCTGGTCTGCATGCAGTCCGGTCCACATTATAACTCTAACTTCGACTCAAGTAAAGAGTTTTATCTAGATAGTTGTGACTTGCATTTGAGTACCATGGCTAGGCATAGGATGATAGGAGGACCGAAATTTGATAGATTTAAGAACAAGAATGGAGATTGGACTTAAATCCCCCAAGGAAGTGGCTCATGTTTTTATTAATTATTATCAAGGTTGTTCAGCACTTATGGTTGTCCCCATTTGAAATCTATTCAGGAATTACTTGATCCGGTAATCAATGAGAATGGCAAAAACTATTTGCAGCTACGCCAATAGTGGATGAAGTGAAATAACTGCTTATTGCTTACTATTGGGTCTTAAAACACCTGGCTTGGTTATTTTTAACAAGTTTTGGGACCAAATGGACCTTAGTATTTTTAATTTTTTCAGTTGAGTTTTCCCTAATAAAAGGCTATTAAAGAGGTTGAATCATACTTTTATCACTTTAGTTTCCTAAGGGTCCAAATACTAATTTTGTTCAAGACTTTAGACCCATTAGTCTCTGAATGTTGTTTATAAAAGTATTACTGTTTTTTTTTTTTTTTTTTGGCCAATAGGCTTAGGAATGTTTTATATAAGTGAACTCCCGTATCAATCAACTTTTTTTAACTAAGAGATTTTTTTATGGATAATGTGATTCTTGCTCAAGAAATCTTTTGCAGCAATTAAACTTAATGTCTAAGGCTTATGATAGATTAAAGTGAATGGGAAAATAAGATTTACGTAGCCGACCCTATATAATTGGGATAAGCCTTGGATGATGATCATGATGATGTATTTATTGTCTTAAAATCTTTGTGCTTCTCAAAGGTTTGGTATTAAGTGATATTTAAATGTGCCAACTGCATCCTATTATATTCTTATTAATGGGTCCTCGAAGAGTTATATGTTTATCCTACTAGAAGCATTAGGCAAGATCATTTTTCTCCATACCATTTTATTATTGCTACTGCTATGGAGGGTCTTATTAGTCTACTACAAAAAGCTGAGTTGAAGGATAAAATTGGCTAACTTATTGGATATTTTGGATTTATTTCAGGATTTGTCTAGCCCAACTGTCAAACTACTAAATTTAATAAATCTGGTTAGTTTTGTAGCAGGAGTGTTCCTCAAAAGTGTGTTAAATTTAAGAGAAAACAGCTTAAACTGGATAACATTGATTTGTCTCATTATCTTGGTATTCCTTTGTGTCTCCTAATAAAACTAATTGTTTAAATTCAATTATTGATAAGTTTAATCAGAGATCAAATAAATGTAAAGCTAGTCTACATCAAGTTGGAAAAGTTTTCTTATTAAGGCTCCATTTGGTTCGCAAGAATAGGAATCCGGAATCGGCCTATTTCAACTGTTTGGTTAGGTGGAATCAGAATCACATTCCCATTTCTGGTGAAATGGCATTCCCCCACTCTCTTGGGAACGAAATACCATTCCTAGATTCCAATTTCCATTGTCATTCCTGTCTGAACAAAATATATATATATATATATATATGGCAATAGACCATTACAATTCCGATTCCAAAGGATTTTGATTCCAATTCCAACTGAATATCAAATGGGCCTAAGTTTATTCTGTAATCCATACCTAACCACCGCATGTCCAATGTGTAATTTCCTAACAAAATTCTTGATCAAATAAATAAAATTCAGATGAACTTTTGGTGAAAAATTTCCTCGTCAAAATTGCTTGGAGATTTTTAAATTCTCAAATCCAGGTTAAAGTTTTGAGATCCAAGTATCTAGATAATAAACGTCTCCCCACAAAAGTTGCTGTCAGATTCTCATGCATGGAAGAATAGTCCATTCTCTTTTGGATTTGTATGAGAATACTCGTTGATTGCTGCCTGTTAATTTTAATGCTAATCTGTGGAATCTCCCCCCCCACCCCTCCCAATAAAAGCCATCAAACTTTATGTTTTAAAGATGTAGTTATTTAAAATTCTAGGAGGTGGGATAGTGATAAAATTCGAAGTATTACCAGGATTGCATGGCTGATAATATTATGAGAACTCATTTGTTTAGGAATATTAACAAGGATAAATTTGTTTTGGATTTATGGCAGAAATGGATCTTTCACTATTAAAGAGTACTATTATCTGAGGGGAAGTGTTAGGAGAGCTAGTCTTGATGGGAGTACCCTCTGATTAATTAAATACATCTGGTGTTTGAAAATTCCTCCTAGATATAAATTTTTTTATGTGGAGGGTTTGTAGGAGATTTGTAACCGTTAAAAGAGTTTTTAAATTTGTAAGAGTTTACATCTCGTGCTCAGAAAAAAGAATAACTGTAATTAACAGTTTTTTAATTCATAGGGAATCAATATCATGAGCATTACAGTTTTTTTGTGGTCAAAAGGAAACAGTATCTCTTTTTTTTTATTTTTTGATAAATAAGTATCTCATTTATTTTTCTACTGTCCCTATGCTAAGACAATTCTTTTTTGTGTTACCTTGAGGAATTTGTGTTCAGCACTAGGGTCATGAAGAAGTTTATGCCGTTAAGAATTTGATACGTGATTTTCCCCATGCTCATAAACAACTTGAATTCTTGGTTGGTTAGTAGTTGCCTCTCATTATGTTTGATTGCCCATGATGAATATATAATGGTAGATTTAAACCTGTTGAGTGGGTTCTTCACAAGGTATTTAGTGTCTTCAATTCTTTTGTAGATGATCCGTTTACTCATGCTTAACCTGAATCTGTGAGATAGAGTGACATATTTCATTGATAGGAGTAGGAACGTCCTCCAGAAGGTATGCTTAAGATAGTTGCAATGATAACATAACAGATGATAAATTTGGGTCTTATGGATTTGTTATTAGAACTGAGCAAAAGTGTTTTATGTGCTGCAGGTGCTAGTTATTGCAGAATATCTCAAGGTATTTCATTGATAGTGGAATCAAATTCTCTTCTTTCTATTAATATTTTGGGAGGTGAAAGGAAGGATGTTCCTTGGGCCTGTCTTGCTCTGGTTGATGATATTTTGTCCATAGTATCTGCCTTGAACCATATTTCTTTCTTGTTTGTTAATAAATCTGGCAATCAGGCTGCCCATTGTATTGCTCAATTCTGAGGTTGTGGGCCAATTCCTCAAGGTGGCTGATGTTCTTTTGGATTGTATAAAACCCTGGATTTTAATGTTAAACCTTGTTTACCTTCAAATACTAAGAACAAATAAAAAATATAAGAAAACATATATACTATATGTTCATTTATTACAGTGTTCCTTTTGTTTTACTATTTTAATGGTAGGTCTGCAATGACAAGGGTGATTTATGCACAACTGGTAACCAAGATCAGAAGCATCAGAACCATGTTAAGAGTATCTCAAACCTGGAATGCGTATCTTGATTGCATTGAGAAACTGTCCTTTAGGTCCAACATGGAGGTGCCACATTTCTTCAAAGAGTAGTTTCAAGTCTCATTTTCTATCCAATAATTATAGAAAAACACTCCCACAGAGTCTGAAGACATGGTGTAAACTGATTCACATTTCTTTAAAAAAATACAATAATGCACAATGCATATCTGATATAAAAATCTATCCTTTGGATAGAAAGCGAGTAATTGGTGAATGCAGAACTCACCCATGCAGCCCAAAGAATATGAAACTATACACACAAATAATAATAAAAAAAGAAAAAAAAAATGAACAATAAAGGAGATGAAAAGGAACAAAATCACCTTGTCATCTCTCGTGGATGATCTAAAATAAGATTCATTTCTACTTCTGTTCTTTCAAATTCCTGGGGAATCCCAAACTTCTCAGCTTCTCTAGCAATCTGAACATCAGAAGGACTAAAGTATTGACTAGAAACTTTTACAACAAAACGAGGAACAACTGCTGCCACTAGGATGGCAAGTAAGCACAACCAAAATAGTCCAGTCTTAGCAATATCGAAGATGGCCCTGAGAAAGGACAAAGCAAATGTAAGCATCTTGTTAAGTTCTATATAAAACACACACAGGTATTATTATAATGTTGTAGATCGCAAATTTTGAACATGTTTCATTGCATTTTAGAACCTTGAACACTTGTGAGTTTTGCAATATGCAGCTGTTGAATGGTTCAGATCAACCAATTTCTGCTGCTTGACATGGCTAATGGAATAGCTGGTCTTTTGATTGAATGAGCTCTAACCGCACATCCCCAAACTTGACTAAAGATGGTATCATGAATGGAAAATGTACATCTACAATGATGACCAGTGTTTTAAAACCCAACCTGGAGGTTACATGGGTCAGTGGTTTAACTATCTGAGTCAACAGGTCAAACCATCATATCATCATTACAGAAAAATAAAAATAATATGAAAATTTGGTAACCTGTTGAACAGATCAGATGGATCAACAGTTCCAACAATCTGGATCGATAGGCCATTGACCAAACCAGCAGCTTTTTGTAATATAGCCAGTGTTTTAAAAGTGCAAAGGGCATTTTGTGCCCAAGGCGCAAGGCAAGGTGTGCACCTTTTCAAGCAAGGAAAAAATTTTAAAAGTTCAATAAAAGCAAAAAGAAAATAAAAAAATGTAAATAAATCAAAATAAATGAAGAAAATATTAAAAATAATATTAATAAAAAATACAAACTTTAATTTTGAACTAAATATTTCGAAAATAGCTCAAATTAAAATACATAACCATAACATATAAAACATATTCTAAGTAAAAATGCAATCAATAAAATCATAGTAATCAAATTTTTAATTTCTTTATTTCTTTCCTAATTGCATTATTTGAAATAGATAATATGATGTCAAGCATTTAACAAGCCACTTTTGTACCAAGCCCCTTGAGGCAAGACCCCAACAAATACATGTTAGGGTCTTAATCCCTACAAAGAAATGGTTTTATAATTTTAATTATCTCTTAGAAAATATATTTATTAGGAAGAATGAAATGAACAACATTAGCAAGGGGGTCCTTGGAGTGAGCAAGCTGATGCAGAAATGAAACCCCCTATTTGCAAATGTTGTTCATTTTTTGTAAGGGTTAAGAATTCAAGGGACTTAGTTGGGGGTCTGGGGACAGAGACGCCAGCCCAACCACCATGTTTCAAAACACACAAAAAAAAAAACTGCACTAGGCACACTAGGCACGTGCCTTTCAAGGGGTGTGCCTGGGCGTAGGCAAAGCACAGGCCCTAAAATGTGCCTCACTTGTGTGCCTAGGCACACCTTTTAAATCACTGAATATAGAAAATTAGAGGTTGACCAAAACTGTAATAATCACTGGGTCACCAATCAGACCAATCGGGTCAACATGTTGAAAACACTGATGACAACTAGAAGTAACAGACGGAATGGATTCCCACAATTAGATGTATGAAATACCTCATAATGGATTAAAATCAATTAATGGGTAAATAGGCATCAATACACAATTTAATTGGTTTTTTATGTATGTACTGAAGTGCGTGAATATATAGCAGGCATAAATATTTCCCCAGATGTGAAGAGTTATTAGAGCAACTAGACCAACCAAAATGCTAAAACCATCAGTGACCTAAGCAAATGCACAGAATTCAAGCAACTGAACTTTTGACTAAATGGCTTTATTATTACAGGAATTCTTAATCCAATCTTCAAAGAAAGCAACCTCATCTATTACAGATAAACTACATTCCGGTAATGCTGCATAAAATTTACAGAGGTCCTAAATCTTGCTAATCATTGTGAAATAGTATTTTGAGATCCGGACATCGAAAGACATGTAAAACAAGGCCAGATCTATGATATATATGTATATGTACACACAGGCACACAGAGAGCATGTGCATGCATGCATGAGAGAGAGAGAGAGAGAGAGAGATTACCAATAGCCCGGTAGCGTAGGGATAACATCAATGATAATGACACAGATGAATGTTGCAAGAATAGAACCCCATATCACTACGTGGGTAACCCATGTCCAATGTATTACGTCCATGGCTAGATGAATATTAACTAGAATCACCACTGCAAGTGTCCACAGATCTCCTATGCTGGACCCATCCACAGTGCTCTGCCTATAAGCAAGGAAAGGAACAAAGAATACAACAACACTTTGAAACACAGTATCCGTCATTGTCAGCCAGAACAATTTAAGATTGTAGCACTCTCGTCTCTGCCCTGCTGCATATAGTTGAGGATACTTCAACAGAGTCCTTCGACTCAAGTCTTTGTCAAGAATCCCAACAATTATTGTAGGCAAGGATGTATAGATAATTGAATACAGCACACTACTCCATTCAGTGATTGCAGTAGTCAGAGAAAATGCAGTATAAAGAACATACCTATACAGAAACAATTAAAAATCAGCCACCATCAAAATTTATATGATATGAAAAGAAAACATAGTTGTAAAATATAATTCTAGTTGTATCAATTCAGAAAAAAAAAAAATTGACAAGAAATAAAGCACAAACTATGTAGCTCATAAGTCTCTACACATTATATTTGGTAATTAGAAAGAAAAAATAAATCTTGTTGTGTGCCTGGATTTTAGGTAACAAATCAAATCCCGTTTTAGTTAAATTGTTATATATAAATCAAACCCTAATTCAATTAATAATCCTATTGCAGTTCCCATGTATAATGAAAGAGAACTTTCTAGCATGAAAAGAAGTAACAGCACAGCCTTTATACCTTCAGGTTAAATAATATTCTGTATAATATCTAAATTATACATTAGCATGCTTGCAATAAAAAAAAAATTAAAAGAACTAGAATTGGAAAGCAAAGATTCTGTAAAAGAAGCCTACCCCCAACCAAATCAGTTTCATTTGAATGTTATGAATTATAAAGTGATAACCAGAACCCAAACCAAGCAATCCACCAAATTCAATAATGCATTACAGGGTTCCATCATTACTTTTCCCCGTAAATACATCTTTCATTGTTTTAATAGACAAACAACTCCAATGACCAGATAATTCTTATAATGAAACTTAATCAGTTCTCGAAAGGCTTATACCATGAAAAAATTGTCATGCATTTATGTAATTTAACCAACGAATAGAACAGTCTAAATACCCAAATATATGATTGATGTAAAAGTTAAACCGTCATGAGCCTAGTCATTGGATGGAAGATTGTAAAAGTATGGAGTTTTTATACTAAGGAGTAATAATATGCCACTTGGTAATTGTACAATCCACTATGTTAAAGTATAAAATATCCAAAGATTCATCTCACATAAAGTACTCACCAAAACAAGATGAGAACAAACACAGCATTCCTATAGAAGTTGTACAATATCATGTAGCCCATTCGTTGATAATTCCAATGTCCATGGACCAATAAAAGAGGAACCAAGAATCTGAACTGCCCCATTGCAAAATCTGATGCCATGACTGCTTGACGTCCCTCTTGGCCACTTATGCCAATTCCCACATCAGCCATTTGGATCATTGAAACATCATTGGCACCTGGATAAAACATAGGAAACAGAGATCTTCAAAAGCAGTTCCATAAATGAATTACGTTTGAATGTATGCATGTATTATGCATGTAAATAAAATGGTATTTACCATCGCCAATTGCAAGGGTCATGTCATCTGTCCTATTCTTTATGAGGGCAACAATTCCAGCTTTTTGTAATGGAGCTACTCGGCAACATAGAACAACACTGCATTTGGTTGCTAATTGGAAAAGCTGCAGCATCAACACAGAAAAAATATATACCGGATCACCACAAATGCAATTAAAGTAAGAGTAGAGAACTGGTTTCTAGAAAAATTTACCTCATCTTCTAGTTCACTGTCAAGAACATAGACAAGGCTGGTACCATCAATGATTAAAGCAAGTGGAACTTTGCTAGGTAAAACACCTGATCCACCATTCTGTGTGGATATTCCCAGGAGATGCTTAGACATGGCCTTTGCATCTTCAAGACTCTTCCTACAGGATTCCTTTGAAGTGCTATTTATTATGATCTGGGTCATCCTACTGGTTAGGAGCTTACAGGAGTAGCCAATTGATATGGCAGTTTCTTGCTTGTCCCCTGTCAAGACCCACACTTTAATCCCTGCTTGCTTCAGAGATTCTATAGCTTCAGGCACACCCTGTTGCAGCTTATCCTCAATGCCAGATGCTCCCAATATGCACAGATTATTTTCTACATTACCAGCAACAGCACGAAGTAAGCTTGCTCTTCCCATCAATGAAGTACTTGCTTTCTCATAGGCAGACTGCCATTGCTCAAATTCCGAGACATTCAATTCTCGCATCCCAACAACCAGTGTTCTCAGACCTAATGAGGAGTAGGCATGCAGATGGCTCTCGGTAGAACGAATTACCTCCAAACCTAGAGATCTATCAATTACACCAAACATGGAGGTATCTGCACCCTTCACAAAGACTTTCACCTTATTGTCTGGGCAACCAACAATAACTGACATTCTCTTACGGTCACTGTCAAATTCATGTAGACCCAAGACATTGAGCCTGCATTTTAACAAGAAAACAACAGTTAAAAATAAAGAAAATGTAAACAGTTTCCCAAGTTCTAGATTATATATGTAGCAAAGACATTTGTATTCTTAAAGCTACTACTCCTGTCAAAACCACCAACACATAGATGTCAAGGAAAAATGGCATTTTCATATTTTCTCTTCTTGTTGTCAAGGAAAAATAACATGTTAATATTCTCTCCTCTCTATCATTGTTGCATTCAAAATAACAAGGGCTCCATAGAAGAGCAGTAGAACACGAGAGAGAAAGTAATGAGAAAAGAAAGCCGATCGTAGGGGATTAAGAGGTCCCCTTATTGTTATTTATATTAATCTCTACTAGTAAGTAGTAAATAAGTTATATAAACACCCTTCATAAGGTGGCAGCATTAAGAAACATAACATGCTTGGCCCATAGGCCCAATATGACAAAGAATAAAAGACAAATAAAATAGGCCAACAAATAAATAGAATAAACATAAAGCTACCTCTCGACACTCGACCTCAACTTGGGAGTAAATGTCCATCATTAGCAACTTGCCAAAAACAGCTAGTAGCTTCAACCAAGGTACCTCCTTAGTAAAAATGTCTGCTAACTGCTAGTCACTCTTCAAATAAGGAAGACAAATCTCTCCAGACATCACTCTCTCCCTAATTAAATGACAATCTATATCAATATGTTTAGTACGATCCTGCTGAACTGGGTTGTATACTATATTAGTAACTGCCTTGTCACAGTGAAGCACCAAAGACATCTCCAAACTAATCTCCAACTCACCAAGTAGAGACCACAGCCAAAGAGCCTCAAATAATCCTTATGCTATAGATCTATGCTTAGCCTCTAAACTGGAATGAACAACTAGTTGCTTCTTGTTCTTCCAAGAAACAAGATTAACACCCACAAGAGCACAGAAACCAAATGTTAACCTCCTAACATCAAGAGAATCAACCCAGTCTGCATCAGCAACATCTCTCTAGTCTATCCTCATATGATCATACTTAGAATATAAAATGCCTTTTACCTGGACAACCCTTCAAGGGTGCCAAAATGCTATATTCTACTGCAAGATGTGTGGTACAAGGTGCATGCATTTACTAACTCATAAAACTGGCTGAGTAGGCTGTCTGGCAAAGTTATACATTAAGCATAAAATCCCCCCAGTTAGCGTCTGATACATGCTTTGATCAGTGAGAAGCTCCTGCTCGTTGGCCTTGTCTTATGATTAGGATCAATATGAGTATCTATAGGTTTCACTCCTAATTTCCTTGCATCTCTAATAATACCCCACACATACTTTTGCTAAGAAATGTAAATACCAGGCCTGGATTGAGCTACTTCAATCCCTAGGGAAGTACCTCAGCTCTCCTAAGCCCTTGATCTCAAACTTGGTACTTAGAAACTTGAGATGAACAATGTCCTCTATATCAATCCCTAGTCACGACAATGTCATCGACATAAACAAACAAGTGAGCTGCCCTTTCCTCTTAACAAACAAAGTGTTATCACATTAAAGTTGAGTATATCAAACATTCGACAACACACCTTGAAATATACCAAACCATGCATAAGGACATTGTTTAAGCCCACACAAATCATTCTTAAGCTTACACACACTACCCCTAAACAAGTGGCTATAAAAGCTACATGAAATGCCCATCTAATAAGAAATGCATTTCTGACATCCATCTAATAAAGAGGCCAATAATGAAGAGTAGCAAGACAAGAGTACCTTCCTAGAAGCCATCTTAACAACATATGAGAAAGTCTCATCATTGTCAACCCCATATGTTTGAGTATAGCCCTTAGCCATAATCCTTGCCTTATATATTTTTGTAAAGTCATCGCCCTTGTTTTTCACTGCAAACATCAATTTACATCTAACAAATGTTTTCCTTAAAAAAGGAGAGAGTATAGTGAGGATTATTTAAAATTGGAAGTTCCAGTTGCAAGGCTTGGAGTTGAGTTAGGTCGAAGAAGGAAATTAGTGAGCAAAGAAAAGTGGATTAGTGGCTGATATTCTGATGAGTCTAAATGAGGCTCAGTCAGTCAATTGGAGGAAAAGGGAGAAAAAGTGGATTAGTGGTCGATATTTTGACAATAGTCTAAATGAGTCTCAGTCAGTCAATTGGAGAAAAAGGGAGGAAAAGTGGAGATTGAGTGTTTGACTGACCGACAATGATGTTAGTGTTGGCAAGAGCTTAGGTCCTTTTTTTTTTGGGTGAGGGGGTAGGGGAAGGTGGAGAGGAGTGAGATGAGGAAGGAGACGAGCAAGATGAAGTGTTTGAAGGAGATGACTAAGTTGCTCTTGGCTGGGGAGGTTTCTCTTGTACTTTTTGTGTTTAGTATAGATGAAGTTCTATTGTTTTGATGTTGTTGGCGTGGGTGTTATCTTACCAAAGCCTATTGGTAATAAGGAGAGAGGGAAAAAAACTAATGAATTAACTGAGAGAGGCTAAGGGTGAAAAGGCAATGAACTTGGAGGACTCAATGGCAGAATTTGTAGGAAAACTTGGGTGTAAACTAAAGGATACAAATGATCTTAAAGTGTTTTTACAGGAGCAGAAGGAGGAAGTTAAAATGAGGAAGCAGAAATTAAGCAAAGTGGAGAGATTAAAGAGAGACATGTAGGAGGATAAAACTTTTGGAGGGAGAGGGGAAAGAAGAAAGGGGTATAAGTAGACTGTCTTCAGTAGGAGGGTCTAGAAGGTAAGGGGTACAGGAAATGCAAGGAAAAGAGCAATAATAAGAGAGGTTATTGAGAAGCTGAATCCAGACGTGGTGTACATTAAGAGTCTAAATGGGCAGATTTTGATAGCAAATGGGCTAGGAGTATATGGAAGGCCAAAGGGATTAGTTGGGCAGCGGCATCTTCTTGGAGATCCTTAGGGAGTATAATGACTGTGGAAGAATGAGGAGTTAGAGAGTATTGAGGAGCCTATTGGTAATTTTTTAGTGTCCATGAAATCTGAACAAATAGAGGATGGATTTGTTTGTGTGCTTACCAAGTCTATAATCCTAATGATTATCGAGAAAGGAGGAAATTGTGGGAAGAAAGGGAGGATTTTAGAGGCTTGTGGGAGGGTCCTTGGTGTGTAGGAGGAGGTTTCAATGTAATTAGGTCCACAAATGAAACCAAAAATTCCAGGCAAAGAGTGACAACTACTATGAGGAATTTCAATAGATTTATGAACACTTTTGAGCTCAAAAATTCCACTTTTGCACAGCAACTTCACTTGGTCCAATCTCCAAGCTAACCCAATATGCTCCAAATTGGATAGGTTCCTTTTCTCACTAAATTGGAAACAACATTGGAGAGGGTTGACGTCTAGAGCACTCTTGAGGGTAATATCACACCATTGGCCAATAGTGATTAGTAAGGATGAGCTAAGAAATGCTGGACCAGCTCTTTTTCAGTTTGAAAACAGGTGGTTATGCTAGTCGGGTTTTATTAAGAAAGGGAGTGGTGGATGGAGAGTAACCCTAGAATGGAGTGGAAAGGTGTGAGGTTCCATAGGAAACTTCAATACCTAAAAGAGCGAATTAAGGAGTGGAACTTGCTTGAGTTCAGGAGACTAGAGGAGAGGAAGACTAATCTTCTTGACTAAATTGAAAAGATAGATCTGAAAGAAGAAAGAGGGAGCCTTGAGGAAGGCAACATGGGACAAAGATGGAATTTAAGGAAGCAATTGGAGGATCCTTTGCATAAAGAAGAGAAAAGTTGGAGACAAAATCAATATAGAAATGGATTAGGGAGGGTGATAGGAAAACAAAATTTTTTTCATGCTCTAGCAAATGGGAGAAGGAAAAACTTTGTTTCTAAGCTAAAAGTGGAGGGCTCTATTATTACACAACAAAATGAAATTGTTGAGGCCTTTGCTAACCATTTCAAATCAATTTTTAGAAGACCATTCAATGAAAGAGTGTGGATTGAAGGTCTGGTGTGGCCAAGGTTATGGAATGGTTAGAAAGAAAGCTTGAATTGGAAGAAATTAAAGAGGAGGCCTTTTCTATGGACCGATCAAAAATCTTGGGCTAGATGGTTTCATAACGGCCTTTTATCAAGATTGTTGGGATATTTTGGTAGTATGGGGGTCTTTGATGAATTTTATAAGAGAATAATTAATCTGATCTTGAACTCCACCTTTGTGGCTTTGATCCCTAAGAATACAAATGTTGTCCATCCAAGAGATTTCAAAACGATTAGCTTAGTAAATAGTTTGTATAAGATCTTAGCAAAAGTGTTGGCCCATAGGATTAGGAAAGCCCTACCTACTATTATTGCACCAAATCAAGGAGACTTTGTGGAGTGAAGACAAATTATTGATCAAATATTAATAGCAAATGAAAGTGTGGAGGCCTTCAAAGAGTTTGAAAAGAGAGGAGTGGTACAAGTGGATTGGTAATTCTTATTTTAGGTGATGGTGAATTTTGGGTTTAGAGATAGATGGTACAAGTGGGTGATGGAGTATTTTAGAGCTTGTCATTACTCCATCTTGGTAAATGGGACATGGCTGATTTTTTCCTGACCTTGAGGGAACTAAGGCAAGGAGACCCTTTTTCTCCATTTTTGTTTACTTTGATAGCAGATGTTCTGGGAAGGTTAATCGCTAGAGTAGATTCTAGGAATTTAGTAAAGAGTGGAGAGTGGAAAGGATGGGATACCACTGACCCACTTGCAATTTGTTGATAATACGGTGCTCTTTTGTCAAAGTGGCGACTTGAGTTGTATGAGAAATTTAAAACTTATTGTAATTTGACCAAATGTCAAATTTAAAGGTGAATTTTGATAAAAGTTATATAGTAGGATTGAATTTAGAGGAGAGGAAGATGGAAGAGTATGCAGGTATCCTAGAGTGTGTGGTATCCAACTAGCCTTTGAAGTATTTAGGGTAGCCCTAAGGGATAACCCAATGAGATGAAATTTTGGGACCCGATAGTGGAAAGATTTGAAAAGAGACCAACATCTTGAAAGAGAAACTACTTGTATCTTGGGGGAAGTGTTTGGTTAAATCCACACTAGCTAATTTGTCAATCTACTTTCTGTCAATTTTTAAAGTGTCAGAAGGGATATCAAGGAGATTGGAGAAGCTAATACGAGACTTTCTGTGAGATCCAAGGGAGGAGAAAAATGACCATAGGGTTAGGTGGGAACTGGTTAGCAGATGAAAGGAGTGTAGAGGCCTCGGCCTAAGGAATTCAGAAGAGGAATTCAGCCTTGTAGGGGAAGTGACTGTGGAGGTTTCCCTTAGAAAAAGAAAAATTGTGGAAAAAGAAAATTTGTGGACAAAGAAAGTAATTAATATTCATGGGCTTGCAGATAATGGATGGGACGTTGAAATTTTGGTTAGGAGCACAAAGCTTCTCCTTGGAAAACTATCCAAGCTTCTTTGCCTCTAGTCTTACCCTGGATCAAGTATGAATTGCACTCTAGTAACCTCATTAAATTCTGGGAGCAAGTCTAGATTGGGGATTCCCCCTTGAAGGAAAAATTTCCATCCTTGTTTTCCTTATCTAATTTGAAAAATGAGCCCATCTCCAAGTTTTTGGTACCTTCACTTGCAAATTCAAGGTTTGGGCGTACCTTGGGTTTGAGAAGAGCCATTAGGGATTCATAGGTAAATAGTACCCTGACTCTCTTAAGCATTCTTGAGGAGGTTGTTTTAGATCCCACAAAACCTGATAGCAGGGTTTGGACTCTGTCAGCCTTTAGGGTTTTCACTTGTGCATCCTTTTCCAAAGCTTTAACTCAACCAATTGATATGTATGGGCAGTCTTTCCCCATTAAGGAAGTTTGGTGCAAACCTATTCCACCTAGGGTTGGGAGCTTTTGTTGGGAAGAAATCCTGAAAACATTCAAAACTTGCAGTTTACTTCAGAGAAAGAGACCTAATAGTTACTAATCTCCTCACCAGTGTGCTCTCTGCAAGACTATTTGTGAGACTAGTTACCACTTATTAATTTCCTGCTTCTTAGCTAATTGTATTTGGAGTGGTGTTTTTCTTTGTTTGGGTATAGATGGTCTTCTCTGCTAGATGTAAAAAGTCTCTTTACCCCTTTTCTGTTCAGTTAGCCAAAGAAAAGAACCATGTGGAGATGTGTCAGGGCTGCCATGTGTTGGACTATTTGGGAAGAAAGGAATCAAAGTTTTTTTTCAAATAGAGAAAGAAGTCTACAACATATTCTGGAGGTAATTCATTTTAGAGTGGTGCAGCTAAAGGCATCCCCCTACTGACTTGGACTCCTCCTGGTGGTTTCTTCAAATTAAATTTTCGATGGAAGTAGCATTGGAAATCTAGGTCTCTCAGGTATCAAAGATGTTCTAAGAAATGAGGAGGGCATTGTAATTGCTCTTCTTTTCTAGGCTAAGATTCCTTCTGTTTTGGAAGGAGTTCAAAGAGTTAAAGAGCTGAACATCACTAAATTGGTCATAGATAAACTGGTGGTGGGCTGGCTGAAAGAAGACTCTACTGGTTTCTAGAATTATAGTAATGAGAAGAGGAAATTTAATTGGCTGACTAAGCATATTGAAGTAAAATTGAACCGGGTAAAAAGAAGTGCTACTGCTAACTCCTTTGCCGATGGGTTAGCCAAACAAGGGGTGACTAAGGACTTTATGTTTAGGGCTAGAGATGGCAATTATCCTCATTTCCCCAATCCCCATGAGGACCCACCCTGAATGGGGCGAGGATGGGAATGGGGAAATTTTCATCCTCATTGGTAGGGACTTAATATTTTTAAAAATATGGTTGAATATGTTTGGATATATTTGGATCTTGTTTAATAGGATTGTAAATTTTAACTATTTTATTTTTAATTTCTTAAATGAAATAGAAAACAAAAACGAAATGATTGATACCGTAAACAGGGAATGGGGATCCTAGTGGGGACAGAGATGGGGATAACCTTGTCCCCGCCAGCAGGGATGGGGATGGGGGTGGGGATAGGGGTTGAGGCAGGGATAGGGATGGGAAATGGCTTCCCGTCCCTGCCCTGCCCCACTGCCATTCTTATTTTGGCCTCATTTGCTTGTTATTTTTGTCTTGTGGTGGGAGAGTTAAAAGAGTTTATCTCCCCTCTTTCTGTATTTAATTCTCATTAATCTTAATGAAAGTTATAAGTTATTGAGCACAAAAAAGGTTGCCTTTTATTGTTCTATGTTGTTTCTCTTTTGTGGCCTAATCTCATTGCAATAGACTATTGGTGTGTGAATCGGAAATGGCACAAGAATCCTCCACCTCGAGGTCCACTGTTACTTTGGCCTCTGAAGGAACCAAATCCAACCTTGTAGAGCACTGAAATCTTCAAATCACCACCATCAAACTTGATGGTACCTGTTAGAAGTTTTAGGAGTTTATTTTTGAAGGAGGAGGAGGAGGAGGAGGAGGAGGAGGAGGAGGAAGAGATTGAAGGGAATCAGAGGCTGGCTGGTTTGGTGTCCTCTTTATGCAGTTGCACCATTTGGAGCCAAACAAAATAAGCATAATCATATGTGCAAACATAAAACGATTTTGCATTCTCACAAACCCTTTTACATTGCTTTTGCGATGTACACTTTTACATTAGCATTGTTTCCAAATGCAGCCTAAAGTATCAGTCGTGCTGTTCTCTGCCCTTTGAACCTATTGAAATCACACCTCCATATCTCTAGTCAGACATCTGAATTTCTAGATTTCATTCCTGTAAAACCATAGAGCCACCTCTCTATTCTGCTACCACCCAATCAAAAGTCTTGAATTTCCTTCAATAATTAATTTGTTCATATTCATATTCATTTCCCTTTGCTTAACTTCCATTACAGCCATAATCCCAGCCTTAGTGAGTCCCCTATACCAATCAGTCCGGAGAACATTGCAACAATATGACTCATCATTCCTCAAAATATCCCCTACTCCTAATGAACCCTTTATTGAAGATGTCCATGCAGGTTGATATGTACTTTTTTTATCAGCTAGGCTGATAAGTACTTTATCTGTGAGAATGTGGAGAAGGGCAAGATATGTATTCCCTTTATTAGTTCCAAGAAGCAAGTGGCTTATGTCTTTACAATATATATATATATATATATATATATAACCCAACTTGAGGGGAGTGTCATAATTCTTTAGTTATCAGGGTGAAGGAGCATAAATGTAATTTTCTCTTATTATAACACTAAATAAAAGACCAGAGAGTGGCCCTGCCACAATCACTTTTCCTCCTCTTTCATACTTCTTTCCATTCTCTATGATAGACAGACCATAAAACCCAGACAATGAGATAGTCCTAAACCAACCCCATACATTAATATGCAAAAGATGAAAATAGTAAAACTTCTATTATTGCTTGGAGAAAGTTATTTTACAAAGTTCTAATAACTAACAAGCTTGGAGCAATAACTCTAACAACTGAACAGATTTAACAAGGAAACAATGGCTTTAAGGACTGAAATGATAAGTGACCCAAGTGCTTGTGCCACAAGAAAAGGCAACTCATACAAACTATTAGACTAATAGGAAACAGTCCGACCCAACTTAGACACAATTGACAAAAATGCATGTTGCATCAACATGGACACAAGAATCAGAGGACTTGGGTTGAAGGAAAAGAGCCCTTCTCCATATAATGTTGTATTGAGAAGACATGCTGTTATGTACAAATGGCCCATGTTTCCCAGATTAGGGAGCCAAAGGGGATAGACATGCGTTATGTACAAACGACTGATGTTTCCCAGATATGGATATGGACACGAACATAGATATGAGAAATGGGAATACAACTCTCCATTCGGACACAGATACAGTTATCGGTATCTCACATAGTATGTATCTACTTTTTTGAAGCTAAATGTCATTTCTCAAGATTTATGTCTTGCCAAAATTAATTAAATTTCTGAGATGTGTGGATTTAGTTATAATATGTTAAGGCATACCATTTTACACATTTTACAAGTGTTAATGCTATTTAGTATATCTAGAAGTATCCATGCAGTATCCGGGTATCATAATTGATGACTGCAACCAACATATTTCTTGAACAACCATGGTGATAACATATATGACTGACAAGTTAATAAAAGCTATGTTTTCTGTTGCTGATCAAGAAGACAGATATGAAAATAACTATACTTTTCAACAAGGCCTCAAAGAGTTCATCTTCAAGCCAATGAAGCCTAAGTTGGCATGAAAGTACTCCAAAGTCCAAACAACTTGCTTCCTTCAAAGAAGGCACATTTGCATGACATCACAAATGGGTCCACCAGTTAAGAGCCCTATTGGGATACCCCATAGAAAGATCTCTAAAGATGGCATACAACAACTGCAAATACATGTGAAAAACATGTTGGAGTCCAATAGCAAGATATCTATCCTACCTCTTAAGTCAAAGGGTCAAGTTCTTCAAAGACAAGAGAAACTGATGTAGGCCTTGCCTAATGCCCCAAGCCCCACCTAGCCATCTATTTTAGGTCATGGGCCTACAGTTTTGGGGCTAGTCCACTCACATGACCAATGAGTATTCTAGCGCAGACCATGTTTAAGCCCAGTCTTGGAAGCTGAATGGATGATGCCAAAAGAGAATATTCCAAGAATGTGATAAAATATTATTTATAATATCTATTTTATTTGCTATTTTATTAGAGAGAAACAGAATTAGAATTTATTGTCTCTCTATAACTAGTGGAAATGATATTTGAATGAAGATTTTTTTATCTTTTCTGCAGCTCTTGGAGTTCATACATTGAGGAGCCCTCTTTTTTTCCTTTGGTAACAACACCATTAATCTCTCTCTCCCCTTATTCTTCCTTATTTTGATAGGTTTTTGTTCTTCTTACTGTTACTCTTCTCTCTCTATCCCCTCTAGTTTCCACTCTTTCTATGAAAGTTCTCCCATGACCCCTCCTTGAGGAATAGTGCCACACCACAACCATTTTATGCAACCCATACCACCAACCACATCTAGTTCTAGAAGAATAATGGCTATTAAATGAAACATAGCAGCATAACAAAGCAAGATAGAATTACCTCTGTCTCTCTCCATTAACATCAATGATAATGTGACCAGAGGTTCGTTCTAGAAGCATGAAACCATAAGTGGCAGCAGCATAAACCAGTGCCTGTTCATCAGGAGATTCACCCTGATAATCTACCAACCTGACAGCTGGGTCAGATGTCTCTGTGACAAGAGGCACAATTGTATTGCAAGCAGCCAATGCAAGGAAGAAATCATAAGTGCGCTTTCCCTCCTCTGTTTTCTGTCCATTTCTTAGCAACCATTGGAGTTCTGGGTCAGCCTTTACTGTCATTTTTGGCCTCCATATCTGCCCATCAACTAATTCAAAAATGAAAAAAAAAAGGCATAAATTTCCTCTTTTGTATAATAGGTCACATACAAGAGAAACTAAATAATTAATTAAGAAGAGAGGAAAATGCCAAAGCAATGTGGATATTACCGCAACACACATTCTATCTCATGGCGGTATTGTGTATGGTGGCCCTGCCATGTAAATCCCACCTGGATGGTGGGATGAGTACATTGCGGTGACATCCATGTTGCTTATTTCCTAGGAAAGATTGTGTAGTACCTTTGACAGAGTATCCATCTTGTTCACCTGGCAAAAGATTTCTAGCACCACTATAATCTACTCCCCAGATGCTGGCACATCGAAATTCCATCTTGTTTTCAGTAAGTGTTCCAGTTTTGTCTGAAAAGATGTATTTTATCTGTCCTAAATCTTCATTTATATTCAAAGCCCTGCACTGGAACCTCGAATTTGTTGTCTCATCATACAAAGTTGTATCTCGGATCATAAAATAGGCCTGGCCAAGGCGCACTAACTCCATTGAAATGTAGAGAGAAATAGGGATCATAATCTGGAATACAATGACTGACATGAGAAATGTGAAGAATATCTCCCATCCCCACCCATAGTAGTTGTAATTTTCTATATTTCCCTCGGAGTAATCCTTTCTCCTGTAATAAGGCGAGGTGTCCAGTTCATCCCGATGGTGCCGCAGCCAAATCCCAGCAAAAATAGAGACTACACTACACAAAGCAATCAGAAAAAACGAGAGCAAAATAATCTCCCGGTTCATACGAGTCTCCAGTCGGCTCCTCTTAGAAGGAGCTCCAGAGCTGTTAAGCATGACCTTAGTCTCACGGCCAGCGTATACTGCAACTCCAACAGCCCAAGCTGTGTTCTTGAGCTCACAACCGCGAAGAATAATGTTTGAGGGTCCCAAAGAAAGCCGCTTCCCGTCAATCTCCATGTTTGCATGAAAACCATATATGTTCCTATTGGGGCGCTCACATTTAATCAGCCCATTGATCCCCTCTTTCTCAGGCATCTTCGACAGGGTCTCCTGTTTCGCATACCGTGTTTTCAAGTTCGATTCTCCATCTAAGTTCAGTGTCTGAACATAGGCAACCCCAGTTTGATCACTGGTAGAAAGCAATACCATGTCACAAGGAAGAGTTTCATTTGCGGAGACCTTAATGGTCTCCCCAACCCTGATGTCCGCCCATCTTTTGGTTTGAAACTGACCATTTACGAGCACAGACGCTAATCTATTATTCTCAATTCGGTCTGAGCGATGACGCCTCCAGTCCTCGTACGCATCCTTAACTGCCGTAACCAGTAGAACGAAGGCCAAAGGCAATATCGAAGCTCCCCGACCGAACACCGCGAGCTGAGGGAGTTGGTTCAGGATTGCAATCACAAGGAAATATATATACGCTACTCTGTGGAATTGTTCAAACAGGTTGCGGGGCAAGAAGGTTAAAACGGAGTACTTGCCTGTTCGGATCGAATTGCCTGCAAATTCAAACCTCTCGTTCGTCCTCAAGGGATCATTGATGTAAACCAGCCTCGCATCCTCGTCGCTGATTTCCTTCTGGGACGAACTAAACCCTTCAGATTCAGCTCTCCCCGACCCATATCTTACCGGCTTCGATCCCGACCCCCGGAAGCTATCCATAGTGAAAGTCACCGATTCTTTTGACTGAATAGAAGAAATACTCCGCACAGAAGACGACTTAAGCGCCGAGACGCCTTCGTGGGAAGAATTCTCAACTAGGTCGGACCGATCCATCCAAGAAGACGTAGACGGGTCTGGATTACGAGGGGTGGACTTGATTAGATCGGCAAAGGTGGGCATTGCGATATGACGATTCTGGGTATTCAGAGTTTGGGGAGAAGGGATCAACAGAGGTCGCTCAGAGGCCATGATCCGAAGACCAAAGGCCTCTCGAGCAGCGAAGAGCCTCCAAATTTCAAAATCATGAAAGATCTAATAATTATAATGGAAATATCTGACTACCCACCAACTCCAACACCTGCAAGGCTGCAATTACAACGAACAAACAAGAGCAGCTTAAAGTAAAATGAAGATAGAATAGAACATGGGAAAGTATTCTGTTTTCTCTACTGCTTCCTTGCCCTGTTGTAAAGACGAACCAACTACTAACGTACCTGAGATATAAAGACTGAGGGAGATAGAGATAACCAACTATCCGAACGTCTTAATTTTCTGGATTTGTAAGATGCAGCGACACAAAAGAAGGATTGTAAGACGAAAAGAGGGGAGTAACCTGTAACCCTGAGAGAGAAAGCCAAAAGGTGGACAGAGAACGCGAGAAATGAAGGCGGGTCGTAATGAGATGATGCGAGCAACAACAGAAAATAAAAAACGAGGCAAAAGATTTTCAAACATGGAGAGATATAGAGATATAGAGAGAGAAAGAGAGAGAGAAGCAACTGATTTGGATTTGGAGAAAGAAAGAGGGGGAGAAGTGTTTCTAGAAGGATTCGATTCTTCTATTCTAAAAATCCAACCTGATGGGCTAATGGCTGCGTGAGTTTGCATTCTAAATTCTAATTTGACCGGCGGCTTGTGCCTCAAGAAATTTCAACACAGAAGCCTTCCTGTGGCTTCACCAATCGCCATTGTCAACGACCCACCCAAATTGAACCATTTTCTACGTCCCTGTTGGTTTGATTTTCAAATCAATTTAAAATATCATACAAGTGGGTCAATTTTTGGTTGGGTCAATGCACTGAATTCACATTCACACTTGTAGACCGAAAATAAGACAACCTGTATTTTTGTTTTTCAATTTGATCAAAGAAATCATCTCAACTCAAGGTTGTTTTCTCTTCCTTTGTGCCAAATCATTATACCACCAAGCCATGTAATTTTTTTAATTGCTTGAGATAAAGAGTACATGTGTATATGTGTGTATGCATAAAATTTTTAGTTAAAAATTCAAAGACAAAACAATGATAACAAATATCAAATCTTTGATATTAAATAAATTGCGATACAAATATGTAAGACTTAATCTCTTTACAATGAAAAAACCTTTGGTTCTTTTTTTTTTTTTTTCTTTATTCTATCTAAGGGCTTTAGAAGCTTAATTTCTGATGAATTTGAAAGTGTGTATGATCTAAGAGTCAATGAAGCTTCCTCTTGAACTGATGCTTGTAGATCTTTTAACAATTATACGATAGGGTTCTCTTATAGAGAATCACTAAGGATGTTTTTTAGTTGGTGAATAACTCTCAAGCTTTTGTTGATAAAGATCTCTTATGAGTTGGAGAAAATGGTAATAGAAAACTTTAAGGCTTCTACTGATGGAAAACTCTGAAGGTCTTTCAAAGCTTTCTTTCACTTCTTCCAAAGATCTCCTGTGATGTGGAAAAAAAAAAAGTCATTTCCTTGTGAATAAAAACCTTTTTGTAGAGGTATATTGAAAGAATCTTAATCAGTCTCAACCTTCTTGGTGAAAACTTATTTGTCTGAGTTTCAGCCAGTATCCTTCAACTTGTAGGACTTATGTGGTTAGAAGATAAGATTTTCTTCTTATTTGTAGAATTAAGATGAAAGTAACCATCTTGATTTTTTTCCAGATAACTCGGGATGTTTAGAGACTCTTTTAGTGGGTTCCACTTGAATCCATTGATTTGGACTTTATTTTGTAGAATTGAGCTTAGCCAAGGCCCACTTAATTTGAACTTGAGTTTCTTGAATGTTTGGCCTCCATCTTGGATTTGCAAATCTATCCCATTTGCGATGTTGACATGTAATACCAAAATTTTATGTATTTGGCAATCTAAATATAAGTAACTCACAAAATGTATTCTACCATTCTATGGGGAATATGGTAAAATAAGGCTATGTTTGATTCAATTCTCATTCTTGTTCACTTTTTCTTAGAATTAGATTTTAGAATAAGCAAGAATGGAAAAGAATAAGCAAAAGGAGAAAATATTTCTATGAACCAAATTCTTTCTCCAAAAAAATAAAAAGAATTCTTTACATTTATAGAGACCCTTGAAGTGAACAAAAGAGGAAAAAAAACCCTTGAGTTTGAAAGAGAGTAACACCCCATTTAAGCCACAAGTCTTCACGGTGTTATCATGCATCTTAGGCTAGTTTTATTTGTATTTGCCATATTTACCTATTTGAGAGGCATTTGATTTATACTTGTGCTTTCATTGTAATATTTATTGTAAAATGAGGTGTTCAATGTTGTAAACACTAGTGTTGGTAGGGATAACACAAAGTTGTAAACAAGGTTCAAAATATCGATATGCCCGATACGTCGATAGGGGCATATTAGACGAATCGATACTATTTTTTTTATTTTTTTATTTTTTTCTGAAACCGATTTGGGGGGTGGTTTAGGGCTCCTCCACCCCCTGAATCGGTCAGACCCTTGATACACCCACTATAGGGGCGTATCGGAGGGGTCTCGGAATGATATGTATCAACTAATATGGACCAATACATGTCGATACTTTGAACCTTAGTTGTAAACACTAGTGTAAAAGGAGTTGGTCCATATGAATATATTATTTTATATTTTAGGATAAAATACAGATTGCCCCTGTACTATGGGGGTAAGTGTTCATTTGTGATAAAGACCTCATTGAACATTTAGATTCCAACAAAGACCCCCTTCCTTAGGGTTCCATTACGAAAAGATTCTCATGTAATTGGCATGTGATTGTTCAACATTTTATAATTCCCAAACTACCCTCTCATTATTTTTTGGACCATTTTACCCTTTTAGTTTATATATTGTCCAAATGCTTAACATCTCTTATCTCTTACTTTCAAAGTCTTGCTCATTACAGCTGAACCCTCAACGCTCAAAGGATCAATATGTATGCAAGCTTCTTTCTTCTTAGTTTAATATGTTGCATTCCTATATTTTTGCTACCAAATGGAAGCTTTTCTTTTTGTGACATGTATCTTTTGCCAACAAATGGATTTGAACACATGTATATTCTTCCTTATTTTTTGCGAAAATTTTCTGCTCTCCCTCAACGAAAAATACTCTCTTCTTCATCTAGGCATTGCTTTTTTCCTATTCTTCTCCTTCAAATAACCAATAGAAAACCACAAATTTTTATTTTTTCTCTCCTCTCTATTAAAGGGTCTTCTCATTTTTTGTGTAAGCATAACAATGTCACTATGATGGTCTTTGGAAGCGTGGGCGTTTTCTGGGATCGATTTTCAAAAAAACACCCATGCTTGTTAGACCCATTTTTCACAAAAAAAAAAAAAAAAAAACGCCTTGATATGTTTGAGAGTGTTTCTGCCACGTAAGTGAGTGCAAGACTTGTCTTATTTATTATTAGAGCCATTTTCTGAATTCATAGTGGAAATAATTAAATGGTTGTTCATCATAGCCGAAATGACTAAACCAAAAATACTAAGTTGGGTATTTTTTGAATTCACACAATTTCTTGGACACTTATCTAGATTTGGGTTTTTATTAATTGACATGATTTATTGCATAATTATTCCAGAAAAAACCATAACTTGATAAATTTGGGTTATTGTTTGATTTCATACAAATTTTAAGAAAAAACCTAATTTCATAAATTTAGGTTTTTTTTTATTTCACACAATTTCAAGAAAAACCCTAAGTTAGGATACTCGAATGAGTGGAGTTATTCTTGTAATGTAAATTCGAATGAGTTTGCAATCTACTTGTGAATTTCATTTTGCAATATTTAAGTATATTGTGTGGGAAGAAATGAGCGATTAAACTTTCTGATTCACCTGCCAACCCACATAAGTTGTTCTATAACTACCTTAGTAATATTTTTAGCAATTATCGATCTTAAATTTCATTTTCATACATGTAGGGAAAGCAGTGCAAATTTTTTGAATGGGTTATTCCAATCAATTATTACATAATTGTTGAATGGGTTATTCCAATCAATTTTTCTTGTATCATATGCTTAACAAGAAGCATATATTTGGGAAGATGATTTTCAGGTTCATAGAATTGCGACCTCCATGGTGTAAGTAGGATTTATCTGTTTTTATGTTATTCTTCCTTCTATTGGAATGGATAATTCAAATGGCAATACTATTGTAGGGTGAGAGTGGTTTTTCAAACTCTCCAAAAGTGGTCTAGGCATATCAAATGCCTTTACAAGTTTTGTCATTAGTTCGATAAATAGCATATTCAGGCATATTTTAGCATGTCCCCTTATTTTCTATGGACAAAAATTTGAATAAAAAGTTGACCAAAAAATGCATCCAATTTGAAGAATTTAGAATTTGGTAAACGGTATGTTTTTGGAGATGAATTATTAACATTTATCATGCCCTAGAATTTGGTAACTAGTATCTTCCAAAGCCACTCAGGAACTCAGATGCTCAATGCAAGGATTTGTTTAATCTTATAGTTTTAACAATCAATTATTTGCACTTGAAAATGCTTAGACAGTAAGGCATAATTTCCTATGTACGTATTTGTGCTGTTAAGAAGTATCATGTGGCAACTACCACATGGACTTTCTTTTTCACATTTCAAATAAGCATCTCCTTAATTGAAAGTGAAAACAATACAACACATTCATGGGGTGTTTGGGTGTTGTTTTTTCAGATTTTTAGAGGGGGAAAGTTGGTCAATGGGATTTTGGTTCCCATTGACCAAGAATCCCATGTTCTTTTTTTAGATTTGTGTGGGGATCAGGAAAAGTTTATTTTGCTGGGTATCACTTACTCGGGTAGGTGATAACCATCTCCTAGGTGGGTAAATAACTCTCCCACCTAGGGGGAAAGTTGTCAATACTTGAATGGGAGAAAAATGCCCTTTTTAATAATGGATTTTTATGGCTAAAATGGCCATTGCCTTATTTGCATGAGAAATAAAAGAACATGGGTAAATGCACTTACCTGGGTAAGTGTTTCCTAGAAAAAACTTACCCAGGTAACTGCTCTCACCCGAGTAACTTACTGAAAAAATGAATGAGGCCTCAAAATAAAATGCAAAAAAAAGGTAAAATAAAAGAAAAAGAATGACCATTCCAAATTCTTATGCTCAAAGATCACGTAATAGAATGATCCAAATCCCATCAACATCTATCTCATAATGGAATAAACATTCCCATATGTAATTAAACAAACCAACCAAAAAGAAGGAAGCAACCCCGGTCTCACCACCCTCAAATCAGTTTCACACTCCTATTCAAACTAATACTACTTCGATCTCTCCAAGTCTTTTGGCAGTGACAACTTCGTTTGTTCCTATAAGGGGGTGTTCTTTTTTCGGATTCTGAGAGGGGGAAAGTTGGTTAATGAGATTTTGGTTCCCATTGACCAAGAATCCCATGTTCTTTTTTCAGATTTATGTGTGGGGCAGGGAAAGTTTATTTTCATGGGTATCACTTACCCGGGTAAGTGATACCCATCTCCTAGGTGGGTAAATAACTTTCCCACCTAGGGGGAAAATTGCCAACACTTGAATGAGACAAAAATGCCCTTTTTAATAATGGATTGTTATGGCTAAAATGGTCATTGCCTTATTTACATGAGAAATAAAAGAACATGGGTAAATGCACTTACCCAGATAAGTGTTTCCCAGGAAAAACTTACCCAGGTAACTGCATTTACCCAGGCAAGTAACTTACCGAAAAGTGAACAGGCCTAAGGGTTTCTACTGAAACCTTTAATCTAGCTGCAAACACTCAAAATCTGCTAAACCGTTTGTTGGAAGATCCGCCTAGGCCCTCTTTGTCTTCCCGAGGGAAAAGGCCTAGGCTAGACCTAGTTTCAAACCTTGAGATAGATCACTCCTCTCCTGATCTCCCTATTTACGATAGGCTAGAGTCATCAGGGCTCTCTCTGGTAGAACGAATTGTCCCTATTGATCTTACAGGTAGTAGAGAGTCTGACAGGGATTCAAAAGATATTAATACGGTAAGATTTTAGTCTATCTTATTCTCAAGTTTCTTTACTTATATATGGGCGGAGGTGGCTGGCCCTTATCAACCCCACCGATATCCATGTTAATCTTGAGTTGGAACTACCATGGGGCTGGGCACCCTAAGGCAGTTCAAGGTCTTGAGGGATTTTGTCGATAGAATTAATCTCAATTTCATTTTTCTATGTGAGACAAAAATCCTTGATACTAAAATTAATAATTTATCTACTAAGTTGTGTTATCCTAATTATGTCACTATCACCCCTGAAGGGAGAACTGGCGGTTTAGCAGTACTTTGGAAAGCGGGCTTTGTAGTGTCAATTGTGTTGTCGTCAGCTAAGTATGTCTTTCTTGAAATTCAGTCCAATTCAATTTCTTGGTTAGTATGTTTTCTTTATGGTCCTTCTGTTAAACTTCATCGAAATTCCTTTTGGCGACATTTAAATAATTGGTTATAGTCCACTTCTTTCCCCTACTTATTAATAGGAGATTTTAATAAGGTTGCCTCGTTGGATGCCTTAGATCCCCCCACTTCTAATCATATATCTTACCTGGCTTCTCATCAATATAGAAATCTAATTTTAGACCACAATCTATTAAAATTAAATATCCAAGGTGGTGGGATTTCTTGGTCTAATAAACGAAGAAAGGGCCATGTTCAACGAACTCTTGATAGAGCAATAGTTTCTCCTGAGTGGCTTGACCTTTCTCCTAATGCAACCCTCTCCTTAGGAACCAAATAGAGTTCTAGTCATCATCCCCTCATTCTAAATTTAGATCCTCCAACTCGAAACCTTAAACCTTTTAGGTTCTTTGAAATGTGGTTATCAGATAACTCTTGTCAACAAGTTATTAAAGAAGGTTGGAAATTCCAATCCAATGGTTATGTGACTTACAAGTTAACCAAAAAATTAGACAATCTAAAGAAGAATTTAATTAGTTGGAGGAAGAAACCCATTGTAGAACCTAAAGATAAACTCAAATGTTTGGAAGTGCAAATCTTACAGGCAGAACAATCAGAGTCTTACCAAATCTACGTGGCTTGTATTTGGAGTATGAGCAGTCTAAATGGCAATTGGAAAGTTATTGGAGACAGAACTCTCGCCAAACTTGGCTGCAACTAGGAGAAAGAAAAGCAAACTTCTTTCATAAAAGTACTCCCTTTAGGAGGAAATGGAATTACATCGAGGGCATCAAAGATGAATAGAACAACTAAAAAACCTCGCACAATGAAATTGCTCATATTTTTCTAGAATTTTTTACATCCCTCTATACCACCCAAGAGCCTAATAAATTAGAAGAGCTATCACATGTCATAACCCCAGTAGTCTCTGAAGAGGATAATTCTATGCTCCTAACTACTCCCTCAATTGAGAAAGTGAAATCGACTCTTTTCAGCATTGGGAGTCTCAAATCCCTAGGTCCAGATGGGATGTCAGCCATAGTTTCAATAGCCTAGGAGTTTTTCCAAAATAATAAGCTTCTAAAAATACTGAACCACATGTTTATTTGTCTTATTCCTAAAAAGTTGACTGTACAAAAGTCTAGGATTATCGACCTATCAGCCTTATAATTCTATCATTACTTAGGAAATGTTTCATTTCCTTAAACACAAAAAAAGAGGTATAGGATATGGCTCTAAAATTAGACAAGACAAAAGCCTATGATCGGTTAGAATGGAATTTTCTACTTAAAGTCATGCCTCTATTAGGGTTTTTCGAGGACTTCTGTCTCCTGATTAAGGAATGTATCTCCACTGTTTCCTTTTTAGTCCTTAATAATGGTCCTTTTGAAGGCCATTTCTACCCTCCCTGAGGTCTTCAACAAGGAGATCCTTTATCTCCCTATTTATTTACTTTAGCTATGGAGAGTCTTTCTAGATTTCTTTTTAAAGCTGAACAAGATAGAAAAATTCAAGGCATCCCTCTTATTCCTTCTCCAAAAATTTCCACCTTTTCATTGCTGATGATGTGATGATTTTTCTAAGAGCCCATAGAGATGAAATTGCAAACCTCAATCAAATTCTAATGGATTTTTAGGATGCCTCTGGTCAACTAATTAATTTGGAGAAATCTAAGGTTTATTGTAGTAAAAATATTCATCCAAGGTTACAACGTATGATCAGAAAGCAAATTAATATTGGACCTATTAATAGAAATTCTAAATATTTGGGTCTTCCCCTTTTTTGGTCCAGGAATAAGCATGTTAACTTGAACTATATTCTAGAAAATCTCAAAGCCAAATTAAATAATTGGAGGGCTTTGGAAATCAGCCAAGTTGGTAAGAGGATCTTAATTCAATTTATTCTCCAGGCCATCCCTCTTCATGCAATGACCTTAGTTAAGTTCCCTCAAAAAACCATTGAGTGTATGGAAAAAACAATCAAGAACCATTGAGTGTAAGCATCCTTATTGTTGGTGCTCCTAGAACACTCCAACCCTGCCTCAATCTCATGAAGGCCTTGGATTTAAGAAATTAAATCCAGTAAATCAAAGCCTACTTAAGAAAGTTGCCTATAAATTTCTGAATGAATAGCATAAACTCTGGCTCAGATTTGGAAGTCCAAATATCTCAAAAATCATACTTCCTTTCCTTATTCTTCTACGGATTCAAGCTCTATTTACTGGAAAGTTATTTGTCCAAAATTAATTGAATTAGCTTTTGAATGTGGGCATTTGGTAAATGAAGACTCGTCTTTCCTGATTTCTAAAATCCCTTGGATCCAATTAGAATCTAAATTCTCTTGGGTTTCTTTCCCCTTAGCTCCCCACCTATTGAATTTAAATATTTCCAACCTTCTTTTATGAGGGACTTGGAATTTTTTTTTGGTAAGAATAGATTATATTCACAAAATGAAGATTATAGATCAGGGTGAAAATTCACCCAGTTTGCAAGGCATTGCTTCAATATGAACACCTGATTTCGAAAGGCCTTTTTTTACTAGGCTATGAGCTAGCACATTGCTTTCCCTGCCTGAGAAAGCGAAGGAAATATCCATGTTCTTACTGGAATCTAAAATATCTTTACAAAAAAGGAAAGCATCATGAGCTCCAATTGGGTTCTTTGAGGCTAATGCTTGCATCAGGATCTGGCTATCACTTTCGAGCACAAAAGGATCCCTGCAATACTTCTTTGCGAAGTTAGTGCCTTGGAGGCAAGCAAAAGCTTCAACTTGTAGAGGTGACTGGGTTGAAGCAAGCCCAAAACCAACAGCTTCATAGCATCCTAGATGATCTCTATTGATAACGCCAAAACCAGCTTGACCCACTTTCACAAAACGGCCATCCACATTGATCTTCAAGGAGTTTTCCTTTGGAGGCTTCTGCAAAAAAGGGGATCTGTCTTCTCTAGGCGTTTGCAAAGAACCTTTCCATTTTTTCTGCAAAATCATCTTCCTCTCCTTTTAGGACTTGGAATGAGAACCTTATTTATTCTTTATTTCCCCTCCCAGAGGCTACCAAAATTCTAGGAACCCCTATCTTTCCTACTAACAATGATCTTTCCTAGATTTGGCAAAACCATAGGTCTGGAAAATATTCGATCAAGGAAAATTATAAAAATGAAAGAATGAAATGCAAATATTTCTTCCAAATATGACTCTTGAATTAAAATTTTGTCTCGCAAAAATCTGGAAATTATCTATCCCTCCCCATTCCCAATTATTTTTATGGAGAATCATTAACAACTTCATCCCAGTAAAAGAACTCATTTGCTTAGAAGATCATCAAAAACTTTGTGTATTTTGCAAATTGGAAATAGAATCCTCAAATCATCTATTTCTTAATTGTCAATTTGCCCAAGAAGTTCTCTTTACCAATCCTTGGACTCTTCAATTGCAACATATTTTTCAAAATTCTTGAACTTTGGGTATTCAAATTTTGCATAATTTAATCCCTGATCAATCTCTTTTTATGCATGTGCTGGGTTGGATTGCCATGGCCTATTATTACATTTGGTATGCTTGAAATGAACAATCCTTTCAAAATAAACAAATCTTAGCTTTTTGAATTGCTCATATGGTCAATCACTCTTTCCACCTCTCCATGGCTTGCCTTAATGACTCTCAATCTCTTTTAAATCAACTAGGGGAAAGTAAATTCTCTCTTCTTATAAGTCAAACTATAGGCTTTATTGTTTTTACAGATGCAGGAAAAATTTCAGACTCCCTATATACTTATGGCTTCATCATTTTATCACGAAATTTGTCCTACATGAAAATAATTGGAGGATGAACCTCTCAAGTTAATTCTGTCATTCAAGTTGAACTATTTGCTATTTTGTAGGTTTTACTAGAATTTTGAAGAAGTTTGTCTATGTTCCAATGCACAACAACTTATAAGAGACTTTACACAACATGTGGATATTCCTTGGTCTTGCTAGTGGCTTTTTTTGAAAACTAGGATGTTATTAAGGAACCTTCATAAAGTTAACTTTTGTTATGTAAATAGATTATTTAACAAAATTGCCCATGCGGTATCCCAATCAGCTAAGACTAACTCACCATCTTATTTTGTAAGTTCAGATTATCTAGAAGGGATACCTAGGGTTGAGGACTTTATTATCTTTTATGTTTGTTAATATAGTATTTACCTTTCAAAAAGAAAAAAGAAAACTTAGAACAATTCATCATAAGGCCTTGTAAAACCCAAAAACATAAGGCCACCAAATAAGTTTGGTATCAATTTCAAAGATCAAGTGTTTTCCACTTCAATAACCAAGATCCAATTGTTTTTCACTCTAATGAATACTTTTCAGAACAAAAAAAAAATTCAAGGTTCCATAAATGTTGTCACGTGCATTGATGTGTTTAGATTATACTAGCAAGTGCACTAGCCGATCAAGTAATATACTGATGAGTAGAGTATCGTTTCCATGGGATTAATCCAACAACTACTAGTACTAGCTCTGCCTTATGTTATCTGACAGTCCAAAATCTAAAGATTGATTTTCTAATTAATGAACTATCCTATGTATTGTCGGATTAGACCATCTTAAGAAATTAGAGAAAGTGTTTCACGAAAATGCTAGCAGAACCGATTCAACAATTATATCGTTAAGCTATCCAACTGAAGTTGATTTTAGATATGGGTTGGCTATTTCCTAATTGCACGAGCAGCCTCTTTCGAGCACACACCCATCTATTTACAAGCAACAACTCTTATTTTCTATCAAGAATTTAATTGTTATAGATGCATTAAAGACAAGGAAATCGAAGGAAGTCAATTCTTGATGAATGAATGCCAAATGAATCACGCAAATTATCTCCTAGATACATTCAATCCGTCTTCTTGATCAGTTGATCTGATTTCCTAAACCCTTTTTCAAGCGATTTAAGTAACCCAAGAAACAAGAGCAGTTCGACCAAAATTACTCTTATTATTGAAAGCCCTAATCAAGAAATCCCAAGATTGAATCACTATTAATCGGATTAGCTTAAAAGATTAATTACAGATCTGAATTAACATCAATCATGGTTTGCATAGTAGAAAGAAAGAAAGATTCAAACAAAGAAAAACCCTAGTTGAACCTAGGTTACCGAAATGCTGAATTAAAGAAGAAGACAACTCAGAAGTTCTGCATCAATCTCCGATCTCCTTCCAATTCTCCTTCGGCAGCCTTGTGATCCTTCTCCTAGCACTTCTCTTTTCCGTTCTTGTGTCAAGGGGCCGAATCCTAATTTCTCATTTTTTTTTCTTTTATACTCTTTCTTGTAGCTTTTGGTTGAGAGTCCTACTCTCCTTCAAACTCTGCTAAAGTCAGCCGCCTCTTGGAGCCTCCCATAAGGCTGCGGCTGGGCCTCTCTTCTTGATGGGCCGAAGTGCTCCCTTTTCCGCCATATCACCTTGTCTTTATGCTCTATTAACGCTAAATTGTCCTATATTCCTATTTTCCTAAAATTCAGCTCAATTAGGGTAAAAACCATTAAGAATTATTATCAAAACCATGTATAAAGCAATAAAAACAATGTGTAGCACACATCATGCACCAATTTCTCTTTTTTTAAAGACCAAAAGTTAGCTTATATGAGTGAAAAGTTCTAATTACAATGATTAAGTGATTTCATGTTTAAGAGCAAAAAAAATAAATGAGAATTAGGTGACTAACAAATCAATAATGCACAAGATGCAAATATACAAAACAATAACAATAAGCAAAATCAAATGGCCTAGTCATGTGTAGATTTTCCAAGAAGGTTATAATAAGTCTATCCATTGTATCTTTCTTGGGTATTCATCATTTCAAAAAGGTTATAGAGTTTTATCATTAAGAATATGGGAGTCAAGTGCAACTTCTAAGTTTTGACCAGTCAACCTTAATACTAATAGATTTTGTATACCATAGGTAGCAACTAGGACAACATGTGTCAGCACCCAATTTTTGCTTAATCCCTTCAATCCACCTCCTTATACCATCTTTTGATACCCAAAGCTCAAAAGCATAACTACATCAACTTAAGACTTACAAAAACCCAAAATTTCCTCTTTTGGCACAATCCACACATCAAACGAAAACATTGAAATCAACATCTAACAACCACAATCCCTAGCTTTAGAAAACTATAACCTAATTACACATTGAATTTCATTATCAAACTCTAAGGATCCACCGTTCATCACACTAACTTCCTCTCTAGTAGTCCTAATTTACGCAATTTAAAACATTAACTTCACAAAATCAAATCCAACACATTCATATCCAATATATGATGATCAACCTTAAAAATGCCAAAATTTCAATCCAACAGCCTTGAGTGAATAAACTAGATAAACAAGATGAACAAACAATTTCTCATATTTGAACTATCCACCCAAATCATCATCTAAATTTATGCCCACATGCCAAATTTCAACTCCAAATTCCCTTGTTCAACCATCTGATCAATAAAGATTCCAAATTGATGCTTACAATTAAATTACACAAACAATTATAACCCAAGCAACCAAATCCCTCTCATTAACTTTAAAATGATCAAAATGACCCACCCATCCAATTTCAAACTTAAATTTAGGAATGGCAATGGGGCGGGGCGGGGCAGGGACAGGGAGCTTCTCCCCATCCCTGCCCCCATCCCTATGGGGATCCCCATTCCCCGTGATTTTTTATAATGTTAACCATTTAGTTTTTATTTTTTTTTATTTTATTTAAAAAAAGAAAAATAAAATAATTTAAATTATAATCCTATTAGAAAAGATTCAAATAGATTCAATCATATTTTTAAAAATATTAATATATAGATGTATGTGTACATATATACATATATATTAGTGGGGATCCTACGAGGATTGGAGTCCCCGCGGGATGGGGAATGATCTGATCTCCCCTTCCCCGCTAACGGGGATGAAAATTTTCCCATCCCCATCCTTGCAGGGGGAAATCGTCCCCATCCATGCCCCATTCAAGGTGGATCCCCACGGGGATTAGGGAAATGGGGAAAATTGCCATCCCTACTTAAATTACCCCATTTCCTTCCAAATAGGCAAGCCTCCTCATTGGTTGATAAATCGTAAGTTAAAACCATGACATAAACCAAATCTTTTAACCCACAGCTCTGAACTAAGGATGTAAACGGATTGGACCGGATTTGAATCAAAGTATATCTGAATCCGATCCGATAGTGTTAAGGGGAGAGATCTCATAAATGTGGATTTGAATTCAAATCCGATGAGACCATCAGATCTTTGGATCTAATCCAATCCGATTCGATTTTAGAACAATAAACAAATTATTAAAAGAAAAAGTCAAATATAACAATTTAAATAAAGAAACACAAAAAAAATACAAGTATCTTTTCAACTATTGTGATCATATATATACATGTTTTTTATAAAAAAATAAATAATATAATAAATTTACAAAAATGTAATATAAATAAATAAACAAAATATATATTGGAGTAGATCTTCTCGGATTAGATAGGGGTAATCCAAATCCAATTTGATTTCTAATTGGATCCTACTATTTAATCCAAAGATTCAAAGTAGGGAGATCCGAATTCAACAAAATAAGATCATATCTTGGATCATATCATGACCTGATCCATTTGCACCCATACTTTAAACACAAATTTGTTTCTTTCACTAGATTCAAGATGTTCAAAAATTCTTATCCACCAAATTTCATCCCAAAATTCTTTTCGTTTACCCAATTATTAAACGAAGATTTTGTTTTAGCAAATTTCATTAACTATAACATATCTAACAATAGATCCCATCATCCAAACATCATTTGACCATTAAATTAGAAAGATTCTATTTCAATGCACCATATTAAATTGCCCTTTCATTTGTCCCAACTAGAGACCTCAAGAGGGTGGGGGTTGATGTCAGCCCCATACTTGACCTATCAAGACTCTTGGACCAACAAAATTGAGCCTAGTATACTTTAAAAACCCAAAGATACCCCAACTTAAAGTTAAGAAAAGATAAAATAGCTTTTATTGGTGAGTCAAATTTACGCTTTATGCCATTAGAAGCTCCAAATATAAGACTGAAATGATAGGCATGCCCAAGACTCTCATTGGATGCACAAAACCAATGAAAATCAATCCCAAATCAAGGAGAAATGTTGCACCAAAAACGAAAGGTTGACTACAAAGCTTTTCCTTTAAAAACCGTTGCCCTTTTTCCATGAAAACATTCTCTTGAAGACCAAGCTTTGTGATCGGCGAGATTTAAACTTAGTTTTCTTCCTTTCTCTATCAATAGAAGCCCAACTTGAGCCCAAAAGAAGGAAGAGGAGATTTTAGAAGCATTGCTGACCTATGTAAAGATCTCATTTGCCAGAATTCTCCAATTATTTGAGCCTTTAGCTTCAAATTCTTCCATTGTGTTCAGACTGGAGATTTGCAAAAACTCTTTAATCTTCAACAGATTTAGATTTTTCTTGACATTAAAGACTGACTAGAAGTGTTTCCATAGCTCAGCAATTCATTTTAACATCATTTTAGCCTATTTTAGTTGCTGGAAAATTCATGCCAAGGTCACGTACGAGAGGCGAGAGATACACTATTTAGTCTCGGAATTCATATCTGTATCCATTACAACCAAAACCATTTAGCAAGATTTCAAAATTTATTAATGTAAAACTAAATCGTTGTTTCTTTGTTTAGATTAAGCCATTCAAGTGTTATTATTGCCCTAGTTTCACTAAATTTCTCCTAGGGTTTTGGTGGCTTATGTGAATTGAAGCCATGAAGGTTGAGAAGGAAATTTATTGCTTGATGTTGGATTTATTTCTTGGGTCATGTTCAGATCTGGTTTCATGCGTTGTTGCTGATTGTTTGATCTTGTTTGTAATCTGAACATTTTATCAATTTATGTTATGTTTGGTTTAAAGGAAAAAGTAGGTAAAGGAAGGAAAAGATAGGGAAACCTTTAGAAATATTGTATAAATTTCCCGACATTTTCCTATCTTTTCCTTCAAACCAAACATAACCTTAAGGTACCTTTTTAGGCTTAAAAAAGAAGTTTATTGGCTTGAATTCTCGATAAGTATGATGGGATCTGTTACCGTTTAGACATTACCTCAGCATCTCAAAAAGGTGTTACTTTCTAAGGTCTTCATGGTCAAAGCGTTTTATCCTCTGGGTCAATAGTTAATGGTCAGCCGTCAACCATTCAGGTCAATGGGTCAATTTCTGATGTTATTTACATAAAAAATCTAAAGGAAAAAAAAAATAGAAAACTTAATAACCCATTGAATGGGTTAGATGGATAAATGGTTCAACCACTCACGCAATCAATGGTTGTTGACCAAGTTAAAAGTTTTTTTCTAAAATGACATTGAAAGTTGATCCAGATCCGAACCTGTGTTATGACCATCACTAACCCAATCAGCTGGGTCAGTAGTAGGCTTGTTCATGGGCCGGGTTTTCACTCTGCATTAACAGAATTTTTTAAGGTCCGAGCTTGAGTCCGGCCCGACCATCGGGCTTACAAGCGCAGCCCTCATAAAAAGCCCAAAACTCGGACTTGGGCCCGAGCCTGAAGTATATACAGCGGCTGAAGAGAGAGAGAGAGAGAGAGAGAGAGAAATTATAAAGAAAAAATAAAAAATGTATATATTAAATTATTAATGTTATATATATATATAAAATAAATATTATATATTTTATATTATATAAATGAGTCGGACTGGGCCGGTCTTTTTTGACAAATCCCAAGCCCAACACACAATCAGGCTTGGTGTTTTGGGCCCGAGGTCAGGCCCGCGGGCCTAATTGCTGAATTGGCGGTGTTTCTTAGGCCCCATTCGCTTTTCGATAGGTTACTTACCTGGGTAAATGTAGCTACCTGGATAAGTTTTTCCTGATAAACACTTACCCGGGTAAGTGCATTTACCCATGTTCTTTTATTTCTCATATAAATAAGGAAATGACCATTTTAGCCATAAAAATCCATTATTAAAAAGGGTATTTCTGTTCCATTCAAGTATTGGCAAATTTCCCCCTAGGTGGGAAAATTATTTACCCATCTAGGAGATTGGCATCACTTACCTGGGTAAGTGACACATAGGAAAATAAACTTTCCCTGGTCCCCATATAAATCTGAAAAAAGAACATGAGATTCTTGATCAATGGGAAATCCCATTGACAAACTTTCCCCCCTCTCAAAATCAGAAAAAAGAACGCCCCGTTAGAATTAAAGTTGTAACTTATAAGACTAAAACTCAGATTTCCTGTAAGTAAAAATTCTGTTCACATAGTATCTAGCCACACATTAAGAATATCTCTCATAAATTTATGCTAAATTCATGGGATCATGTTTCCAATACATTGTGAGATTCTCATACTTTCACATTGTGTGGATAATTTTTGCTTATAGAGAATCCCTTTAGTTGCTTGTTTACGAAAGCAAAAGGAAACCAGGCCACGAGTCAAACAATCCAGTCACTGGTCAAACCATTGACCCATGATGTCATATATACAAGAAATAAAATGTTATATATATATATATATATATATATATATATATATATATATATATATATATATATATTAGTTTGACTATGACGATGCTCCAAAAAATAGTTTAACTATGATATGGGTAGGAATGACAACGGGATGGGTTCGGGGCTGGGAGTATATTCCCCTTCCCCGACCTCGACCCCGACCCCCAAATAACCCCCCATCCCCGTCCCCGATCCCCAACGGGGAAAGGAATCCCCCCTCCATCCCCGATTCTGACAAGGATGAATTCCCCGCTGGAAACCCAAATCCCCGAAACTAAGAGAGAGAGAGAGAGAGAGGACTGTTGGGACTTGGGAAAGTTTAGGTCGATGATGACTGATGCGAGAGAGGCTGAAGGGTGACAGCGACGGCGACAATGATGGCGACGATGGTCGGCGGTCTGCGAGTCGACGACGAAGACAAAGTCTCTTCCTTAGTTCTCTGGCCTCTCCTCTGTTCGATGTCCGACGGACGAGTGGGCAGTGGCAACAGTCAGCAATGGTGGTTGGCAGTTGGCGGTCGGCGGTTGACGAATCGGCGTGAAGACAAAGCTAGGGTTTACTAGTTTTGTGGTTTAGTCGCCTCTCTTGAGTCTTCTCTGTTGAAGACAAAAGAATGAAGACTAGTAACTAGTTTAGTCGAGGGTTAAGGGTTTTCCAACTTTTCTTGATTTCTTCGAATTATGTTTTAGACTATTAGTTTTTACTGTTTTATAAATAAATTAATAATTATTATACTTATATAATATTAATCAGGGACAGGTTGGGGCGGGGATTGCATTCCCCATCCCCCATCCCCCGTCTCCATCCTCGATCGGGGATTCATGGGTAGCCCCATCCCCAACCCCGACCCTGCCAAGGTACCTCCCATCCCCGAATCCATCGGGTCAGGGAACCCGAATACCCATCGGGGATGGAGAAAATTGCCACCACTAGATACGGGAAAAACTTGTAACCAATCAGCCGGCATCATAGAAGTGATAACTAATAAGGCAGATTTTCATCAAAATTCACAGGGGATTGGTGAAGGCCTTTCCAGTAACATGCATTATCTTTTCAGCATCATAGATTTTTCCTATGTATGTGCAAATAGTGGCTAAATGGTTTGTTTCTTTATTTTTATTTTTTATATTTTTTTTAAGTTTTAACTAATGAATGGCAATGCCCTACTTTGTAACTGCTGGCTCTTGCATGTATCTTCAATGGCTTTTGTACTTCTTATTTACAATAAGGTAGTTCATCCATACCTTCTCCATGGGTCCAATTTGAACTGCCTTACAGCTTATCAATCAAAATAAAAGGAAAGAAAGAAAAGAAAAAGAGGTTCCAATGCTATCTGAAGCGGAATACAGCAATGCCACGCCCCTAAGTTATCCATCATCATATTCATTGAATCAAGTGACCATTGTGTTTAATTAAAAAGAATATCATTTTGATAGGTTTAACATTAGATAATTCCCAATGGAAGGTGTGTAATCCACTTCATATTAAGTGAAGAAAAGCAGTTTTGATACGTTTTCAATACTGTAGCTTATGCATTTAGGATAAAAAGAACTAATAATTAAGTTGAAAACTGAAAAGATCCACAACAATGTAGTGAAAGGGGTTTTGCACATATCAGATAGGTTTCCCCTTAAACTGTTTGCTTATGATGAAAGGTATTTAGTATTAAAGTGATGAATAACAAGCAAAACCAATATGCAAAATTTGTTTGTTTAGATGAAAGGTGTTTTCTTTATTATCGATTTTACTTTTCTTTTTGATAAACTTATTCTCAATTTTACTTGGTAGGAAATCTAAATAATATAATTCACTGACATGAAAAGCAAGTATATTTGCTAAAATCGTAGTTAATTGATTGAGAATAATGAATTTTGCAAGTACTCTCAAGGAAGTACATGCCTCGTGGAATTAAGTTTCATTGCTAATTTTCCTGGCATAAAAGCTAAATTGGTTTTCTAATATACTTGTTTAATGCAGATCGGATTTCCTACTAATTTTAATCTGCTCTCTTCTCTACTAACCCACTTAAAATACACCACCTGTCACCCACAAAACACTCCTCTCTCTCTCTCTCTCTCGTGAGCTAAGGAGGAGTTTCCAGAAATGGCAAATTTCAGACCAAGCTATCTACCATCCTGCATCTTAAAACTTCTAGTTGTTAATAACATGATCTGGATTATGGAATCTGACATTCCTCCCAAGTTGTTAATAACATGACCAGAATGGCTCATCTTTGTGGATGATGGGAAGTGCAATGTTTAAAACAAGCCCTTGAGGTTCCAAGTTGAGGCATCTCAAACCTATAACAGTGACGAAGTTCAAAGTTCTTAACTGAAACGAAGATGAACAGGTTGCTTCTTGTGCTAATATACACCTTTTGGTTCAATTGAAAGTCTTTCAGGAAACCACTAATAAATTTCCTCTTTAACCAATCTGTATTTCTTTAATTGGCAAATGACAACTTTATTCTGTCAAGCCACAATGCTGGGAAAGAAGGATCACAAAATTACCAAATAAAATTAGTATTGATAGTACCATGTGAATTTGGAAGCTAATGAATGTTCATTATTTGGTGAATCTATGTAACTTAGGTTTGAAATTTGCATTTCTGGAAACTCATCCTTGGCGCGCAAGAGAGAAAGGGGGAAGGGATGTTTTGTGGAATGTGGGTAACTAAAAAATAGGGATTTATTTTAAAGGAGGTTAAGGTTTGGTGAGTTGTTGAAAGGTTAAATCTCTTCCAACATGGGTAGGGACAGGTGGCGTATTTTAATTGGGTTAGTAGAGAGGAGAGCAGATTAAAGTTAATAGGAAATCCGAGTTCTGTTTAATGCTGTAACCTTGAATAATTATTCTCTTACAAAGTTTTATAATGCGGCTCATAAATTTAATCCCTTAGTGTCATTTCTACTTAAATATACCCTGTAGTTTTTAAAACTATTTAACTATGCCTCATTGGATAGTCCCACTTGACACAAGAGAATCTGTGTGGTTTGTGTGTATATGTGTGTGTGGGGTGGGGGGGGGGGGGCATGGCACCATTAATGAGGTATCCTTGTTTATTTTCCTTTTTTATTCTATGTTCTCCTTAAATAAATATTGGAATATGCATTGATAATTGTTTCTTATCTGAGATGGTTGCAGCAGAGATTTTAGGAAAATGCTTGATCGGCTAAACTAGGCCTGCCAAGCATCAATCAGCACAGAGCTGAACAATTTAATGAATTTATTCCATGTTTTGATGATTTTCTCAGCAAGTTATTGAACAAATTATTGTTGGGAAAGATTATAGTTGAACAGGTTGTCGAACCTGTTACTTGGACAGATTATTAAACCTGTTATTTGGACAGGTGATGTGGTTATGTGTTACTAAGACAAGAAGTCCAAAAAAACATGTCTCTTGCATGATTAAACTTTAAATGTTCAATTGAAGTTTAAATGTTCAAAAAAACATGTCTTTGTGAAAGCATGATTCAAGTTTAAATGTTCAATTGAAGTTCTTTTGAAGCACAACTGCATAAGGCCAAATCTTAAACCATGGTTTGGATGCAAGCAGAAGTTTTCTTTCTTTTGTTCTCTTAGGTTTTATGTCTTTTGCATCTAGGTAGCAGTTGGATGTTCAGAATTTTGTGTCTATGTAGTTGTGTCCTCAGGTTTTATTTGGTGTTTATAATGTTCTTTAATTCTTCTTCTCTCCTTAAAATATACTGTCATTTTCTTGTGTTTGTTTTGTTTGAGGCATTTTTTGTTTATGAAATTGGAGATGAAGATGATGGATTTATGCAAAACCTGAGTTCGACAAAATCTTGATCTTGTATCTTTTACTCGAAAGTTGGTGAGTTAGTGGCTCATTTATCTTTTATTTTTTCCATAAGCCAACTCAACCCCAATAAACCTGACACAACCCTTTGCTTTTGTTGGCCATGGATGACTACTTGGGATTGAAGGTTAGGTTGGGATAAGGTTGACCTCAACCTGAGGGAACCCGGTCTGAGTTGCACCCCTACCTGTTATTTCAACAAGTAGTAATGGAGTCACCTACCCAATAGATTGCACCAAAATCTAGGATTTCATGCTACTCTATGACTGCTAACCTTATAACATTCCTGAATCAGGTCCTCCTTATTCTCAGCCACTTCAAGGGACTGGCCAAAACTCTCACCTTCCATTTCAAAGGGATCAAAATATGCCAGCCCCAAATCCTAAGCCAAAAATTATGATAAAAATACCCAAATAGTGAGTTTGCACAGCTAATTGACGCAGCCTAGCAAGGTTGCAAATCAGTGAGAGAGCAGATGGTATTGAATTGCATCTGAATTCTATTTGATGTAGGCAATTGTGCAAGAACAACAAGGATTAGCACAACTTTGGGGCAGATTTCTGCAATTCCCTAAAACTACTTTCCACATGGATTAGCACGTTCTTCATGACCATATAAATATAAAGCATATAAACATTAGAATTAAAAAGAAAAAAAAAAACAAAGACACATGCATCTATGTGGTGGATTCATGTAATCCCCTAAAACTCCTCACCATGTCAGTTAGCATATCCATAGCATTCCAATATTATATAAAGTAATATCCATAGCACATTCCAATATTAGAAAAGATAACCAAAAGAATAAACAGATTAAACAATGAAATTGTTACTAACATCCAAGGTTCAAAGTATCGACACGTATCATATCGAGAGCACCTCGATACGCCCCTAAATCAGGGTTCTGACCGATTCAGGGGGTGGAGGAGCCTTAATATCGGGCGTATCGATATTTAAAACCTTGCTTATATCCTTTTCCAAAGCTATCTAGATGATACAAAGTCCATACAGAATGCCTTATGAATATAATTAATCCTATGAATTCACAACAATCAATATAAGTAAATAATATTAAGGGAAGCAAGACATAGAAAACTAAGAAGAACCATTAACTTCAATAAATTCATGTTTCCCTTTAAGTTAAAAAAGAAATAGAGATAGATAGGATAGTTGCTGATCATTTAAGTGATTTGCAAATGCTATGAAACTCATAAAGAATATAGCAAGACCAACAGAACATGATACTATGACACTCATACCATATGGTTCTTGTGTCTCTAAGCCTTTTATTGATTTAATAATTGCCACATAACTAAGTCTTCTTGACGCTTTGCTGCAGATTCTAAGTTCAAAAATACTGCTTTAGAAAGGTCTAGGAAATTAACCAAGGATTTGGGAGTGGTTCAAGAAGCAAGGCCATATCCTTCTAGAACCATTATCTCTAGGGTCTCCTCATTATCTTGAAGATTTACCAGAGAAGGATCCTCAAGCCTTCCTTTGTCACTTTTACAATTTTCTTTGCCCATTCTATTGGGATAAGGATGATTGGCAAAAAGATAAGTTAGGATAAAAGTATCAAATCATGGTCAAGCATGCAAACATGTAGGCATTCTTCCCATGATTTCACACATGGAAGTTGAAGTGGCTTCCTGAAATGGGTTGCTTGTTTCCCCCAGCCCCTGCTCCCTCTTTCTATTTTGGCATGTTTTATCCCACTGACCCTTTGCCACTTCATTAATGGAGTCCTTTTTCTTCACCAATGCCATTAATAAGGTTGAAGAAATTAATAGTTAATTAATATATGTTAGCAAAAAGTAAATGGAAGGTCTGAGGGTGATTTGGAGGAAATTATACGTTTGGTTCACCCCTCACCGAGAGGAACCATCATGGAATGAATGTTTTGGACCTGTCACGTCACCACCCATCAATGTGCCAGGAAAACTATCCAATTGCTGCACCTACAAGGAAAAGGTAGGGAACCTTTTCCTACTATGATAATAACATTCCCTACCTTTTCCTTCAAACCAAAAACAACCTAAGTGTCTTCTCCCTCCCTCCTCCCACTTCCCTCCCCATTTAAAATTCTGATGGGCCATTTGTAAGAAAATTTATCTTCTCAGAAAATATTTTTTAGCATCAATATTTGCCATTTTAACTAAATGAAAGATTATGGGCCTGTTTGGCGTGTCTTTCTGCACGGTCTTTTGGTTATTTACAAGCTAGGAAGAACGAAAATTGGTCTATTTCCGTTTAGCACACAAAAGATCTAGCCACTAAAAGACGCGTGAAGCCCATTTTGGGCTGATTTCGGGAAGACCCGAAATCTTGTGTGGAAAGACCTGAAATGACTTACGGAAAGATGCACATCTGTCAAACGATCTTCAGACTATCCAGATCTTATGTCAAAAGCTCAACGCGTCTTTTGACTGTCAAAGCTACAAGAAGATCTTCTCAAAAAGACTTGCCAAATGGGCCCTATGTTGTTGTGCTAACTTTCCGTTTCATCCTTTCTTTTCTTCAGTCATCTAGAAGATATTGAATAACAAAGATATTCAATATCTGACAAACAAAATTTCCTTCTCAATCCTAATAGAATAGTCAAATCAGGAGTCCGAGCCGACACCCACTGGGTCTGCGAAGACAGGAGTGACGCCCATGCCTGTGCTGACCCAGGGCTCACCGAATTGTGGGCTGAGATTGGGGCCGTCAAAGACAAGCTCTGCCAGGTTAAGGAGAACCGAGCCGAGCCCTCGACCATTCACGACAACTCCGCCGGCCACATGGACGCATTCACCCTGGAAATCATCTCGGAGCCTCTTCCCCTACACTTCAAGGCTCCTGCACTGGAAACGTACGATGGAAGCACTGACCCCAATGACCACCAGGAGGGTTTCAGAGAGCTCATGATACTATATGGCTACTCTGATGCCTTGGCATGCCAGACCTTCCAGGCTACCTTCAGGGGGACCACTCGACGCCAGTTCTCCAGCCTTCCTCAATCAATCAGCTCGTGGGAGCAATTTACAACCTTGTTCCTTGCCCGCTTCATCAGCAATAGACGATGCCAGAAGAGTGTAGTCTCTCTGATGTTGCTCAAACAGGAGCCAGGTGAAAGCCTGTAGTGTTACATCAACCGCTTTAAGAAAGAAGAGCTCGAAGTTCGAGACCTCGACCCTATGGTCTCCATGCACGCAGCTATCAATGGACTCCGTCCTAGCTTAGCTCTCAAGTGCTCGGTTGCTAAGACCCCGCCGAAAACTAAACTCGAATTCCTTAAAAATGCCCAAAAATACATCATTGCCAAAGAGGCTTTGGCCGGGGACAACCAAGAAAGGGCAGCCAAGTGCCACGATGATCCCCAGAGAAGAAGAGGAAAGGTGGGGACCAGCGCCACCCCGACAACAATGGTGGCAAAGGCAACAAGAAGCCACCGGCTCCAGCCTTGGCCTACAAGGACTACACGCCACTCAACTCCACCCGCACCCAGATACTGATGTAGATAGGGGAAGAGAAGTTTGTGAAGTGACCAGCAAAGCTAAAGCAAAACCCTAAGAAGGGGAACCCTACGAAGCACTGCAAGTACCACCGCAGCACCGAGCATGACACCGAGGACTGGTACGATTTAAAGAATGAAATAGAGTCCCTCATCTGCCGAAGACACCTCAAGTAGTTCGTCGGGGAGAGGCCAGCGCCTCGTCATCCCGACAGAAGCAGCAACACCAACTAGTGGCAGGAGTCATCGACGTACCCGAAGAAGCTTACGCTAGGCAGCTCAACATCCAGGAGCCTGCCTCAAAGAAGCAGAAATACCCGAATGCTCCGTAGAGGCCGAGCTGTCCACATGCCATCGTCTTCACCAACGAGGACTTAGAGGGGTTACTATCTCCCATGATGATGCCCTCGTGATCGTAGCCATCATCTCCAATTTTATGGTGAAGAAGATCTTAGCGGATAATGGCTTGTCAGCCGATATCCTTTTTTACGACACCTATGAGAGAATGAAGCTCGTGCCAGAGTGACTCTAGCCAGTCGATGCTCCCCTACTCAACGCAGGCTTCATCTGTGAGGTACACTACCCCAACTGGCTGTCTAATATGGTTTTGGTAAGGAAAGCTAATGGGAAATTGTGGATCTGTATTGACTTAACAGACCTTAACCGAGCCTGCCCGAATGATAGTTTTCCTTTGCCAAGGATAGACCACCTCGTCAACGCCACCATAGGGTATGAACTACTCAGCTTCATGGATAACTTCTCTAGCTACAACCAGATCCAGATGCACCCCGACGACGAAGAGAAGACATCTTTCATCACTGAGCATGGAACATACTGCTACAAGGTAAGAGCCTGAAGGTCAAAGCGCACACCTTAGACCTGGCCGAGACCTTTGATACTCTGTGTAAATTCAACATGAAGCTCAACCAGAACAAGTGTGTCTTCGGGGTTACCTCAAGAAAATTCTTAGGCTGTGTTGTCACTCAAAGAGGCATTGAAGCCATCCCAAACAAGGTACAGGCCATACTAGACATGACACCCCCTCGGTCAGTAAAGGAGACTCAAAGACTCACCGGTAGGATAGCCAACCTCAACTATTTCATGTCAAAATTGGCAGAATGTTGCCTTCTCTTCTTTCACGCCATCAAGAAGCTAAAAGATTTTCAGTGGACGGAGGAGTGCCAATGTGCCTTCGATGAGCTCAAGGTATACCTCACATCACTCCCGCTCCTCGCTCAGGAAATATTAGGGGAAACCCTATATTTGTACCTATCAGCCAGAGAGGAGGCCATCAGCTCGGTCTAATGAAAGATGATGGAGTTCAGAGACCTGTGTACTATGTCAGCAAGGTCCTCTATGATGTCAAGACCAGGTACCTTGAAGTGGAAAAGCTAGCTTACACTCTCGTCACCTCGGCCAGAAAGCTCAGGTCATATTTCCAAGCCCACTCCATAGTGGTCCTAACAAATCAGCCCCTTAGGAACATCCTCGCCAAGCCAGAGACTTTGGGACACCTAATTAAGTGGACGATAGAACTGTCAGAGTTTGACATACAAGCCTTGGCTGACTTCGTAGTAGAAAGCACTTTCAGCAGGCCCCTCGGCCGGACTCGCGAGGATGAGTCAAAGGAAGCACGACCAGCTGAGGAGCCCCCCCTCCCCGCATGGAGAGTTTTTGTTGATGGTTCATCCAACGCCAAAGGGAGTGGAGTGGGCTTCATTCTCCTCACCCCCAACGATGTTGTCATAGAGTATGCACTGAGATTCGAGTTCCCTGCATCCAACAACGAAGCCAAGTATGAAGCCCTCTTGGCAGGGTTGCAGCTCGCCCAAGACTTCAGCTCCAAGCACGTCAAAGTCCTTAGCGACTCGCAGTTGGTGGTGAATCAAGTCAACGGTGAGTACGAGGCCAGAGAACAAAGCATGACTAAGTACCTCACCAAAGTTCAAGAGTTAGCCTATCACTTCCAATGCTTTTCTCTGAAACAAGTCCCACGATCCAAGAACACCCGAGCTAATGCCCTCTCCAAATTGGCGAGCACATCGAACATGGCCCTCAGCCACACTATGCGTGTAGAAAGATTGGCCTAACCCTCCATAAAGGACATCCAAATCCTCCCCATAGAGGCCGAACCGTTTTGGATGGATCCTATCACCGACTTCCTAATGACGTAAAAGCTACCTAATGATAGGAACGAAGCCCAAAGACTCCGATGACAGGCAACGCACTACACTCTACTAGAAGAGAAATTGTATAGGAGGTCCTTCACTTTGCCTTACCTCTGATGCCTCCATTGGGAGGAGGGCGAATACGTGCTTCGGAAAATTCACGAAGGCATCTGCAGCAATCACCTCGGTGGCCGGACCCTAGCCCAGAAAACATTTAGGCAAGGGTACTTCTGGCTAACACTTCGCAAGGATGCGGCCGAGCTGGTGCAAAAATGTGGTCAGTGTCAGAGATATGCTAATCTCTGCCATTAACTAGCCACCACCCTTTCGGCCCTCAGCAACCCCTGGCCCTTTGCCAAGTGAGGGATGGACCTCCTTGGCCTCTTTCCTCAGGCAACGGGAGGCAAGAAGTACCTCATTGTTGCTATGGATTACTTCACTAAGTGGGTAGAGGCTGAACCCCTAGCCACTATCATTGCGCAGGCAATTCAAAATTTCTTTTGGAAGAACATTATTTGTCGCTTTGGCTTCCCCCATATGTTGGTCAAGAACAAACGGCCTGGCCAAGGTCATGAACGGCCCTCCCTCCGCATCAGGCATCAGGAAACAGTACACCTCGGTAGGCTACCCGCAGACGAACAGCCTAGCTGAGGTCACGAATGGAACCATCCTGGACGGGCTAAAGACCAGGTTGGATAGAGCTAAAGGCTTATGGGCCGATGAACTACATAGCGTCCTCTATGCATATCGAACCACACCTCGGATAGTGACGAGACAAACCCCTTTTGGCCTGACCTATGGCACGGAAGCAGTGATCCCAATGAAGATTGGCCAACCAGCACTTTGGAACCAAGGGTATATCGAGGCCGAGAATGACGAGGCGCTTAGAGAAAACTTAGACCTACTGGAAGAAACCCTAGAACAAGCACAGATTAGGATGACTGCCTATCAGTAGCGAGTGGCCCGCTACTACAACTACAGAGTGAAAGAAAGGCACTATAGAGAAGGAGACCTTGTCCTCAGAAAGGTCATGGTTCCTGAACTTGGAGAAGGGAAGATGGGCCCCAACTGGGAAGGCCCCTACCGGATTAAGCAAGCTCTCGGCCCTAACACATTTTGGCTGGAAAACGTAGATGGAAGACCTGTCCCTCGGACGTGGAACTCGGAGAACCTCCGGATGTACTTCAGAATAATGTAATTTTTTTATGAAAGTAATGAATGAATGAATGAAGCAAAGTTCCTCTTCACCTCACCAAGTCACCTCGTCACCTCAGAGCGTGGTGATCCCCTCGGCAATCTGCACTTAGCGCAAAGAAAATAATGAGACAGAGCCCTCGGCTTCGCCAGTGGGAAGCCTCGGCCTCCCCCGAGAAAACACTTGGTAAGATTGAGTCAGGGGAGTTGCACCCCGATGATGCTACTCCGCCATGGCTCTTCATCCACCCAAGTACCTCGGCGGTATACTTCGGCCCTAGACCTCGGTTAGGGTGCCATGTCTCTTCGGCCTTGCTTGGGATAGCATGGGATTTGGAAGCCAAGCGAGCCCTGCCTCGGATGTATGACTCCACCTCGGCTCCCAATATCCTGACAAGCCGAGATGAGCATGCAAATAAACAAATACTACGAGTGAATGAATGAAGCAAAGTTCCTCTTCACCTCACCAAGTCACCTCGTCACCTCAGAGCGTGGTGATCCCCCCGGCAATCTACACTTAGCGCAAAGAAAATAATGAGACAGAGCCCTCGGCTTCGCCAGTGGGAAGCCTCGGCCTCCCCTAAGAAAACACTTGGTAAGATTGAGTCAGGGGAGTTGCACCCCGATGGTGCTACTCCGCCATGGCTCTTCATCCACCCAAGTACCTCGGCGGTATACTTCGGCCCTAGACCTCGGTTAGGGTGCCATGTCTCTTCGGCCTTGCTTGGGATAGCACGGGATTTGGAAGTCAGGCGAGCCCTGCCTCGGATGTATGACTCCACCTTGGCTCCCAATATCCTGACAAGCCGAGATGAGCATGCAAATAAACAAATACTACGAGTGAATCATGTGTGCCTTATGTATCGTGGTTTCAACCTTTACAAAAAATGCTTCGTTCACTATTCAGTGTTGGTCTTGTATAGCCTTTACAAAAATTTTGTATTGCCTTAAAAAAAACAAAACAAAACAAATGGCAAGTATTACAACAATAAAAAGGGGGGGGGGGGGAAGTCTACGCCTGCGCCTCGTCATTGGTAGGAGGGGGAACAACGCCTTTGGTTGGGTAAGCCTCGGCAGGAGCATCAAGGATCACTTGCAGTCCCTTGACATCAAAATCTGGTAGCACTAGTAGGAGTGCCTTCTTGGTATCTTCAATACCGTTGAGGTAGGACGATGAAGCATACTCCGCCAATGCATTCAGGTAGTCGGAAGGCTTCTTGTACACCTCCTCGCCTCTACCTTGGCAGCTTGTCTCTCCATTTCTGTGACAATGCTTTCCAGCTGCACCCGCTCCATTTGCTCTTTGGAGAGCCCTTGTCGTGCTTCCTTCAACTAAGCCTCAAGGCGCTCTTGAAGCGATTGTTTGTCCATAAGCGCTTTTCGGAATTTCTGGTGCTTATCCTCGGTAGCGGCGGTTGCCTTTTGGAGATTCTTCCTTCCCTCTGGAGCTTCACCTCCACGTCCTTCTTCTCCTTCTCTGCCTTGTTGACATGACCCATGGCTAGTCTTGTTTGGTCCCCCAAATCGACAAAGTGCAGACAGGCCTGCCACAAAACCAATCAGTAAAAATAAAAAATAAAAATATATACATGATGAAATATGAAAGAACGTCTTACCTTGGCCAAATGGTACAGGCCCTCGTCGTAAATGGACTTGGGGTTACTTTGCAGAAGGCGGTAGCGATCCCTCGGTCGGATGGGTCCACTAACCAGCTCCTGGCTGACCCACTCGTCATGAATGGAGTCCCCCTCTCGGAGCTGCAATTGGGGGCGGAAGGTCTTACCAGCCCCTTCGATCCTCTCAGAGACTACTTGTACTGATGGAGGGGCTGACAAAGGCCCAAATGGGCACTCCCCAAGTGTGGACCTCCGCACCACCTCCTCGGCCTGCCTATCTATGTTGGCAAGCTTCTATGGGGACTCCTCTCTTGGCATGTCAACAGCGGGTAGGAAAAGGCCCGCTGGTGGTGGGCTTCTTCAGCCTCAATGGTCCTCTTTGGTGCCACCACCGACTGCTTCCCCTTGGCGGGAACCTACGGATCTCCCCCCTTCACCGGGGCAGGGGTAGCTTCATCGTCGGGCCTCTTCGGCGTTTGTCCTCCGACTTTCTTCCTGGCCTGCTCTCCCTGGGCCTTCGCCAACAAATGTTCCTTGGCATCCATTGGCACTTCTATGAAACCGCAAAGGAAAGTAGTTAGCACATTAGCGAAAAAAAAAGAACATGGAAGATGCACTAACGACAGAACCTCTCCTACCGAGGAGGGCTGGGCTAATCCCAATGAAGACTAGGGCGACCTCCTCCTCCACCAACGGCTTTGCCTGGAATGTCCCCATCACAAGAATGTGAGCTACAGTTGCAACCTCTTTGTCTCAAAGCGGTGGGGGACATCTCTCGACGATGATGTAGGCTTCCCCCTAGTCGGACCTGAAACGCTAGCCCTCGGGACAAGAGACGTAGGAGAACTTGTCCTTCCACCTATGAATGGATGAGGGGTTATGCACTGGCTTCCTCCTCCTTGGGTGGAAGTAATACATGTTGGCCTCAGAAGCATGCTTCCTCGGCATGAACATGGCACAGAACAGTTTCAACGTCGGCTCCACGCCCCTGAGTCGAGCCCACACCATCATTGCCACAATGGTCCTGAGGGCGTTGGGTATGAGTTGGCTAATAGTGATGCCGTACCACTCCAGCAGTTCAGAGATTAAGGTTGGGAGGGGAAGCCTAAGGCCAGACTCCAAAAAATGTTGGTAGATACAGATTTCCCCCTCCTCGAGGGCCCACGGCCTATTGCCTACGTCAGGGACCCTCAGGTTATAAGACCGGGGTATGTGGAACCTCTTCGCCAAGGATTTGACTTGGCACACGTCTAAGGAGCTGTCAAACTCCGAATGTGGGACATCAGCGTCAGCCACCCTTCGTGCAGCACTCCCTCCCACTGGTCCGGCGATGAGTTCCACGGCATCATCCTCGGAGAGAGGACACCCCTCAAGTTCCCTTGGTGACACTGAGGCGGCGCTTTCATGGAGAGAGTCATTTCCCCGGTGATTTCCCTTGACACCCCCTGAGGTTAACTTGTCCCTCAAAACAGCCACATCCCGTAGAAGGGGGGCTACAACTAAAGAACCCAGAGAAGGCAGGGGAGAGGGGGTTGCAGGAGAGCTCCCTATCGAGATGTTCGGGAGTTCATGGCACTCAGGACCAAAGTCTGAAAATGATATGTTCTAATTACCTAAGAGAGGGCGAAATGTCCCGAAGAATGGAAGAAGTAGAAAAGTTCTGGAGTTGAGAGTTGGGGAGTTGCGTTCACTCGAGAGCAAGGGTGTCTAAGTTCAAATGGAGAAGAAAATCACTGCCAGGGCCCCTATTTAAAAGAAAATGAACAGCCTGGATTTCTCCAAATCCGACGGTTAAAACCATTCCGCTTCCACCATCCAACTGTGATGCGCCACCTAGCGCAAGCCCTCGGAAGATGAACGATTCCCAAAGCAATGGTTCAGATCGACACAGATCCAATGGATGCGGGAGCTCTCCGCTCCTGTGAATCTATCCCAACACACCTCGACACATGCCCTCGGGAGACGAAACGATGCCCAAAGCAACAGTTCAGATCGATGCAGATCCAACGGATGTAGGAGCACCCCGCTCCTATAAACCAATCTCACTACACCTCCTAGCACATGCCCTTGGAAGGCGAAACGACATCGGGTGGACCACGAAGATCGCCCGCGATAACTTGCCAAGTGAACCAAAAGGCCCACTCATCATGGACCACCAGGCAGACCGTTCAACCAGACAAACACTGGGTTCCTGGGACGGTCGTCCCTTGCACAGTAGCCCTACTAATGTGACCTGCTTGTGCGTGATACGGGACACCCCGCCAAGCCGAGGCATCTACATCACTCGCACTTCCGAACTGAAGAGGGACAACTCGAACAACAAAAATGATGCCACTACAGGACATTCCTCAGCTGACGAATCCAAAGGCATAACGACCACTACTCCCAATGACCGAAGCCAAAGCCTTACTTCGATTACTACCCTCATTACGGGCAAAAGCCGAGGCCTCACCTCGGTCTTGGGAGTGGGGAGCAAGTGATGTGGGTTAGCTTGGCCCAGCCAATATAGGGATGGGATGCCCAGCCCACTAACGCCTGCTAGCGTCAGCAACAATTAGGGAGCCCTGCTGCCTCCGTACAGAGCCAATCACATAGCTATCTGGCATACCCACCAGGGCCTACAGCCTGACCTCGTATGGCCCTCATCCGGGGCGTTCATCTTCACCTACCCCCAGCACGCTCAAGTATAAATAAGAAGTAACTGCCCCTTAAAAGGGGCTGGAACGGAGTAACTCCAAGATCACTCACTCATTTACTTCCTGCACCTATATTGTCTACCTAGCATTAATTCAGGGAGATCTATTGCATCCGAGGACTCTCTCCAGGAGCTCTTTTGCACTCTCCCTTGCTTTACACCTCGTAGTAACTTGAGCATCGGAGCCTTTTACCTCGGGTATCCACCCCGAGGCCTCTGACACTCCCTGTCTTGCAGTATCTTTGGTCACCAGGGACTTCGCCTCGACTTGCAATCCTCGGCTACCATAGTCCTCGAAAGGAATACTTCACCTCGGCCTACGGTCCTCGGCTTCAATCAATTTCTTTCAAGGCCCCGAGGTCCTCGACTAACACTTGAAAGCTAAAGAGTGAATTTACCTCATTGCCCTCGGCCAACCCGCATGGCAAATGATGCAAACATAAATTTCAAAAAAGCATATGCTTTTTTTTGTTATCAAAATTCAAAAGCCCACTTGATTGCAAATTTGCTTCTTTTTTATTGATATACTTTTACATCTTATTATCAATGTAAATATGCATTGGTCTATCATTTGTCAATGCATAAATATAATGTTGCCAAACATAGGCAGAAGTGAAATAGAGTGCAAAATTACCCTGAACCGAGATTTACACTCCATTTGCATCGTTTCCAAACGCAGCCTTACAATTTTATACGACCTCAAAATCATATCATGGAAACTTATAAGGTTGCATCTGAACTTACAAGCTTGGACAATAAATTTCTTCAACAAAGTAGAATATGAAAAGTTGAAAAAGTGGAAAGAACTGCTTACAAATTAACCTCAGAGCAGAATAATGTACAAAGAAGAGGATCAGACAGCTCTGTATTATAATAAAGAAACATACTAGGTAGGAACAAACAAAGAGTTGAAAGCCATAGTGTACATCTACGTACAGAGTTGATTCTCTGCAAACTCCAATGAACTGAAGCATAACGCGCTCCCCGCCCCCCCCCCCCCCCCCCCCCAATACCCTAAACTACAGACAGTAGACACAGTGTTCATTCAAATAATAAAAAAAAAAAATCCCTCCCAGCCAAGAAAAAAACGAACAAGATTTTGCAACATGTTTTTGATAGAACTTGTCTCCATCCAAGGTTATACTGTCCAGTATTTAACTTAAATGCTACCATTGATAAACTTGAATATGTTCCTTCCATTTGGATGGTACTGGAGATCCGACAGATGAGGTTGGAGTACAATCACCAGAAGCTGATACAGGACATAGTGCATAACCTGACCAAATGATGAGAAAAAAAAAAAGTTATTTTAGACCAGCATGCAGTTAATGTAATTTTATACTGAACGGGGAAATTCATAATGTAATCGAAACAAATTAATATGTAGGTGGCATGGTCCCAGGCAGTGGTGGGTAAACAACTCAAGATGAATGCATGATCACACCATCCGATTTCTCACATTCATCTGGATCATTGGTCAAATTGAATTCCATAGAAGAATCCATCCCTCAAATGACTGATATTCAATTAACCGGGTTTATTTTGAATGCTGGGCACCAAATCAATCAGGTCTTGTTCAAACTGTGGGATAACTATAATATCAAGCAAAAACAGATAAACAGATGAATATTAAAAAAATACCTTTGTGTACTTGAGTGCTGTTTGTATGACATAGTTTCCAAATGGATCCCGAGCAAGCTGGACTAGTTTGTCATTGGTTAGAAACTCATTGACAATATTTGCTATCCAAGGAGATTTTAAGCATTTCTCTACAACATGGCTCCCACATTTCTGCATTGAGAGAAGCACATAATAGCCTTGAAGTTGATAGCATATAATCTTAGTAAATTCTGGGTTTTGGAGTGCTAGGACACGCTGGACAACATAGTTCCTGCAGGAAACCACAAACTTAGATGAGTGAATAAGCCCAACCGAGAGCATATACCCTGCAACCATGGTCATAGCACTCTCTTAAGGCCCCCAATAAAATTATTTCCATTGCTGGCATGTTCATGATTCATTGGAGGGTTGATGGTTGCAGCAGATGTGAACTCCCCTGAAAGCCCCAACCTGATGAAGGTGGGAACTGATTACAAGCCTCCACTACAACCAAATGGAGATTTTACAAGCAAGGCAGTTGGCATCTTCAACTAAGATGGAAATTGAGTTTTTCTTTTTCTTCATATCCATTCTCTGTTGTGCTCGGATTGATAGAAAATAAGAGAAACAGAAAGTTGAAGGAAAGTTATTTAGGCTCTGTTTGTTTGCATTGCAAATTTGGACCGAATACAAATTTTGCGCATGCTTCAGTTTTGCATCTATTTGTTTGTTATTATGATTTGCACTCTTCTCATGCATTTATGTCAATGCAAATGAAATTTGCACTGCAAACAAAATGAGCTTTAAGGAATCAAAAATATTTCTTTATGGGTTAGGGAAATATGATGGAATACCCAAAAGGATCCTGTGAAAGTTGCACAGCATTCACTGAGATCATGTTTATGAGTTGCTTTCTATGGGGATCCTTAATGCAGTCTATGCAATTGTTCAGGGAGACGCATCCTTGTTCATGTGTGGCCAATCTCAAACAATACTTCACTGCAACCTCGAATATGACCTGCCATGAAATGAAACAAACTATGTTGTTATAAATTTGCAGTGAATAGCTGATGGGGGCTATATAGAATCTATAATAAATTGATATTTGTTTGCATGTGAGATATTTACACACACAAACTAAGGATCAGCAGCATCAGGTCATGAATCTTATTAGTAATCTAATTCTTTTAAATATCAATGACAGTTAGAGAGAAATTTGAAGCAGATGTGTAATGAAGAAAAGAAGATTTACTCTGTTTTGCTGACTATCCAGGTGAACTAAACAATGACGGATCACATGGCTTCCCGTTTGGTTGAGCATCAAAGCTAGTATTCCTGGAACTAAAGCTGATATAACATACGTGATCAATGGTAACTTTTTGGTCATCTTTACGAGTTTCTGAACAGAACGGGTTCTGCTCAAACACAATAAACCATCAGATTGAGCAGAATATTATGAGCACAAGCACAGAAAACACTACAAGATTAAGTTCTTACCCAAATTGATCGACTGCAGCATGTATGAGTGCACCTCTTTCTCTGGTAATTCTGAGCACAATTTCTTGTAACTGGTCAATGCTGCATACTTCCACTAGCCTCTGGAAAATATAATTGCCAGACGGATGTGACATGAGATCAACAATGCACTCCAAAACACCTTCAAATATTATCTTGGTACCGCATGGGTCCTTCCCAATCAAAATGTTCTGCAAGAACTGACAGCCCTGCTTATGCTTGGCCATCAACACTATGTCATTATTCAATGCATCCTGGGTATACCAAGCGGAATCTCCCCAAATCCCCATATAATTGTAGAAAAGCCTGTTGGCATCCAAAGCTGCTTCTCCATTAGAATAATCTGTTAATTGGAAGTCTTCTTGTGGGCTTGCTCTGAATATTTGATTTAAAGAAGGATTTTGTCCTATACTAAAAGGGTAAAATAATCCTTCACTGCCTTGTACAAGAGGGCTTCCATAGCTTGGAATTAGGGTAGGATCTGAAGGTGAAAAAACGTGAGATCCCATGTTTTTAATATCTGAAGTGCTTGTATTGGTCTCACTTTCTGACATGTTTGGGAGGATCTAGAAACAGAGTATAACCTGCAATAAATTCAAAAACAGATTAGAATTGACACCATAAATTTAAAAGATAAATACTCACCAAAATAGTATTGAATAACGCCCTGAATTTGCATGTTACTGTGAAGAAATAAATATTCAACGTTTATTAACAAGAATTTCAGATGGGGCCTGGATGAGCAATGCTTTACAACCCCCTTGATAAGCTACGTTAAAATGTACAGATTCTGAAATCCAAATTGAATCATTATCAATTTTTCTGCTACAGTTGAAACTCTAACTCCATTTAATGGATCGTTTAACAACTTCAGATAGTGCGAAAGCACAACAGAACGTGAAAATACACTTCTACAAATGGGTTACAACAGAAGAGCTTCTGTCCCGGGAATCCTAGAAATTAACTGAGAAACGAACATAAGCTCATAATTTTATCATATACCTAATGAGCAAAGTTCTGTTTAGAGTGGTGAGTTAGGAGTTATTTTTGCTAGATAGCTCATAAATTTATTGGATAGCTTAATTAAAGATGCAAATTAATGGATAGCTCATAAATTTATCATATACCTAATGTTTAGTTTCTCAGTGTACTAAACAAAACCTTGCTTACGGTAGTTCTCCAAGTCCCAAGCCTTTGCAGTTACAATCGAATTTCCCATTCTAGACTTACTGCTGAATCCCATAAATAAACTTCTAAAGAAGTTTACGGAAAAAAAAATTCATTGAAATCGATCGACAGTGATGATCAATCAACAACTATCCACACCCCACCCCTGATTCTTGAATTTCGCATTAAGAAGAATATAACCATCTTGATTGGGTGATGATCAATCAACAGAACCTATCGGAAATCAAATATTCATTTACATATCAAGGACCCATCATAGATTACCATTCATTACGGCGAAAAAAAAAAATATTCAGAACTTCAGCTCTATAGGAGATTTCAGAATAATCAGTTAAGCAGTCTAAATCTTAGTTCCTAGACAGTACTGACAAGAAGAACAACTAACCTGGAAAAGTCTTCTTTTTCTTTTTCTTCTTGTTCTTGTTCTTGTTCCGGGCTGCTGCTGCTTCGTGGGTAAACGTTTAACTGATAGTAGTGAGTGATTAGTATATAAGTAGTAGCTGGGCATTGTTCCAATCATAATTGAATTAGGAAACTGCAAGAAGAGGGTTGAGAAAGCGGATTTAGCAAGAGAACTGCTGCTTCATAGTTAGTATGAATGAATTAGGAAATTGAAACGCTAACTGTCTTCTTTGAGTTAAATCAGGAAACTGATGGGGTCCCCGCACTTTTTTCGCGCTTACTCCCACCCTATTTGACAGCTGGCAAAAGTTTAGGTCGCTAACCAATTATTTTTCGCCATGTCGCCTGGCCTTCAGGCCCTCATCACACCCTAAAGAGAACCGATTGGCTCGGACTCTCTCTCTCTCTCTCTCTCCGTCCTTTTCCCTTTCCTCTTCTTCCCTAACTTTAAGGATGCCGGTCGGGGGCCACTGCGTCCGACGAGAATTACTCTCCGGGACGGAGTCTTCTGTTTTCACTCCGCCAATCTCGGAATCCACCCAATCAAGGAAAGACACCTATCATGAAGATATCGTGTCGCCGTGTACAAGCCAATCGGAATCTCAGATTGGATTTGTCTTTTCAAATTTCAATCGATGTTGACTAAAAGTTCGGAGGTTCCGGCAGCGGCAGTGAGAGGAAAAGTAACACTGATCTTATTACTGCCATCTACTTAGAGAGGAAAAACAGTGCCTACTTCTTGAGACTTGAGAGAAAGCAGCAACGGTGAGAGTGAGATTGTCTGGTTCATGAACACATAATCCCATGCCTTCTGGAAAACTCAACTGTCTCCGTCCTAAGTTCTAAGAAATCTTTCAGACCTGTCTTTGCGTTCCTCTTCTTGAAGTTTAGACTCCATTTCCAAACGTTAAATAACATTCTCTCAGCAGTTTGTAACCGTTGGAGCAGCGGAAGTGTGGCGGTAAAAATGAAAGTAAAACCAAAATAATTGTAGAAGAGAAAACGAATCTAATATATATATATTAATGGAAGTTTCAGGAGGCCTTTTTAAATTTAGACACATGGTTTTCTAATAAGTTGTGAAAGCCCATAACAAATAAGTGGCCTTCTCATTTTATATAAAGCTAAACACATGACAATTTTGTGAAATTCCTCCTAAGCCTACAACCCACTATCATGCTATAGTTCTCCACCATTAGATACAGGCTTTCTCATTTTTGTGGAATGGCATTTTCTAAGAAGTTGCTGCTTCAATCCATTCCTAAAAAATGAAGAAAATGTAAAAGTGGTTATCCACAACAACTTCTGCCAACATTCTATCAATCTCAATTAATCGTTAACCATCTACGTATCATAACAAAGGAAAACTATCCATATTCTAATAATTATTGAAATTTTATTTTTTGAAATAAATATTTCTTAAAATTTTAATAATTATTTAAAATATTAATAAATATAAATTTAATATTATTGATTCCATAATGTAAATTTAACATTATTGATTCAATTTTCTTAATATGGGGTCATTCACTAGTATAGAATGAAGAGAAGAGAAAAAATGAAAAGCCAATGTGTTTAGGGTTTTACTTTGTTATTAGCAGGGTTGTTCACAAACAATGCCAAACCAACCAAACCGACCAACCTGGCTTGACCAAACCCGATTTGGCCAGTTTTTCTTCACCATCTATTGGTTTCGGGTTGTAAAGATGGGTAAATCAATAATTTGGTTCAGTTTTAGTTTTCACACATGAAAACCAAAACCGAACCGAGTTATCTAACTAGGTTATCTCTATCCTATTTCTTTCTAGTTACTTACTAACTTAGTTAGTTATGTTTAGCATCATTTTTTTAGTTACTTCTTTCTAGTTACTTACTTAGTTATCTATTCTTTCTAGTCTTTAGGATTGGCATTAATGGCAAGCAAAATCCCTAGTCCTTACACCTTTAGAAATGTTAGCTTCTTACATTTTTTGAAATATTAAAAGAGAGGTTCTATACTCTCGAAGGTATCCTACTATCTTTTACAACAAATAGGCAAATATGAGCCCTTTCTTTCCTAGACTAGAGGTTCTCTACTCTCTAAGCATTGCAAGTCCTAGTCTTCTTCCAAATTTCATTCTTCTTTGATTCTTTCTTTCCTGGTCCGCCACCTCAAGGCTTAAGCACTCTCTAAGCATTGCAACTCTCTTTTGATGTTTTGTTATTCACAAAACTTCCCAAATTCTCTCCATGTAAACTCTTTTCCTCTATCGGTCCTTAAAACTTTTAATTTGTGATCATTTTGCTTCTCAACTAAAGCTTTTAATTGAATAAAAATAAACAATACTTATAATTTTGCATCTAATAAGTATACCCACATCGTTTTAGTAGAATCATCAACAAAGAGAAAAAAGTACCTCTTGTTGTTGAAGTAAGGTGTCCTTATGGGACCATAAATATCAACATGAAACAGCTCTAATGGTGCCTTTAAATTCCATGATCTCTCTGAAAATGGTAGCCTATGATGTTTCCCATAGACACAACCTTCACATACTTTATGTTCTTTATCAATTTGAGGAAGCCCAATCATCATACTAATATGAATTAACAAAAAGAGACTTATGAAATTCATGTGCCTATATCTTAGATGCTATAACATAGACTCATCCAACTTCTTACTTTTTAGTCCATAGTTCACATCATAGGACATGGTTAATGGAAAAACTTTGTTCTTAACTATTTTTACTCTAGCAATGATTTGATCTTTTTTCTTATCAGTCATTACACATTCATCATTGTCAAAGTGCACCTCATAATCTTTTCGTATAAGTTATCCAACACTAAGCAAATTTTGAGTCAAACCAGGAACATAAAGAACATATGTGATGAATTTAGAATTACCTTGCTTAGTTTAGACAACAACAACACCCTTTCTTCAACACTTTGGAGTTTGCCATCTCCAAGCTTCACTTGAGAATTAACATGTTCATTCATCTCGAGAAAACATGTTTTTTTTTTGTTTCCTGTCATGTGGTTACTACAACCACTATCGAAATACTAGACTTCTTTTGGCTCTTGTTGGGTATTCATACGAAAGTAAAGTAGATGATTTTCTAAATCATCATTTTTAGTATAGTGGGCTTGTTCTTTTTCCTTAAATCTGCAATTTTTTGGGACAAATGATTGTCTTTCTTGCAAATAAAAGAACCATTAATTTTCTTTTCACCTCTTCCTCTTCCATACGATCTACCTCTTTCTCGTCTTCTTCCATTATTTTGATATCCTCTTCTTTTGCCTTAATATGACAATTTTCTTGGAGTTTCTTTTTCACCATCATTCTTTTTTTTTTTTTTTTGCAGTGGTGAGTTTGGACTGCAAATCTTGCTCCAATGAAGAAGATACAATTTTTTTCATTCTATTCTCATGAGTTTCAAGTGAGCTCATTAACTCATGCATGGATAGTTTAGTCAAATCTTTGGCTCCTTCAATGGCAGCTACCACATGATCAAATTTAACTGGTAAATTCTTCAAAACTTTTTTTTTACAATTTTTTCATCTGAGATAGCATCTTTATATGTCCTGATTTAATTTACAATACCAACAACTCTAGAAAAGAACTCTTAAATAGATTCACTTTCTTTCATCATTATATTATCAAAATCTCTCTAAAGAGTTTGATGTTTTATGGATATTACCTTTTCAATGCCCTGAAACTCTTTCTTGAGAATACCCCATGCTTCTTTTGAAGTTTTACTTTGTTCTTAGTTTCTTGAGGTCTATTACCGAAATCTTTCAGATTACAAAGTTATATAAAGGAGTTTTACTTTTACGGTCTTGACTTTTCAGCTCCCAACTCCCAAGGAAATTCACTTAATACAAAAGATAAAATATAAAAGAAAATTGCAAAATTATCACTCTTACTTTTCAACATTAACTTTTGCTCCTCTGTGTTTCTCTTAACCTCTCTTTTCATACAAACATAGAGATTGTAACTTTTTCCTTGAAGATATCATACAACCAGAAGAATCAAAACCCACATTCTCACTATCCTAAAAATCCACAGAAAGAGCTATTCTCTATTGCATGATCTGACAAACATAACAACCGATATCTACTCTCAGATATATGTAATTGGTACAACAATGCCCATCTTCCTCCCCGAGCGTTGTCCCTTCACCTCCAACACCCCACATTAACGATGATGACTTCAAGCTAATGTCGGTCCTGATAATTTCTTTGTATTGGTGCTTTATAATTGTTGATGTCGAAAGTCACCAAACCAAAGGATGGTGATGAGGCACCTCGGATTCTCGGAAGATGATTATTAATCTGCAAGAAAGGAGAAGTGTAGAAGGTTGCAATGAAATCTGGCATAATAAACAAGCTCAAATCAACTTAGATCATTTGTCCCATTGATCATGTTGTGGCAATCTATGATACATCTGTTGGAGGAGCCGGTCTTGGCATGGTTTTGAAAATTGGACTGGTTGACCCGGGAATGGTTATGGATTCAGGCCCAATTTTAGACCCCAAAACCGTCTAACCTGGTGTCGAACCAGGCAGTCAACTGTTTGACCCAATCAATGGTCAAAATGATTTCATTTCTGATCCAGATTTTAAAACCATGGATCTCATTGCACATGTCCCACCTCCTATCATGGCTTGTGAGGTGGATAACGTATCGTCGAGTGGTTGTCATCATGCTATATTAACACATGCCTCATAGAATGCACCTCACACCAACATGATCACAACCCCATCTCACCGTGTATTAGGAACATCCCCCATGATTAACACAAAGTACGGAAGATGTTTCCATTATACGATGAGATGGGGCTGTGAAGTCAGTGTGAGGTGTGCTTTGTGACTATGAATAGTAGATCCGGGTTTAGCTCCACAAGGTGTGTTTTTATTGAGTCGAATTTTCGATGTATGTCATTATAATCTATATCTATATATTAAACTTCTATGTGCCAAGTTGGCACTTTCCTGGCCTATGATTCATTTTTAAAGACACTTATCTTTTTTTCTGGTTTCTTCCTAAAAGGTACTTGTCTTTTTTTTTTTTTTTGAATTTTATAATTTTAAAATTGAATAAAATAACTCAAGTGGCCAATCACCTTTAAGACATTTAACACTCATTAAAACACCATTAACTCTCTCTCTTTCTCTCCTTTTTCCCATTAACTCTTGTAATAACCTCTTCTAATTAATTATGCCATTAACTCTCTCCTTCAATAACTACTCATGCCACTAATTCTCTTATCTCCATTAAATTGCATAAATAATTAATTATGCCATTAACTCTCTCCTTCAATATATATATCCATTTTAATTTAACTATAACATATTAGATATATTTGCATTAAACTGTTATTATAAGTAATGATTATTTATATTAAAAATGAGGTATTCAATGACATATTATTGCACTAAATAATTTACTTCCATTTAAAATTATAACCCATTTATATTCTATTTGGAAGTAATACAAATTAATTAAAATAAAAATAATTTAGTAAGTTAATTAAATAAAATATAAATAATTATTAATTATCTTTATTGATAAAAATATTTTATTAATATGATACAAAGAATTTAATTAATAAAAGGAATAAGATAAATTAAAAATGAATATCAATTTAAAATTAATACAAAATTATCTAACAATTATTAGTTTTATAATTAAATTTTATTAATTTAAAACCAACTTAATCTCCACTAAAAAATAAGAATTTATATAGTTAATTAAATATCGAAAGGAATTTAAATTTAATAAAACCTTAATATATTTAAATAAATTCAATTTTTACTAATTTCAAAAATTAAAAAAAATATTAGTTTTAAACATAGTTTAATTATTTTAAAATCAATTTAATTTTCATTTAAAAATAAGGAAAATTATAAAAACCTCCTTGGGTTTTCTAAAAATCCTACAAAACTCCCTAGTGTTTTGACCCTAACGATAACCTCCACTATTGTTTTGAAAAAATATGCAAATACCTTCCTTTAGTCAACATTTCAAATAAAAAAATGTTGGTGTAATGCATTAATTTTACTTCACTTTATCCTTTTTACATTTGTCCAAGAAGAGTAAAGAGAATTCTTCTTTGAAAGTTGTCCAACAAAATACATTACTGTAGGGTAAAGTTGAAATTTTAAGTTTTGTATGATAATGCATTAACAATGATAAGGGTATTTTGGTAACTTCAATGTCGTTGTTATCGAAGAGCCAAGGGAAAGAGGTATTTGCACTTTTTTTATCAAAACTATGGGGAGGCCTTTGTTAGGTCAAAGTACAAAGGCGGTTTATAGAATTGTCATAAGAGGATGTTTTTTTTATAATTTTACCTAAAAATAATACAAAAATAATAAACCAATAAAACTAATAAAGAAAATCTTTTTCAAAAAAATTAAAAAAATAGAATTAAGATAAAAATAATAAAAATATATAGAGAGAATAGGAAATTGACCACTCTCACTAAATTGCAACTTAGATTGTAATTGAATAAACTAGACATAACCCCAAAAAATTGACCACTCTCTCTCTCTCTCTCTCTCTCTCTCTCTCTCTCTCCTCTCTCTCTCTCTCTCTCGATGACTTTCTCTATTTTCTGAATAGTTGGGGCTTTTAGTAGGGAGATCCTCTGTCCTTAATCCTTATTCACAATGTTATAAAGGAGCTTTAAGATAATTCCCATTTGAGTTGAGCTAGTCCAAGTCCAACCCAAAGTTTTTTAAATGGAATCTAAAATGGATTTAAAATTTGTATTATTTTTTATATTATATCATTTTATCAGGTCCTTTGTTTTATATAAGTCTCTTATGTAATTTGTGCATTATGCATAGTAATGGTCCCAACTCAAATTATTCATTTTAATAATATTATTAATTAATTTAAAATGCATTAATATATAGTTATCTAATAAAATAAAAAGAATAAACAAAAAATGATACAACATTAGAACACGGGTTCTATGTGCAATATATCAAACTCGTGTTTATTCTGTCCAATGGATTTTAAATCATAATATTATTAAAACTATCCATTAATATTTTTTGTATTTAAATTTCTTATTTTTATACATGTTTATTAGGTTTGATTTTTAAGTGGAATTGAAATATTTTTAATTAACACCTTGAGGAAACCAAATTTTTAAACTTTTATTAACTTTTATAAGATAGATGTATTTTAATTTTTACTAAGTTTTATTAATAGTTATTACTTTTAAGTGGAAATTTAATGGATTTTGAATTAATATTTTTAAATAATACTTTTATTTGTGTTGTTTTATGTTTTTTGTTTAGCCTCAACTTATTTTGGTTATTTGATTTATTAATCATTATTAGTAATTATTTTTAAGTGGAAGTTATTATTTTTTAGAACAATACTTTTATTTTTTTAGCCTAAACCTAATTAGGTTAATTTTTAAATTACTATTTTTATTGTATTATATTGTATTATTATTTCTTCCATTTCTCTCTCTCTCTCTCTCTAGAATGTCTTTTTTAGATGTATAATAACATGCATTGAAATGATATACCTTGGAAAACCAAAACGCCTCTTTCTATTTAATAATATAATCTCTCTCTCTTAATTATGTGCCTACCTGATCTTGATAATAGTGTACACCTTTATTGATGACATGATATAGTTGTCCAATCAAAATTCACAATGATTGTTTTTGATATTTTTAAAGTAAAATAAGATAAGAAAATGCAAAAAAAAAAAGAGAAATAGATAAGTTTTCGTGAAAGGAGAGGCATACTAGTAGCATTGCATGTATTGTTTTATATATATATATATATATATATATATATATATATATATATATATATATATATATAATCACAACCCAAGTTGTGCTTAAATTTGTATTATTGTTCGCATCTTAATGCTTGTTTTTGTTATTTTTTAAATTTTATTGGTTTGTTATTGATTTTTGTATTACTTTTAGGTAAAATTATATAAAAGAGCTTCCCTTATCACAATTCTATTAACCACCCATTTGTTTTGATCCTAACAAAAACCTCCCCAATAGTTTGGAGAAAAGTGAAAATACCTCATTTTCATTAGCTTTTCAATAACAAAGACATTGAAGTTATTAAAATACCCTTATCATTGTTAATGTGTTGTGTTTCATAATTTAAAGTTTCAACTTTGCCCTCCACTAATTTAATTTACTTGAGAACTTTCAAAGAGTAATTCTCTCTATTCTTTTTGGACAAAGGTTGAAAGGCTAGAGTGAAGGAAAACGGAGCAAATCTTTTTCTTTTCAAGGTATTTTAGTAAATTTACTTTTGAATGAAGTTGGCAAGGGTAAATTTGATTTTCTATAAAAATTAATGCATTACACAACATTTTCCATTTGGAATACTAAGAGAAGGAAGATATTTTTACCTTTCTTTCAAAACAATAGGGGAGGTTTTTGTTAAGGTCCAAACATAGGGGAGGTTCATAGGTTTATAAGAAAACCAAAGGAGGTTATTATAATTTTCCCTACTTTAAATGGAATTTAAATTGATTATAAATTAATTAAACTATATTTAAATGAATAAATTTTATTAACTTTTTGTTTTTATTAATCCTTACTAATTTTAATTAATTATATTAAATTTTTTATTTTTCAATGGAATTCAAGTTGGTTTTAAATTAGTAGGAATTAGTTATAAACTAATAATTTTTAGATAATTTTGTATTAGTTTTATATTAATTTTAAATGGATATCATTTTTAATTTATCTTATTAGATTTTATTAGTTAATTGATTTTTATTATATTATAAATGTACTTGTATCAATAATAATAATTAATAATTATTTTTTTGTTATTTAAAAATGTACAAAATTATTTTTACTATGGCTAATTATTTTTATTATTTTAAATATAATATAAATGGATTATAATTTTTATGATGTTTTATTCAATGTTTTCAACCCATCATTGGCTTGGCCGACTAAATCGTTCAAATAATTACTTAGCTTTATTCACAATTCTAGTTTTCCTATAATCTACTATTTTGTTAAAAATTGTTGATTTTGTAAAGACTTATTCAATCTAGGCAATTGAACCATTGACCCTTTTGTCCCAACCATTGGGTCACGAGTTACAAGGTTGCAACTCCACAATAAAAAACTTAATTTTTGGCCTTTTATTCATAAAAAGAATTAAAAACCTACCGAAACCCAAAATTCTCTCTATTTTTTGCCACAATCTATATGTCAAATGCTTGACTAAGCTACACCAATACACTTAACCTCTAATTAGTGAGAACATTGAGATCAACATCTAACAATACATAGGCTTTAGTACCTTAATTAAACACAATCCCCAAACTTTTGAATTTATAACTTAGTTGTATGTTGAATTTCATGACCAAACTACAACAATCCACCGTTCATTATACCATTTTTCCTTATAATGGCTCCGATCTACATAATTTTCAAACCTTAGCTTCACAAAATCAAATTTGGCACATCCATTGCCTTAAGGATACAAGATACAATCAACCCCCAAATCCCATCGCAAATCTACGATGATCAACCATAAAAATGCCAAGATTTTGTTTCAACAACCTTGGATGAATAAAACTAGACAACTAAGATAAAAAAATTCATTCTCTGATCTAAAAGCTTCCACTTAATGCTCCCAATCTACGTAATGTTTGAACTTTGACTTCACAAAATCAAATTCGATACATCAATTGCCTTAAGAATACAAGATATAATCAACCTCAAAATCCCACCTCAAATTTACAATGATCAATCATAAAAAATCCAAGATTTCATTTTTATAGCCTTGGATGAATAAAGCTAGACAACCAAAGTTGACAAATTCTTTCTTAGATCCGAACCTATCACTCGATTCCTCATCTTAATCCATACCTGCATGTAGGAGTGGCCACGAACCGAGCTTCTCACAAACAATTCAAGCTTGGATCATTAAAAGCTTAGCTCGATTCAATTCAATTTGAGCTTCGAGCCAAGCTCGAGGTTGGTATGTAGGCTTGTTTTCTAATCGAGCCGAGTCGAGCTCAAGCTAAGTGAAACTCAGCCCGTGAGGCTCGTGAGCTTAATCAAGCCTAGTATAAATAAATATTTTTTACTATATACATACATACATGCATACATACATACATATACATATATATACATTTATATACATATATATATATATATATATATATATATATATATATATATATCATAAATCATTTTTATTATATATAATATTTTTATTTTTTATGCATGATAGTACATAATTTTTATAATTCTTATTTTTTGTATGTAAAATAAAACATTTTTATATGTATATTTTTATTTTTATATGTATAACAATAAATACTTTTTATAATTCTTAATTTTTTGTATATAAAATAAAAATATTTTTATATTTATAATTTTTATTTTTTTAGAAAAAACTTGGCTTAGAATTGAGCTTCAGCCAAGCCAAGTACGAACTTGCAAGCTTTTAAGTGAGTCGAGCTCTAGCTTGAGCCTAACACAATTTCAGCGAGCTAAGCTCGAATATCCAAGTGTCCGGCTCAGCTTTGCTCAAATCCACCCTTACCTGCATGCCAAATTTTAATTCAAGTTTCATTTGTTTAATCATACGATCAACAAAGATAACAATTTAATGTTTTGTGATTGAATCATATAAGAAATTGTAACCCAAGCAACAACCCCCTCTTATTAAGTCTAAAATCTTAAGAATAACCCATATATCCAAATTCAATCTAAAATTTCTTCATTTCCTTCCAAAACACATAATATTCCATTTTAAGTCTTCTCATTGGTTGATGAGCCAAAAGCTAAAACCTTAATCTTAGTCAAATATTTTAAACCACATCTCTTACCAAAGATCCATCTCTTCCATCATAATCAAGGCAATAAAAAATTCCTATTGACCAAATTTCAACCCAAGATTCCTTCATTTGACCTGTTATCAAGTTAATTTTGTTTCAGCAAATCTCATTGATTAGAGCTTATCAACTCTAAATTTCCATCATCAAAAACATATTTGATAAACCAAACCTCACTAGCATGCTTAAAAATCCAAAAGAAAACCTAGTATGTTAAATTTCACAACTAAATTCACTCGTTTGATTATTAAACTAGAAAGATTATTTGGCACATTAATTGGATCCAACCTAAGACCTTAAGAGGGTAGGGGCTGATATCAACCGTATACTTAACCTATTGAAACACTTAGGCTAAGAGAATTGAGTTTAGTATATTTAAAATGCTCCAAAATTCAAAGAATGGCATTTATGGTTAAATAAAATTTATATTTTATGCTATTGAAGCCCCAAATACAAGCCTTCTATTGTCAAGAGCTCCCAAACGATCACTGGACTCACAAAGCCCATGGAAATTATACCCAAATCTAGGAGAAATGTTAGCACCTAGTAGGAAAGGTTAAATGCAAACCTTTTTCATTTGAAAAATCTTGGCTATTTCATGAAAACACCTGCCTAGAATCCTACCTTTGTGACTGGAAAGGTCTAGACCTATTTCCCCCTCTTATCAATACAAAAGAGACCTGAATTAAGCCTAGAATGAGAAGAGAACTTGGAAGAATTCCCAACCTCTGTAGAGTTCCCATTTGTGTTTTCTAACAATAAATCTCTAAGTCTTGAGCATTGAGCTTCAAATCTTCCCCATTATGTCCAACTCACCCCATTGACAATTTCAAATTTCCCTTGACTAGAAGCACATCACAAGCTAAAAAGCTCATTCAAACATCATTTTAATTTGGTTCAACTAAAAATTCCTTGTCAATGTTACATGTGAGAAGTAAGCCTTTCACTCTATCTTTTTTCTCCCTAGGTTCATAATTCCTTGGCTTATTCTAGTTTTGGGTTGTTGTAAGTTCCAAGAAATAAATGAACTTGCATAAAGAGAGAGGTGACGGTCTTAAGAAAATTAGCACCTAATGCACAATAACATCTCCTCAAACACATTTCAGAAAAAGTTGGAAGCATTTTTTCCCAAGATGGTGGAAATTTTTAACAATCTTTCTTATTGGTTTCCTTGAAAAATTAAGCCTAAACAACTCTCATATTGGGTTGCCCAGCAACTTACATAGAAAGGTGTCAAACACCTTCCCTTCTCAATCCATTTGAACCAAGATCTCTTGGTTGAATGTTTTTGCCATGGAGAACTGGAGTAACTATCAAGAAAATAAGGTCAAATTTCTAAGCTGAAATGATGGCTCATTTCCTCTAGAAAAATGGGTGGCGACTCCTTTTCTTGAGCCAACCATAAGCTTGTTGGAGCTTATAATTAGCGACTCACAAGGGAGATAAGATATAGACTATTATTAGGAGTTGCTTAGGCTTAACATTTCACCCAAGTGTTGTGTGCAATTAGGTTCAAATTTATGAAGTTAAGTATTGCTAGTTTGTGATTTAGAGTTGCAATTAGCCTCTTAATTAGCAATATCAATCACAATCTAGAATTGCAATTAGCACCAAATTGATGTTCATTGTGATTTGGAGTCATGATTGGCACTACAATGTTGCTAATCATAGTCTGGTATCATGATCAAATTGCAAATTGACATCACATTGATACCAATTGCAATATGAGAATCGCAGGTAGGCATTGTTACAATACCAATTGTGATTTGACATTGCACCCTAGTACCCTATGCTGTTAGATCTTACCCAATGCAGGTTTGAACCACACCATGGGTATTTTAGTATCGCAACCTCACCGAACTCAACTAGACATTACCCAACATAGCTAGACCTTACTCAACATAGTTAAACCTTACACAACATAGGTTGGAATCACACTTTGGGTACCATCAATGTTTAGAGAACTAGACCGGGCTTAGAACCGAAGAAGGTAGAGGTTCACAGGTCATAGGTTCAACCAGGGTCGAACCATGGTGACATGGAATATACATATTGTTCGGGTCATGGCTGAGCTCATCCTGAGGGACACGTGGCTGCCTAGTCATCACCCGACCACATTAGCTTAGCTCATCCACGACAGCATAGCTCGACAACATCAGCATAGCTCGGCCGAGCTATGCTATTATTATGCCCCCCCATCTTATCCTTTCAGCCATGTCAGTTACATGTCACATGGATGAGCACAACTCCAGATAAAGAGAAGTAAGGAAGACAACTCCATTGGGAATGACACTCTGTCCCGAATACCTCAGCGGCTAACCTCATCCTGACAACCCCAGACCAATCCAACTAGGACATGGATCTTCGACTATAAAAGGGTACTCCATGCTCAAGGTAAGGTATCTAACTTCTGACACCCATACTGTTACTCAGCTTAGACTAGCACCTACGTAGCTCGGCCCGACCATCCACTACCTCCTACTGACTTGAGCGTCAAAGTACATACTCGGGGATAACTCATCGGGCCTCTAACTTCTCCTTTCTTGATCACAGGTCTTGAAGCATGGCCTCGTCCTTGTAACTTGGCCCCGCCCTGTTAGCAAGGACTATTTGGTTGCTCTCCTTAGTTCGTGCACCACGTCAGATTGAGTAGCATCAGATTGGCATCATTTGTGGGAAACACACAAAAATCCTTTCCCAAAAATCCTTCCTTCCTCACTGTACAATCAAGAAAGTGATCAAGATGCACAAGAACCAGCCCAAACAGTCAATAGGCTGATCCCCATCTCGGGAGTCTTAGTATCGCAACCCTCTGCATCAAGAAATTCCATAGCCTCTAGTGCAGTTGATCCTGTGTAGTTCCAAGCAATGCAAGAGAAGGTCGACAAGATCTACGAAATGATGCAGAGCCTAGGATCCACAGCACCACCTAACAAGACTGTCCCCTCTCATGCCCCAATGCATACGAAAGATGATCCTCACCTCGAAGACCCCAAAGCACGCCGGGCGGACAAGGGTATAGCATGGTCCAACCAAGAAAAGCAAGATACAACAAGAAGGTTGGCCCCCTTCGTCCGCTCTTACAGCAGGACACACCAAACCACATGGATCCCTACCAAAGAAAGGCTCAGTAGATGAACGCCACCTCGCATGGTCTCCATCACCGAGTCCAACTTCATGAAAGACCGCACCGCATGCCCTAAGAAGGAAAGGACAACACACACCGCAGCCTTGGACCATAGGGATAATGAGATTCGAGAACTCCAACAGTGCTTGGAAGAGCTGGAGCGCAGCCAAGGCCAGAGAAGCATGGCGTTGGTTGTAGATCAGCCTGCGCAACTAGCTGTGCCAACTGCCAAGGAACCACCTTTCACTTAGGAGATTGTGGACGAGGTACCTCCCATAGGATGGTGGTAACTTCAGCTTGACAACTACGATGGAAACACTGATCCCGCCAACCATATTGAGGCACTGAAGGCTCAACTAATGTTACACGAATCTTCCAAGGGCCTAATGTGCAAAGCCCTAGTAGCCACCCTCACAGGTCCAGCCCTAACCTGATATTCCTCTCTTCCTCCACGCGCAATAGCGTCATGGGAGCAGTTGGAAACTCAATTCCGTACACAGTTCATAGCAAGTCAAAAGCACTGGAAGACCTCAACCAACCTCATGCAGGTACGATAGAGGAAAGCCGAATCTCTTAGGGACTACCTGGCGAGATTCAACAAATAGGCACTACAGGTCAGAAACTTGAACCAGTCCATGGTTGTCACCGCTATTCAACATGACCTCCACCCATCGCCATTCAACTTCTCCATCTCCAAGAACCCTTCGCAAACCCTAGCGGTGTTGATGAGTCATGCGCAAAAGTACATCAATGCAGAAGAGGCATAAACACAGCTGCGGGACGAGGACGAGAGGCCCGACAAGAAGAGGAGAGATACTGAGGAGTGAAAGTCAGAAAGATCAGACTGGAACCATAAGAAGCAAGACTGCCAACCCGATCATAGACCACGAACACCCCCATCAACCTATTGGAACTTCACGCTGCTCAATATGCCACGGTCTAAAGTCCTAATGCAAATCCGTGACCGCAATTATGTTCATTGGCCTGAGAAGATGAAAACACAAAGCAACAAAAGCAACCGCGACAAGTATTGTGAGTTCGAGATATGGTGGATTTTGGTTGATACTGGCAGCTCCGCCGATGTACTCTTTGAGGATGCATTTGAGAAGCTCGGCATCGACAAAGAGTGCCTCACCCCCATCAACACTCCCCTGATGGGCTTCTCTGGGGAGCCACTCCTGTCCACTGGGAGGATAACCCTTCCCATACTGATCAGAGACGGTGACATTATTGCGACGACCATGGTGGACTTCATTATGGTTCGTTGCCCCTCTTCATACAATGCCATCCTCGGTTTGCTGACCCTTAGTGCTCTATAGGCTATGGTCTCCACATTCCACCTCGTGATGAAGTTCCCCACCAAATATGGCATAGGGGTAGCACGTGGGGACCAAAGAATTGCGCGACAGTGCTACTTGCTCTCTTGTCGAGGACCACACCTGACCACGGAAACATTGATGGCTGAAGCCTATGACCTGTGGGATGAGGTGAGAACACAACATGGCCAACCTGTGGAAGACCTCATCTAGGTACCACTCAACGAAGAAGACCCCGAGAGGACAATCAAGGTTGGCTCTCTTTTAGTTGACCACCTCCAGGAAGAACTTGTGTAGCTATTAAGGGATCACGCCGACGTGTTCGCTTGGTTGGCGACGGATATGCTGGGGATCGACCCCGAGGTCATCACACACTACCTGAATGCTAACTCTCGCTACCAACCTATCTAGCAAAGGAAGAGAAGCTTTGCTACAGAACAGTGGCAAGTGATCACTGATGAAGTGCAGATGTTACTCAATGCTGACTTCATCCGGGAAGTCAAATGCCTCAATTGGCTGCCCAAAGGGGTGATGGTGAAGAAAGCCAATGGAAAATGGAGGATATGCATCGACTTCACTAACCTAAACAAAGCCTGCCTCAAGGATAGTTTCCCCCTACCGATGATCGATCAGCTCGTTGACACAACGCAGGGCATGAACTCTTGAGCTTCATGGATGCATTCTCAGGGTACAATCAAAGTCGAATGCACCCCAATGACCAAGAGAAAATGACTTTCATCATCGACCGTAGCTTGTACTGCTACAAGGTGATGCCCTTCAGCCTAAAAAATGCTGGCATCACTTATCAACGGCTGGTGAATGAGGTATTCAAGGATCATCTCGGCCAAAATGTAGAAACATACGTCGACGACATGCTCGTGAAGAGCAAAAAAGCCGAGCATCACCTTGCCGACCTAAAGGAAGTCTTTGGCACCCTCAGGAAGTATAAGATGAAGCTGAACTCGACCAAATGCACCTTTGGGGTCGGCTCCAGTAAATTCCTGGGGTTCATGGTGACACAAAGGGAGAATGAAGAGAATCCAGAGAAAATATAGGCCATCCTCGACATGTAGTTGCCCCAGACTCACAAAGAGGTGCAACAGCTCACCGGTATAGTAGCCGCCCTTAGCAGATTCATTTTCAAGTCCACAGACTGGTGTCTGCCCTTCTTTAAAGCCCTCAAGCGGTTGAAGGACTTCCAGTGGACCAAGGAATGCGAATGGTCCTTTCAAGAACTAAAGCGGTACTTGAGCTCACCGCCTCTCTTCACCATGCCGAGCCCAGGGGATGAGCTATTGCTCTACTCTTGTTTGGGGATGAGGTCGTCAGCTCGGTGCTGGTTAAGGAGGAAGATCGGGTATAGAGGTTGATCTAGTACACCAGCAAAGTCCTCAGTGGCATGAAAACCCGATACTCCAACTTGGAAAAAATGGCTCTGGCTCTGGTTATCTCAGCCAAAAAGCTTAGGTTGTACTTTCAGGCCCACAATATCCGAGTACTCATGGACCAATCACTCAAACAAGTCCTCCAAAGGCTAGAAGCATTTGTCTGCTTGATCAAATGGAGCATAGAGCTAAGTGAGTTTGACATCGAATATGCACCTTGATCCGCAATCAAAGCTCAGCCCCTATCCGACTTCATTGCCAAATGCACATTCACTGCTGAGGATCTTGTCCCACCACTGTAGGTATGGACCCTGCATGTGGTTGGCCCTTCAAACCAAAAAGGCAGTGAGGCCAGCTTCATTCTCCTCGGCCCATATGACACAGTGTTAGAGCATGTTCTCAGGCTCGAGTTTAAAGAATCCAACAACAAGGCTGAGTATGAGGCCTTGATTGCCAAACTACGCCTCGTTCTAGACCTGGGAGCTCGGAGAATAGAAGCCTTCAGTGATTCTCAGTTGGTAGTCAGCTAGATCCACTGACAGTTTGAGACACGAATTCCCACAATGGGAAGCTTTCTATAGAAGGTGAAAGAACTCATCCACCGACTTGAGCACTTCAACATCCAATATATCCCTCAAGCTGAGAACATACGAGCCAATGCGCTATCCAAGTTAGCTATCTCTCCAGAAACTGATCTCAACAAGAGAACACGGTTGGAAACACTAGCCTAGCCAAGCATCACACCAACAGCTCTCCTCATCCTCTTGGTACAGCACGATCCATCCTGGATGGACCCCATCACATAGTACCTCCGAGAAGGTACACTTCTAGATGATCGGGTAGAAGCAAAGAGACTCTAGCATAGATCAGCTCATTTACTGCCCTATCCAAGGTCAACTTTACCGCCGCCCACACACTCTCCCCTACCTGAAATGCCTCTCACCATCCGAGGCAAACTACATACTCAAGGAAATCCATGAAGGTATCTGGGGAGACCATCCTTGTGCATGCACCCTGGCACACAAGGCACCCCGACAAGGTTATTTCTGGCCGACAATGAAGCAAGATGAAATCCAGCTAGTTAGGAAATGCGATAGTTGTCAACGACACTCCAATCTCCATCACCAACCTGTAGTCCCCCTAAAGCTGATCACCAGCCCATGGCCATTCGCACAGTGGGGGATGGACATCCTCGGCCCTTTCCCCACTGCTGTTGCATAGAAAAGTTCCTCCTGGTGGCGATGGATTACTTCACCAAATGGGTGGAAGCCGAAGCTCTGGCATGCTTTACTGCGCACAATGCTCGAAACATTTTTTTGGCAAAGTATTGTCTGTTGATTTGGTATTTCGCGCATCCTCATCACAAACAATGGGACACAGTTCACCGACCGAAAGTTCAAGGGCCTCTGCATCAACCTAAAGATTGACCATTGGACCATCACCGTATATTGACCCCAAAGCAATGGGTGGACTAAGGTAACCAACCGAAGCTTATTGCACGGCCTGAAAACTCAGTTAGACTAGGCCAAGGGGAGGTGGGTTGAGGAACTACTGAGCATACTCTAGGCATATAGGACTACTCCGCGACTGGCCACCGGAGATACTCCCTTTAGCATGACCAACAGAGACGAAGCTATGGTACCCGTAGAGATTGGATCTCCAACCCTCTGGACCGAGCTTTTCGATGAAGACTAGAATGACAAGGATCTCCATACAGGGTTAGACCTGATCGAGGAAGCCCGGGACCAAGCACTTGTCAGGATGGTAGCACAGCAGCAAAGGATGGAAAAATACTACGACACCAAAGTCAGAAGATGCAAGTTCAAGACAGGTGACCTCATCCTCCACAAAGTCATTGTGCCCACGCCCAGGGAAGGCAAGTTCGGACCAAATTGGGAAGGGCCATGTAGAGTCACCAAGGTTCTTGGTCCGGGCACCTACATGCTCAAAGACCTTGATGGCCGACCAATATTGAGGAGTTGGAACACAGGAAACCTTCAAATGTACTATCAATGATTCGAGCAATGTGTTGATTTCTTGACACACCACATACACACACCCTACACGACGCAACACAGCTTACACACAACACTACATGAGCACCGCGCCACACAACCACTCTACTCGACCGCACTACACGACTGAGCTACATGACCACACTACACGATCGAGCTACACAACCGTGCTACACAACTACACAACACATGTGTAGCTCAGTACAACTCATCGACTCGGCTGATCTCTGAATGGCCCGAGCCGACAAAGCATAGCTCGGCAGCGTATTGCCGACCAACTTGACTCGGCTGCCCATGGCTTGAGCCTAAAGTGGAGAAGAACGCCCCTGCCCATCAAGGCTTGAGGATGGTCATTAAACTCCGCTCACCTACCGACTAACATTTGGTCAGAGCTAGCCGAGCCACAGCTAACCCTCGAAGGGCCCCAAAGGCTCCCGAGACCAGAAATTGAGCATCCCAAAGATGAGAGCTCGGAATACACACCCGCTTTACTAGTCGGGGGCTGAAGGTCTCGGCCAATTGAAACCTCAGCCAAGGTAAAGCCGAGGAACCCAAAAAAATATTTATGAATGCACACAAGTTTAGAACCAAAAAGTTTCATTAAGTCAAATAGTCAGTATAGCAGATGAAATCTCGGCATACCGAACCATTATTGGAGCAGAAAAAAGGAAAGAACCCCCAACAGTTCAACCCACGGAAGGGAGGTTAGCAACCTCGTCACCACCATCTTCATCATCATCGCCACCTCTGCCCTCCTCATCAACGAGTTCATCCGAGGCTGAGGGCGTTTCGTCGTCCTTGGCCTCCCAAGTCTACGCAACACTGGCTATCTCAGGATAGTGGTGCAGTGCTCTCTTCCATAAGATGTTGAACCCAACCTCGAAGGGCCGAGGCATACTGATCCATGTCCTGTCGAAGCTCCACCGAGTCCTTGTACTGCACCACTGCCTCTTCGGCAGTCTCTTGCTTCAGTCGTTCCCTCTTTGCCTTCAGCTTGGTAATCTCGTGCTTCATCCCATGGACTAAATCTACTTGCTCGACCAGCTAAGCCTTCAGCTCGGCCACCTCCTTCTTGAACGCAGTGGACTACTCCCCGACTGTTTGAAGCTCGGCCAATTGGGCCTTCACCTATATGTAATCGGTATGCTCCTCATACAATCGCTGCAACTAACAAAGACGATCAACCACGGCAATGGCCGAACATGCATTCTGCAGACACAAGAAGCATTTTTAGTATGGAGAAACGTTCTTAAAGCAACGAAGGCAAGTACGAACTTACCTAAGCCACAACCCAAATAAGTGAGCTCTCTAAGGTGCTACTCAAAATACTACCGACCTCTTTGGTGATGCATGCCATCATCATCCCATGGAGCAACTGCTTGGGAACTCCGGGGGTCTCTAGCTCGTCCCAGCTGTGGATCGTCCAACATGGCATATGGATATCTGAGCTACTGTTCCCGACCTCAACTTGCGAAGGGAAGGCAACCTGGTGATCTTCCCTGGGATCCATGACCACAACGTCCTCATCATCATTTCCCTGTTGCTGAGCTCTTTTTTAGCAACAAGGCACCCTCTCGATAGACCTCAAAGGAGGAACTGCCTCGGGATGAACCTATGGCGGCACACCAGCCTAGTCCTGCCTCTAGTGATTCTCCTTCATCCAACGTACAATTTCCTCCTCACTCGCAATTTCTACACCTTTACCACGGAAGCACGACAATAAGTACAAGATCAAAGAAGCAAAGAAAGTACAAGCAAACAAAGCAACGAAAAGGATAGGCCGGCCAACCTATGCATCAACCCGCCGAGCATCAATATCTCCCAGCATGTGTACGCAGCTACGCCTATCTCGTGAACCATGCTCAGAGCCAACCTCTCCCCCCAAGTAAGAGACCATTGAGGTTGGGGCACTCTTATCCTCGACTCTTGTAGCACGGCCAGGAAGGGGGGGCCCTTGGGACAGTGAACAAAGAAGAAAGTCTCCTTCTAGTGCTTCATAGAGGAAGGGGCCCACACTTGCACTTTGATGTTCTTCCTAGTCGAGAAGTAGTAATAGCCCTACTGGTGAGGTTTGAGTTGAAGAAGGAAGCTCACCATACCCAGGGTCAGCTCGATATCACGAACAATGCAGTAGAACATAAGACTGAACAAAAACCTAAAGGAGTTCAGCATCAACTGCACCAGCAATACTCGGTACCATGCAAGCACCTTGGCAACCCCTTCATTCAGTGAAAACCTCAACCCGACTTCCAAATTGTTCTTGTTTATATATATATATATATATATATATATATACATATATATATATATATATTGCAGGTCATCTATCTATCTATATACTTATAGATATATACATATACACACACACACACACATATATATATATATATATATATCATTGTGCTCCATTACCCCAAGGGAACAATTCTAGAGGGAGTGCAAGATTCTCTCTAGGAGCACTACGAGTTGCCATGTCAACACGACAATCTCCCCTTTTTGCCTCAATAATTTAGGAAGAAAAACAAGAAAACAGAGCCACCTCAACATAGGGGTGTAAATGGATTGAATTCGAATAGGATCAGGCAATGTCTGAATTCGAATCTGATTAAATATTCGAATATTCGATTTGATTCGATTCGAATTCGAGTAATTAATTATTTTAGATAATTAATAAATATTTTATTGATATAAAGTCTATAAATATAAATTATTTATATAACTTAATTATTATATATAAATTCTATAAAATATTTTATATATTATATATAAGAATTAAATAATCGGTCAAATTCAGATATTTATTGAATCGAATCAGGTCATATCCGAATTCGAATTCGATTAACTATTCAGTATGAATAGAATATCCGAATTTGACTGATTAGATATTTAAATTATCCAAATTCAATACAATTATGTTGAATATCAAATTCTAAATCGGATTTTCGAATACGTTGACACCCCTACCTCAACATGCAATATTTATCACGATGTAAGAGGAATGCAGTGCCAACACATTACTTCTATCCTTTTATCCTTGGTAAATAACCCATCCTTTTCTCCACATCCTGCCATAATCGCACTCTCTCTATTGAAATCATCACTCTGGAAAACATGGCAGAATAGTTCTTTCTCTTGACACAATGTCTTCGGAGTTGTGGAAAACAGGGTCGAACTGTTATGTCTTCACAGTTCTTTGAATCTCCTGTGCCATTGCATCTACTCGCAGTATTGGTTTTCTTTTTGGAAACACAGGTATGTTCCTATTACTCATCATTTTGGACGAAGCAGGGGCGAAACAGTTCTTTGTATTCACAGCTTTTTGTCTTCATAGTTTGATCGGATCTTTGGATTTCTTTGAATCTACTTCAACCACTTGATCGAATCTACTCCATCTATCTTTGGATTTTTCTGAAACACAAGTATATTCTTTTTTTTTTTGTGTTTTTTTGGTCTGTTATTTATTTATTTTTTTCGTTTTTGTCTATTATATGCAATATTTTTAATATTTTTAGTCTTTGATATTCGTTTTGACCCTTAAAACCCACCTGAGAATGACTTTTCTTGCTGTTTCGAGCAATTTTTTATCCGTTTACATCTACTATGTTCCCTCTCGAAAGTAGACGTAAGTCGGGGCAAAGATTGGTGCTCTGGGTACGGGTTACAATATTCAACCCGGCCCATTTAACTAATAATATGACGTGGCTTAAGTTAAATGGACAGGGTTCGATGTGGATATGATTGTTACCCGACCCATACTCGACGTGTTTTAAAAGTTTAATTAACACTATTAATTAGTAGTACTGATACTTTTAATTATTAATAATTAACAGTACTAATTAATTAGATTAATAATTAACTTACCACAAAATTAACAAAGTTTATTAGAAAATTATTACTACAATTCATGACAATTAATATTCAAATTAAAAAAATTACTAACTTACCACAATTTATCATAAATAAATTTGTTATATTGCTAATAATTATAATTACCAACATTTAAAATATATTTAATAATTTTAAACATAATGAAACGAAATTGCTGACATTTATTATATGTTTAGCATCAATGCTACAGATACAACAACTGATGTGTGGGATGGAAGCATCATTTTCTGAGAACGGTGTCATTTTTCTGTTTGGAAACATTGCTGATGATGTTTCCTAGAGCAACAACAACACTTTCTATTTGGTACCAGTGCTCCATTTCAATTTTCAGCATTGGGACCCATTATAAGAAGTCCACATCACTACCACACCATGTCCTCATTGGTAGCAACAAGCTGCAATATGAGAAAATGCCAAATTCGGTGTTGCTCCAAACCATGCCTTCTCAATTTCCAAGGCGTGGCTTGGAGCACCACTTTTTATGAAAAGATGATTACAAACAAACAGGCGTTTCCTCGAGCACCGTTTTTCCGATGTGGCGCTGATTTGTCACCATTTTCTAGAGCAACGACATTGATGCCAAAAAGATGCTTAAACAAAACTATTGAATAATTAATCAAATCAAAAACATTTAAATATTATTAAATAAAATTTCTAGTATTTTAAAATATATTTAATAATTTTTACAAATATTAGTGTTAATAATTTTCCATAATATTGTTAACATTTAAATAATTTTGCTAACATTTAAAATATATTTTAAAAAAATTCCATTTGCATTTTGCTCACTGCATTCTGTTTATAATAGATTTGGGTGTTCTTGGATTTTTTTTTGGTGCCATTAGAAGGTTTGTTTTTTTTGTTTATGATTGATGGAGCACAATCTGACTACTCCTAGCTGGAGGGCGATCCAAACTCCAAGTGGAGGTCGAACTAGATCGATCTGCAAAACAATGTATTACAGAACTCGGGGTAGCTAACCCGGTGAGGTCGCTCCGATGCTTAAGTTAGTACTTATGCTGTAAATGCTAGCTGAATGATTGAGAGCTTGAGTGCTAGTGAGTAGAGTAATCACGCGTACCTTTGCCTTGAGATTTCGAGTCTTTATATACTGGAGTAGCCGTGGGCTTTACAAAAGAGCTCTGGGTTCTCCGGGCTGTAGAGATAAGGTTGGTTCCATTTTTGAAGGAGAGCAGTACGTGGATGAGGTGTATCGTCCACCTCCGACTTAGGCGGAACCGGGATGAGTTCTTATTGTGATCTTGGGAGATTTGGGATCCGTTGGCTCATCATGACACCAAAAGATTCAGGATCTATTGTGGAGGCTTTTGGAGTTGGTTACAATGCTTCGGCTTTGCTAATTCTGAGCTGGAACTTCGATTCTTCAGTCCCGAACTGAATTGGATGTCGAGGTGCCTCTACGTTGAGGCGGGTTTTGGGCCGAGGTAGCTTGATGCTCGAATTGCGAATGTTGCGAACTAGGCTTGCATGGCTGAGTTGTCATCCTTCAATAAGATCATGCCTACGTGTCCCCTTCCTGTTAGGTCGTGCCAAATCACCCTTCATTAATTGCCCCCCACTCCTTGTGCTAGGAGTCCCAACCCAGTGCAAGGAGTTTACGAAGGGTCTAGGTGGATTTGGGTGAGGTCCAGTCAATTTGGAGAGTGAACTTTAGGTCGGGCTAGTTCAATTGTTTGGCTCGACCACGAAATGACCCAGGTCGTGTCCCGGGCACGCGCAGATGTCACACTGTTTATAGATTCCGCAGACGTCCAAGAGCGTGCTCAACCAATTTCATCCACAGGTATCGTGCAACCGGTTTTCATGGGAGTCGTTGGATTGCATAGGTCTCAGTCGTTGATCGTTATGCGGTGAACTATAAATAGGGGACCGAAGGGCCCCTTTCATTTGCCAAAAATCTTGTGATTGAGCTCTCTTGAGGTTGCGTCAGAGTCTTTCAGCTCGCCACTCTTTCCTTTGTGTCCGAAGTTGTTTTCATCTTTTTGTTGAGTTCATCTTTTTTCATTAGTTTGTTCTCCTTTCCTTTTCCTATCCAGTATGTCTAGTGCTAGTATAGATAGGCTACTTAGTGATTCTAGTGAACCCCGAGGGTGCTGAGGTGCAGTCCTCGGCTCCCGTCGGCGAGGTTAGCTCTTCGCCAGAGGGTTCCTCTCTTCACCTTTTAGGAGAAACATCTTTACCCGATGTTGGGCCATTTGGCCTGAGGAACCTGAAGCTCGGGTAGAGGGACCAACCTCCATAGAGGGGGTCCTATCTTCTTCTAGGGGTCGGGATCCAGACGACTTCGGCCCTTCCATGATGACCTCGAACAGATTGTTGTCCCTGGTAGCCCATTACCATCTTCCCGACACCCTTACTTTTAGTATTCCTTTGAGTTAGTACCCTTGGGTTCATGGTCACCATGAGCTCATGGTTTTTGAGGAGCAACTCGTAGCTGGGTTGCGCTTCCCGCTCTACCCTTTCATCATAGAGATTATTAAGTTCTTTGATATTACCATCGACCAATTACACCCGAACTCCATTTAAACCATAGTTGGCACGATCTCTTTGTTCCACGAGTATAACTAACCTCTTCTTTAGACACCTTTAGTTCGATCTGCTCGATCAAGAAGAATTCCACTTGCCTGCATGGGGATACCCAACAAAGTTATTACATTTCCCCCGCCCTGGGTTCAAAATCTTGTTTTGTAGCCCGAACAAAGTACCGGCCTGGAAAAGGAGGTACTTTTTCATTAGGAACCTTGAGGGGTGGCCATCAAGGACCCCGGGGTGAGGCTAGATGCTGAGACTAGGTCGGTCGTTAATTCTTGGAGAGACCTCGGCCTAGAAATGAAAGATTTCTTGGCCAAGGAGAAGCTTGTACGAGCTGGGTTGAGTCCTCCTGGTAGGCATCCACCTCGGTGCTCATACTACTCTTTCTTACTTTGTAGTTACTTCGGTTCGTGACTAACTTCTTCCTTTTTCTCTTGCTGAAGCTATGACAGACGTGGATGCTAAAAACCTTCTGAGGAGCGTCCAGAGGGGGAAGAAGAGGAAGGCCTCAAAGAAGTCTCGTTGGGGGACCAACCCGAGGTTGCCGCACTGGAGCCGATCTCGATCGAGCTCCCGGAGGAGGAGGTCTGTTCCAAACATCCAGTTGTAGACCTGGACGAGGGAGCCCCGCCTCGCGAGCCCGAGGGTGCTTCGGTGCCTGAGCCTTACCTCTCGAAGGAGAGCATAATGACCCCGCGACTTGGGCTCCTCAAGAGTAAGGGCGTCGTTTTTCCTGTAGAAGTTGCAAAATGGGCTGACATGCCCATAAGTCAGCTCAGGGGTAGGGCAGCCAGTTACTGCATGGTGGTGAGTAGCTCACCCTTCTATTCTGTTTCCTTATTCTTTTGTTAATGGTACTTACATATGCTTCCTATTTGCCAGGCGAACTCCGCCATTCATTCACTTGTCTATCAGTCCAAGACCCGCTTGAAGCGAGCCTAGGAAGCCGAGGATAATGCTCAGAAGTTTTACCGCAAGCCAAACTTAACTCAGGGTGAGGTTCTTCGAGCTAAAAAGGGAGCTTGGAGCCAGTAGGAGCTGATCATGGTACTGATGGAGGAGAATGAAAAACTCAAGCACGAGAATGAGAATCTCGAGGCAATGATCAAGGAGCGCACCAAGATCTTTGACACCACCATCCAGGAAGCATGGGTTTAGGAGAGAGAGCGTGCCGTCGAAGATTTCAAGGAGTCTCTAGAGTTTCACAATCTCCAGGTCGAGTACGGGTCAAGCTCGTACAGGTCCGGTTTCAAACTTTGCAAGTGGTTGATGCGGCGAAAGTTTCCCAAGCTCGACTTTAGAGTTGTTTCCATGTCGAATGTCACTCCACAAATGGCAAAGGAGGCTAATGAAGAACCCGACTCCTTCGAAGAGGAAAGCGACGATGAATTCCTTGAGGCAGGGCCGTCAAGAGAAGCGAGCCGAGAGGACGCGAAGGAGGATCACATGGAAACCGACCTACCTGGCAGTTGGGACGTATAATTGTGCCTCTTTTCTTAGACCTCTTTATATGCAATGTACTGCCCGGGTCTCCAAGCTCAATTATAATAGTTTCTTTTTTTTTACTCAAAGTTCTACATGAATGAAAGATGAGTGTTTTTGGCAATCTTCACGTGCAAAATTTTTTCTAACTGTAAATTACTCCCAAGCTGGCGAGCTAAACCAAATAGGAGTGAACTTTTCCTAAGTATAGGTTGCTGCCATGCTGGTGAGCTCGACACTATTAGGAATGATCTAATTGTTGTTGCATGCCAGGACGATCGGACACTGTAGGGTACATACCCGACTTGTCTATGCCTAGGTCTCTTATTTGTCTAAGTGTCGGTTATCCCTAATGCCGAGCTAACAAGCTAGGCTCCATGTGGAATTAACCTTATGTTGCTGTACACAGAGGTGAATTAGACACCATAGGCTTTGCACCCGACCTGTCTATGCCCCGTAGGCGACTAAGACTCGTTTACCTATGCCAAGGAGGCGACTAGAACTTGTCTGCCTATGCCGAGGAGGCTACTAGGACTTGTTCGCCTATGCCAAGGAGGCAACTAGGACTTGTCTGCCTATGCCGAGGAGGCGACTAGGACTTGTCGCGGTGTCGAGGTCTTCTGTCACGAGTAATACCTTCTTAGGTTATCATATTCCATGCTGAGGGTACCTGCTTCCCTCCTAAAGTTTTGAGCTCATACGTGCCTTTCCCGAATACCCATTTTACTCGGTATGGACCTTTCCAATTCAGTCTGAGCTTGCCAACGCTGGGCTCAGGTACCATAACTTTCCGAAGAACCAGGTCGTCGATGCGAAAATGTCACTTTCTGACCCAGGCGTTATAGTACCGAGCTACTCTTTGTTGGTAAGCAGCGGTTCAAATGTAAGCCAGGTCTCGTACCTCTTCTATCAGGTCTAGGTTGGTATGAAGCTTGTCATTGTTCACCTCCTTATCGTAAGCCTCCAACCTCAGTATGGCCACCTCGATTTCCGCTGGGATCACCGCTTATGTGCCATATATGAGGTTGAAAAGGGTTTCACCTGTGGCGGTCTTAATAGTAGTTCGGTAGGCCCAAAGGACACTAGGTAATTCGTCTACCCACAATCATTTGGCTCGAGTTAAGCGAGCTTTCAGTCCACGAAGTATCACTCTGTTAGTGACCTCTGCTTTCCCATTCGACTAAGGTTGTGCCATCGAGGTAAAATTCTATTGGATCCTTATTTTGGCACACCAGTTTTGAAACTTAATATCTTCGAACTATTTCCCGTTGTTAGATATCAGCACTCGAGGTAGTCCAAAGTGACATACTATGTTTTTCCAGAAAAAGTTTTGTACGTTGTGGGTTGTGATCGTTACCAAGGGTTTAGCTTCCACTCACTTCGTAAAGTAATCTACTGCTACAACCAAGAACCTCCTCTGCCCTATTGCTAGGGAGAAAGGACCAAGGATGTCGATTCCCCACAGCGTGAAAGGCCACAGGCTAGTGAGGTAATTCAGATCAATAGCAGGTTGATGGTCAATGTTGGCATGCCTTTGGCACCTGTCACTTTTTTTTTACGAGCTCGAGTGCATCTGCTTTTATCATGGTTCAGTAGTAGCCTTGTCTTAACACTTTCTATACGAGAGCTCGGCTCGCCAAGTGTCCGCCACACAAGCCTTCATGGGTGTCACGACAAGTAGTGCATGTAAGAGAGTGTGAAAGATCTCATGTACAGTTGTCCGTCTATGAGGACGTACTGACTGGCACTCTACCCTTCAGGCTGCATTACGTTCTGCAGGTAGGGTCCCATGGAGCAAATAACTCATGAGTGGGTCAATCCAGCTCGGTTCCGCTTGTGATACGGGAGCGACCTCTTCTTCCCCCCCAGAATGTTGGACCGAGGTAGATCCTCTAAGTACACAGTTCGTATGGAATTGCTGCTTGTGCTAGCTAGTCATGACAAGGCATCAGCCTCAACATTCTCGGACCTCAGAATTTGCCTGATGTAGTAGGAGATGAAGCTGCATAGGATCTCTCTGACTTTGGCCAAGTAAGCTGCCATAGTGGGGTCATGGGCTACGTACTCACCAGTGACTTAATTAACCACCAGTTGCGAGTCACTACATACAATGAGGTGCTTGGCCTTCATTTCCCTTGCTAAGGTTAACCCGATGACCAATGCTTTGTATTCCGCCTCATTGTTTGATGCCTCGAATCTGAACCGGAGAGCATATTCTAGCTTCACCTCACTTGGGCCATACAGTATCAATCCTGCACTGCTTCCTTGCTGGTTGGACGAGCTGTCGACGTGGAGGATCTAGGGCTCCTTGTCCCAAGTCGGTTTCACTCTGACCGGGACCAACGCCGCACTGGTTGAAGCTCCGATCATGTGATTGAGCTCGACCAGCTCGGAGGTCATTGTGCTAAACGTGCATTCTGCTACAAAATCGGCCAATACATGAGCTTTTATTGCTAGCTGAGGCTCATACCGGATATCCTACTCGCTCAGTTCGATGGACCACTTCGTCAATCTCTCAAATACCTCGGGTTTGAGTAGGATCTGCCTCAAGGGTTTGTTGGTGATAACGATGATAGTGTGGGCCTGGAAGTACAGGCAAAGTTTTTGAGCTGCTATGATCAGTGCGTACGCTAATTTCTCGATTTCTGGATACCTGGTTTCTGTGTCCTACAAAATTTTACTAACATAGTAGATGGGTCATTGAACTTGATCTACTTCTTTGATTAGTACCGAGTTGCCCACCTCGTCGCTCGTAGAGAGGTATAGTTTTAACATGTCCCTTTCTTCGGGTCGTGTTAAAACTGGGGCTGTACCTAGGTATCTTTTTAGCTCGTCAAAGGCGAGCTGGCATTCTTCAGTCCATTCAAAGTCCTTACTCTTTTTTATCACTTTAAAGAAGGGTAAGCACCGATCTGCTGACTTGGACATGAAGTGGCTTAGGGTAGCTACCCGACCAGTCAGTCTTTGAACTTCTTTTATTTTCCAGGATGTCTCATATCTAGAATGGTTTTTATTTTATCCGGATTGGTCTCGATGCCACTTTGGTTCACTATATAGCCTAGAAATTTACCCGATGTGACTCCGAAGATGCACTTATTTGGATTTAGCTTCATGTTATATCTATGTAAATTTGAAAAACACTTTTTAAATCATTTAATAAAAAATCTGAAAACTGGGTCTTCACAACTATGTCATCAACATAACACTCTATTTTATTGCTGATTAATGGATAAAAAATCTTATTTACAAGGCACTGAAAGGTTGCCCCAACATTTTTTAATCCAAAGGGCATGACCTTGTAATAGTATAACCCGAGCTTGGTTATGAAGGCAGTCTTCTCTTCATTAGCAGGATCCATCCTATTCTGGTTGTAACCGGAATAGGCATCCAGGATGCTCAATAACTCGTGCCCTGAGGTCGCATCCACTAGGCAGTCGATCTTGGGTAGTGGGAAGCAATCTTTCAAGCAGGCTCTATTCAGGTCGATATAACGACGCACATGCACCATTTTCCATAGGCCTTTTTCACTAGAATCGGGTTAGCCACCCAGCTCGGGTAATGGACTTCCTTGATGAAGTCTACCTCTAGGAGCTTCCCAACCTCTTCATCAACTACCCTCCAACATTCTGGGGTGAGGATATGCTTCTTCTGCCTCACTGGCCTAACTAAAGGGTCGGTGTTCAACTTGTGAGTTATAATTTTTAAATCAATTTCGGGCATTTCTACGGCGAAACAAGCAAAAATATCTAAATTTTTGAGTAAGAAACTTACTAGCTGGGTGCAGAGTGGTTCGTTGATCGAGGCACCGATCTGGAGAGTCTTGGTTGGTTCATCAACAGAGACCGGTATGTGGACCGTCTCCTTTGTCAGGGTAGCTCGCTCATCGGTGTACTCTGCAAGTCGCTCGAGCATGACATATTCTGCTTGCTTCACTTTTTCTTTAAGAGCAGCTACGTAGCATCTACACGATTCAAGCTGGTCTCCTCGCACGACTCCCACCCCGTGATGGGCCGGCCTACTATGGCATTGTAGGGGGAGGGAGTTACGACTACTAGGAAGGTGTGCTCAAACCGCACAATGCTTGGCCATGTGCTGGCTTCTATAGGTACTATGATTCGCTCAAGAGGTCTGAACTCCTAACTACTGAACCCTACCAAAGGAGTGTCTGCCAATCTCAAGTCGCTCTGCTGCAAATATAATTTATCGAACGTCTCTTTGAAGAGTATATCGGCCAAGCTATCTGAGTCTACCAATATCCGCTTTACTTTGAACTTGTTGATTCGCAACTTCACTACTAGAGCATCGTCATGAGGATACTGGATCCCACGCGCACCATCCTCAAGAAAGTATATCGGTCTTTCAAGCCTAGGTTGCTTTGGCGGGTTTTCCTCTTCGTTTTCTAGCTTGTGGACCGCGGTCCTTCCGACTGCTGATGTACACCTTGCGATGATGGACCCACCAAATCATATTAATTACCTCACAGATTGGTCTTTCTTCTGGCAACTGCCATTGCGGTTGCTCGTTCTGCCTACTGGCTTTGGGGGCATTCCTCCTTCGGTCCCCCTGTTGGTTTGCTTGCCGATCTGTTTGTCCCCTTTCTTCACGTAAGATGAAGTTCTTTAGGTATCCACGTTGGATGAATTCCTCGATCTCGTCGCAAAGATTCCTGCAATTCTTTGTGCTATGCCCGTGATCTCTATGAAAATGGCAATAAACATTCGGGTGTCTTACTATTGGGTCTCCCCTTAGCCTGAGAAGCCATTTGATGAAGGAGGAGTCCTTAATGGCCATTAGGATCTCTCCCCTTTTAGCATTCAAGGGCGTGTAGTTCGTTCTCTCCACAGGTGGGGTCCTGGAGCGCCAACCTGATTTACGAGTTCGCGAGGGGGACCAACTTCTAGAGTTGTTTCTTCCCCTAGTCGGGGACTTGCTTTTCTTCCTCTTCTGTCCGACATTACTCGTTCCTTCATTCTCTCTCTTCCTCTTTTCCTGTGGTGGGTTGTCGACCTTCTGATTGATCTCCTCCTCCGTTCCATTGAACTGATCGACTAACTTAAGGAACTCGGTGATGTCCTTTGGTTTGTTAGCTACCACATGCCATTTAAACTTCTCGTGGGTGATTCCTTTCTTGGCCGTAGTGAGTCGTACTGCCGGGTCGAGGTTTGGTATGTACAAGCAAGTGTCATTAAATCGCTTGATATAGCTTTTGATCAATTCTCCTTCCCTCTGAACCACATTGAGAAGGCTTTCCTATGACTTCGGACACTTTTTGCTGGTAATGAAGTGTGTAGTGAACAAGTTGGCAAACTATGACCAGCTGTTGATTGAGCCCAGCGCGAGGTTCCGAAACCAAGTTCGAACTACTCCCTTAAATGTAGTAGAGAAGGCTACACACATGCAAGACTCATCAGCCCCAGCCAGGTGCATCTGGGACTGGAAAGAGTCCACATGGTCTTTAGGGTCAAATGACCCGTCATACTTGTCCAACGGAGGCATCTTGAAATCTTTTGGCATCGGAGTCGCCAAGAGCTTGGGAGATAGAGGGGACAACCTGCAAAGTAGTGGAGGCATGGTCTTTGTAGCCACTGGGCTCGCTTCTTCATTCCCTTTGGTTTTCTCTTCTAGCTGGCTTAGCTTTGCTGGTGGGTTGTTCTTGACTGAGGTACGGCATGTCTTGCGATGTCTCTACTGCCGCTTCTTCACCAGCTTGGCATTGGTACTGCTGACTTCAGTTTGATTTGGTATTTCAGCCCTATCGCGAGGTGGATCCTGGTTTCTTGTGGGATTCTAAGGCTGGCTATCATGAGGGACGGAGAGGCCCTGTCTCGAGTTCGCACCTCGAACCCCGAACTGGTTATCTACATGCGAGCCATCATTCTCTTGTTGTGAGTACCGGGGTGGATTCAACTGACTATCCCCGGACCCATTTCTGAGATTTCCTTGCGAGGTCGGTGGAGTGTGTTGACCATCTCTCCTCCCACAGGGTGAGACCTGACTTTTGAGAGGAATCAGTACTTGCAAGGTCTCTTCGCCCCAATGGAAAGATTGGCTAATGTTCGGGTTAGTCCCAAGGCAATTCGGGTTCTGACCATGATGGGGCCCTAGGTGCCGAGGTGGAACTGGCTGCTTATTTGGCTGTAGTGGAGGAAACTGGTGTTGATACTGCTGGTAGAAATAATACTACTGGTACTGCTGAAACTGCTAGACCTGCTGCAACTGGATCTGAATAGCCCGGATGCATTGAACAAGGTCATGGAACTGGGAATGCCTGATTCTAGGAGGAACTACGGAGGGCTCAGAGAAAGTTGCGCCTACCACTGGAGGAAGTGGGGTGCCCACTTGTGCGGTGCTCGATGGTGCGGTTAGTGATGGGGCTCTAGACACTATGAACGAAATGGTGAACTGGCTTATGCACACCGTAGGATTTTGGGGGAAGGTTGGTTGTTGGGCTTGCCCCCCGATGGTGTTCATCTCGACATTTTTTTCTGGTGTGGCTGGAGGATGCCATTGAGTTTGAAGTTAAATTTGAAACTGCAAAGAGATAGGGATGACCTTTCGACCGGTTCCCACAGACAGCGCCAATTGATGTAGCGCGATCTGAGTACTCCTAGCTGGAGGGCAATCCTAACTCTAGGTGGATGTCGAACTGGATCGATCTGCAAAATAGTGTATCAGAGAATCCGGGGTAGCTAACCCGGCAAGGTCGCTCCAATGCTTAAGTTAGTAATTGTGCTATAATTGCGAGCTAAATGCTTGAGAGCTTGAGTGCTAGTGAGTAGAGTAATCATGCATACCTTTGCCTTGAGATTTCGAGTCTTTATATACTGGAGTAGCCGTGGGCTTTATGAAAGAGCTATGGGCTCTCCAGGCTGTAGTGATAAGGTTGGTTCCATTTTTGAAGGAGAGTAGTACGTGATGAGTTCTTATCGTCCACCTTCGATTTAGTCAGAACCGGGATGAGTTCTTATCGTGATCTCGGGAGATTCGGGATCCGTTGGCTCATCGTGACCCCAAGAGATTCGGGATCCGTTGGGGAGGCTTTTGGAGTTGATTACGATGCTTCAGCTTCATTAATTATGAGCCGGAATTTCGATTCTTCAGTCCCGAACTGAATTGGATGCTGAGGTGCCTCTACATCGAGGCAGGTTTTGGGCCGAGGTGGCTGGATGCCCGAACTGTGAATGTTGCGAACTGGACTTGCCTGGATGAATTGCCTTCCTTCAATCAGATCGCACCTACGTGTCCCCTTCCTGTTAGGTCATGTCAAATCACCCTTCACCAATGATCTTCTATTTTTCTAGTAGGTCATGCAAGGTTTCATTTTGTTCATAAAATGAATAGAGGGGCTTCACCTCTGTTTTTTTTTTCTTTACACATTAAAACAGGGGCTCTGCTCTGTGTGTTTTTTCAACGTATTAAGCGTAGCATGTCTCTGTTTTGAAGGGAAAATAGTCTCAGTAGTTTGTTCGTCTAAAAGACAGATCAGATCGGCAACGTTGTCTTCATCAGGTATTAATTTCTGTTGGCACCTCCTCTTATTTTTACATGTGAAAACAGGGGCTCCGCCCCTATGTTTTCGCATGTTTTATCTTTTTTTTTTTTTTCCATGTCAAATGACTGTAGCAGCGTGTCGGGTCAGGAGGTGATCTTATATGGGTCAACAGGTCGGGTATCTTATCTGGGTACTGTGTACTTGAATTAAATTATTGTATTAACCTATAAATAATTAACAATAAGTAATTTAATTAATAATAAATTTAATAATCAATAAAGTAACAATAAATTATTCCGAGTTAACAGGAAATTTAGTGATACTTAAAATAATCAATAATATTAATTGAATCAATTAATTGAATGACATAATTTATTTATATTTTGTAAATTATATTTAATTAATAGTAATTTCCTGTTATTTAATCTTATAGAATGAACTAACAGTAACTTACTGTTAATTTCCTATAATTAATAGTAAATTACTATAAATTAATTTATTGTTAATTACTGTCTATTTAAATTAAATTAACTTGATTACCTTAGATAATTTACTTTATTGGCTTAATTAAATTAAGTTAATTAATTAAGACTAATTAAGTAGTAATTAGTTAACTTTGCGTATGCCTAACCTAGTTTATCTAATCATTTGCTTTTATTGATTAAAGTTGAAATTGTTAATTAATTAAGTTTCTTCCACATAAAAATTATATATATAAATGATACAAATATACAAATATTTTAATAATTTTTATTAATACAAGATTTAATACAAATTAATACATTTTTATTAATAAAACAAAAAAAGTAAGAAAATTTTCGTTTCAAAATTAAATCTTATAATTGGATAATGATACTACAATTTTTTGATAAAATTAAAAACTAATAACATTATTAGTATTTTTTTGTTAGGTTTGGTTTTTCAATTTTTTGGTTTTTGATGAGCACCTAGGCAACAATTACTTTAACTACTGCTATACAATAGAAAACAAGTGATATGTGATTATTCAAACGTCAATACAACACTTGGTGGAAGAGAAAGAGAGTTTAATGTTGCATGTGGGTTAGTCAAGTGCACTTTTCAATATCTAACCCAATCCAAAGTCGAGTTCAGGTTATCCAAGGCCTCAACCCTAACCCAACCCAAAGTAAAATTGGATCCATACTTTTCAAGGATAACCTTATCACTTCAACACTTGGTGGAAGAGAAGGAGAGTTTAATGTTGCATATGGGTTGGTCAAGTGCACTTTTCAATCTCTAACCCAATCCAAATTTGAGTTCAGGTTATCCAAGGCCTCAACCCTAAGCCAACCCAAAGTAAAATTGGATCCATACTTTTCAAGGATAACCCTATCACTTCAACACTTGGTGGAAGAGAAAGAGAGTTTAATGCTGCATATGGGTTGGTCAAGTGCACTTTTCAATCTCTAACCCAATCCAAAGTCGAGGTCGGGTTATCCAAGGCCTCAACCCTAACCCAACCCAAAATAAAATTGGATTCATACTTTTCAAGGATAACCCTATCACTTCAACCCAATCCAACCCGACACTACTTTTTCATGTGGGGTCTGAGTTAACCCAACCCAAGTTGCAGTCCTAATGTAAAACACATTAACACTTGATCTTGCAAACTATATGGGGTCCATATTAGCAATGTAAGAGATTCTCCAACCAAGTTCCTAGATTAAGTAATAGCATCATATAATTGTGTACAATTTTCTACTTCCTAAGGTCCTTGGCTTGCTCTAAACTCCATGTTAGGTAAGATAGGCATTGCTTATTTCCAGAAAAATGATGTACACTTATTCATTGAGATATATATCTGACATATATCATATAATTATCCAAAGTTTAAAAGTATTGATAAGTTTTATTTTTGATAAGAAAGAAAATTATTTTTTATTTTTGATAAAAAATACTGGACTTTTATTAGATCACCTAATATATTTTAAAAGTTCTCAAAAATATCCAAAAAGTTTGCCACATCTACCCTAGATGCCTTAAGAAAAATAAAAACATCATCTGCAAAAACGAGATTTGAGATAAAAGGAGCCTTTTGGGAGATTTTAACACCATGAATTAAATTCATTTGTTTAGCTTTAACTAGAAGCTGAGGGAGGCCTTTCATAGCCAAGATAAACAAATAAGGAGAGAGGATCCCCTTGCTTTAAGCCCCTAGAAGGAGAAAAAACATCATGAGGGCAACCATTTACCAAGATAGAAAAAGAAATAGTAGAAATATAAAAATAAATCATCTCACACCATTAATCGTTGAACCCCAAAGCCTTCAAAACAACTATAGTATAATCCCCATTCAATTCTATCATATGCCTTCATCATATCTATTTTAATTGGTATATAAATAGAGCTCCTCCTCTATTGTATCATAAATTGCAAAATTTCCTGGGCCATCACCACATTAATTAGCATAGATCTCCTAGGAATAAAGGCATTTTGATAAGGAAAAATACATTTGTCAAGAAGGTGCTTAGGTTGGACGGCCAAAAGCTTTGCAATAACCTTGTAAATAACATTGCATAAACTAATAAGACAAAAGTCCTGCACCTTAACAACATTTCTTTTAGGTATTAAAGTAATAAATTTGTGGTCAAATTTGCAAAGAAATTTATGATTATTAAAAACATTCTTGCACATATTAAATAATATCTTCTTCCATATCATTCCAACAAAGCTTATAAATCAGAGAGGGGTTAGGATTCATCATACGGATGGTTGAACCATGCTAGATGGTTAGGCAAATTTTCAAAAATTTCCTAATCCTTCTGGGAATCGAATTCCCTATATTTTGAAAATTGCATTTTTCAGGATCGGTCTTGCACTGAACTGGACCAAATTTGAAATCAATCAAAGAGGAAAATTTATACCTGATGCAGATACCACAAACACAGATCCCAAGATGGAAGTTCACGCCTAAAACAGTCCCAAAACCAGCCTCCACCGAAGATGGCACAGTGTATAGGTGAAGCTGATTCAGCAACACAATTTTCAACAAAACTACAACACAACTGTTTGGATCAAACTAGGGAAGGTGAGTCTAATATTCCCTGACTTTTTCTTGAAAAAATCAGAGGAAAACTAATCTAAATCAATCCCAGATAGCTGATATTGAATTGGGAAAAAATTGGAAGACAAAAGGGTGTAGAGAGAACCAAAAACTGCAAAATTATGAAGCCGTCTTGAACTGGTCCACCCCCTCCTCTTTTATAATCTCTTATGGAGCTATCTCCTAATCTAATTAAAAGGTAATGCAGATCTAAATCAGATTTGGACTCTAATTAGAGATAGACCTTATCTTCTTATAAGATTAGGTGCTTCATACCTAGATCCAAACCCAGATTTTCTCCATGTTACATGACAACTTAAGAAATTTTTGGCAAAAGACAACAAGCTTTATTAATATGTAGTGGTTTATATAAGTTGGTGGGTGTTTATATGGACTTATATTGGTTTTGCTCCTTCAATCAGTGTGATAGCATGGTTCAGGGAGGGGACATGGGGATGTTATTTCAATTGGTTCCTGAAATACATCATTAAATTAATCCACTACTGACTGAGACCTCGCATCAGTCTGGCACTCTGACCAAAGCTAGTAAAGTCCCATACTGACTCTATTTTCTTTCAATGTATAGATTAATTCTAAAAACTAAGCACCCTCTAGAATGTGACTACCACTGTCATCACTATATTGCAGAGTCATATCAGCAAGATTCTATGTCATTAGCCCGATGGTTCAGAGTCATTGAACTCCAAGAATAGCATCATATCTCATTGCGCATGTCCACACCTCTTTAGTAAAATCAATTACAGAGTCTAAACAACCACATGCATCATTCCATAGTCACATGTGGTGACTGTAGCTGAGTAGAAAAATGAAAATAGACTTGACCCACTAAAGGATGGCATTGAGTGGAGACACTGATCTCCTAAAAGAAACTCAAATAGAAAGGGTTCTGCAATCTTAATACCACTTCTAGTATGGATCACAGACCTTAAACCCTATGTAAAAGTGATTGCAAGTCACACTGAACACCCAGAAGAGATCATGGGTTGCTATGATAGTCCACAAAACTTTCTAGCATCAACTGCAGGTCACTAGTGAATTTCTAAGAGTGGTCAGAGGTCACTTGCATGCTTCTATAAGAGATGAACTTGGCTCTGGTACCATGTAAATGCGGTATAGACAAGAAACAAGTGGGAGAAAATAAAATAATCTCCCACCAGTTGACAATTTCCTTGTTTATATGTTTTAGAGTACATATAAAATGTCTATTCTTTCCTTAATGAAGTGGGGGCAGAGCTTAAACTGTTCTCATATCACAATGACAAGTAAAGACACCAAACTATCCCTGGTCTCACACCTCTTAACAGAACTCAACTCAACTCAACTCAGACAAACTATTGACTAACTCAGCCTTAACCCCACCTCAAGGGAAGTTGATATAAGTTGGTATAGTAGTGATACACCATTTAAACAGTTGTGTATATGTTGTGTTTAGGATGTTTCATCACTTTATGCTGGGTTTTTGGAAGGGTCTAGTTCTCTTCTTCTATTTCAGGTTACCTGGTTGTTTATTGATCAATAATTTTCATCAAACAAGCTTTAAACAAGTATTTTATGTGCAAGTTAATCAAGCATGGGATGAATGAATCTGATGCATATAAATACTTTGTCTTGAGAGCACAACATATAGTACTATCCCATGGATATGAATGGTTAACCGGTAACGGACTTGAGCTTAAGGTTTTCTAAATCAGTACTATCTATCTACCTATCTATATGTACCATCTCATTTGTGCATTTGTAAAATGAACAAGGAGGAAGCCTTCAACAACTTTGGCAAGCAATTGAACCCAAAGACAGTCGTGCACAACTGGTATGGCTTTTTTCCTTTCATTTTTAAGGAGTCTATAGTTCAAAAGGCCCATATCAATGCATGCATTTCTTTATTTAACTGTAACTTATGCATATATATTCTATAGGGAAGATTTTGAACCGAACTAAGGATACTGTTAGTCTTTGAATATCTAAAAATCACCATATGGATAGATAGAAATTGGTTTATGATAATGATTATATGTAAGAATCCTATTTAATTTTGCTGAGAGCTATTAGGGATGCCATAACAAAGAACTACCAAACAAATAAATAATACCTATCGAAAAAAAGAATTACCAAATAAGTAATATTTCACTATTATAATATACATCAAATACTCGAGTTGCCCCAGTAGTATTCATCAATGATTTTGTTCTTTTGCCTTTTGTTGGTGAGATTATAATTGATATTATCTTCATTGCAATGAGTAATGATAAGAATTAAAATTATCATATTTTTATTCCTAAATATTCAGTATTTTATACTTAATTAGTACATAATTGAACTCACTATTCTTGTATTTCGATTCAGGGCATGAAAGAAGACGTCAAGAGAAAAACAAGACTAATAGGGTAATTTTGCATAGTTTCAGCGCCGCATAGTAATCTGGGCATAACTCTCCCATCCGGACCCCAATTAAGATGATTCAAGATGCATTGGAAATATAAGGAAAAATTATACAACTTCCATGTTTTGAGTTTTGATAGATTCGGGCTGAATCAAAGTCGAAATCGGGCCTGAATTCTGAGCAAATTCGTAGGGAAGCCCAGTTCGCAGCAGAAACCCAATTCGTTGAAGAAGCCCAATACGAGTACAAGAATAAGGAAACTGCAAAGAGTCCGATCGGATTTAATTTTCTAATGTAATTCTAGAAAGATAAAGGAGATTGAGATTATCAGATAAGAGATATGATAGAAATCCTCCAAGAGAGCTTCAGCCTTCAAGAAAGCAGTCGGCAACGTAGGAGGAGAAGGAGGAAGGCAGCGGCAAGGAGAAGAAGTTCATCGATCTCAACCTCAAGGGGAAACATCATGAGTTCTTTCTTATACCTTGTTTGTTTAATTTCCTTTATCATGAACTAATCTATTTGTAGCTAGGGCTGTGGAAAGCCTAACCACGACCATGGATTGATTTTTATTTAATTCAGCCAAGCTGTTTTTATTTTCATATTGTCTTCGAGTTATTATGCATAATGCAATTAGGAGCTTGACCACCTCCTAGTTGAATTGGTTTATATGAATGAACCGGAAGGGGAATTCATATAGAAGAGGTTCATTGTTCAGATCTCAAACGCTGTTTAGATCTCAATGCAGACTTAAACGCTGACACTAGAACTCTCAAGGTTGTTGGTGGATGTTTCGAACTCCTCATATCTCAAATCTGAGAATCATAGTCGTTGCTCAGATCTCAGAGTGTCGTGCTAGTGGAAGAGCGTAAATTCCTCTTCTATATTCACTCGATGAAATAGGGCGTGACTTTTTACTTCGGAAAGATTGATGTAGTTTTCCACCGCTAAATCGATGTAAATCATCGGGTGTTTGCAAATTTCCATTGATAATAGAGGCTTTTTTACACTGTTTCCAAACACATGCAATTTTGGACCGGAGTGCAATAATGCACTGAGCCGAAATTTACACTCCTTCCAAACACAACCTTAATGCTTAACACTTGGGAAAATCATATTTTGTTAGGTCCTACATAAAATAAATAAACCCACGTTCATGGGTCCCATAGAAAAGAAAAGAACAATTCTCTAGTAGCTCATTTGCTTGTGCAAGTAATACCCTCTTGAGACTTGGGAAAATCATTTACATATATATATATATATATATATATATATTCTATGGAGGTGTACCAGAGCAGCAATACTTTGGACTGTTTGGGAGAAAAGAAATGATAGAATATTTGAAGAAAAAGAAAAATGCAAGGAAACTTTAGTCGAAACAATAACATTGAGGATGGCACATTGATAAAAAGCTTGAAGTTGTTTTCATCTTTTAAGGTCGAAGACTTTTCCAAGGTTTGGGGAGCCCTTTAGGCATTGGGGGGCCATAGAGATAAAAATGGACTCATTATTGCTCTGTACTCCGGTCCTATGGAGGAGGGTGATGTGGCAAGTACAGAGTTTCTAGCTGCAGCATATGGGGCTGAGAAGGCTAAAGAGTTGGGTATTAATAGACTGATCATCGAGGGAGACTCAAAAACTGTGATAAAATGGTTATAGAAAGAGGAATGGGTGACATGGCAGTTGAAGAATGATTTCCGAAGATTTAAATGGATGTCAAGGAACATGTCATTCCAAGTGGGATGGGTTAGGAGATCTGCTAATAATTTGGTAGATAGTTTAGCAAAGCAAGGGGTTCAAAGAACACATATGTTTTGGACACATTTGTAATTCTACCCTGGGTCAGCTTACTAAAGCTAATTTCTTTCACAACTTCTTGTTGTATCCTAAAGTTTTCTAATTAATGAAATCATTTTAAAGTTATTGATCAAAACAAAATTGAAGACTTGTTGGATTTTTTATCGGCCAATTATTTCTTGTGGGTTGTATTTGTAAGCCATTTGGGAATTTTTAGATAATATTAAAGTTTCCTAGAGTGAATTAGATGTAACATTGTTGGGTTTGTTGAAGAAGCACACCTTCAATTGAGACAAACAGAATTGTTGGGTTTAGATGTTGTATGGATTATACCTCATTAACCTGGTTTTTATAATCCAACCAATGTTTTAAAACGTGGAGGCGTGACGCAAGGTGTTCCACTACCTAGAGGTGTGAAGCATAGTTCAGAACGCAAGAGGCATAAGCCTCCTTAAGAGAAGGGGGTTAGGAGGAGGATAAAGAGGAAGGGGGGAACTCATTTTTTCTTTATTTTTAATAAAAATCTTTTATATTAAGAAGAATAAATATGCATAACATTAGTTGAAAGGGGGGGTCTTGTCAAAGTGGAGGCGAGCTTGCCGGAGTGGAGCAAGACCCCCCTAACTCAAAAAAACAAATTGTGCTGCATTGGAAAGGGGCCGAAGCCCCCTAGACGAAGGGGCAAGGGGAAAACCACTTTCTTTCCCCTTATCTTTTCTTCCCTTCCCTTCCCTTTTCTTTCCTTTCCTTTCTTTTTCTCTTTTTTTTCTTCTCTTTCTTTTTCTCTCCCTTCCCTTTCTTTTCCTTTCCTTTCCTATTTTTTCTTTGTTTTTTCTTTTTTTCTATCATTTTATATAAGATGTTCATGAGGCGCATGAGGCATACGCCTCTAGCATACACCTCCGGGCGTTTCAGGAGCACCTCGCCTAGAGGCACGCCTCCAGGCGTACACCTCCCACGCCATTTAAAACACTAAATCAAACTATCTTGCTTAGATGAAGAGATGAGGGTTCTTGTTGATATAGAAGTGACAAGAATAGAGAAAATCATACATCCATCACAGAAACCTGCCCTAGGTTCCCATTTTCCTAAGAACCTAACCAACTTTATTGTTGTATTTAGATTTTTCTGAATCACCAATAGATGGGCCCTATCTTGGAGATCATCCACACCGAAAATAACCATTTGATGACCTCAACAATGTGATGTCATTTTGTCCTTTTGTTGGAACAAGTGGAAAAGAAAATTCAGCAAAACATGAAAAAGTTGCACACAAAGAGTTGAAGAATGGTTGGTTGAATTGTAACAAGTTGAACACAAAACATTTTGTCCTAGGGCATATGCATCCATTGATGCAAATGAATTGGAACAAAACAAAGCTGAGATCCATGATTAAAAGGATTGATTTTAAACCAAAAAAAAATTATTGAAGGTCAACCTTTTAATTATTTGTTGGGAAAATAGAAATCAATACACATTGCTACACCATTATATTGCTCAATACATAATTTGTGGCTAATATTCAGTCCTTGCAATTTTGATTTGTTTAAACAATAGGATTGAAATGAAGTATATAAGTTTATATTGCACAGTTAATAATTAGATTTTCGTATATGGTTTTATTTCTCTAAAAATGTAATTTCTAACTTATTTTCTATTATTTTCTTATAGGTTAAATTAAACATGATAAAAGAGATACTTCAAATATACAGATGAAGGCAAATTTGATCAAATTTTATACCTCAAGTTTTTTTTTTTTTGAGTTTGATTTTCATGTATTCAAGAACCTTGAATTTGTAATAGATTTTAAACTTATGGATGTATTAAAGCACCTTGAGCTGTAATTCATTTTTTTATTATATAATCTTTTATTAGAATTTTGCATTTAAGTTTTATCTTGTAATGAATGGAATATGTTATGCTTGTATTCAACACAGGAAAACAAGCTTCAAAAAAGTAATGAAGAAATTTCAAGATCTAGCTATCAACCATATATTAGCAATTTTAGCTACAAGAAGTTAAAAAACCGTAGTTAAAGATTCAAGTTTTCTTGCCGCAACTACAGGTTTTTGTTTTAGCTATGGACAACATAAACCTGTAGTTATAGATATATATTTTAGCTACGATCAAAGTAAACCATAGCTATAGATTCATATTTCTAGTTATGGACATCTCAAAACTGTAACTATAGATTTAAATTTTGTAGTTATGAACACTGCAAAACTGTAGCTATAGAGTGATATTTATCTACGGTTGTAAAACAAAATGTAGCTATAGAGTCAAATTTGTAGGTACGAATAACTTAAAAGCCTTAGATAAAATTGCACATGTAATTATTGAATCAGGATTTAGCCATGAACATAGATCGTAGATATATATTAGTTTTAGTTATGGATTCTATCATCCGTAGCTATTACTTATAGCACTGTGATTGTAGCCACTATTTTTTTACCGTGGCTAGTTCATAGCTATAGACCTATAGCTACGGTTTGTTGGATTTATAGCTATAGTTTTGTCCAAGTTATAAGTCTATTTTCTTGTAGTGCCATCTATGTGAAAAATTTGCTAATATATGATGGGGCAATATTGTCCCTTTAGTAATGCAACTTTTTTTCGATAAAATGGTCATTATACAACTTTACCTAAGGACTAAATAAACACTGGTAAGTGCACTAATCCAGGTAAACATTTTCAAGGAAACACTTGCTTGGATAAGTGCATTTACATAGGTAAATGATTTATCGAGATGCGAATGAGCCCTAACCTTCCTATTTGTGTTTTTTTATAACATAAAAAATATAGATTAGAAGTTTACTCCACACCATACTTCAATTATATATCATAATCATATGGGTTTTAGTTTTTAACATTTAGAGATTTTCCCTTGTTAGTGCATGTTAGTCAAAACATAAAAAAACAATTATTAGAATTTATATATTTCTAAATGTTAACGACAATTACATTGATTCTCTAAGATAAGCATATGCATACATATTTTATTTTATTTATGCATAGTCTATCATATTTTAAAGTATGCATTTGTTTATGATCTATAAGATTTAGATTTAGTGTTATTGATGTAATTTTTAGGATTCATTTAAGTTTTCCTAGGAGTAGTGTATCCATGGTCATATTGATTCTTACACCTTGTTCATGCATATCCAACATGTATCTCAATATGTCTGAAAAATTATGTTTCTAATGCTTTAAACCTTGTAATTATTACATGTGAGAATGAGCTTTTTTCTATCTTTCTTATGAGGTTATCAAATGTGTTTAATTGTATTTTTATTATTTATTTTTGTGTTAATTACAAGTGGGAGTAGCTAGGTAGGTTTATGAATTGTCTATTGAAGAAAATAAAGAGAAGAGGATGTGGGAGATTCGACAAATAGATAAACTCTATGGAGTTTTAAAGCAGGCCAAGGACCTAAGGAAGTGGAAAATGGAATATGATTCTATGATGTTAGATTGGAAGTGTTATAAATTGTATTTAACCATCGGGATCTCTAAAAGGTCACCATGGACGATTTAGGGGTACCCCTACTTCTGAAAGGATGGAGGAGTATTGTAATATTAATCGATAACTTAGTGATCAACTATGTTCAAGTGTGAATTTCATTGCATTGGTGTAAATTCATGGGAGTGTAGATAGGCTAAGAGAAAATTCTGGTTTACTTTTGCTTTTGATTGGATTTTCTCTTATTTGTTTGTGAGATGTAAAATGAAGTAGTTCTCATTTTATATGAAAAAGAGAGGAGATTGGAGGAGGGTTATTTGTTTAAGAGCGAGGTAGGAAGCATGATGATATGATATATATATATAGATAGATAGATAGATAGATAGATAGATAATAGAGAGAGAGAGAGAAAGAGAGAGAGAGGTAGGAAGAAGATAGTGCAACCTTTACATGAGTTTTTTGTATGTAAACTTGATGCTTGACACTACCAATGAATGCAAAAGAAACAAAAAGTAAATTATGAGTTAAAACCATAGTAACAACCATAGGGTGCCTTCTGGCCCAAGAAAATGAGGAACAAGTAGAGAAACCAATATGCTATGCCAATAAAGCACTAAGGAAGCTGAATTGAACTACTCGAGCATGGAGTAGTGTTTAGTTTTAATTTTTGTAGTTTAGAAGTTTAGACACTACTTATTAGGTTACAAAACCCTCTTAGTAAGCAAAAGTGACCTAGTGAAATACTTCATGGAGAGACCACCTTTGTCACGACAATTGGTTTGCTGGCTAATACAACTTAGTAAATTTTCAATAAGGCGAGTACCACCTAAAGCAATAAAGGCCCAGGCACTTGCAGACCTTCTAGCAATGTTCCCTCCATTGACAACTTGGAAATAAATGAAAACATACCCGAAGAACTACCCACGGTTGCACTAATAAAAGACGTAAAATGGAGCCTATTCTTTTACGGAGCCTTGACTGTGGAAGTAGGAGTACGAGTAGTGTTACAATCCCCAGGTGATGTAAAAATATCTAGAGCTATTAAATTACAGTTTCCAGGATCACATGATGTTGTAGAGTATGTGGCAATGATACTAGGACTCCTACTAGCTTGGGGGATGGAAGTTTAGAAAATTACAATGTACAGAGACTCTTCCTTGGTGATCCAACAATCTAACGGAGATGGGGCAATAAAAGAGATCATACACCTACCTTATAGGATTTTGATAAACCAAAAATACCCGGGCCTAACCGTCACTTTCCAACTCATAAATGGAGTAAATAATAGGTATGCAGACCCACTAACAATGCTAGAATCGTGGATATAGTTTGAAGAGACAAGCAATATTGATGGTCTACAAAAGAGTATTATCTACCCTAGAAATGTTAGCCCATTCTGTGGATCATCTAGACAACATAACTGAAGAGGATTGAAGGCACAGGATTGTACGAAAATTACAAAACCACATAACTTCAACAGAGGATAACCACTTTCTCACCAAGTTCCAAATCCCTGGTAACATGTACTACAAGATGGCAGATGCAGTACAAGCAAGATGTTTGGATCTTGAACAAAGAAAAATAGTCCTAGAGGAAGTACAGAGACTTGTTTTGTGGAATCTAGATGACTAGCTTATACAAGAAATTGTAATGATTAAATTATTACTAGCCCAAAATGAAAGACAAGTTAAGGGAACATAAGAAGACTACAAGGAATGCTTACCAATGATGGATAGACAAGAGTGCTTAAACATAGTAGAAGCAGACTAAAGACAACCCTATAGGGATTACTTAAGTGAAGGAACCCTTCTCCTGGATGCCAAAGCCGTGAAAACTTTAGTGCTATTCAATAAATCTTTTGCAAGTAAACCCTTGAGATTCCTAAGAGGAGATAAAGTCCAAGAAGCATTAACTTTAAGCACATAGCCAAGAGCCTGTCACCCACTAAGGCCAACAAGAACTATGTGACCACATCATCTAATCAGGATTTTACTGGTCTACCATACTACATGACACTTGTTAAATAGTGTATATCCTTACCTCCAATCGGATTGATATACATAAACATTTATTAGTAAATGAATAAAGTATATTATTGTTTCATGTTCTTATCGGTGTGTTTTTGTGAATTACTCCTTAAATTGAATACTTATGAGAGTCATGTTAGTTTAGAATGTTCTTAACCATTAGATAGACTTGGGGAGATTATCCTAACAAGGCCGACACTGGTATGCTGCCAAACTAGTGAAGCTGCTAAGGTTAGACACCAAGTAAAACTAGTGGGTGTTTAGAAAAAACACTAAACCTGGGCCAATTTCTAGTAATGCCCTAGACCTTGGAGATAAACGGGAAAAACTAGAAAGCTATACTTAACCCTATTACGATATTGCACTAGGTTTTGGACTGAGCTGCCTTTGATATGCCAACCAGTGAGATCAATCAAGGGTAAAATATATGGGTATGTTGGGGCAGTTTAGAAAATTACCTGAATGGGTGATCAAAGTAATAAGATTGGCTCCTTTGTCACACAAAGTAAATATCAAGGTTGACACTCTCTCTAATAGAAACCTAAACTTCCAACAATGGATGCCAATTGTATTTGAAATCTGATTTGTAAAATGTATTTATATGTTACATTACTATTTCATGAAAAAAGGTTTGCAAAAGATTTTAATCCCAAGATCCATCTGAACGAAGAATGTGATGACACTACATTTTGTAGTCAGGGAAAAGGTCCGTCCCTGTGGGTAGTGTTTTGATGATTATGAACCAAGAGGTTAGGTGTAGGCCAGTAAATGGATCAAATTTGAATCAAATCAGGCTAGGTTTGAATTCAAAACTGATTATAAACAATAATATCCGAATTTGATTTGATACTCGACGGATATCAAATATTTCAAATCGACTTTGATTGTTAAATTGAATATTTAATTCAATTCGAATTCGACCAATTACTCGACTTTTTGAATGCGATGGCAGTGTTGGTTGGTGTGTGATGGTGGCAGTGCGTTCCCTCGGTGCAAATGTGATGGCAATGTTGGCTACTGATGCATTGATGCTGGACTATGGACACTTGGCACAATGGCACTCTCACAGCACAATGGTCGGTGATGCTGGATGGTTGAGGGCCTTGAGGTGTTGAGCAGCGATGAAGGAGACGGTAGTGGCCGTTGACTGGTGCTCGACCGCTATCATTGACGCTGTCATTGGTGATGCTGATTTAATGAGTGGATTGAGAGATAGAGAAGATGAGAGACAACTGACGAGAGAGGACTAAGGAGAGGCAGAGCTGCAGAGGATGAGGGGCGATGGCCAGTGATGGTGGTTGCTTGGGTGATGTCCGACAACAGTGAAGGGTTAGGGTTATGGTTTGAAACTTGAAAGGAGATGGAAAGCGGACTGAGAGATAGAGTGGATTCATTGACCAACCCAAGCCGGGCTGAACTCGAGTGCATTAAATTATAATGTGGGTTGGGCTCAAGTTAAGAAGATTAGACTTGACCTTGGGCTTAGGCCATAATCCCAAATTTTAGGGTCGGGCTCGGGTTGACCATATAAACCCAGCCCAACCCGCCTGACTTGCCCCCTAATTTTCAAAATAAAGGAAATAGGCACACCTCTATTCAACCTAATCTATGGTCAAGAGGTAGTCCTACCTATAAAAAATGCAGTTAGTGTTTTAGTGTTTGCGTGCATAGTACAACAATTAGGAAAAGAACACTATTCAGACCTCATGTATGAAGCACTATATGCACAGCTGAAATGCCTAGATGAGAAAAAGAGAGCAAGCCCTAATAAATCAAATACCATTAAACAACAAATGACAACTCACTACAATAAACTAGTGCAGACAAGGGAGTTCAAGAAGGGGGATCTAGTCCTCAAGGTAGCCCCACATGTCAGACAAGGAAAGTTAGCCAAAAAGTGCACCGTGGCGTGGCAAGGTCCACACGTCATCAAGCAAGCAGTACCATGGATTGGTAATTATCATGCTATGTACTTTACGACCCAGTGTATAAAGAGTAAGATGAAACCCTAAATGTCCAATGGTTGAAATTATATTATGCATGAACAATGTAGTTACATCTTGTTGCATGCAATTCAAAATATTGTGTAACTGTTTGCAAAGCACAATGATAATCATATTTCACATTAAACTATGTGTTTTATATACAAATGCGCTTATTAACATTTGTATCTCAATAATTACAAATCAGGTCCTACCAAAGGGCATTACCCCTCCATGGCACTACACAAGACTTTACAACTTCAATCTTGCTTGAGGGCGTTACTCCTTTGTGGCATTGCATAAGACTCTAATACTCAAGTCTTGCATGAGGATGATACCCCTCCATGACCTTACAAAGATGTTACAAATCAAGCCCTTCGCAAGGATGTTACCCCCTCCTCAGCACTGCACAAGATTCAAATACTTAAGTCTTGCCTAAGGTCATTACCACTAGGCATTGTATCAAAGGGCACCAAGCTTCCAAGAATCCAGTAACTCTAGGCACTTTGACTCAATGGTAATCCTTTGGGCATTGTATCGAAGACCTAGTAACTCTGAGGGGATTTAGCTTGACAATAATCCTCTAGGCATTTTATTAAAGGCACCAAGAAGCCAAAAGATCTAGTAATTAACTTTGGGGGGCTTCGGTTCAACGGTAATTCTTTAGGCACTAAAATTGTTTTATCTCAATATAACAACTATCAAATTAGTCTACGACAAGCATATTTCCATAACATAGACATACAAAGATTGTTCTCGGTACAAGCCCACAATGAACAAGCTTTCTGAATCACAAACAACCTATCGACACAAAAGGCATCATTGACATTTTCCCACAACAAACAAGCCTTTTGTGGCATACAATTCTTATCATTTTTCTGTGTAATCACATAAATAGCCACCATGGCACTTCAACACCGCTATACTAAATTCATTAGCAGCTTTGCAAGATCAACCGTGACTAGACTACGACATGACAAAAAAGTATCTTTCTTATGAAAATAGCATAACATGCAAGACACCTCTCTTAGCAGGGTATTACAATTATTTTTATTAATTTATAAGTAGTTTATTAAATAGCCAAATTAACATGATAATATTCGAAGGTAAATGTTTATCTATCATCTCTCAAAACTCAACATTCAAATCCCAAAACAACATTCTCAACATTCAGGAAAAATTTACAAATTTTAATGTACCTCTAAAAGCAACCATTACAATTTGAGATGTTAGAGTTCAATATAAATGGACATGACCTAAAGTCCCTCAACCTTAACTCTACCCAACCAAATCCAAAATTGACTTCAGGTAAAACAGCATTTCTCCCATCCTCTTAAAGTCTCATAATATTTCTCAAATTCTCTTTTGTAATTGAAGTAGTGCGATCTAGATGCTCTCGTGTGTTCCGTGATTCAAATGCTGATTCAGATACTTGCCTTGTCAGGGACCAAGCTGTAGATAGCCAAGCTTTTATGTTCTGCAAGAGAAGTATAATTAGAGTGCCTGGGTTGTCTACCTGAGGTGGGCACTTGATGCTTAAGTTAGAGAGTTGTTTAAGGAATAAGAGAGTTTGAGAGCTTAATTGCGCATACCTTCACTGGTACGAATGAGGGTTTCATATAGAGGTGAGTGACCTGAGTCTCCTCACAACAGTTTTCGTGTTCCCACGGAGCTGTTTCCGTGCACTCAGGAGAGTAATTACGTCGGTTACATAATCTGCGCAGGGGTTACATCAGTTACATAATCAGCTGCCTCACCTTGCAGGTCGCCACAGGTTCTTATAACTCAGTCGGAATCTGAGGTAGGTTGTCATATGCTGGGAGACCTGTTAACCCAGCCCGACCAAGGTAGTAGATGTCAGCCTAGGCGAGGTGTTTTAGGCCAACTTGCTGAGCTGGTTCGCTTACTCAGCACCGAGGTGTTGCTTGAAGGCCACGTGTCATGATGTAATTCAGAGGACCAAATTACCCCTCATCAATTGCCCCCACTCCCGAGCCTTCACCAGCTCAGTGAAGGGAGTAGTCCTTATTAAGGTAATTGGTCCTACTAGCTCGTAGATCACTCGACTCGCTCACCTAATCCGATTTGAAATTGGGTGGGACCACGATAGATTTCAAATTTCAAATTCGAAAGGAAAGCGCACATAGTGAGTGCACAAAATTTAAATTCAAAATAGCCCACATGCGGCAGCATTATCTCAATCGTCAATCTATTGTCAGTGCATCTCAGTCATTCGCCATTCTCTAGGGAGGTCTCAATTGAGGTGCTGAACTATGCTTGCCTGTTGAAATTTTATTCATCGTCGGTATCGGTTTCCTTTATCTCTTACCTAGTGAGTAGCTTCCTTTATCGATATGTCTTTTGATCCTCATAGGGTAGATTGCCAGACTATATGTGACTTAGAGAGGAGGGTTATTCAGGAGAGGATTCTCAGGGAGAATCTATTGTTTCTCAGCTAGGGGCAAGAGTAGATGCCCAAGAAGTGAAATCCCCTTTTGGTCCTACTGAGCTCTCTAACGAGTGTATAGTAGAGTTGTACAATATTTACCAGATACCTGTCGAGTTCGACTATATCCAGCTTGGCCTTGATGAGTATCCTTGGAGTCATGGCCGAGATGTGGTCTATGTCTTTGAGGAGGGACTGGTCACCAGTCTCCATTTTCCCTTGCACCCTTTTTATTCCTAAGGTGCTCTCTTATTATGGTGTCTCCTTAGGTCATCTACACCCCAATGTAGTCCAAACTCTGGTAGTATTGATTTCCTTATGTCATCACTGAAACTTCCCTTTAGATTTAGATATTTTATCCGGGTTGTGCTCTATGAAGAAGGTTCCCAATGTTCCCTACTACTTTTACCTTCCCTTCCATGGTGGCTATAAGGTGCTAGTTGAGTTTTCCTTTAAAGTTAAAGATTGGCAGAATAGGTACTTCTTCCTTTCTTGTAGTAATGGATGGAATATGGATACTATATGGCAGAAGGATTGCCGAAGTTTCAATGTAGAGTTCGATGGAGAGCTACGACTTGCGGTTCAACATTCTGTTCATTGGAAAGTTCCAATAGAAAACCTTTTGGATGAGCATATGCTCATACAGGCTGACCTAAGTCACGTAGGTAGTTCGGCCTTCAAGTCCTTTGTATCTACTTTTGATATTTAATTTTTAGACTCGACGAACTTCTCTTTCCCCTTTTTAGATATGACGAGCATGGAGTGAATTTTGGTGGCATATAAGAAGAAAACTTCGAGGAAGAAGCGAAGGGCCGATCGTTCATCAATGGAGGGTACCTCGGCCAACACCGAGGTGAGGTCGCCATCACTTTCCCTTCTTGTTGTCGACCTCGAGGGAGGTGGCGACCCTATGAGTACCGATCGAGACTCCATGGACCCTGTTGCCTTTCAACCTCAGGTCATCCAAGAGGAGCTTGTTGCCGGCCCTTATACCTCAGACATACCTCACTTTGTTCCGAATGTCGACGTCTCTATGATTGATCATCTGAACGACCCATATGCAGCCCTTCAGGTGGAGAAGGGGATGTTGCTTCTGGAAGATGTGTAGTATTACCGTGGTTTGGACCCCATAGATGTTGGAGCTCACATGGCTCACTATATACTTCAGAATTGTCTTTTAAATTTAGGAGATTTTGTCCTTTTTTATGTGATTCTTGTACTGATCTCATTTTTCTTCTTTTGATAGGCGACGCATTGTAGTCTAGTTTTGATGCATTGTAGTCCCATATGCGAGGGATCTAGCTCAGTGTCGAGGAGAACCTCCAATGATTCATCGAGTTGAGTGGGAAAATGCAGTGCAAGCTAGACGAGGCCCGAGAAACCATTGCCGCCCAAGAGTGTTGACTGGAAGAGAGGCGGACCAAGTATACCGAGGGTATCTGCCAAGTAGAATTGGAAGCCGTCGATCGTTTCCGTGGCTCTCCCAAGTACGCCCAGGAAAAGGTGGAGTATGTAATCCCCGCAATGTGAAAAGGATTTAAGCTTTGTTGCTGCTACTTGAAGATGTTGCATCCTGATTTCGACTTCGACACCTTCTTTGTCAACAATGTGCCGAATGAGCTTGTTGTACAGTTCGATAGGGAGCCCTTGACTCCTGACGAGGGTGAAGAAGTAGATGGCGTAAAAGAGGGCGAGGAGGGCGGCGATGTCAATGATGAGCTATGGGATGGTGGTGAGGAGTAGGTCAGCTTGTCTGATGGTTTCTTCTGTTTTGTTGTTTCCAAGAGCTTGTGCACTCCTATAAGTTAATGCTTCTTTGGGCCTACGCACCCATGTTATTCAAAATTTGGTATTGCTTGCTTTTTCCTTTTTTTATATATATGCACCTCGGCCTTTGGCATTAGCACACTTAACAGAATTTACTTTTCACGTATACAATGCCTTCTTCGAATGGAGTTTCTTTTTACTTAACTATCGCGCAAGTTAGTCGAATTTTTGTTAGGTCAACTGGGTGCCTTAGTATAAAAGCGTTGGTATCCCTTTAGGCTTTATTTTGGCTGAGCTGTTGAGAGGTCAGCCTGGATGCCTTAGCAAATTTTTGCAAATCTGTGGACGTAGCTCGGAACTCTTTTTCTATTCTATCTTTTGGTCAACCTATTGAGAGGTCGACTTGGATGCCTTAGTAAATTTTCACAAATCCGCAAATGTAGCTCGGAACTCTTTTTCTATGCTTTCTTTTAGCCAAACTATTGAGAGGTCGGCCTGGATGCTTTAGTAAATTTTTGCAAACCCATTGGCGTAGCTCATAACTCTTTTTCTTTTTAGAGATAGTATCTCCTTAGGTTGTCTATATTCCACACACAGGGTACCATCTTCCCTCCAGTGTTTCGAGCTTGTATGCATTTTTTCTTATCACTCTAAAGACTCTATAAGGGCCTTCCCAGTTCGGTCCTATCTTTTTCACATCAGGCTTAGGCACCATAACCTTCCTGAGTACTAAGTCTCCAATAGGGGTGCTCATGGTTCAGTTAACTAAACCGTGGGGTATTTTTTCGAACCGAACCAACCTGATCTATTTTTTAAATATCCAAACCAAAACCGAACTGATGCAATCGGTTAACTAGTCCACCGGTTAACCATGGTTTGTTTTTTCTATTTTTTTATGTACTTAAATAAAAAAAACTAAAACTGTTGGTGGTTGCTGTCGGTGATGGACTGGTTGGTGCCGGTGGTTGCTATCGATGCCAAACTGGTTGGTGCCGATGGTTGCTATTGACTGTCGCCTGAAGTGAGAGCTTGAGAGGTGGCGTTGGGTGGAGACGCAGAGAGGAGAAGTGAGAGAAAGATAAGAGAGATATAGAGATCGATGGTGTTGAACTGTTGGTGCTTGCTTGTCGGCGAGGCAGCGACTAACATTGCCACTTGGTGTTGTGTGCTGCCATACTGGTGGTTGGCGACTTCGCACATGCCATGTAGCCATCTAGAATGGGGACCAAAATATGAAGAGTTAAAGCAGAAGAGTAAGAGAAGAGTCAAAGAAGAAGAAGATTAGAGGAGAAGAGAAAACTAAGACACTAAGAGAGAGAAAAGAGAAAAGAGTCAAAAACTGAGAGTCTGACACTAGTAGTGTGGGGAAAAGACAAAAGAGAAAATTGATGGAGATTGGAAACTAGCAATCTGGCACTCTGGAAGACTGTTGAACTTTCAATTGAAAGGTTAAAATTTCGAAGAGAAGGCAAAAAGTCTATGTTGAACTCTTGTATTCGATTTTATAAAAAATAAAAATATATAATATATAATATATATAAATATTATATAAATATATATTATTGTGTATATATTGGTTGGTTCAGTTAACTGAACAAAGGGGAAATCCATCATATGGATGGCCGAACCATGCTGGATGGTAGGGCGAATTTTCAAAAATTTATTTTTACCCTTCCGGGAATCACATTCCTAGTTTTAGAAAAAGTACATTTCTCAATGATCGTTCTTAAACCAAACCGGACCATATCTAAAATTGAAAGAAAGGGAGAATAATACCTGATATAGATTCCACATGTGTAGTTCCCAAAGTAGATGTTCACGCCCAAAGAGGGTATCAAAACTAGCTTCCACTGAAGATGGCACATCTTAGGGTGAAATCGGTTCAGCAACGCAGTCCTTGAGCAAGAACTGCAATCCAACAGCTTGGATTGAGCAAGGGAGATGAGCACGAAATTAATATGATTTTTCTTACAAAATCAGAAGTGATAACTGATCTCTATTAGTCCAAGAACTGGAGAACGAACTAGGTTTAGGCAGCAAGAGCAGAGGGAGAAAACTGAGAGTAGAAAGGTTATCTCTGGAGCGGTTCACCCTCCTCTATTTATAAGCCTTAAAGATCAGATACTCCTAATCTAATTAGGAGCTTCTTAATCCAAATCTTTATTTGAATCTGGACTATTTTAAGTGGATAAGAGTTATCCTCTTATCCCATTTCTGATCTAAGCCTATATCCATACCCATATTTGCCCAAGTCACATGACTTCTTAAGCTGTCATGTGACTTCTTAATTAATCCAATTAATTATGAGCCTTAGGCCCATTAAGAAGTAAGTTCACATCCCCTTTTAGTTGTTGGCCAATTTGGCTCTCTTTGTATGGTGTAGGACCCCAACAATGACCCTACAAAAGATCATATGGGTTCAGCCTATTTTCTGTGATAAAGCCTAACCGAATTCACTACTAAGCACAGTGAACCCCTGAGTCCATTGGTATGGGCTCTTAATGGGCCCAACATTTACACTAAATGGTCTTTAGTCTAACCATCTTGGGAAGGCCCAAGGACAATGGTCTTAAGTGAGATTATCCCATCAGGTATAATAGCCATAAATGGTCTTACACTTGACCTCTCAGCCTTTAATGATCAAACACTGCCCGACAAGGGAGGACCTCTCCCTTGGCTACAAAGTGTAGTGTTGCACTCTCTGCTCGGATGGATCCCGAGTATTAAAACCTTTTGCAAACCTTTTTCTTAAAACATATATATATATATATATATATATTCATATAAATATATTTTTCAAAACAAATTTCAAACAAGTTTGAAATCGACTGTCGGCAGTTTTGGTTTCCATCAGAGAGAGTGCAATCTTGATCATTCACTTTGTCCGACAAAGGGGCGGATTCCGTCACTATGATTACCCACTCGAGAGAATTCTCAAACTGCCCCAACATACTTAAGTTTTGACCCCCAAAGGATCTCACTGATTGGCATATCAAAGACTGCCCAATTTGACACCTAATGTAATACCATAATCGAGTCTAGGGGTTAGGTGTAACTTTCCAGTTTTGCCCACCAGTCTCCAAGGTCCATGGCATAACTGGAAAATGGTTCGGGTTCAGTGTCTCAAACAAACACAGACTACATGTGCCTCGGGTTTAACCCTGGTAGCTGAGACAATCCACCACAACCTACTTGGCATCACATTAGTATCAGCCTTGGCAGGATAAACTTTTCCAAGTTTATCCAACGGCTAAGAACATTCTAAGTTAACACGAGTCTCATAAGTGTCCAGTTTAAGGGTAATTACATAGAAACACACCAAATACAACATGAATCAATTATGTACTTTTATTCATTTACAATAAATGTTTATGTACATCAATCTTATTGGAGCTAAGGGCATACACTGTCTAACATTAACTGCCAATGGTTAACCAAAACAAAACCAACCGGTTCGGTTAGCTGATTTTTTAGTTTGGTTTTTCAATTGTTTTGCTAACCCCTAGTCACCAGCCCTAAATTGGCATTTCTTGACTCGGACGTTATAGTACCAAGCTACTCGCTGTTGGTATGCTTCGGTCCGAATGTAGGCTAGGTCTTGAACTTCTTCTATTAGGTCGAGGTTGGCCCATAGGTCTTCCTTGTTAGTCTCTTCGTCAAACATCTTGGACTGTAAGGTTGGCACTTCAGTCTCTGTCGGTATTACAACTTCAGTTCCATATGTCAAGTTGAAGGGTGTTTCACCTATCATCGTCTTAATGATCGTTCGGTAGGCCCATAACACACTAGGCAGCTCATCCACCCACAAACATTTAGCTCAGGAAAGCTAAGCTTTAAGGCCATCGAGGATCGCTATGTTTGTTACCTCGGCCTCACCGTTAGCCTGAGGATGAGCAACTAAGGTGAAGTTTTGCTTTATGCCCATTTCCATACACAATTCTAGAATTTGATATCTTTGAACTACTTGCCATTGTCTAAGATCAAAACCTTAGGTAGTCTAAATCTGCATACAATGCTCCTCTGAAAGAAGTTTTGTACATTCCAAGCTGTAACGATTACTAGTGGCTTAGCCTCTACCCACTTCGTGAAGTAGTCAACTACTACCACTAAGAATCTTTTCTTTCCAGTCGCTGGCGAGAAGGGGCACAGTATGTTAATCCCCCATTATGCAAATGGCCACAAGCTGGTAAGGTATTTCAAGTCAGTAGTCAATTGGTGCAAGATGTTGGCATGTCGCTAACATTTGTCGCACTTTCGCACTAGCTCGATTGCATCCGCCTTCACTGTGGGCCAATAATACCCTTGTCGTAAGGCCTTTTGGGCAAGTGCCCTACCCCCTAGTGTCCTCTACAAAGTCTTTCATGAATCTCGTGTAACACTTGGTTCGCTTTAGCTTGGTGTAGGCAGCGTAGGTAGGGGAGTGTAAATGACCTTTTATATAGTTGCTCACCTACTATCATGTAGGGAGTTGCTTGTCATTCTATCCTTCGTGTCATGTTGCGTTCCTTGGGTAATATTCCATAGTGTAGATAATCAATGAGAAGACCTATCCAACTCGGTTCTATTGTCATCACTTGGACAACCTCTTCTACTACCCTTTCGATAGATGGGCGCGATAGGTCTTCTATGTAGAGTGTCCATTTCGTCGAATCGATTGCACTAGCCAACTTAGAGAGTGTGCTAGTCTTAGCGTTTTCTGATCTTGGGATCTATTAGATGTACCAAGAGTGGAAGCCATGTAGGAGTTCCCTTACCTTGGCCCAAGTAGGCTAACATGGTGGGCTCCCGAGCCTTGTACTCTCCATTCACTTGGTTGACCACGAGTTACAAGTCACTACATACTACAAGATGTTTAGCCCCAACTTCCTTTGCTAGTGATAGCTCGGCTATGAGTGCCTCGTACTCAGCTTCATTGTTCGAAGCTTGGAATAAGAACTGGAACGCATATTCTAGCTTTACTTCACTAGGTCCATAGAGGATTAACCCAACTCTATTTCTTCTTTGGTTGGATAAGCCGTCCAAGGTCGGGCTCCTCGTCCAAGGTGTGGAGTATCCAAGGCTCCTCATCCCAGGTCAAGCTCTCCCAAGCTGGAGCAGGTGCCATGCTGGTTGAAGCCTCCGAAGTGGTTGCTAGCTCGACAACTTCAAGGGTCAGTGAGCTAAAGGTGCACTTGGTAATGAAGTCAGTCAAGACATGTGCCTTGATTACTACACTCACAACCTGAGCAATGTCTGATCGAATGCACAATATGGCATACATGATGCTCCCTATGGCTGAGGCATAGGGAACCTCTCTCATGCCCTCAATCTCCTCGAGAGTCTTAGGAGATATACCTTTTGAGAGAGTGACTCCGTGTCTAAAAGGGACAAATCCCTTCTTGGAGTTCTCCATGTTGTATTTTTTGACAATCTTGTCAATGTAAGTAGATTGGGATAATCCTATTATCTTTTTCGATATTTCTCTATAGAGTCGAAGTCCCAAGATATAGGAGGTTTTTCCAAGATCTTTCATGGAGAATTGCTGTGAAAGCCATACCTTCACCGTAATAAACATTCCTACATCATTCCCAATGAGTAGAATGTCATCTACATATAGAACCAAGAATGTAACCTTATCTCCCACTGATTTCTTGTAAACATAGGGCTCATCCGGATTATGCTCAAAGTCAAACCGTTTGATGGTAGAGTCAAATTGGATGATCTGACTTCTTAAAGTTTGCTTAAGTCCGTAAATGGATTGGTTAAGTTTACACACCATTTGTTCTTAACCATAAGTCATAGGGAGTCTTAGGAATGTTTTTGGTTGGAACCCAGTTCAACACATATATATTAGTCTCCAATGCGTATCCCCAAAAGGATATAGGTAGTTCTGAGTGGACGAGAAGTGATTGGACCATGTCTAATAGAGTCTAATTTCTCCTCTCCAACACATCTTTTAATTGTGGTATAGTAGGAGGAGATAACTATGATACAATCCCATTGTCCTTTAGGTAGTCCCTGAATTCATCGGAGAGATATTCACCTCCTCGATCTAATCGAAGGTCCTTGATCTATCTCTCTAACTATTTCTCGACTTTTGTCTGAACTCCTTGAACTTTTCAAATGATTCAAACTTATGTCTCATTAGTTACACGTAACCATACCGAGAGTAATCGTCGGTGAAAGTTAAGAAATAACAGTGCTGGTTGTGTGTCCTAACATTCATGGGACCACATACATCAGTATGTATCAAGTCAAGTGTGCACGTAGATCATTCAGGCATACTTCCAAATGGCCATTTTGTCATCTTACCTTAAAGGCAATGTTCACAAGTTGAAAGATCTTCTATAGTTAGAAAATCCAAAGAAACATCATTTACCAATCTTGTGATACGATCTATACCGATATGGCCAAGTCGGTAATGCCACAGGCACGTAGGATTAACAGTATCACATGTTCTTTTCTTAGGGATAATTTTTTATGTAGTTTCATTTATGTTTGTTTTCAAAGAATGACGGATGACATAGAGACCATTCTCAAGTTCTCCATGAGTAAGAAATTTGTTATTCAATTTAATAGTAATCATATCACTAAATAGAATAGAATAACCATCATTGCAAAGTTTTGCAACCGAAATCAAATTTCTTCTTAGTGAGGGTACATAAAGATAATCTTTAAGTCTCATAGTGTCTTCTCTAAAAACTAAATCTATAGTTCCTATGGCTGTAGCTGCAATGGTTACAGAAGTCCCCAAGTAAAGGATCACCTCGTCATCACTCAGCCTTTTGTTTTCTTTGAATCCCTGCAATGTGTTACATGTAGGAGTAGAAGCCCCGGAGTCAATACACCAAGATGCAGAAGTGACCAACATATTGGTCTCTATGACAAGAGATTCGAAATTGCCTTCCTTGTTCTTGCTTTTCAAATATTGAGGATAGTTCTTCTTCCAGTGTCCAGTTTGTTTGCAAAAGTGACATGCATCCGATGCTTTGTCCTTCTTCTGCTTTTTTAGCTTGCCCGCTTTCTTCTAAGGCCTCTTCTTGTCCTTCCACTTTCTCTTGCCCGATTTACCACCTTCAACTAGCATGGCTATCGGTTTGTCCTTCTTAATTAGTTATTCAGCCCTTTGCAACATATTGTTGAGTTTCTGAAGGCTGACCTTTAGCTTATTCATGTTGTAATTCATGACAAATTAATTGAAGGAGGGAGGCAGAGAGTTAAGGATGGCATCGGTTTTAGTGTCTTCATCAAGCTAAGAACCAAGAGCCTCTAGTTCGTTAATGTACCCCACCATTTTCATGGTATGGTCATTTACCTGTTTGCTCTTGGTCATTTGTGTGGTCATCAACAACTTGAGGACCTTTTGATGGGCAGAACAATTATGCTCCTCGTACATTGTCTTCAGGCTATCTAGAATGTCTTTGGACACTTCGATCTTATCGAATTGTCTCTGAATCTAATTGTCCAAAGATGCTATGATAAAACACCGAGCAAGAGAATTCTTCTCCTCCCTTTCGTGATACTCTCTCCTACAAGCCTTAGAAGCCCTATCACCCGGACATTCCGAAGCAGGGTTCTTAGCAACCTTGTCCAATTTTTTGGACATCAAAACCAAGTTAAGGTTATGTTACCTGTCAACATAATTGGGTCCCTTAAGTTTGTTATCATCCAACAATTTGGTGAATTGTCTATTTGCCATTTCTGATAAAAGGCAACAGATATTAGTCCACGACCTAAAATTGATTCATGTTATCTACATAGAAAGGTCCTTTATCTATGTTCTATCTTCATTTATTCATCTTTGAGATTTCCCTCCTATCTCAATGATGGAAACATAATGCATGTCTCTGAAAATATGGGAAATCACATAGGTATACGGAACCAATTGTTTCAACTGCAAAACCCCACCACTTTCTGTGAAGGATCATATCCACCCATCCAATGAGTTTTCCCTTTGACCTCCATCAGACAAGGTTCATTGCCATTTTAGGTTAAACCCTTTTGTCTAGTAAGTGCTAACTTGTTAAATCGTGAACCCCAAGGTACCGTGAAAGAGTCTTCCATTTTAAGATAGGCCTCTCCACATCGGTCTATGATGCGCATATCATCTTATGAAGCAATCCAACCGACTGGACCAGTAAATGGATAGGCCAATTTTATTGTACATCTTCACCCACCGATTCAACCTGCCTTCATGCAAATGATAAAAGACCTTTAGAGAATTCATCATATGATATTCCCTATCACTTTCACTTATAATAATCTGGAGGGAATAAATTAAAACAGTCCCTAGGTCTAGTTTTGGTCATACCAAAGTGGCTCCCACTGACTTTCATAAAGTCATATTCAAATGGGCCCAAAATGGGCTAAGGTTCCGCGGGGTTCCTCTTGGGGAGAAACTGATCAGGGGGCCATTGAGAAGGGAGATCATCCAATGATCTGTGGACATCATGGCAATGATGTGCATTCAGCCATGGTGTTCACAGAGAGCCACATACTATTAAACATGGACCAAGCACTTATGGCCCATGTACAAATCACATTCATCACATCACAAACATTCACATAGGCAAAAATTGATCCAATCAATCAAAAGCTTCTAAAACCCTAATTAATTTAAGTTAACACACAATCAGCCCATTAAGGCCCATGAATTATCAAATAATATCGTCTAGGTATATGGGCTAAACTACAAAAAGCAGTTCGGCCCATATAGCATATATGTTGAAAATGGGCTGATGTTGCAGGAGTATGCATAGAAATCTGGTTGCTACCGGAGTATGCATTCATGAAACTCAACAGATCGAACCCTGAGGTCGCATCTACCAAGTGGTTAATTCACGGGAGAGGGAAGCTATCTTTCGGGCTCGGTTCAGGTTGGTATAGTCAATGCATATGTGCCACTTGCTGTTGGCCTTCTTTACAAGTACTGGATTTGCAATCCAGCTCAGGGTACTAGACTTCTCTAATGAAGTCCGTTGTGAGCAACTTCCTTACCTCCTCATCCACTACTTTCCATCTTTCTGGGGTGAGGTTCCTTTTCCTCTGTCGGACTAGTCTAATTGAGGGGTCAACATTTAATTTATAAGTTATTATTTTAGGGTCTATGTCGGGCATTTCTACTGTTGACCAAGCAAAAACATCTAAGTTATTAAATAAAAAGCTTACCAGGTTGGAGCGCACTAGTTCAGTTAGGTGAGCCCCTATCTGTACCGTCTTCTCTGACACGGTCTTTGAGACCACACTTGGATGGTATCTTCCATGGGTTGAGCTTGCTCGTCTATGTTCACAGGTGGAAGCTCCAGGTTAATGTCGATAGAAATCTTGCCTTTTGCCTTCAGGACTGCTACATAAAACTTGCGAGACTCTAGCTGGTCACCTCGCATAACTCCGATACCTCCAATAGTGGAGAACTTTACAACCAGATTGTAGGTTGATACTACCACCCAGAGGCATGCATAATAGGTTGGTCCAAGATGGCATTGTACAAGGAGGGTGTGGTGACCATTAAGAAGTCATGATCAAATCAAACTATGTTGGGAGGTGAGCTTGCCACAACTGGTACCCTCACCCGACCAAGGAGCCGGACTACTTCGCTGAAGCCGAGTAGGGGTACATCGGTTGGTTGTAAATCTTTTCTATCAAGCTCTGTGCGCTCAAACCCCTCCTGGAAAATGATGTCGGATGAGCTCCCTAAGTCGACTAGGATTCTCTTCACTTCAAAGTCATTAATTGTTAACCTTACCACCAAGGCGATGGCGTGTAGATACTATATTATGTGTGTGTCATCTTCCAAGAAATATATTACTTCTTCTCTTCTAGGTCATTTTAGTGGGTGGTCACTGTCGTGCTCTAGTTCTCGGACTGAAACCTTTCTTACTGAGGTAGTACATCCGGCCACTACTAACCCTCCAGTGATCATGCTGATGACCGTCAGACGACCACTCTTGCTACTGGCTTTTGGGAGCTGGGGCTCTTTCTTGTTCCCTGCTTGTCTTAGGTGCCTCCCTGCGTTATTTAGCAGGTTGGCCTTCTTTTGTCTCTCGTCACGAGTTGTTTAAGGTACCCACGGCGTATTAATTCCTCAATTTCATTCTTAAGGTTCCAAAAGTTCTTTGTGTCGTGAGCAACATCACAGTGGAAGTGACAGTATTTGTTAAGGTTCCTATTAGTTGGGTTGCCCTTCATCTTGGGCGGCCACTTTACATATTATGCCAATTTTATTGGCATTAGTATTTCACCCCTTTTTGCATTCAGGGGGGATATATGTTTTATTATACAATGGGGGAGTTTCAGATCGTCAGCCTGAACCAAAAATCCAATGAGGAGACTTGCTTTTCCTTCTAGGCAAGCTGCTTCACCGACTTCTCTTTGGTGACTTGCTTCTCCACTTTGACTTACTACTTCTTGCTTCTTCTTCTTGTTTTCTCTTTCTGAACAACTTTGACCGCGATCCTAAGGCTACTTCTGCTTTTATAAATTTATCTGCTACCGTGAGGAAATTTTCCATGGTAGCTATTTGGTTCAGTTCCATTTCCCAACATAGTTTGGGGTGATGTATGCTGTTCTTAGCCACGATGAGTTGTACTATTGGTTCTAAGTCTGGGATTTGCAAGCGTTCCATGTTAAATCTTTTAATATATTCTTGGAGTGTCTCATTAGGTCAATGTATGATGTTTAACAAGCAAGTTGTAGATTTTGAATTTTTTTGTTGGTTGCAAAATGGGTGATAAATGGGGTGGCAAGCTGGTTCTAGTTTTTTATGGAGCTAAGGGCCAACCCCAAGTGCCACAGCTGAGGTACATCTCGGAGAGTTGTAGGAAAGGCAATGCACATACTTGCATCATTGTCTTTGTAGAGCAGCATCAATGCTTGAAAGCTGTCAGCATGATCAATAGGGTTTGTCAAGCTGTTGTAGGTCTCAAAGCTAGTTGCCCTGAAATTCTTTGGCCTCAGGGCCTTGAGGACTTCAAGGGCAAGTGGTAATTCTCGAGCTATAGGGCACCCTGACAAGACGCCTACCTGGCTGGTTGCTTTACTTTCTTCCTTCTTGTCCATCATGCTCCAAGTCGGAGCATGTCGACTTTTCATCAAGGGACAATGAGCATGTCTTCTGCGCCTCCTTTTGGAGCCTTTAGAAGAACTAGCGGCCTCTATTCCAATGGGAGCAGTAGCTCAGTTTTCCATTGGAAGCTGATTCTGATTTTGGTTGGGAATTGCGTTCTCTACCAGAGGTTGGTTTTGTTGATCGGATTAGGAACCTGGTTGGAGACCTGGTTGTGGACCTAACTGGGGACTTGAGATAGGATCAGATTCTAGTTGTTATTCTAGTTTAGCTCGACATTTTGTTGTTGTTGTAGCTGGGGTGGTTGTGCCTATTGGTTCTGCTGTCAGGTGTGCTGGTGCTGCATTTGTTGTTGCCCCCCATCATGGTGGCAAACTTACTCTCCCAAAATCACATCTAGTCATTCATCTCTCGTATGCATTGCACTAGGTTGTAGAACTAGCATACGTTGACCCCAACGGGAGCCTTTGTGGGCTCAACCACGGGGGAGGAACGTTTACATGAGATGGCACGATAGTTGGTTCATGGTAGGCAGAACGCCTGGTGGAGTTAAAGGGACTTCTATCTGTCTAATGGTCACTAAGGGTACTTCTAGGATCATCCCGAGCTATTTATAGCCCCTAGTGACTTGGTTGTTATTGGAGGGTTGGTTGCTCGAGGATGCCATAGGTATTAATGTGTGATATTATGAAAAAATAATGAGAACTTAGCTTTTTTTATTGTTGTTCCCACAGATGGCGCCAATTGATGTAGCGCGATTTGGATGCTCTCACGTGTCTGGTGACTCAGATGCTGATTCAGATACTTGCCTTGTCAGGGGTCGAGCTGTTATGTTCTACAAGAGAGGTAGAATTAGAATGCCCTGGTTGTCTTTACCCAGGGTGGGCACTCCAATGCTTAAGTCAGAGAGTTGTTTAAGACTTCTTTAAGGGATAAGAGTTTGAGAGCTTAATCGCATGTACCTTCACTGGTAAAAATGAGGGTTTTATATAGAGGTGAGTGACCTAAGTCTCCTCACAATAGGTCTCATGTTCTTGTAGAGCCGTTTCCGCACACTCGTGAAAGTAATTACATCTGTTACATAATCTCCGTGGGGGTTACGATCCATCTGATTAACTCTGATACAGGCAATGCGGTAGGCTGGTCTAGCGGTCAATTCATTAGCACACCAGAGATCTCGGGCTGGTAACGTATCTATGAGACAAGTCAGTGGGCTTACCTTGCAGGTCACCACAGGTTCTTACAGCTTGACCGGTCTCTAAGGTAGGTCATCATATGTTGGGAGACCTATTAGCCCGGCCTGGCCGAGGTAGTAGAGGTCGGCCTGGGCGAGGTGTTTTAGGCCGACTTGCCAAGCTGGTTTGCCTACTCAGCGTCGAGGTGTTGCTTGAAGGCTACATGTCGTGATGTAATTCAGAGGACCAAATTACCCCTCATTAGTAACCATACGCTAAAAGGCCCAACTTTAACTTTCACGACCATATTTTTTTATTGGTATACTCTAATTTAATGTTTTTATTGATTCTTTTAATTCAAAAGTCAAAAAGGAATGTTTCAAATGATTATATAGTCTATTATGATATTATGATAGATCTCCTATTAAAATATAGTCATTAAATCAGCAATAACAAGACATAAAATTATGGAATGAATATCACCAATGGCAACTAACAAGATCAAATCAATAATTGGATACCATACATTACCCATAATAACATATATAGAAAAATTAGAAGAGAAAAATCCAAACAAAATAGATAAGTACCTATGGCTCAATTTGTGAAGAGTAAAAATACAAATATGTATAGTGCAAAACCTTGTATTTTGATTCTCAAACCTTGTATTTGCATCATAAATATTTATATTTATACGTTTCCCAAACTGAGCCTATATATAAATGAAAAATAAAATCTATTCCTATAAATTTAAGGATAAGTGGATTATTATAATATAATATGCAATTGGACTATAATACATATGTACATTGGTAATAGTAAAGTCAAGTTCAGGTTTCCCAATCACCCTAACGCAAATCAAAGTGAAGTTGAGTTGGCAAAAGGCAACCCTAATCAAACTCAAAGTGAAGCCGAGATGGCAAAAGTCAACCCAAATCGAATTCAAATGTAGTTGAGTTGGCAAAAATAAAACCTAATCTTAACCTAATTGTCATCCTAACCCAACCCAAGCCAACCATTACAGGTTTGGCTTGTGCTAACTCTATGCAAGTTGCAACCCTACCAAAATCCAAATTAAGTGCTTCTAATATTTCTACCAACGCATGTTAGCCAAATGTAGGATAATCACGAAGGGGCCACTTGGAGGGCAATCTATTTGAATGCACATTACTTATTTGACTCTTCCCATAATTAACTAATGTGTTTTACACACAATAATTCCATTATCTATCTACTTATCCTTCTCATAGTTGTTTCTTCATTTTCTTTCCATTTTCTCTTATGAGATTTAAAAAAAAAAAAGGTTTGGCTTGTCTTTCTCATAAGAAGAGAATACTAATGTGGTGTCTGTTTGCATTAACAGATCTCTAAGATTTGAAAAATGTTACTTTTATAGGTTGTAAATTGTTTGATACAACCTAGTCTGGTCATTTAATTTTAAGGGTAAATTTCTGAAACCTCCCCTAAAGTTTTTGACTGTTTGTTGAAACCTTCCTTGAAGTTTGGTAAGTGCAATCACCTCCCTCGAACTTTTTGATATAGTTTCAAATGGACCTCTCTGTTAAAATTTTCTAATAAAATCCACAAAAATGTCCAAAATACCCATACAATTACTATTGAGTAAAGTTTTTATAGAAAATGAATACAAACTCTATGAACAACAGAAAAAAAAAAGAATTTAAAATTGCAACTTTACCTTTTATCGATTGATATGAAGTACAAATTTAGAAAATAAATCATTTTTAGAAAAGAGATTGGAAGGGTTTGGGGTAGTCATTCATATGAAGACAAAATTTGGAAAATAAATATTTTTGTTTAAAGTATTTGCATGGGTATTTTAGACATTTTCATGCTTCCTTTAAAGGATTTTAACAAGAGGGGGTCTACTTTAGGGGTGGCCACGAGCCAAGCTTCTCACAAGCTATTCAAGTTTGTCTCGACTTGGTTTAAACCAAACTTCAAACTGAGCTAGAGCCCAATAAATAGGCTCATTTGCTAATCAAGCCAAGCTTAAACCCAATGAAGCTCGATTCGTGAGCCTGTTAGTATCCAATTTTTTATTGGTCCCTTCACCTTACCTCTTTGTACCTTACTTTTAGACCTCAAAACTTGGAAATACAACCAAATCAAATTGAGACTTTACAAAACCAAAATTCCCTCTTTTGACACAATCCATGGAACAAATGAAAACCTTGAAATGGTTTTGGTCACGCGTCCACCGTTCATCATTCATCACCCTCAAATTTAGGGAACTAAATTAGTCACATGTCCATCGTTCATCACGCCAACTTCATTGCTAATAGCTCTGGTCCAGTGATCCATCATTTCAAGATTACTAGGATATATCAACTAGTGAATCCCACTACAAGTCTAGAACGATCAACCTTAAAAGTGTCAAGATTTCATTCTGACGGCCTTGCACAACTAGAATTAGAAAACCTAGATTAACTATTTCTTTTTTAGATCAGAACCATCAACTTGACTCCTCACCTTAATTCGTGCCTACCCACCAAATTCCATCCCAAAATTCCCCTGTTTGACCCACCATCAAGCCTAGATCATATTTCAACAAATTCCATCGATTATAGCTTATCATCCATCATCCAAAATTTATTTAACAAATAAAACCTCACCACTATGTTTGGAAATCCAAAAATCCCTGACACATCAAATTTCACAACCAAACTCCTCCATTTGACTGTTAAAAAAGTGAGATTCCATTTCGAACTTTCTCGCTAACTGATAAACCATTTACCCAAACTAAATCTGCCAATCTACACCTATGATAAAAAATCCATCACTTCCATCAGATTCAATATGTTCAAAATTTCCTACCCACCAAATTTCATCTCAAAATTCCCTCATTTGACCCTTCATCAAACAAAGATTATATTTCAGCAAATATCATTGATCTGGACTTGTTAGCCATAGATCTCCAATATTTCGACCCTATTTGACCAATCAAATCTCGTCACTATGTTCATAGACCCAAAAAACCCCCAATACGACAAATTTCATAACCTACTTCACCTGTTTGACCATTAAACTATAAATATACCACTTCGACACATTAGATTAAATTGTCACATCATTTATGCCAACTTGAAACCACAAAAGGGTAATGGTTGATGTCAAACTCATTCTTGACCTGTTTAAACACTTGGACCAATGAAATTGAGCCTAATAGGCTTAAAAAGTTCAAAATACCAAAGTCACCCCCACTTAAAGTTGAGAAAAGGCAAAATCACATTTAAAAATTCATCAAATTTACATTTTCTACCACTAATAGCCCTAAATACGAGATTACCACGACAAACATGCCCCAAGCTCCCATTGGACACAAAAAACCTATGAAAATCATCTTTAAATCGAAGAAAACCTATCACCAAAGAGGAAAATTTGACTGAATACCATTTTCTTTGAAAAATCCTTGCCTATTCTCTTCTAAAAAAAGTCACTATTGAATCCCAAGCACTATAGCTGAATGAGTTTTAGACCTATCTCCCTCCCTTTTCTATATAAATATAGGACCAGCTCAAGCTTGAAGGGAGAAGAGGGGAAGGGAGAAGAGAGCATTTTCCCAGCCTTTATATTGCCTTTCTTTCACCCGAAATCCCGAAGTACTCTGAACCATAGATTTTAAACTCAGCTCCCATCTTTTCAAGCAGAAGTTTTTGCAACTTGAAGCACTCCTTAGCTTAAGAACCAATTCAAACTTCATTCTAACTCATCCCCATTTGATACAAAACTTTTGACAATGTCATATATGAGAAGTGAGCCTCTCACCCCATCTATATCTCGAGTTTGTGTTTTTTGGGTTGCTTGAAATTCTGAGGGATTGGAGAACCATTGTTCTTGACTTATTCTGGATTGAGAATAGAGGCAAAGAGGTGAGGGTCTTAGAGAAATCAGTACCTAAGACCCGATAACATCACCTCAAAATCGATCTTAAGAGAAGTTATGAGCATGTTTCTCCAAATTTCAAAAATCCCAACAACCATTTCTGTTGTTTTTCGTATGAAATAGAGCCTAAAAAACCCTTGTATCAGGCTGCTATAATAGATTGGAGAAAGGGGTACCTAACACCTTCCCTTTCCTAATCCTTGGAATCCAAAATCTCTTTGTTATGTGCCTTTCCAAGGGAAGAACAGAGCCACTATCAAAGCAAGTAAATCGATTTTCTATGCTGAAAATGAGGGCCCATTTCCACTGAAAAAATGGGTGGCAACTCCATTACTTTGAGTTCACCATGTGCTTCCCGGAGCTCACTTAGCCTAGTATAATAAATGAATAATTTATATTATATACATACATACATACATACATACATACATACATATATAAATACATATAATAAATCATTTTTATTATATATATAATAATAATTTTTATATATAATATTTTTTTATGTATAATAGTAAATAATTTTTATAATTCTTATTTTTTTGTATGTAAAATAAAATTAATTTTTGTATGTAAAATCAATATGTATAACTTTTAGTTTTTAGAAAAAAGCTTAGCTTGTATTTTAGCTCAAGTCGAGCTCGAGCTTGAGCCTAACAATATTTTTGTGAGGCAAGCTCGAATATCCAAGTATTCAACTTAGATTGAACCCACCCCTAGTCTACTTGCAACTATGTCAAAAAGTTCAAGGGAGGTGATTACAATTGCTAAAGTAAAGGGGAGGTTTCAATAACAACCAGAAACTTTAGGGGAGGTTTTAGCAATTTACCCAAATTAGTAACTCAAATGCCCATTCGCTAGATGGAATCTATTTGAATGTACGTTACTTATTTGATTCATCCGATCATTAACTAATGTATTATTTCATACACAATAAAATCTATTATTTATGCAATTATCCTTCTCATGGGCGTTTCTTCATTTTCTTGAAAAGGACAAGATAAAAAAGGCAAGGCCTTTTTATTAGAAGATTTGAGTTAGAGAATACTAAAGTGGTATTTATTTGCATTGAATAAACCTCTAGCTTTAAGGAATGAAAAAAAAAACAACTTTTTAGAGGTTCCAAATTGTTTCATACAACTTTTGAGTATAACCTCTTAATTCTAAAGATTTTTTTTCCAGCTACTTAGGCCCCATTTGGCATTGCTCCCACCCGTTCTTATTCCTGAAGAAATAATTATTTTGGAATAAGAAATTTGTTTCTTGCTCCTCAGGAGGCTCCATTCGTTGGACAACAATCTATTTAAATGTATGTTGCTCATTTGATTCATCTCATCATTAAGTAATGTATTTCATAACAATAAATTCCATTATTTATGAAATTATCTTTTCATGGCCATTTCTTCATTTTCTATTTTCTTCTTGTTTTCTTTTAACAAGGACAAAAAAAAAAGACAAGTCATTTTTTTAGAAGACTTGAATAAGAGAATACTAAGGTGGTGTTTGTTTGCACTGAATAGACCTCTAAGATCTGATAAAAGCAACTTTTTATAGACTCATTGTTGAATGTAATCTATACTACTTATGAAAGTGTGAATGAGGAGGTATTGGCTTTTGGAAATTTTTTTTACTGAAATATCCCTCCTCTTGAATTTAGTTCATCTCCATTGAAAGGGCAAAAAATATAATTAAAAGAATACCATTAAGTACATTCAATTACCTCTCATTAAGTCTCACATTTAAGTCAATAAATAAATCACATTCTCTTTCATTGAATCCAATATTTATACTTTTGTTTATCATCATTAAATCCCACTAATAAATCCATACACAATAATTATTAATAGAATGAAATTTTATATTTTTAAAATAAAAATAGAAATAAAATCATATTTTTCATCTAGGTGGTGGGTAAGTAGTTCAACCATTTGGGTCAAATGGATAACTTCATGATATTATAAATAAATAATACAAATTTAGAAATATAAAAAATACTTTTGTTTATCATCATTAAATTCCACTAATAAATCTGTACATAATAATTATTAATAAAATGATATTTTATAGTTTTAAAATAAACCTAGAAAAGAAATCATATTTTCCATCTAGGTCATGGGTAAGTACTTCAACCATTTGGGTCAAATGGATAATTTCATAATGTCATAAATAAAAAAATTTAGAAATATAAGAAATACAAAAAATATAGAAAAAAAACTTTGAAAATAAATTGGACACATTTCTATTATTATATATTTGTTAAGTTAAAAAATAACTATGATAAAATAGACATAATTTTATTAACGATGGGCATTAAATATACAAATTTAAACTGATAGAAAATTAAACTGTCTTCCTATATCTATACTACTATAAAAAGTACAAATAGTCTTTAAAATTTATGGATTTTTTTACTAAAATACTCCATTTTTAAAATATGGTCCCTTTGTTATGAGGGTAGAAATGTAATTTGAATATTATTATTCAATACACTCAATTCCTTCTCATTAAATCTCAGATTTAAGGTGTTAACTCCCATCCACCCTCAATGAGTCATATATTTAAAGCATTAATTTATTCCCATTACTAAATTTCACTAATTCACCCTGGCCAAAATACTCCCTTTTTGAAATATGGTCCCTTTGTTGTGAAGCTAGAAAATGTAATTTGAATATTATTATTCAATACATTCAATTCCTTCTCATTAAATATCATATTTAAGGTATTAACTCACATTCACCCTCATTGAATCATATATTTAATGCATTAATTTATTCTCATCACTAAATTCCACTAATTAAATCCATACGTAATAAATTAAGAATTCAAATAGCATAAAAACTAAGACTTTTAAAATCTACATGGAAAAAGATTTTTCATCTAGGTGGTGGTAAGAAATTAAACCATTTTGGGTCAAATGGGCAAATTCATGTTGCCACAATTAAACAATAAAAATTGAAAAATAGATAAAATGCAAAAAGAAATATAGAAATTAAAGAAAATTTTGGAAATATTTTTAATATCATATATTTGACGTATTAAACAATAATAAGGGTGTGGAACTTTATTTTTCACTAAACTACCCCTATATTTGAATTTAGTCCCACTTTAATTGTGAGGGGTCAATTGGGTGCATCCATGATTTCATATTTATATATTAAAATATTTAAAATAAAAATAAATTCACAAAATAAAAAATGTAGAAAAAATGAGCCATTACTTTGATATTTTATATTAATCATATTAAATTGTCATAAAGAAGAATTCTTTTTTTATAATGGAATACAAATTTTAAAACCAACCAAAAAATGAAATTTATTTTCTATTTGGTCAGAGTCAATAGTTCAACTTTTAGGTCAATTGTGTCAATATTTGATGTCATAATTAAATAATAAAAATTAAGAAAAATATAAAATGAAAAATACATAATTTTTTCAATAAAAACATTTGGGCACATCTCTAATATTGTATATTTATCACATTAAACAAAAAAAAAGTGTGATAAATAAGAATTATTTTTGTACATATGGAAATATTAAAATTGTAAAAAATGTAATTTGAACTATTATTTTTCACCTCATTCAAATCCCTCTCATTAAGTCATATATTTGAGGTGCTAATGCCCATTCTCATTAACTCTTATATTTAAGTTATTTTTTACCAATAAATGCTACTGATAAGATATATGTCCAATACTTTTAAGAACACAAAACCATAATTCATGTGATGACTAAGAAATTCAACCATCCAAATCAAATTGATCAACCCATGAAGCCATAGTTGGATAATAAAATTTTTATATAAAAAATAAATATAGAAATTACAAAAATATAGAAAAAATTAGAAACATTTATGATATTTTTATTAAGAAAATTAAAAATTATGAATAATAAACAAGAATTATTTTTATCGATGATGAAAATGAAATACATAATCTAAAATTGGCCAAAAGTGAAATTATTTTCCTGTTGGACAGAGATCAATAGTTCAACTTTTGGGTCAAATGTGTTAACCTTTAATGTCATAATTAAATAATAAAAATTAATAAAATATAAAAACACAAAAAATGAAAAAAGTAGATAAGTTTTACAAAAAAAAGAACAATTGGGCACATGTATAATATCATATATCTATCATATTAAACAAAGTTTGTGTTCACACATAACATAAAAAAATTACAAAAAAAAATTGAACACATCTATAATTCTATATTTATACTACTACTAAAAAGATGAATAAGATTGTAGAACTTTCTTTTGACTAAAATTATGCCATTTTTTGAATTCAATCTCTATTTAATTGCAAGGTTTAAAATGTAATTTTAATTAATTCTTTTCACATCATTCAGTTCCCTCTCTTTAAATCTTACATTTTTTGATAAATGAACAAAAATAAATACACTACGAAGATAAAACATTACAAAAAGAAGAGTCCAACCAAGCAGATAGGCCTGTCAACGATACCTAAAACTTTGCAGCCCAATATGAGGTGTTTACATAATAGATTTGGATTTTGTAATATGAATTCCATTAATTATAAAAAAAACAAAAAAAATGATATTTATAAAAAAATGGATACATTATTACTATCATTATGATCATCTAGAATTACCACGTGCAAAGCACGTGCATACTTACTAGTTTACTTAAATGTACGTTACTTGATGGATTCAACTCATCATTAACTAATGTGTTTTGTAAACAATAAATTCCATTATTTCTGCAGTTATCCTTCTTATGGCCGTTTCTTATTTTTTGTTTTGTTTTTTCTGAGAAGGACAAGGAAAAAGGCATGGCTTTTTAGTAAAGGAATTGAGTTAGAGTATGCTAATTTTGGTGTTTGTTTGCACTAAGTAAACTTCTAAGGTCTAAAAAAAATCAAATTTTAAAGGTTCTAGATTGTTTGATACAACCTCTAAATCTAGCATCTTAATTTTTAAGATTTTCCTTAGCAACTTAGAAAGGCCCATCCACCGGATGGAAATCCATTATTTATGTAGTTATTTTTTACATGGTCTTTTTTTTCATTTTCATTTCAGTTTTTTTTTAACTTTAGAAAAGGACAAAGAAAAAATAAGGCTTTTTATTAGAAGAATTGGGTCAGAGAATACTAAGGTGGTATTTTTTGCATTTTTAAATGTCATAAATTGTTCAATACAACCTCTAAGTTTAATTTTAATTATTTCTCTTAGTAACTTAAAGGCCCATTTCCTAAATGGCAATCTATCTAAATGCATGTTACTTATTTGATTCATCCCATCATTAACTAATGTGTTTCATAAACAATAAATTCCATTATTTATGAAGTTATCCTTTTTATGGCCATTTCTTATTTTTTGTTTTTTTTTTATGAGAAGGACAAGGAAAAAGGCATGACTTTTTATTAGAAGATTTTAGTTAGAATATACTAAATTTGGTGTTTGTTTGCACTAAATAGACCTCTAGAGTCATGGGAAAAAAAAAAACAAATTTTCAAAGGTTCTAGATTGTTTGATACAACCTCTAAATCTAGTGTCTTAGTTTTTAAGGTTCTCCCTTAGCAATTTAGAGGCCCATCCACTGGATTGCAATCTATTATTTATATGCACAATACTTATTTTATTCATCCCATTATTAACCAATATGTTTCATACACAATAAATTCCATTATTTGTGAAATTATCTTTAACATGGTCATATTTTCATTTTTATTTTTACTTTTTTTTCCTTTTGAAAATGACAAAGAAAAACAAGGCTTTTTTATTAGAAGCATTGAGTGAGAGAATACTAAGGTGGTGTTTTTGCATTTTTAAATGTCATAGATTGTTTAATACAAGCTCTAAGTTTGGCATATTAATTTTAAATATTTCTCTTAATAACTTAAAGGCTCATCTTCTAGATGGCAATCTATTTAAATGCACGTTACTTATTTGATTTATCTCATCATTAATTTACTAATGTGTTTCATAAACAATAAATTCCATTATTTAGGCAATTATTCTTTTTAGACCATTTCTTATTTTTTGTTTTTTTTTTTATGAAAAGGACAAAAGGCATGGGCTTATTGTTTCATAAACAATAAATTCCAAGGTTCTGTTAACTAAACCATGGGCAATTTTTTCAAACCGAACATATACTACCAGTTTTTCCATTTCTTCAAACCGGTACCATCGGTTAACTGGTCCACCAGTTTCGGTTTTTTACTAGTTCGGTTCTTTGGTTTTTTTGGTTTTTTATATTTATAATATATATTATATAAATATATGTATAATATTATATTATAATAAATGATATTATAAATGATAAATAATATATTATTTAAATATTTTATAAATATATAATATATTTATAAATAGATTATTATAAATATAATATATGTATATATTTATATATATAATGAATAAATATTTATATATAATATAGAAAATATGTGACATATATTAAAAATATATATAATATATACATATATATACTGGTCAGATCAGTTAATCGCCATTTTTTTGTAGGTTAACCAAAAATCGAACTGATGGATTCGGTTAACTGCATTTTGCGGTTCGGTTCAGTTTTTTGGTTTTTCATGGACACCTCCAAGTTCTAGATTGTTTGATAAAACCTCTAAATCTAGCATCTTAATTCTTAAGATTCTCTCTTAGCAATTTAGAGGCCCATCCACTAGATGGCAATCTATTGTTTATATACACATTACTTATTTGATTCACCCCATTATTAACTAATGTCTTTCATACACAATAAACTCCATTATGTGTGTAGTAGTTATCTTTAACATAGACATATTTTCATTTTCATTTCTGTTTTTTCCTTTTGAAAAGGACAAAGAAAAAACAAGGCTTTTTATTAGAAGAATTGAGCAAGAGAATACTAAGGTGGTGTCTTTTGCATTTTTAAATGTCCTAGATTGTTTAATACAACCCCTAAGTTTGGCATCTTAATTTTAAATATTTCTCTTAGTAATTTAAATTTCATCTTCTAGATGGCAATCTATCTAAATGAGCGTTACTTATTTGATTCATCCCATCATTAACTAATGTGTTTCATAAACAATAAATTGCAGTATTTATGCAGTTATCCTTTTTATGGCCATTTCTTTTTTTTTTATGAGAAAAACAAGGAAAAAGGCATGGCTTTTTATTAGAAGATTTTACTTAGCATATACAAAATTTGGTGTTTTTTTTTTGGCACTAAATAGATCTCTAAGGTCTAAAAAAAGCATTTTTTAAAGGTTTTAGACTGTTTGATACAACCTCTAAATCTGTCATCTTAATTTTTAAGATTTCCCTTGGCAATTTAGAGACCCATCCACTAGATGGCAATCTATTATTTATATGCACATTACTTATTTGATTCGTCCCATTATTAACTAATGCATTTCATACATAATAAATTTCATTATTTATGCAATTATTCTTCACATGGTCATTTTTTTTTTCATTTTCATTTTTTTTTTTACTTTTGAAAAGGAGAAAGAAAAAAAATAAGGATTTTTATTAGGAGAATTGAGTCGGTGAATACTAAGGTGGTATTTGTTTACATTTTTAGAGGTCCTAGCTGTTTAATACAACCTCTAAGTTTGGCATCTTAATTTTAAAGATTTCTCTTAGCAACTTAAAAGCCCATCCACTAGATGGCAATCTATCAAAATGTATGTTACTTATTTGATTCACTCCATCAATAACCAATGTGTTTCATACAAAATAAATTCCATTATTTATGTAGGATAATGCAGCTCTCCTTCTCATGGCTATTTCTTCATTTTCTTTTTCTTTTTTCTTATGAAATGGACAAGAAAAAAAGGCAAGGCTTTTTATTAGAAGATTTTAGTCAAAGAATACTAAGGTTGTGTTTGTTTGCACTTAATAGACTTCTAAAGTCTGATAAATGCAATTTTTAAAGGTTCCACACTATTTGATATAACCTCTAAGCTTGGCCATTCAATTTTAAAGATTTATTTTAGCAACTTAGAGGCCCATCCACCTCTTACCACACTAAGAGGTGTTTTCAACTTTTTGTTCCACAAGTGACTCACTCGGATCTTAATATGACAAAAAAGCTATTCTTACCTAAAACCTTACCTCTCTAACACTAAGGCTCCATTTGGTTTGTGAGATGTCATGAGATGGGATGAGAAAAAGGTGGGATTTCAAATCTCTATTATTGGGATGTGGAATTCCATCGAAATGGTGGGAAACAAGTGGTAAGGGAGGGGAAACTTGTTTAACACAAAAATTCCTTCTTTGTAGTATTTTTAAGAGTTAATATTAGACCCATGAGCCATTAATGAATCATTAATTATTTAATAAAATACTAATAAAAATTTCAATTAAATTAACACTTTAATTAAAAGAAATAAGTAATACAAAATATTAACCAATTAAAAATAATTTATTAGTTAATTAAAACTATTATTAAAGTATTAAAATTATTAATTATTATAAAGTAAAATTTTAATAATAAAATATCAACTAAGAAAATTTAAAATATTAGATCTTAATTAATAAATAATTAATCAGTTTTTAATATTAATTAATTAACTAATTAAATATGAAATAAATTAATAAAAATATTTACAATTAATAATAAAATATACAATAGGAAATAGTGTTACTAATTACCTAATCAATTAATAAATGTTATTGGAATTGATTTTCCCACTATTTTCCCTTGTATGACCAAACAATGGGAGGTAAAAAAATTCCATCCATTTTTCCTTTATCATCCTATCCCATCCCATTTTTTCTCATCCCACCAAAATCTTCTCTCCAACCAAACACAATTTAATTTATCTTTTTTACTTCTCTTTGTTTGGTGGAATTGGTGCTTCTAGTGAACCATTTTCTTCCTAATTTTCTTTTCTATGTACAATAGGAATTCATAAATTTTATAGGGATAAATAATGTAAAGCAATTTGTTTTTAGATAATCAAACAATTCAAACTCACAAGACAGAAAAAAGCAACAAAGCAATCAGAGTATGAAAAAACACACTCAAATAATTTTTGCTTTGTTAAAGATTTGGAGTTCAATTTTACCAAACGCCATCTAGGCTTGATCTGTTACAGGGCATCGGATTAATTGGTCCACATTGACCCTAACCCAACTTAATTGGATTTTCATCGGACCAGACCCGTTTGAATTCACACATATATGAACTATTTCTCGGACAATATCCGATCGGATTGGCGTGGCCCGGTTTGGCTTGAGTAAAGCCCGTACCAAACCCGACATGCTGAGATCCATCAGTGCATGCGGGAATTACCAAAAAAGAAAACAATGCATACGGGAAAAGAACGATGCATTAGGGGCATTTTAGTCAATTAAGCGCCGGTATCTTCATTTTTCTGCCCGTACGCCTGATTACGTGTTATTCGAGTTCCGCTAGTACAGCCCCGGTCCATAGAGTTGATCGAGTCACTCGAGTCCCACCTTTCTCTCTCTAGATCCCTCTCTCATGTATCTTTCTCTCTCCAAACCCGCGGAAACTCTCTCCGACTCTCCCACACTCTCTCTCTCTCTCTCTCTCTCCTCTGTACATGCGTTACCAACAGGCTGGGAGGAAGTGAGGAAGAAACAATTAATAAAGCTATCTCCTTCCTCTAAGCTCTGATAGCTGGTAGTCTCTCCTTTGCTCTCTCTCCTATTTTCGCTCTCTTCTCGCCATTTCTCACTTTAGGGTTTTTCTCTAAAGCAACTCCTCTCCTTTTCTCGCCCATCACACATCAAACCCTCTCTCTCTCTCTCTCTCTCCTCTTCACCTCTGGTTCTTTATTTTGATTCTTGTTTTTTCTATTAGTAATTTTGGTGTTTGAGTTCAGGATCTGGTTGTGCTTTCGTGCTTCCATTTTTTGGGTAACGTGAATCTTCGGGTAAGATAATTCTCAGATGTAGGATCTGCTGTGCAAATTAATATTTTGAGGGTTTGAACTTTTCCCTTTTTCCTAGCTCTGAATGTTTATCAGCTAGGTCTTTTTTTTCGTGTTGATTTTTCTGAGCTGAATTATTAGGGTTTGGGTTTCATTTGGGAAATCGGATTTGGTGCTCGCAAAATTGTGCTCACAGCGCTCTCACAGGGGAGATATTCCCAATACACGGCTGAAAAACGGTGTGAGCATAATTTTGTAAGGACCGAATCCGCCCTCTTCATTTGGAGCGTTGGTGTTATTTTCAGTTTATTTATATTTTACCATTTTGCCATTGTTTTTCGAGTGATAGCTTGTTCTGAGGTGGATTTGGGTACAATAGCTGGATTTCTGGATTTGTTTGGGGTTTTTCGTATTCTAGGCGTTCTTACAGAAGACTTATATTCTTCAATTGGTACCTTTTTCTTTTTCGATTGAGTCCTCCTAATTGCTACTCTGATAATTTTGAATACCAAGTTTGGTTTTTCTCTGTTACCATATCTCTATGGGTTGTCTGGGGACGATCGGGCTTTTGATGGCACTGGTATCTTCTTTTTTTCTATTTTGCCTCTTTTCTTTCCCTTTTCCAGGATTTCTGGTTCGGGAACGCCGAGAATGGGATGGCAGTAAGTAGTCTTGAATTAATCATTTGCTCTAAAGACTACGAGTGTTTTGAAATAGGTTTGTTTTACTCTAGATTTCCATGAATCTAGTTTCTTTCTTCAATGGGCTGCTAGCGCTGAGGAACTATCAATTGAGCTTGACCATTTTCAAAAAATAAAAAATAAAAAAATCAATTGAGCTTGACATGAACTATTGTCAGTAACTACTTTTTCTTTTCTTGGATCTGTCAATTTAGGTTTCTCATAAATTTGGGATTGATTAAATAATCAAGATTGGTTCCTCCGTTTTTCTGAAGTTTTATTGTTATGGATGTGTTTTCCACTGCCGGATTTTAATGTTTTGAATTTGAGATATCTAATTGTTTTCCCCAACTATGATAAATATCTTCCTTTTCTGATGTCCTTAATGTTCAAGTTCTTGAGCTCATTCTCACTAAATGCAGGATCAGGTGAATCCATATTAAGATGAGCCGATCAACTAATGATAGCGAAGAAAGTATGCTCTCAAAGGATCAGATTGATTCACCATCTATTGATGACAGTAGCTGTGGGAGAGCTATGGGTGGAGGGGTTGTTCTGAAGAAAGGGCCATGGACATCAGCGGAAGATGCAATTTTGGTGGACTATGTTAAGAAGCATGGTGAAGGAAATTGGAATGCTGTCCAAAAGCATTCAGGGCTTTTTAGATGTGGGAAAAGTTGTCGTTTACGCTGGGCAAATCATCTAAGGCCGAACTTGAAGAAGGGTGCTTTCAGTCAAGAAGAAGAGCGAATGATAATCGAACTCCATGCAAAGATGGGGAACAAATGGGCTCGGATGGCTGCACATGTATGTATATATGTATCTTGTCTCCTTTTGTTGATACTACATAATATTTCAATTCCCTGCTAATTATATATATACACACACCCACACAAAACTGTTGCACCTAATGTTCCATATTTTATCAATAAACTTAATTTATTAAAAATTATCTATTTCACTGGATTAAAAGGCCACCACCCAATGTTGGCCCTAGTTATTTGGGGTCTTTGTAGGGCTGGAGTGGATATGAACCTAACCTCTGCCATTTATTTATTTTTTTTTTTTTGGGGGGGTGGGGGGTGGGGGGTGGGGGTGGGGGACAAAGTGGAATCTCATGCTCGTACCCACATTCTCACACTTGTCAGTTTCTCAGTTTTACCTCTAACCAAGCAATGGCCCCTATCTGGGCTATCCTCACAACTATGAAGTTAACATCCTCTGCAATGGACAATCTTCCTTTAGTTTTCCTATCTTCCCATTTTTTTATTTTCATATCTATGTTTGTGAGAGGCATGTCTAGTGAGGCTGTGATTGATGCATTGCCAACAATGGAGCTTTAGATGCCTGCATAAAGTGCCCTTCATATGTCTATCAAAATCAGGATGTCTAGACTCTAGAGGTATCCTTATATTAGTCATAACATGTTTTTTTTTTTTTTTATTGGAAAATTCCTATAGACCTTTTTCTTTAAGCAGATGCCATATTTATTGGTTGTGTTTTGAAAAATCTATGATGCTGAAAGATATGATACCGGAAAGGATTTGACTAATCAAAACCCCAAGAATTTTGATGAAAACTCACCTGATTGGTTACCACTTTTATGATGCCAGTTGATTGGTTATAAGTTTTTCCAATATCATGTCTTTCTGGCATCATGGTTGTACCCTATTTTTGTTCTCTTTTCATAAGTAAATGTAGAACTATGTCTACTGTATCTTATGGGATGTTTGAATTTTCTTCTTATTATGTAGTTTGATCATATTTTTCAAGGGGGCAATGCCTTGGTGGGCACCTAGGCAATAAGGTGCCAATGAAGCGTTGTCTCACTTAAGCACCTAGCTATTTTGTGCATGGCGATATAAAATATTTTAATATTCTTTATATTTTGATGATATAATAATAAAATAGACATTATACACTAAATTATTCATTTTGTGACTTTATATACTAGTTTCTTTTTACTATCTCTTATTTGTTAGGGTTCAGTCAACACACATGTTGTATGCGCTATCTTTAAAATCTTCTTCCACTCTTCATTATTCCTGGGACAAAAACAGGGGTTCAGTCCTATTTTCTGATTTTGTTTTCTTTCTTCTTTCTCTTCTAATGTATATGTTGATTTTCTATTTTTTAAAATGAAATTTAACGTGGTTTTTTTGATAATTACTACTGAAAGATGATTGCTGGTTGCTATGAAACCTAGGGAATTGCCCTAGGATTCATAGCTTTTATTTAACAAAAAAGTCACCTAGTTAACAAGACTCCCCTCTCATGCCTAGCCTTGCCTTGAAACTGAGTTTGATGTAACTTTATATGCTACCATAAATTTGTAAAGAACAAGATGCTTATTTTGTGTGTGTTTGTGTTGGGTTGGGGGGGGGGGGGTACTAAAGCTTGTGATGGGTTGACTCGTAAGTCAGTTTTGAGATAGGAATCTGTTTTTTGAATGTATTAACTTCCCCCCTTTTTGGATTGCTGTAAAATTTCCAATGGAAGTATAACATAAATAAGGAACATCTCAAATCAAATGATCAAAAATTAAAGAACAAACTTGCGCATGGAACAGCCTTCTTGACACTAAGCTGTATCAGGTCATTGGTAGCCACCCTTTGCAAAAGGTTCAGCTGCAAACATGAAACACTACCATTTAGAATCCCTGAATCTTTGAATCCAAAGTTAAACCATGTTTTGGGCTATTTATTAGCCTAATTTTAGGCATTTTTAAGCCTAGGATAGACCATATGTCTTCAGTAACTTGTACAAATACTTCAAAGCAATACAGTATGAACTTTGTGAATCCATCCAAAATGAAATGTTTATTTGCTATAAATTCTCTCTTGTTTTCTTGTTTCCATATTCTTGTTTCTGTCTGGTCCTTTATTGATTTCCTGGGATTCTGTTCTCTTTCTTGCTAGTTGCCTGGACGTACAGATAATGAGATAAAGAACTACTGGAATACCCGAATCAAGAGACGACAACGAGCTGGCTTACCACTTTATCCTCCTGAGGTGTGTCTGCAAGCATTGAATGAGAGCCGGCAAACTCAGAACTCAGTTGAAATCAATAGTGTGGATAAACGGCACCATGATCTCTTGCAAGGAAACAGTTATGAGATTCCCGATGTCATTTTTGACAATTTCAAGGCAACCCAAGGGGCTTTATCTTATCCATCAGCACTTCCCAACATTTCTACTAGCAACATGCTGACACAGAATCTGGTTTCGTCCCAGAATTACAGTTTCATGCCTCCCATAATGCATCACACCAAACAGCTTCGAGAATCAGAGGGGTTGTTTCCTGGTTTGAATGGTAACGTAACCAGTGCACTCCCACCATTTGACCAGTTTCAGGGTGATAATTGTGAGAAAATACATCGGCCATTTGGGTTGTCTTTTCCATATGATCCTGACCCCAATGCCAAGGATCCACCTCATTTTGGTAGCCATGCCCTTACAAATGGCAATTTCTCTGCTTCTAAGCCCATTCCAGGGGCTGTGAAGTTGGAGCTCCCTTCACTCCAATATCCAGAAACTGACCTTGGTGGCTGGGGTACATCCCTTCCCATGCCTGTATCTCTTGAATCTGTTGATACATTTATCCAATCCCCTCCACCAACTGGGTCAGTGCAGTCAGATTGTCTTTCGCCAAGGAACAGTGGCCTGCTGGAAGCATTACTTCATGAGGCACAGAATATGAGCAGTGCTAAGAATCAGTCGGCTGACAAGAGCTCGAGTTCTTCGGTTGTTACACCCAATGAAGTGGTGGACAGCTCAAACTTGAATCTATGTGAAACAGAATGGGAAGAATACAGTGACCCGATCTCTCCATTGGGCCGATCTGCTGCTTCAGTTTTTAGTGAGTGCACTCCCATTAGTGGGAGCTCTTTTGATGAGCCCCCATCAAACGATATATTACCTGGTGAGCATATTTCTCCCTCATTGCTCTTTGAAGAATAAGGTTAAAATTGTTACCTTAAGAATGCAGTTTCTTCTGTCTTCTGTAGGATCTAACATCAAGCCAGAAACAGCTGAAAAGGTTTCAACCCCAGATGAAGACAAGGAAATCTTAAATCGATTGGATTTTTCCAGGCCTGATGCCTTGCTAGGTTCCGATTGGTTTGGGCAGAGCTCTGATAATGGGAAAGACCTATCCGTTGTGACTGATACTATAGCAACACTGCTCGGTGAAGATTTCTGTAGTGATTACAAGCAAATGACTGCTGAAACTTCAAAGATGGGTCAAGGATGGGGTCTGGGCTCTTGTGCTTGGAATAACATGCCTGCTGTTTGTCATATGTCCGAACTCCCTTGAAACCTTCTAGGACTTGGTTTATGTTGAAGATTTGTTTGATGTGGACAATCAAATCTGGTTTGTTCCTCGATTAAAAGGTGAGGATGAAATTATGGTAACATGTGTAATAGTCATGGTTATTTGCTATGTGATATCTTCATGTTTCCGCTAGAGCTATGCATTGAGGACAATTTTAAGAATGAGGTGTAGGCAGGCTTCTGTTATAATTGTAGAATTAATATGCAGTATGAACCATATGGAACATTGCCATTCAGTGGTTTCAATTATTTGATGGATTTCATTTGATTAGAACCATTTGCCTGGGTGTTTATTAATCATTTTCTTGCCTTCATCATGATAAAATCTAAGGGGTGTTTACATGACTGTTTTTTCTTCATTTGTTTTGAAAATGTTAGATCAGCTAAAAAACAAAAACATGTTTTTGAACTCTGTTTTTGTTTTTAAAAGCAAAGACAAATTGGCTTTGTTTCAAAAACAATACATGTTTTTGGGAACCATCAAAATAATGGTTTAAGAAAAAAAATGTAGGTGTTCAACAGCATGAGTGTTTTTATTTTCATTTGTTTCTTGAACTTTGTTTTTTGTTTTGAAATGCAAAAAGAAGTTAGTTTTGATTAAAAAAAACAATACATGATTTTGGAACCATCAAAATAATGATTTGTGAAACAAGAGCAGATTTTGTAAGGGGTTTTCAACATGAATGTTTTTGTTTTTCATTTGCTTTTCAAAATTGCCACAAAAGCATGCTTTTTGAACTTTGCTTTGTTTTTAAAGGATAAAGAAGTTTTTTCCCCCTCAAAAAACAATACATGTTTTTGGAACCATTTTCATCAAAATAATGGTTTTTAAATCAAAATCAAATTTGTAGTGTAGAATTATATGATTGATGAAACATGATATATTATTTTTTGAGACAGGATTTATGGAACATGATATTAAATAACCAGATTAAAACATGCTTTTGAAATCAGAAATTTAAGAACATGTTTTTGATATCAATATTGAAAACTAAGAACACATGCATAACTAAAAACATGGTCTTTTTTTGTGTTTTTTGTTTTGTGAAACAATCTATTTTCAAACTAGAAATTATATAATTTATGGAACATAAAATTAAAATATTAAATAACCAAATGAAAATGTCTTTGATTTTTGAAATCAGAAATTCAACATCATACTGTGTTTTTTTAAGAAACAATATGTTTCAAATCAGATGCTTTGTTTTAAAACTGGCAACAAGAAAAAAAAATTACGTTATTGTATGCTGCCGTAATTGGTTGGAAAACCTATTTTCATTCTAATCCTTTTCTGTCATGAAATAGGCAAAGACCAAGCTCAGGAGTTAGGACAACAGTTCATTGGTTGAACCTGGCTTTCAATCAATAGGCTCTCTAATATTATATAATCTATGGGCAAAATAGGAATATTATGTGTAAAGGCATGAAATCATCATTCTCGGTTAAGAAAATAACAGGAGAGGTATAACTAATTTATCCTTAATTAATTAATAAAATGTTCAATGAATGAATAAACTGATTAAAAAATTCATAAAACCATTAAATAATTAATAAAAACTAAACAAGTAACAAGCTGGTTAATTAATTTATAAGATGGTATAAAATTATTGTTATTTATAAAAAATGATAAAATATCTGATAAACTGATTAGACATTAAGAAGATGAATAATTAAATATTAGTTATTGAAATGATTAAAAATTGAAAAGTCAAACAAACAAGAAATTCATTAGGGGTTAACATCATAATCATCATCTAAGCATTGTCGCAATTAAATGGGGGCATGAATCCTGTTTGGTCATTCCGTACTGTTAAATGCCTTCACCGATTGTTAAATTATAAGCACTCAAATAATTTTTATTACTTCTTTGCCCCTAGTTTTTCTACCCCTTCTTTACGGATCACTTTTTTTAACATGTATTGTAGGTGATGATTGTCTTTGGATATGACTAAACCATTTCAGTCTACTCTCATTTTATCTTTTATCACACAATAGTGCTATTCCTAGTTAGGTTCCTTGTATGATTTCATTTCTAGCCTTGATCTTCCTAAATTTATAACTCATTTACCCATGCATTTACTAAGGGCCTGATCGTTTGTTTTGAAGTCTCACATATGAAGTACAATAATTACATTAAGAGGTATATTGGTATTAATGAACTTTTCTTTCCTCTGAACCCAGAATGCAGAGAATGTTATTCTAAATTCTGAATTCTAAAAATTATCAAATAATCATTTTGACCACATATATGAGAGTTTTTTGTCTTTTTGGAGGTATCATTGAAAAATAAAAAGTTGTATGATTGCACTTTTAAGAGAAGAGATAAGAGAAAACGAACCACCATTTTTTTCTTAAAGTTAAAAGATTTTTCGTAAGAAATAAGAATTCAAAGGAAATGAACAGGTCCTAAGTTATTATGCATACCATTTTTTAAAATTAAACTTGGTAGGAAGACCCTGATAAATGAATATCTAAATTAACCTCCATACGATGATCCCTACAAATAAATATCCCAATTAGAAACATATTACACTAGCTAGGCCGTGGAGTGGTCTGGTTCTTGGGCTCACGAAGGCTTGGCGAATTGGGTGCTTAATTAACGTATTACAATCGCTTTTTGTGGCCCCCATATTTTATTCAGCCATGAATGCATGGAATGATGGAACACATATTCGGTTTCCTCTTTAGTTACATATTATGAGCAGTATATGAAACTACTATAGCCAAACATCCGTCTTTTAACATTCATGCTCGTAAGGTGATACTATCATTTATTTCTTTGATACCATTTGTCTCATATTACTAATTGAATCATCCTCTATAGCTTATTTTTTGGAAAATACATGTACAGCAAAACATGCAATTATTATATTCATTATATCCATTTAAACCATTAAGGGGAATGGTATCATCTTCTTTAATATACTAAAGTGGACCTTTAAAATTTTGATTGTCTGCTCGATAAGGCTCCTAAGGATGATAATATCAAAGTTAGATGCCTAATATTGGATACTAGGACATGGTGCCATCTAATAGGTAATATTGATTTAAATAAAGCATTATTTCTTTGTTAAATTATGCCATTGGAAATATTTTGCATTTGTTTGGCATCGATGCCATTGCTCCAGAAAACAGTGATACATCAGTGTTATATGTCAGAAAAAATGGTGCTCCATGAAACATCTGTTTGTTTGGAACTGTTTTTAAAAAAAAAACGATGTTCCAAGTCACATCTTGGAAATTGAGGTGTGGTTTGGAGTAACACCGGATTTGGGATTTTCTTAGATTGTAGCTCGTTGCTACCAACGTGGAAGTGATGTGGCAGTGATGTGGATTTCTTATAATGGGTACTAGTATTGAAAACAGACATGCACTAGTACTAAACAGAAAGTATTGTTGTTACTCTAAGAAACATCCTACCTGACAGCAACATTTCCAAACAGAAAAAAAGACATTGTTTTCTCAGAAAATGATGCTTCCAACCCACACATCAGCAGTCCCGTTTTCTCATCTGCAACATCGATGCCAAACATATACTATAATTGTTGAGAGTTGAGACTACCATGTGGAGGAAATAAAATGTTGTTACAGATTATATACAACTAATTGCAACACCCTTGTATCATGTGTGACCGACCCCCTCCCAACTAGCTATTAATATAAAAATCATATTGGAATCACACACAACCAAGACATTTTGAAAGCATTGCTTTCTTCTACCCCTAAATAGTATTTGTTAGTTTGGTGAGATATTTGCAATTGCAAGATGCCCATCCAATATCTTCCATGACAAAAATTATACGCCCATCACAACCATAAATCCATAATTAAAAAAAAAATGCCACTTGTAAGGAGATGGACTTGTATATCTCAATCATATTATCATGGAATAGCTATAATCACATTCTTGCAGTTTTACTAGTGTGGGATAACCAAAATCATGCTATCACGATTATAGTATCATTGGACAAACCCGGTTGCACACCAAAGCAAGGTTCAAAACATTGATGCAGCCCGATACAACAGTAGAAGCATATTTGGCTGTATTGGTCTTTGCTCCTCTTTTTTTTTTTTTTTTTTTTTTTTTTTTGAACCTGGTTCAGAGGGATTGGTCCAAGGCTCTTTTACCCCCTGAACCAGGTTAAACCCCTGAAACACACCCTATAGGATCATATCGGGAGGCTCTTGATACAATACGTATTGATCGATATGGTCTGATATGTATCGAAATTTGGACATTGCACCCAAAGGTTAACCGCAATCATCTTCATACATGATAAGCTGCATGGATATCATTTTCAATCACAATGACATTATCATTAGTTCACATATTTCACATATTTCTCCCTTTTATCAATCACATGGATATCATATTCCAATAGTAAATACATTCACAAACTAGTAGATGATGTCATTTTCCACATAAATTAATCAAACACTTCTCCCCTTTTATCATCATTAACAAAAACCATATAAGTATGTCTAAGAGTAAGCAGGTAGATTGCATTATCATAACAAATTTAAACATTAGACCATATAAGTATGTCTAAAAGTAAGCAGGTAGATTGCATTATCAAAACACATAACATATAATGTATGAATATCATTAGAACACAAAAGAATGGAGTGCACTACACCATCAAAAGAGGAGTAAATAAAGTTGTCAAGGTAGAAAGAATAAGAGTCCATGAGGAGATTTAAGGATAAGATTGGTTTTTCCCAAGCCAACGACGACCGGAGGTATCTTACCTTAAGTTCAGTTATGAGCTTCAACCTTGGTGAACCAAGGAGATCGACAGCTACCGATGTTAACGAAGGTGAGCCAAGTAGCGACGACTACCCCAAAGTCACTCACCGGTGGCCATCGACGGACAAGAAAACCACTTACAGGTAAGGTGCTGCTGCTGATCAGCACCTGTTCGATGAAAGGGCTGAGCGCCCAGGCCACTCACACAGCCCCAGCCTATTCCCATAGCCCACCAAGGCACCCCACTTACCCAGGCCACTCCCCCTAGCCTGCCATGCCACCCCGCACAGCCCACCAACGCACACCACGCACCCAGGCCACTTCACCCAGCCTGCCATGCCACCCCACGCACCCAGGCCACTCCCCCCAGCCCGCCATGCCACCCCATATAGCCAGGCAACCCCCCAGCCCGCCTAGACATCCTGCGCACCCTGGTCACTCCCCCTAGCCTGCCATGCCACCCCACGTAGCCATGCAACCCCCCAGCCAGTCTAGCCATTCCGCACACCCAGGCCACCCCTCCTATTCACTTCGTGCACCCTATCCTACCGCCCAATCATCTTAGTTTGACATGTTCGACGAAATGTCCAAAACACTTCCGTTAACTTGTTTTAAACTGCCAGGGACTTTGTTACCTTATTATAACTGCCAATATGAAGCTTTCGTGCCCATGTGTATTATTGTTATTGCTCGGAATGGGAGGATGAGAACTTTGGGCGCAAGTTTTTTGCTTCCTTTATTATGCAAGTTAAATTTAGTGTTATATACACAATTTCATAGTAATACAACTAATTCTTGGTAGCTTATACTTGGTCCTCTAATATTACGTACCCAATAGAAGATGCAACTTCTTGTGGGGAGATGAGGCCAAGGATTGTCCATTTGGAATCGGTATTTGTAGGGTGTTCACATCCAAACAACCTAGGACACGAGGCAAACGGTTTTGGGTTTGTGAAAAGTCTCGGATAAGAAATCATCATGACTAAAATTATCATTGAATTGGTTTATGAAACCTATATACTGATTCTTATTTTAACATTTAGGAGGATGGAGGTTGTGAATTGTTCTCATGGATAGAGTCGACATAGAGGCATATTGCCCAAGATAATAAGATAATATTGGTATAGTAACCTTTGATGATCTGGAAGCTCCTAGTTGGAAGGTTGTTTGGACGTTGTTCATGTGACGAGGTTGCTCCGATGCTTTAGTATTCTTGCTATGGTTGCGAGTTAAAAGATTGAATGCTAGAGAGCTTGAATGTAAATAATCGCGCATGCCTGGGCCCTGGAGGGGTTGATGCCCTTATATAGTTGAGCTACCGTGGGTCTTACGAAACGGTTTCAGGATCTTCGGCCTGAGTAGATGAGATTTGTTTTCGCTTTAAATGGGGAGTAACGTATCAGTTAATGAAGTCTATCGTTATCACCTGATCCGGGCGGGGAAAGGATAAGGCCTGCCATTATGTGACGTGATCCTGGGAGGCACGGAGTCCACTAAGAAGCTTCTGGAGTCGATTACGTGTCACTTTGGTTCCTGGACCCCGAACTGGCTTAGGTGCCGAGGTGCCTCTATACTGAGGTGACCGAACATCCGAGCTCTGAAGACTGCTGACTAGGCTCTTCTTGCTGAGTTGTCATCCTATGGGCAGATCGCGTCCACATGACCTTTACTTACTAGGTCATGCCAAATTACCACTCATAAATTGCCCCCCAACTCCTCGTGCCAGGGGTCCTGACCCAGCGCGGAGAGTTCATGATGATCCCATGTGGATTTGGCATGAAGTCTAGGTGGTACGGAGGGCAGACCTTTGGTTGGACTTGTTCGACAATTTGGCTCAACCAGGAAGTGACCCAAACTGCGTATTAGGTATGCGTAGACGTCAAGCCGATTATAAATTCCGCGGACGTCAAAATGCGTGCTCAACTGATTTCAACCTCGGGTAGCATGCAGCCGATTTTCCTAGGAGTCGTTGGATCGCATAGATCTTGGCTATTGATCTCTGGATATACTGGCTATAAATAGGGCCCGAAGGGCCCATTTTCTTCGCCACAAACCATGAATCCAAAGTCCTTGAGGTCATGTTCAAGTATCCCAACTCGATGTCAGCTATTCCCAGGTCTGAGGTCGCCTTGCTTTTTCGGTCTTGTTTTTTGGTGAGTTTGTCTTCCTTTGCTTTTGATTCCATTGTCCATTCCATTAGCATGTCTAGTCTTAGCTTAGATAGCCTTTTAGATGGAAGTAGTGAGTCCGCTAGGGCTGAGGTGGGTACCTTGGCATAGATTGCAGAGCCTCATCCTGCCAAGGTGGACACTTCAGCACATGATGTGCACTCCAATCTGCCTGAGGCAAACTCACCTTAGCGAGAGCGAGAAGCCTCTGGCAAGTTGGCCTCCACCTCACACCGAGTCCTCTTGCCGGACAACTTCAGTCCGTCTACAATGACAGCGGACAGGCTTCTGTCTTTAGTAGCCTAGTACAAACTCCTTAATAACCTAGTATACAATATTTCCTTAGGCAACTTTCCTTGGGGTCACGGTCATGACGAGATTGTGGTCTTCGAGGAGCAGCTCGTAGCCGAGCTATGTCTTCCACTCCACCCTTTCATAGTCAAACTCATTAAGTTCTTTGACATTGCCATAGACCAGCTACATCCGAACTCCATCCGCAACATCGTAGGTATCATTTCCCTTTCCCACGATTACAACCAACCTTTAGACCTTGACATCTTCTCTTCGATCCTTTCCATCAAGATGAACTCAGCTTGTATTCTACTCGAGTATAGGCGAAGTTATTATATGTCTTCTCGCCCCGGGTACAAGCTGTTGCACGAGCTCCCAAACAAAGTCCCTAAAGGGAGGAGATATCCATCGTATGGAGACCTGGATCTTGTGGAATAGTATGGGCAAATTTCAAAAATTTCTCTCCATCCTACTGGGAATCGTATTCCCTATTTTAGAAAAATCATATTTTTCAATGATCAATTTTGAACCATGAACCGAACCAGATCTGAACAAAACAGTAGGTGAGGGATATACCTGATACGGAGAAACAATATCTCCCAATTGAGGTGTCCACGCTCAAGGAATGAACCAAAAACTACTCCCACTGAAGATGGCGTTGTGCATGATGGAGCAGAATCAACAACGTTCTTCAAAAGAACCAGATCCTTCGCAAGAATCAGCTAGATGGACGTGAGCACTACTTCCAATCAGCCCTTTCATAAAGGACTGATATCAAGATCCAATCTTGATCACACCTACTGACAAGAGGAGATCGAACTGGCAGATATGGTGGCGGCAGGAAGGAGGCGGCAAGAAAGATTTTTCGCAGAGGTGCTGAATTCTTTCTTCTGTGATTTCAGCTTTGAAGAGGATATGAATATGAATGTCTTCTAAAGGCTGCCACCCCCTCCTCCTTTTATAAGCTTAAAGGGATCAGCTCCTAATCCCATTAGGAGTTGCTGATCCAAATCATATTTTGATCAGAATTCCCTTTAAGTGATAAGGATAAACCATTATCTTATATGTAGATTAGATCAGCCCCCTCCTAATCCTATTAGGAGGTTTCCAGTTCTGGATCACATTCAGATCTGGACTCTCTGAGTGGATAGGGTTAAGACCCAATCCTATCTACTAATCTGATCTCAAAATTCGCCCCTCATTTAACTGATCAAATCAGCCCATTTCGAAATAGGCTTTAGGCCCCCAATAAGGTTATGTGCTCACTTAGCCTACCAAATTGCTGCCCAGTTGGGCTTCCTTGTATAGCGTGGGACCCAAACATTGATCTACACATCAGCCACATGGGTTCAGCCCAACCTTTGTTACAAGGCCTGGCCAAATACACTGTTATGGATAGTGCACCTCCTAAAACCCATCACATGGGCTCTATGTGCCCAACACTTAGCCTAAGTGGTCCCTAGGCCAAGCCACCTTGTAACACCTAGAGACTGTGGGCAGATGCAAGATTAGCCCATCAGGTATTACCCTCAATGGTCTTACACTTAACCTCTCAGCCCATAATGATCAAACACTGCCCGACAAGAGAGGACCTCTCCCTCGGCTACAAGGAACAATGTTGCTCTCTCTTCTCACATGGATCCCAGGAATTAAAACCTTTTGCAAACGTTTGGAAACCATAATATATATACTTGTATATCTCATATAAAATATATTTTGCAAAACAAATCTCAATGGTTGAAATCGGCTGCCGACAGTCTTGGTTTTCATCAGAGAGTGCATCCCCGATCATTACCTTTGTCCGACAAAGGGGCGGATCCTATCACTATGATCACCCACTTAGATGAATTCTTAGATTGTCCCAACATACCCAGATTTTGACACCCGCTAAGGATCTCACTAATTGGCATATCAAAGACAACCCAATCTGACACCTAGTGCAGTAACATAATCGAGTCTAGGGGTTAGTGTAACTTTCCAGTTTTGTCCATCAATATCCAAGGTCCAGGGCAATGCTAAAAATCTAGTCCGCTTCAAAGATTCAATTAATCCTACACTACTTGTGCCTTGGGTCTCACCTTGGCGGTTGAGACAGGCCAACCCAACATTTGGAAGCACACCAGTGTCAACCTTGGTAGGATAAATCTACCTAGACTTATCCAACAGCTGTGAACATTCTAAACTAACACGAGTCTCATAAGTGTCCAGTTTAATGGTATTACACAGAAACACACCACAGGAACATGAATCAAATATGCACTTTATTCATTTACAATAAATTCATAATGTACATCATTCTGATTGGAACTAAGGGCATACAACTGTCTAACAACTCCCACTTGCACTTAGGTCCAATCTGGTATAAGCAGAAATCCCATACTTTCCACATGTTTATCAAACACTTTCTGTGTTAGTGGCTTAGTCAATGGGTCTACTACATTCTCCGCGGACACTACCTTCTCAATCTGGACGTCCCCTCTATCAACAATCTCCCACAGTACATGGTACTTCCTCTCGATGTGCTTCGACTTCGAGTTGGCTCGTGGCTCCTTTACCTGAGCAATTGCTCCATTATTGTCACACAACAACGGGATGGGTGATGTGCTGGATGGAACTACTCACAATTCGTGAACGAACTTCTTCATCCACACAGCTTCCTTGGCAACTTCACTTGTGACAATGTATTCGACTTCTGTTGTGGAGTTTGTCGTGGACCCTTATTTGCTGCTTTTCCAGCAAACAACACACGATCCCATCATGAAAATATACCCAGATGTAGACTTTCTATCATCTGAATCCGACTAGAAATTGACATCAGTATACCCCTGGATCTGTGGTGAGCTACCATCGAATACCAGACAAAACTCTTTTGTCCTTCGAAGGTACTTAAGTATGTTTTTCGCAGCAGTCCAGTGCTCCTGCCCTAGGTTGGCCTGAAATCTGCTTACCAAACTCACTGCCTGAGCAATGTCAGGACGAGTGCACAGCATAGCATACATGATGCTCCCTACGGCTGAGGCATAGGGAACGTCCTTCATGCCCTCAATCTCCTCAGAGGTCTTAGGAGACATCTTCTTGGAGAGAGTGACTCCGTGCCTGAAAGGAACATTTCCCTTCTTGAAGTTATCCATGATGTATCTCTTGACAATTTTGTCAATGTAAGCAGATTGGGATAATCCTATTATCCACTTCGATCTATCTCTATAGAGTCGAAGACCCAGTTCTCCAAGATCTTTCATGAAGAAATGCTGTGAAAGCCATACTTTCACCGTAGTCAACATTCCTGCATCATTCCCAATGAGTAGAATGTCATCTACATACAGAACCAAGATCATAACCTTGTCCCCATTGGTCTTCTTGTAAACATAGGGCTTATCCAGATTCTGCTCAAAGTTAAACGTTTTGACAGTAGAGTCAAATCGGATGTTCCAACTCCTAGAAACTTGCTTAAGTCCATATACGGATCTATTTAGTTTACATACCATGTATTCTAGACCCGTAGCTATGAAGCCTTGCGGCTATTGCATATAGATATCTTCAGTAAGATCTCCATTCAGAAATGCAGTTTTGACATCCATTTGCCAAATCTCGTAGTCATGGTATGATGCTACAGCTAGCAAGATCCTAATGGATTTAAGCATGGCCACGGGTGAAAAAGGTTTCCTCATAACCGATGCCATCTTTCTAAGTGTACCATTTCGCCACTAGACGAGCTTTGTAGGTCTCAACCCTTCCATCAGGGCCCTTCTTCCTCTTATAGATCCATTTGCAACCAATTTCTTTTACCCCGAGGAGCGGATCTACTAGAGCCCAAACTCCATTGGTCTCTATTGAGTCCATCTCAGCTCTCATGGCATTTACCCACTTAAGGGAGTCTATGTCCAACATAGCTTCAGCATAAGTCACGGGATCCTCCTCACTAGTCAAGGCTCCCACCAGGTAACTATCCTGGTCATAACCAAAATGGAGTAGATCTTCTAGGTTGGTCACTACCTAGAACTTGTGGGACACCTCCCACTACATCCGAGCTCTCCTCATCAAGAACAATTTCCTGACAATGATTGTTCAGGATGTAATCATTTTCCAAGAATTGTGCATTTCAACTATAGAACACCTTCTGCTCACTTGGGTCATAGAATAGGTAACCCATAGAGCCTTTTGGGTAGCCTACAAATAGGCAACGGATGGTCTTGGATTCCAATTTGTCCGAACTCATTCTTTTAACATATGTCAGACAACCCCAAATCTTCAAGTGTCGCACACTTGGTTTCTTACCTATCCAAAGCTCATAAGAAGTCTTTGGATCTGATTTGGTTGGAACCCGGTTCAGCACGTATATTGTAGTCTCCAATGCATATCCCCAAAAGGATGTGGGCAACTCTGAATGGATGAGAAGTGACCGGACCATATCCAATAAGGTCATATTCCTCCTCTCTGAAACACCATTAAGTTGCAGTGTAGCAGGAGGAACCAACTGTGATACTATCCCATTGACCTTCAAGTAGTCCCTGAATTCGTCAGAGAGATACTCACCACCTTGATCCGATCGAAGGGTCTTAATTTCCCTCCCTAACTATTTCTCGACTTCTTGTCTGAACTCTTTGAACTTTTCAAAGGATTCAGGCTTATGTCTCATTAGGTACACGTAACCATACCGAGCACCCACCAGTCACCGAATAGCCTCCCGTGATCGACTTGGTCAAGGAAGACCAAGCCAAGGCTACTCCACCTCGCGTGCCCGAGGAGATCACATCCTCTGAGCCCCAGCCCATGCAGGCAACCACCACTCCATCGAGTAGCGATACTTCTGCTCGGAGCATTTTGACTCCGAAGTTCGGCCTCCTAAAAAGCAAGGATGTGGTGTTCGCCGAGGAGGTCGCTCATTGAGCTAACTTACCGGTCGCTCAGCTCAGGGCCTGAGCGGCCACACACTGCATGGTGGTATGTACTTAACCTTCAGGCTACTTTATACTTAGATTTTCTTCATACTTATACTTGTTTTCTTCTTTTGGAAGGTGAACTCCTCGATCCATGCCTTTGCCTACTAGTCCGAGGTGAACTTAAAGCGAGCTCTCGAAGTCGAGGAGTCCTCCCGAAGTGCCCACACTGAGCTCAACTTAGCTCACAGTGAGATCAACCAACTGAAGAACGATGTGCAAGCCAAGAAGGAGCTATTGACTTTGCTGGTGGCGGAGAAGAAGGAGCTCGAAGCAGAGAAGAGGCAGCTAGAGGAGCACGAGGTGACTCTAAAGAGAGAGAATGAGAACCTCGAGGCGCTAGTGAAGGAGCTGATTGAAATTCTGGTCCAGGCGATGGAGGATGCGAAGGCCAAGGCTGTCGAGGAATACAAGTCTTCGGCAGAGTACAGTGAGAAGTTGGTTAAGGCTGGGACATCGGGCTACCGCAAGGGGTTTAAGCTTAGCTGATGGTTGACTTGGCGTGAATTTCCCAACCACGAACTTAGTGCCATCACAACGTTCAAGATCACCAAGGAGATGGCCATCGAAGCCGCTAAGGACCCAGACTCCAAGGAGGAGAGCGACGATGACCTTCTTGACGATGAGATAGCGGGAGAGGGAGAGGGAGCTGATGCCGCGAGGACCACATGGAGACTGATCTGCCCGTTGATACCTCTGTTGGGGATGATGAGCCCCGAACTAATTGGTGCCTCTTTTCTTGGACCCCCCTTTGTAAATATTTGATGTCCCGAGCCTCCGAGCTCGGCTAAATAGTTGTAATCTTTTTTTTTTTACTATGTACTCATAGTGTTTTATTAATGGAATACAAATATTTTGTAAAACTCTCTGTGTGCAAAATTTTCCAAGTGTAGATTTCTCCCAAGCAGGCGAGCTAAACCAAATAGAAGCAAAAATTTTTCTAAGTGTAGATTACTCCCGATCTAGCGAGCTAAACCAAATAGGAGAAAAAATTTTCTATGTATAGATTACTCCCAAACTAGCGAGCTCGACTCGAATAGGAATAATCTAATCGTTATTGTACATTGGGATGAACAAACACTATAGGGTACATGCTCGACTTGTCTGTGCCCGGGCTACTTCGCCTTGCCCATGCCAAAGTGACTGGGTTTTAATGAGCCCATGCCAAAGAGGCGGTCGCGTCTTAAGCTTCCTATGCCGAAGAGGCGACTAGGACTTCTCTGCCCATGCCAGAGAGGCGACTGGGTTTTACATCGTGCCGAGGTCTCTTGTCAACTCGGCACCATAACCGTTAGGCTTCTAGGAGTGACTTAAGGTCCTCTCTCCACTTCGTTGTCCATAGGATCAACTCGGTGATCCTATGGACTTAGTTGTTTTTGCTTGTGTTGAGGTTTACAGGTAGTATCTCCTTAGGTTATCAATGTTCCAAACTCGAGGTATCTATTTCCCTTCCATGGTCTCAAGCTCATATGTTCCTTCTCCGAACACCCGTCTCACCCAGTAAGGACCTTCCCAATTTGGACTGAGCTTACCCATGCCAGGCTTACGTACCATTACCTTATGAAGGACCAGGTCGCTAACTCGGAGTAGTCACTTCTTGACCCAGGCATTATAATACCGAGCTACTTGTTGTTGGTAAGTTGTAGTTCATGTGGGCCAAATCGTGTACCTCCTCGACGAGGTCCAAGTTAGTTATAAGCTCGTAGTCGTTTGCCTCTTCGTTGTAAGCTTCGAGCCGCAACGTCGGTAGTTCAATCTCTGCCAAGATCACGACTTTCGTCCTGTATGTGAGGTTGAAGGATGTCTCACCAGTCACAGTCTTGATGGTAGTCCGGAAGGCCCAAAGGACACTGGGTATCTCGTTTGCCCACAACCCTTTAGCTCGCGCGAGGTGAGCTTTCATTTCGTGGAGGATAGCCCTATTCGTCACTTCGGCCTGTCTATTTGCTTGTGGATGCGCTATTGAGGTGAAGTTTTTTTGAATCCCCATCTTGGCGCACGAGTTCTTGAATTTGATGTCCTTGAATTGCTTCCGTTATCCCAAATCAAGACTTTGGGCAGTCCGAAATGGTACATGATGCTTTTCCAAAAGAAATTATGCAATTCGGGACTGTAATGCTTACCAACAGTTTGGGTTCCACCCACTTCGTGAAGTAGTCCACTGCCACGACCAAGAATTTTCTCTATCTGGTTGCCAGCGGAAAAGGACTGAGGATGTCGATTCCCCATTATGCAAAGGGCTATGGGCTAGTAAGATACTTCAAGTCGGAAGCAAGTTGATGAGGGATGTTGGTGTGCCCTTGGCATCTGTCGCATTTCTTGATAAGCTCGAGTGAGTTTTCCTTCATTGTGGGCCAATAATAGCCCTACCTTAATGCTTTTCGGATGAGGACTCTACCCCCCAAGTGTCATCCACAGAATCCTTCATGGATATCGCGAAGTACGAACTCAGCTTTTGAGGGTTGTAGGCAATGTAGGTAGGGGAGAGTGAAGGATCTCTTGTACAACGTCCATCTATAAGAACGTACCAGGCTGATTGTTGCTTAATCCAGCTCAGTTCCGCTTGCAACACGGGAGCGATCTCTTCTGCCCCCCGAGAATGCTGGGCCGAGGCAAGTCCTCTATGTACACAGTTCGCATGGTGTTGTCCCTGGTACTTGCTAGTCGTCATAAGGCATCGGCCTCAACGTTCTCAGACCTTGGAATTTGCTTGATGAAACAAGAGCTGAAGCCTGGTAGGATCTACCTGACTTTGGTTAAGTAGGCCGCCATAGTTGAGTCGCGTGCTTCGTAGTTGCCATTGGCTTGGTTGACCACCAGTTGAGAATCACTGCACATGACGAGATGTTTTGTTTCCATTTCTCTTGCTAAGTTTAGCCCGACAACTAGTGCTTCATACTCCGCCTCTTTGTTCGATGCCTCGAATCCAAACTGGAGAGCGTACTCCAACTTCACCTCACTTGGGCCATACAGTATCAGCCTTGCACCGCTTCCTCACTGGTTGGACGAGCCGTCTATGTGGAGGATCCAAGGCTCCTCATCCCAAGACGGTACTACTCTAACTGGGACTGGTATCACGTTGGTTGACGCCTCCGACGCGTTAGTGGGCTCAGTCAGTTCAGGGGCCGGTGTACTGAACGTGCATTCTGCTATGAAGTCCGCCAAGACTTGGGCTTTGATTGATGGTCGTGGCTCAAACTAGATGTCATACTCGCTAAGCTCGATGAACACTTCATCAATCTCCCTGACACCTCGGCCTTAAGTAGGATGTGCCTCAAAGGTCTATTAGTAAGGACGACGATGGTATGGGCTTGGAAGTATGGGCGTAATTTCCGAGCTGCTACTACTAGCGCGTAAGCCAACTTCTCGATGCCGGGGTATTTGGTTTCTGTATCATGCAACACTTTACTTACATAATAGACGAATCATTAAATCCAGTCTACCTCTCTAATTAGTACCGAACTGACCACTTCGTCACTCGTAGAGAGGTACAGTGCCTAGGTACCTCTTTAGCTCATCAAATGCGAGCCGTCACTCTTCAGTCCATTCAAAAGTTTCATTCTTTTTAATTGCTTTAAGAAAAGGGGAGGCACCGACCTGCCGATTTAGACATAAATTGGTTTAGGGCAGCTACCCGGCCAGTTAGTCGTTGTACCTTCTTGATTTTCCAAGGTGGTCACATTTCTAAGATAGCCTTGATTTTGTTCAGGTTTGCTTCGATGCCACGTCGGTTCACTATGTAACCGAGGAACTTGCCCGACATGACCTTGAAGACACACTTATTTGGGTTTATCTTCATATTGTATTTCCTTAAAATTTGAAAAACAACATCTAAATCATCAATTAAAGATCTAGAAAATTGGGTATTCACGACCATGTCATCAACATAACATTCCACTTTATTGCCAATCAAAGGTCCAAAAATTTTGTTTACAAGTCGTTGGAAAGTCATTCCAGCATTTTTTAAACTAAAGGGCATAACTTTATAACAATACAGCTCGAGCTCGGTTACAAAAGCAGTTTTGTCTTGATCAGCCGTGTCCATCCTAATTTGATTGTAGTTGGAGTAGGCGTCCATGAAACTCAACAACTCATGCCCTGAGGTCATGGCTACCAGGTAGTCAATTCTGGGTAGGCTCTATTCAGTCCGGTGTAGTCGACGCACATGTGCCACTTGCCATTGGCTTTCTTCACAAGCACGGGATTGGTGACCCAACTTGGGTAATGGACCTCCCTGACGAAGTCTATGGTGAGGAGCTTCTTGACCTCCTCATTGACTACCCTCCACCGCTCCAGGGAGAGGTTGCATTTTCTTTGTCTAACTGGCATGTCTAAAGGATCCACATTAAGTTTATGAGTTATCACACTAGGGTTGGTTCCGGGCATTTCTGCCGTGGACCAGGTGAAAACATCTAAACTGTTGAGTAAGAAACTTACCAGCTGTGTTCAGAGTGGTTCTCTTATCAGTACACTAATCTGGAGAGTCTTGGTCAATTCGGTCTCAGATACTGGTATGTGGGTTGTCTCTTCCATCGGGGCAGCTCGCTCCTCGATGTAGTCTACTAGTTGCTCTAGTAGACCCCTACTCCATAATCTATCAGAAATTTCATTGCAAGATAGTAAGTTGACACTATCGCACATAAAACATGTGTATTAGGCCGACCTATGATTGCATTGTAGGGGGATGGAGTCGTGACCACCAAGAATGTATGCTTGAACTGTACAATATTCGGCCACGTGCCTGCCTCCACTGGTACTATGACCCGATCTATAGGCCTAACTTCCTCTACGCTGAACCCTACTAGTGGGGCATCTACTGGTTTCATATTGCTCTGTTGTAGTTGTAACTTGTCAAAGGTTACTTTGAAGAGGATATCAGTCGAACTGCTTGAGTCCACCAAGATCCGCTTCACATCAAAGTCATTGATGATCATCTTTATGACTAGGGCGTCATCATGAGGATACTGAATCCCACAGACATCGTCCTTAGTAAAATAAATAGGTTCTTCGATCCGAGGTCTCTTGGGTGGGTTCTTTGCCTCGTGTTCCAGATCTCAGACTGAAGTTTTTCCTGTTGCTACTGTCCACCCCGCTACAATGGATCCTCCAATGATCATATTGATCACCACACAGATCAATCTTTCTTCTGGTAGCGGGTGAGGTGGTTGCTCATTCTACCTTTTGCTCTCCGGGGCATCTTTCTTCCGATCTCCCTATCGGTCCCCTATCTTTTCTCCTCATGCAAAATGTATTTCTTCAAGTACCCACAACGGATGAGTTCTTCGATCTCGTCGCAGAGGTTTCTGTAGTTCTCCGTGTTGTGACCATGGTCCCAATGAAAGTGACCATAGTCACCGCTGGTGGATTGTTCCTTGCTGAGGAATGACAAGTCTTGCCACGTCGCCGTTGTTGCTTCTTTGGTGGTGCAGCGTTTATACTGCCAGCCTCAGTGTTGTTAGGTATCTCGATCTTGCTCCAAATGGTGGGGCGAGGTGATTCAGGGGTTCTTCTCGCCGTTTCTTCTTCGTCGCGTGTCCGGTGTTAGCTGTCGTGGGGAACCGAGGGGTCTCCTCTCAAGCTTGTGCCTCAGGCCCCAAGCTGACGATCTACATTATCTTGACGCGGGAACTGTAGACTATGCCTCTCAAGCTGGCTGGGTTTGGGCCTATCCTTTGAGTTATCTCTTCGGGAAGCAGGGGAGTACGCCGATTGCCTACTATACTCCATGGTGGGGTCCGTCCTGAGGGAGGGACCGATACCTGCAAAGTTCTCTCACCACGGGGAGGAGACTGGCGGATGTTCTGATAAGCCCGGTGATAATTCTGGTTTTGAGTCTGCCCTTGATGTTGATTTGTCGACTGGTTCGGCTGCAGTGGTGTGAACTGCTACTGGTACTGTTGATAGAAATAGTACTGCTGAAACTACTAGAATTAGTGGATCTACTGTATTTGAACCTGCATCATCTAGACACTCTGGACGAGTTCGTTAAATTGGGAGTGCCCGACCCCAGGGGGAATCACGGAAGACTCCGAGAATGTGGCGCTCACTTGGGGGAGTGGGACACTCACCTGTTGGGTAGTGTGCGGAACTGACAATGATGAAACCCCGGAGATAGTCAAGTGGATAGTGAACTAGCCGATGGTCACTAAGGAACCCTGGGAAGTGGCTGTTTGTTGCTCTTGCCTCCCAATGACATTCATGTCGCTCTTTCCGTTGTGGCTAGAAGATGCCATTGAGGTTGATATTGGGATTAAGATTGTGACTAGGATTGGGATGACCTTTCGATCGGTTTCCATAGATGGCGCCAATTGATGATGCACAATCTGGAAGCTCCTAGCAAGAAGGTTGCCTAGACGTTGCTCACGTTGTGAGGTGGATCAAATTACAAAGCAAGGATCAGAGAGACCGGGGTGGATGACCCGGTGAGGTTGCTCCAATGCTTAAGTTAGTATTCTTGTTGTGGTTGCGAGCTAAAAGCTTGAATGCTAGAGAGCTTGTATGTAAATAATCATGCGTACCTAGACCCTGGAGGGGTTGATGCCCTTATATAGTTGAACTGCCGTGGGTCTCACAAAACGGTTCCGGGATCTTCAGCCTGAATAGGTGAGATCCATTTCCGCTTTAGATGGGGAGAAATGTATCAGCCAATAAAGTCTATCGTTACCGCCCGATCCGAGTGGGGAGAGGATAAGGCCTACCGTTACGTGGCATGATCCCGGAAGGCTTGGAGTCCGCTAAGAAGCTTCTGGAGTCGATTACGTCTCACTTCGGTTCCTGCGCCCCGAACTAGCTTATGTTCCGAGGTGCCTCTATACCAAGGTGACTCTATGCCAAGATGAGAAAACACCCGAGCTCTGAAGACTGCTGACTAGGCTCCTCTTGCTGAGTTGTCATCCTATGGGTAGATCACGTCCACGTGACCTTTACTGACTAGGTCGTGCCAAATTAGCCCTCATCAACCATCAAAGGGGATGGTTCTAGTCCCGGACCTTCTTCAAGCCATGTGAAGTCATCTTCTTAAGAGACTTTTATCCGAAGTTGAATTAGTAGTTCGATCCGAGAAAGAGAGTTTAGATAGTGTGTCTGAATTGTGTGATAAATTGCTAAGTCGTATTAAACATTTGTACGTCCAAGATGTTTAATTCCATGGGATCTGGTTTAAGTTCCTTACTGTTTGACCTGAACTACCATCTGTATGTCTAATAGTTGGTATGAATATTGTGTTATAGTGACTGATCCCCATCATTTGGGATACTAAGTTGGCATATTGGGTTATAGTGACTGATCCCCATTACTTAGGTCATTACATTTGAAGAAGATACTAAGGCTCAGTTTGGAAAGAGTACAAATGCAAATATATGTACAGTATAAATACATACAAAATGATACAAAATATAAGGTTTTGCACTCTACATATTTGTATTTATACTCCTTCCAAACTGAGCCTAGAAGGAGTACAAATACAAATATATACAGTACAAATTCAGACAAAATAATACAAAATATAAGGTTTTGTGCTCTACATATTTGTATTTGTACTCCTTCCAAATGGAGCCTAAGTTGCAAACATAAACCCACATATATTCAATCAATTCAATAAAAATTGCTCAAGTAAGTCATGAGCAATTCAATGAATTCAATTTTGAAGGCCCAGAAGTTGGTAAATTTTACCATGACTGAGTGAAATGCAAATACACAAACCAATCCAACCTAACTCATACCAATTCCAACCCTAGTGGATCAAGACAATGGTTAATATGTACACATTTTTTTTTCAATATCACTATTACTTTGAAGAAGTTTTGTGAATAATTTATTGTGAATAACTATCACAATTTGTGCACATCTAAAGGTTTATGGTGAACATAATTTCTTCATTTAGTGAAAGAAGTATACTTTCATGTATTAATCTAATAAGAGAAAAAATTGCATAGTTTATCACCGAAATATCCAAAACCAACAATATCATAACACCTACAACAATATGGAAAAGAAATAAAACTATTACTTAGTAATGTCAAGGGACTGGATTAGGTGTAGCTATGTATGTTACATATATATTATTTTTCTAACCCTTAAATGTACTGAAATGGAGGGGGGCACCTAAAACTTATATTTATTAAACACTAAATATAGGGAAAAATAGACAAATATTATAAATTGAATAATTAAAGTTCATCAAATGCCAAATATGTAGAGGTTCCTCTTTATTCTATAAAAGCATGGTGCATAATTGGTTCATCTGATATAAATTGTTGTAGTAATTCATTCTAACCTGCTTTTGCAATCAAAATTCTCCTAAACTAATCTAGGATTCTCATAAAATAGGGGTTTCATAATATAAGATTCACATATGTTCATTCACACAAAGCACAGGTGAGCAAAAAAAGTGAACATGGGTGTGTCAAAATGATGATATAATTGTGACTATCAACCATGAGTTTAAGTATACTTGAGATACAATGTGTAATCAGCTGTTCGTTCAAAAAAAGAAACAAAAAAAAAAAAAACAATGATTTGCTAAGCAAAAAAGATGCTGAATTGGTGACCGTGGGTATCACTATAGCTGCTATACATGGGACTATCAGCTATACAAAATATACAAAAAAGACAATGTAATGAGTTCATTGGATAGTCCAAAATAACTGTGGGACATGTCCCTTAGAAAACACGGAATGTACAGAGTTCTAGATGGTGTATAAATTTCTCATGATTGGGAGTATCTAAGCTACTGACCACATTGCTCTTGAACCTGCACATAATTTAAACATCTTACCACATTGTATCACATGGAGTATATAAATTAAAAAAAAAAAAGGAAAAAAATAACAAATAGGCAATGGTTGACTTACATATGCTGAACTAGAGGATAAGCCAACAACCCTTGTAGATGGGGGTGGGACTGGATTTTGATTGAGTAGGGCTGGAGTGAACTGACTGCATGAAGGAACCCTTGTCTAAGGGGCTGGGGACTGGAGTGGAATGATTGCATGGATGAACCATTGTAGATGAGGCTGGGCATGGATTTTGATTGAGTGGGGCTGCAGTGAACTGATTGCATGGAGGGACTTGAATGGGATGCCTCCCTCCACTTGCTTCCCTCTCATTGGAATTGCAGCCCTACCTTTAGAACCAGAACTACCTTTGGACTCAATCCCCAAACTAACATAGGTGGCCCTAGATGAAGACCTCACTTCATGTGTGCTATTGACATGATTGTGAGATGCACTCCCCACCTCCTTGGAGATAATATCTTTTGCCTTGCGAATGTGGCTGATTAAGTTTGACCAGGTACAGGCCACTGCATTATACATCAATTCAGTTAAATCTCAATTCCCTATAATACAAGAAATTCACATGGTTACTACTTAGTAATTGAACAAACTCACCTCTGCTCCCACAGTTGTTGAAGTATGGGTAAGGGGATCACACTAATTCTTTCTGTTATGAGAATACCCAATGAACAATGAGCAATTCATTGTCCTATTTTGGATGGGGCACATGATGATGGGCTTGATTCACCCTCTTCCCTTCTACCGAACCCTACAAAAAGGTTGAGCAAAATTTTAAAAATTTCTCTCTCCCATCTAGGAATCACATTCCTAGAAAACTGCATTTTCAATGATCATTCTTGAAATCAAAATCGGACCAGATTTGAAACCAAAAGGGAGTGAAGGTGTTTATGCCCAAGGAGAAGACCAAACCCCGCTTTCACTGAATATAACACAATGTGTGATGAAGCGGGATCAGTAGGATGGCTCTTTAGCAAGAACCAAGATTCTTCAACAAGAATAAAAAAGGGGCTGGTGAGCACGACTTTATATTGTTTCTTCAACCAATAAACAATATCAATAACCTTTCTTGATAAATTCTACAAAAGGAGGTCGAACTAGGTAGGGATGGCAAGAATATGAGAGAATTCTACAGGTTGTTGTGTGTTAAAACTGAGGAATTCGCCCCCTATTTATAGTCTTCTTTGGATCAACCTCCTAATCTAAATATGAGAGAGTTTCTTCATCCAAATATGATATTTGGATCTGGACTCTTAAATGGATAAGACTTATCTTATCGTTTTAGCTAATCCTAATCAAATTATAAATTAGATATGCTACCCAATTGGCTCTCTTTGTATAGCGTGGGACCCAAACATTGATCTATACATCAGCCACATGGGTTCAGCCCAATCTTTGTTACAAGGCTTGGCTGAATTCACTATAGGAGACACTGAACCCTTGAGTCCATCACCATGGGATCTTAATGGGCCCAACATTTACACTAAATGGTCCTTGGGTCTAGCCACCATATGAAAACCCAAGGATTGTGAGCAGATGCAAGATTAGCCCGTTAGGTATTACCTTCAATAGTCTTACACTTAGCCTCTCAGCCCATAATGATCAAACACTACCCGACAAGAGATGACCTCTCCCTCGGCTACAAAGAACAGTGCTACACTCTCTACTCATATGGATCCCGAGAATTAAAATATTTTGCAAACATTTTGAAACCATAATATATGTATATATTTTGCAAAACAAATCTCAACGTTTGAAATCAACTGCCGACATTTTAGGTTTCCATCAGAGAGAGTGCATTCTCCGATCATTCACTTTGTCCGACAAAGGGGTTGATCCTATCATTATGACCACCCACTCAGGTGAATACTCGGGCTATCCCAACATACCCAGGTTTTGACCCTTTCTAAGAATCTCACTAATTGGCATATCAAAGACAGCCCAATCCGACAGATAGTGCAGTACCATAATCGAGTCTAGGGGTCAGGTGTCACATCCAGTTTTGTTCATCTATATCCAAGGTCCAGGGTTTCAAGAAAGCCCACATTGCATGTACCTCAAGTCTCGCCCTAGCAGCTGAGATAAGCCACCCCAACCAACTTGGCGACACTGAAGGGATAGAAAATCCATCACATGGATGCCCAAAGAATGCGGAATAAGGGGGCAAATTTCAAAAATTTTTCTCTCCCTTCAACTGGGAATCGAATTCCCTATTTAAAAAATCATATTTTCAATGATCATTCTTGAACCATAAATTGAACTAGATCTGAACCAAAAGGAGTAGGGAGAGATAATACCTAATACAGAGAAGTAGTATCTCCCAATGGAGGTGTTCATGCCCAAGGAATGATCCAAAATCTGCTCCCACTGAAAATGGCATAATGCAAGGTGGAGCAGAATCAATAGTGTTCTTCCAAAAGAACTTGATCCTTCTCAAGAATCACCTGGACAGCTTGTGAATACAACTCCCTCCAATCTTTTCTCCAAAAGATTGGAATCAAGGTCCAATCTTGATTTCTCCCAAGAACTGGAGATCGAACTGGTGTAGGCGGCGGCTGCAGGAAGGAGGCGGCAAGAGAGTATTTGCAAGGTGCAGAATTCTCTCTTCTGTGATTTCAGCTCTGAAGGCAGGACTATCTGTTTCTTGCTTGTGATTGTGTCTAAAGGCTGCTGCCCCCTCTTCCTTTTATAGACTTAAAGGGATCAGCTCCTAATCCCATTAGGAGTTGCTAACCCAAATCATATCTGGATTAGAAGTCCCTTTAAGATAAGGGATAACCCTTATCTTATCTGCAGATTAGATCAGTCATCTCCTAATCTAATTAGGAAATTTCCAGATCTAAATCTTATTTAGATCTTGGACTCTCTAAGTGGATAGGTGTGGGCCCAATCCTATCAGCTGATCCATCTCAGAATTCGCCCCTTAAGTGACTAATCAAATTAGCCTAGTTCGAAATGGGCTTAAGGCCCATTTAAGTTATGTATTCATTTAGCCTTCCAAACTGCTGCCCAGTTGGGCTTCCTTGTATGGCGTGGGACCCTAACATTGATCTACACATCAGCCACATGGGTTCAGCCCAGCCTTCGTTATAAGGCCTGGCCGAATACACTGTTATGGAGAATGCACCCCCTGAAACCCATCAGATGGGCTCTATGGGCCCAACACTTACCCTAAGCGGTCCCTGGGCCAAGCCACCTTGTAACACCTAGGGACTGTGGGCAGATGCAAGATTAGCCCATCAGGTGTTATCCTTAATGATCTTACACTTAACCTCTTAGCCCATAATGATCATACACTACCCGACAAGAGAGGACCTCTCTCTCGGTTGCAAGGAACAGTGTTGCACTCTCTCTTGTATGGATCCCGGGAATTAAAACATTTTTCAAATCATTTCGAAACCATAATTTATATATTTTTATATCTCATATAAAATATATTTTGCAAAAACAAATCTAAACGATTGAAATCGGCTCCGGCAGTCTTGGTTTCCATCAGTGAGAGTGCATCCCCGATCCATTACCTTTGTCCAACAAAAGGGCTGATCCTGTCACTATGATCACCCACTCAAATGAATTCTCAGACTATCCCAACATACCTAGGTTTTGACCCCCGCTAAGGATCTCACTGATTGGTACATTAAAGACAGCCCAATCCGACACCTAGTGCAGTATCATAATCGAGTCTAGGGGTCGGGTGTAACTTTCCAGTTTTGCCCATCAATCTCCAAGGCCTAGGGCAATATTGGAAATCTGGTCCAGTTCAAAGATTCAATTAATCCTACACTCTATGTGCCTAAGGTCTCATCCCGGTAGCTGAGACAAGCCACCCCAACCGACTTGGTGGCACTACAGTGTCAACCTTGTCAAGATAGGTCTCCCCAGACCGACCCACTGGCTGTGAACATTCTAAGCTAACACAAGTCTCATTAAGTGTCCAATTTAAGGGTATTACACAGAAACATACCAAGGGAACATGAACCAAATATGCACTTTTATTCATTTACAATAAATTCATAAAGTACATCATTTTGATTGAATCTAAGGGCATACAAAACTGACTAACAGATACATTAGTGTCAGCCTTGGCAGGATAGATCTCTCAGATTTATCCAATGACTGTGAAAATTCTAAACTAACATGAGTCTCATAAGTGTCCAGTTTAAGGGTATTACACAGAAACACACCACAATGACATGAATCAATTATGTACTTTATTCTTTTATAGTAAATGTCAAAAGATACATCAATCTGATTGGAGCTAAGGGCATAATTATTTAACAACTCCCACTTGCACTTAGGTCCTATTGGGTACAAGCTGGAGTCCCATACTTTCCACATGTTTCTCGAACAATTTCTATGTCAGTGGCTTAGTCAATGGGTTTGACACATTCTCTGTTGATGCTACCTTTTAACATCAATCTCCCGTAGATCTAGTGTTGTCACACAACAGTGGAATGGGTGATGTGCTGAATTCCAAATTCTAGAATGAATACCTTCATTCATTAGGCAGCCTCAATTACGACAATGTGCTCAACTTGGGTTGTGGAATCTACTATTCTTACTACACAAGACCCCATCATAAAGATGTAACTAGATTTAGACATTCTACCATCTGGATCTGATTGGCAGTCAGTATCAGTATACCTGACGGTGTGTAGTGAATTATCATTGAATATCAGACAAAACTCATTTTATCCTTCGAAGGTATCTCAATATGTTTTCATAACTGTCTAGTGTTCCTGTCCTGGGTTAGACTGCTATCAACTTACCACATTCACTACCTGAGCAATGTCAGGACGAGTGCATAGCATGGCATACATGATGCTCCCTATGGCTGAGGCATAGGGAATCTCCTTCATGCCCTCAATCTCCTTGGGAATCTTGGGTGACATACCCTTGGAGAGAGTGACTCTGTGCCTGAAAGGAACATTTCCTTTTTAAAGTTCTTCGTATTGTATCTCTTGACTATTTTGTCAATGTAAGTAGATTTGGATAATCCTATTATCCTCTCTGATCTATCTCTATAGAGATGAAGTCCCAAGATATGAGTGGCTTCTCCAAGATCTTTCATGGAGAATTGTTGTGAAAGCCATACTTTCACCGTAGTTAACATTCCTACATCATTCCCAATGAGTAGAATATCATCTACATCAAAACCAATAACGTAACCTTATCCCCACTAGTCTTTATGTAAACACAGGATTCATCCAGATTTTGCTCAAAGTCAAACTGTTTGATAGTAGAGTCAAACCGGATGTTCCAACACCTAGACGCCTACTTCAGTCCATATATGAATCAGTTATATTTGCATACCATGTGTTCCTGACCTATAGCAACGAATCCTTACGGTTGTTGCATATAGATATCTTCAGTAAGATCTCCATTCAGGAATGCAGTTTTGACATCCATTTGCCAAATCTTGTAGTTATGGTATACTGCTATAGCTAGCAAGATCCTAATAGACTTTAGCATAGCCACCAGCGAAAAGGTCTCTTATAGTTGATTCCCTCTTTCTGAGTGTACCCTTTCGCCACAAGATGAGCTATATAGGTCTCAATGTTACCATCTGGGCCCTTCTTTCTCTTGTAAATCCATTTGCAAACAATTGCTTTCACCCCAGAGGGTGGGTCCACAAGAGTCTAGACCTTGTTAGTCTCAATCGAATTTATCTTGGCTTTAATGACATCTACCCACTTCAAGGAATCTATGTCCAACATAGCTTCCGCATAAGTCGTGAGGTCCTCCTCACTTGTCAACTTTCTTGGTCATAGCCATAATGAACTGGAGGCCTGGATACCCGGGTAGACCTTCTAGGTTGAGTATCTGGAGCTTGTGGGACTTCTCCCACTACTCCTAGGCTCTCCTCATCAAGAACAACTTCTTGCTGAATATTCTCCAAGATGTAATCTTCTTCTAAGAAACAGACATTTTGACTGCAAAACACTTTTTGTTCTTTTGGATCATAAAATAAGGTACCTATAGAGCCTTTGGGGTAACCTACAAATAGGCAACGACTAGTCTTAGATTCCAATTTGTCAGTACTAGTTTTTTTAACATGTGTCGAACAACCCCAAATTTTTAAGTGTCTCACACTTAGTTTATTACCAGTCCAAAGCTCATAGGGAGTCTTTGGAACGGATTTGGTTGGAACCCGATTCAGCATGTAAATCATAGTCTCCAATGCATATCCCCAAAAAGATGTAGGTAATTCTGAGTGGACGAGAAGTGATCGGACCATCTAATAGGGTCCGATTCCTCCTCTCTGACACACTATTTAACTGTGGTATAGCGGGAAGGGCTAATTATGATACTATCCCATTGTCCTTTAAGTAGTCCCTAAATTCATCAAAGAGATACTCACCACCTTGATTTGATCGAAGGGCTTTAATTTCTCTCCCTAACTATTTCTTGACTTCTTGTCTGAACTCCTTGAACTTTTCAAATGATTCAGATTTATGTCTCATTAGGTACATGTAACCATACCGAAAATAATCATCGGTAAAGGTTAAGAAATAAATGTGTTGATTTCGTATCCTAACATTCAAGGGACCACATACATTAATATGTATCAGGTCAAGTGTGCCTGTAGATCTTTCAGGCTTACCGTTAAACAGTCGCTTTGTCATCTTACCCTAAAGGCAAGGTTAACAGGTTGGAAGATCTTCTATGGTTAGAAAATCCAAAGGACCATCATTTACCAACCTTGTGATACGATCTATGTTAATGTGGCCAAGTTTGTAATGCTACAGGAACGTGGGACTAACTGTATCACGGTTTCTTTTCTTAGGGATTATTTCCGACATAGTTTCGGTAATGTTGGTTTCCAGAGAGGGATGGAGAACATAGAGACCATTCTCAAATTCCTCATATGCGAGGAATTTGTTATTTCGTTTAATAGTAATCACATTACTAAACAAAATAGAATACCATCCATGCACAATTTTGAGACAGAAGTCTAATTTCTTTTTAAATTAGGTACGAAAAGACAATCTTTTAGTACAATAATCCCTTCTCTGAAAACTATTTCTATAGTGCCTATGGCCGTAGCTACAACAATTGCAGAAGTCCCCAAGTAAAGTATCACTTCTCCATCACTCAATCTTCTGCTTATCTTGAACCCCTGCAGTGAGTTACACACATGAGTCGAAGCCCCGGAGTCAATAAACCAAGAAGTAGAACTGAGCAACAAATTGGTCTCTATGATGAAAGAATCGAACATACCTTGTTTCTTAGTCTCCATGTATTGAGGACAATTCATCTTCTAGTGGCCGGTCCGCTTGTAAAAGTAACAGGCATCTGATGCCTTGTCTTTCTTTTATTTTTGGTCTTGCTACCCTTCTTATGAGCCTTCATTTTAGCCTTCTTCTTTTTCTTACCCGATTTGCCACCTTCAACAAGCATGGCTATTGGTTTATTCTTCTTAATCAGTTCTTCAGCCCTCTACAACATATTGTTGAGTTCCTAAAGGCTAACGTTCAGCATATTTCATGTTATATTTCATGATAAACTGAATGAAGGATGGAGGTAAGGAATTGAGGACAACATCAATTTTGGTGTCATGATCTAGCCTTGACCCGAGAGCCTCCAGTTCATTGATATAATCTATCATCTTTAGACAATGATCATGAACCTATTGGTTCTCGGTCATCTGTGTCGTCATAAACAATTTTAAGACCTTTTGTTGAGTAGAACGATTCTGCTCTTCGTACATAGTCTTTAGACTATCCAATATATCTTTGGACACTTTGATCTTATCGAATTGTTGTTGTATTGGATTGTCTAAAGATGTTATAATATAACATCGGGCAAGAGAATTTTTCTCTTCCCATTCTTGATACTCTCTTCTTTGGGCCTTAGAAGCCCTGTCACCCGGACAATCCTGAGCAGGGTTCTTAGCAATTTTGTCCAATTTCTTGGGCATCAGAACCAACATAAGGTTTTGGAACCAGTCAGCATAATTAGGGCCCTTGAGTTTGTTATCATCCAACAACTTAGTGAAGTTTCCGTTTGCCATTTTTGGTAAAGGCAAAGCAGATTTATAAGTCTACAACCTAATTGATTCATGTCATTACATAGAAAGGGCTTTTAATCTATGTTCAATTTCCATTTTGGGCATCTTTGAGATTCCCTCCAATCTCAGTGACGGAGACAATTGTGTCTCTGGAAATGTGGAAATCCACATGGGGTGCATGGAGTCAACTGTTTCAACTACAAAACCCCACCACCTTCTGTGAAAGATCACATCCAATCATCTTATGAGCTTTCCCTTTGGCCTCTATCAGACAAGGTTCATAGCTATTTTAGGTTAAACATTTCTGTCCAGTAAGTGCTCACCTATCATGTTTGTGAATGCCAATGTATCGTGAGAGAGTCTTTCATTTTAGGATAAGCCTTTCCCACATCGGTCTATGACGCCTCTATCATCTCATGAAGCAATCCAATCAACTGCATTAGCAAATGGATAGCCCAATTTTATGGTGCATCTCCACCCACCAATACAGCCAACCTTCATACTAATGATGGAAGGCCTTTAAAGAATTCATCATATGAAATTCCCTCACATGCACTCATTTTTAATGGAGGGAACGAAAGTAGCTCCCACTGACTTTCATAAAGCTAGATTCAAAGTGGGCCCAAAACGGCTAGGGTTCCAGGGTGTTCCTCCTGGGGAGAAACTGAAGTGGGCCCCACTATGAAAGGGAGATCATTCAATGATCTTAAGGGCACCATGGCAATGATGTGCATTCATCCATAGTGTCCAAAAGAGCCATTATAGAATTAACATGGGCCAAACACCTATGGCCCATGTACGCAACACATCACATCACATACATCACATGCATGAAATCCAAAATTGATCCAATCAATTAAATAACTGTAAAACCCATAATCAAAAATTAAAAACCTTTCAGCCTATTTAAGCCCATAATATTATCTAGGTATATGGGCTGAACAACAAAGAGCAGTTCAACCCATATAGCATTTATGCTGAATTGGGCTAAATAAAATTTAACAAATCAAAACTGGGTTTTACAAATCTAGGCCAAATTGCATCTTACAATTAACCATTAAACCCTCTGCCCATGAAGGAAATTTTAGGGCTGAGAACAACCCCATCGAACCACAGATTCAGTCCAACTAGTTTGGTGCAATCTGGTTCGAATAGGTCCAGGATTTGATGTTTAATTCAAGATCCAATTCAAGAAACATGATCTAAAAATAAAGAAACTGGTACATGACAAACAATAGCAAGATGTCTGTTCGTAAGGCTGAAACCCTACAAAACAAAAGTTAGTTCGCAGTTTGCAGTTTTCAAAAACTGCAAATCGCAGATTATCGAACCCAAATCTACAAAATTTTCTCCTTCGCCCTTCCAGCTTCGTCTTCAATGAAATAAAATAGAAAACCTAATTTTTCTATTAATGTTACATCAGAATCGAATTCCTATACATTTCGTCTAAAATTAAAAAAAAATAATTACAGACCAAGAATGAATAGAAAAAAAAACGCAGATGCATAGATTTCTTACGCCGCAGAAAGATTTCGATCTCCTCCATACGAACAACCCAATGTTCAAGAAATATAAGTAGAACAATTCTAAATATATAACAGAATAATAAAGATTTATTTTCATATCATTCGCCCAAAACTAGGAACTGATTTCCCTGGAAAAATCGCTAATTGTGCAAATCGGGTAGAACGCCTTCTGCCCATTTGCGCAGATCCAAATCAGATTTAGTTCAGTTCAAAACTTGAAGCATGGCTCTGATACCACTGAAGGGATGAGAGATCCATCATATGGATGGCCAAACCCTACAGGAAGGTTGGGCGAAATTTCAAAAATTTCTCTCTCTCCTATTTGGGAATCGCATTCTCTATTTTAGAAAACTGCATTTTCAATAATCATTCTTGAAACCAAAATTGGACCAGATCTGAAACCAAAAGGGAGGAGAGGGATATACCTGATACGAAGTAGCAGTAACTCCCATTGAAGGTGTTCACGCCCAAGGAGAAGACCAAAACCAACTTTCACTGAAGATGACACAGTGTGTGATGAAGTAGGATTAATAGGATGACTCTTCAGCAAGAACCAGGATTCTTCAGTAAGAATCGAATAGGGGCTGGTGAGCACGACTTCAGATTATTTCTTCAACCAAGAAACAATATCAAGAACCTTTCTTGATCAATTCCACAAGAGGAGATTGAACTGAGTAGGGGTGGCAAGAATATGAGAGAATTCTACAGGTTGTTGAGTGTTAAAACTGAGGAATTTGCCACATATTTATAGTCTTCTTTGGATCAGCCTCCTAATCTAATTAGGAGAGAGTTTCTTGATCCAAATCTGATATTTGGATCTGGACTCTTAAATGGATAAGACTTATCTTTTCTTTTCATCGAATTGGGCTTCAAGCCCATTAAGCTTATGTGATAATTTACCCCTTAACCTGTTGCACAATTGGCTCTCTTTGTATGGCGTGGGACCCAAACATTGATCTACACATCAGCCACATTGATTCAGCCCAGCCTTTGTTACAAGGCCTGGCCAAATTCACTATAGGAGATGGTGAACCCCTGAGTCTATCACCATGGGCTCTTAATGGGCCCAACATTTACACTAAATGGTCTTTGGGTCCAGTCACCTTATGAAAACCCAAGGACTGTGGGCAGATGCAAGATTAGCTCATCAGGTATTACCCTCAATGGTCTTACACTTAACCTCTTAACCATAATGATCAAATACTGCCTAATAAGAGAGGACCTCTCCCTCGGCTACAAGGAACAATGTTGCACTCTCTACATGTGTGTGTGTGTGTGTGTGTGTGTATTTATAGAAATATATTTTGCAAAACAAATCTCAACGTTTGAAATCAATTGTTGGCAGTTTGGGTTTCCATCAGAGAGAGTGCATTCCCTGATCATTCACTTTGTCCGACAAAGGGGCTGATCATGTCACTATGATCACCCACTCAGGTGAATTCTTGGACTGTCCCAACATACCTAGGTTTTGACCCCCTCTAAGGATCTCACTGATTAGCATATCAAAGACAACCCAATCTGACACCTAGTGCAGTACCATAATCGAGTCTAGAGTCAGGTGTAACATTCCAATTTTTCCCATCTATCTCTAAGGTCCAGGGCAATACTGGAATTTGGTCTAGTTCATGGTTTCAAGAAAACCCACACTACATGTACCTCGGGTCTAACCCTGGGAGCTAAGACAAACCACCCCAACCTACTTGGCATCACATTAGTATCAGCCTTGGCAGGATAAATATCCCTAGATTTATCCAACGACTATGAAGATTCTAAAGTAACACGAGTCTCATAAGTGTCCAGTTTAAGGGTATTATACAGAAACATGCTACAATGACATTAATTAATTATGTACTTTATTCGTTTATAATAAATGTCAGAAGATACATCAATCAAATTGGAACTAAGGGCATAACTGTCTAATAGAGATAGCATGCACAAAGTTTCTATACACATTCTTGCAAGTCTGTCGATGGAATTCCTTATCACAAAAGTCCTTGGGTATGCCCTTGATGAATGTCAACATAGCCAGTGCATGTATACATGGGATGTCACTCACATCGCATACTCTACATGTGCATGTTTTGGCATCCATTCTAGTCACATGGTCAACTAGATCACTGCCTAAATTTTAATACTCATGTGGCCAATAACCCTCACATTCCTAGCATGAATAGGTAACCATGCTTAGAATAATATGCATTGACCATTCAAAATAGACAAAATGTTAGAAAAAAACATGTAAATGTGTATTACCTAGCTTCTTTTCATCTTCTATCAATGACACTCTATACCCTTGGCAGCACATCGCCATTGAAGGTATTGACTTTATCACGCTTTCAGTAATCTTCTCCATCCATCTCTTACGAATGTCTTCCAACATCTAAACAATTGGCTTTGCCCTGGCCTCCCCAATCCATGAGTTAAACGATTCAGTCCAATTATTGGTTAAAGTCATCTGACTTAACTATTGGATCAAAAGCATGCCTAGACCATGTTTCCTTAAAGGACTCTGCGAAGCCAGTCATAAGCATCCTCGGACAAACTCTTCACAACCTGTGTGTAAGCCTTACCAGAAACCCAAACATCTTTCAGTGACTTGCCTTTCAATATCTTCTTAAAATTGTCGTATATGTTCCTTAGGCAGAACCTATGATTAGCTCCAGGCATGCATGTATGGACACCATCAACTATCCCCTATTAGAAAACACCAACAACTATTAGTACTATATATATTAGCAAATATCAACTACTACTTTTAGTACTAGGCATGTATCAAAAAACACCTACCACTATGTTTAGTGAAAAGCATCTACAGTAAGGAAATTAACAAGTCAATGGAAATAATTATATAATAAGTTGATACAATACAATAACATGTGGTTCAATGATATAGGTGAGATTAGAGTTATAGCAATATGGCATATACCTTTTGCCTGTCAAATATAAAAGTCTACTTATGTGGATCATCGATACTCAATGCATCTCTTAGCTTTGTGAGAAACCATAGCCAACTTTCCTTGTTCTCAACTTCTATAGAAGAATATGCTATAATCTTCCTAGCCAACTTTCTTTGTAAGAAACCAGTCTTCATGTGACAGTCATCCAAACCAATAATCTTCCTACAACGCCCCAAGAATCCCCTCTTTGTTCTTCCTAGACAAATGAACAATCTTTTAAAGGTCCCAACTGAGTCTCCTTCTGAAGCAAGTGGGGCATGTAACTTTACAACTAAACCCAGATTTCTAGCCAACAAAACTATACAATACTATTTGTTTCGATCATTAAAAACTATACAATACAATACTGTACTGAGGCAGCCTAGTATATGACTGATTCAAACACTCTCTAATCCTATCAAAGGCCTTTAACTTGGCCCTATGAATTTTCTTCCAATATACCTCTATTCCAAACACTTTTTTAATCTCAGCCCTAAGTGCATGAACTGACATGTCTGCATCCACACACACAAATATTCCTCCATTTTTGTTGAAATCCAAATGCGATTGTCTTCAAGAGTATTCACAAAAAAACTACCTCCATCATGACTAAGAGACACATGTATCCTCCATTTGCATCCCTCACCAACACAAATTGTAGTGAACCTACTCTTTTCATTTTGTTTCTTATAATCTCAATGTCTTTAACCACACAATATTGTCTAAAGGAAACTCTGAATTCCTTAACATTGACATACTCCATACCAAATTAGAATCTTGGATGTTCAAAGTCAAATTCATTATCATTCCTCCTATTCCTCTTTTTCACCTTCCCATCACATGAACTTGTTGGACTCTCATAATCACTGACAGGTTCATAATTAGACAACAGATCATTCACATTACCATCAACCCCATTACGAATGCCTTCATTACCACCACCATCATCCTCTCCTTCATCTTTAGATCCTTCGTGTGAAAATTCATCATATTCTCCTACATAATCATCTTCCTCTTCATTATATTCATCCCCCTCTACCTTATATCCGGTTTCATCAGCTTGCTCACCATAATCACCTAAATCAACAAGTTCTACTTCATCTCTATCATCTCCTCGAATTGGATTAATACTTTTGGCTTCTATATAAGTGGCATAGAACAAAATCTAACGCAAGCTCCCATGGATGACAAACATTGCCAACAACTTTCACCACTCAACTGTCCTATAATCTCTTTTAGCTCACAACCAGGTATTTTGTATTTAATGGTTACCATACTGCTAGTAGGTATATCAGTTAATCCACAAAAGTCATCAAGAATGTCAAGGTAGCAAATCCTACCACTGTCAACATTGTCTACATACCCTACATGACCGTTCACATATTCCAGCTTCCCATTCTTTGTCCTCCACTCTCCATCATAATTTACAATAAACATATACTTGCCACCACCCATACCCTACAAATGAAAACACAATTCCAAACCACAAACATGGATGATGACTTGTTTAGACAATGGTTAATTACAATTTACATGGAGTGCAACTAAATGAAAAAGAAGAGTTATGTGACATATGCAAGTCCATATCAACATTAATTATGCAATAGAATATATATACATTTACATGAATGCAGTCCAACAACCATATATACATCCTAAATCAAACACATTATCTGCTTTCCCAAACAAAAGAAAAAAAGTGGGTATCTGTCCCATACGCACCCTGCACATATACATGTATATAATCAGAACAAGCTCGGGTTGGGATAAGGTTGGATTGGGTGAGAGTCAGGTTTGGAATTCCTAAGGGCTATGCCCGAGTCCAGCTCAAAAATTTTAAAAACCCAATCTTTTGGGCCCAGACCCATCCCAAAGACCGAGAATTTGGGAGGCTCGGATTAGGCTCACCCAAATTGCACCCCTAGCTAAATAATATGGTTTAGGGGCCCAGTTAAAAAATCAAACATATAATTTGTTTTCCCTAACTAAAAAAATCCTATATACACCCTAAGTCAAATAATAGGTTTTAGGGGTCCCTTAAACCATATGCACTCTAACAGCAATATCTTGATAATTATACCACTAAACAAGCTTAAATGAATCAGGATTAATTACAAAATGGGGTGCACCTAAATGAATCAGGATTTCACCTACATGAAATGCATGAATGTGGAACCCCCTATGCATGAACACTTATGTAGAATTTCACCTACATAAGTGTGTCCATCTCAAATAATATGGTTTAACGAATCCCCTATGGGGCATCTCATCGTTTTAGTATGTTTGTCTTGAATACACCCGAAGCCAAATAATATGGTTTCGGGGACCCCTAAACCATATACACCCTAACAACAATGTCTTGATAATCATACCACTAAACAAGCTTAACATCAACATAAAGCTAAACATGATTAACATAAACATAGGGTATAACTCCACTGTGTAAGTGTTGATAGTCATACCACTAAACAAGCTTAACATTAACACAGAGCTAAACATGATTAACATAAACATAGGGTATATCCCCACTGTGTAAGTGTTGATAACCATACCATTAAACAAGCTTAACATCAACATATAGATAAACATGCTTAACATAAACATAAAAGGTTAAGACAGAGATAAACATGCTAAAATATAGACATAAACACGGTGTAATTAAACATAACCCCACTGTGTAATTAATGTGTTGGGTGATAATCATAGAGATAAACATGCTAAAACATATGGTGTCTTACCCCAAGCTTAACACTTAACATTAACATAGGTTATAACCCTACTGTGTAATTATTGTGTAGGGTGATAAACATAGAGATAAACATGCTAAAACACAAGCATAATATGCAAGCCCATTTTTATCACTTCTTATATATTGCTTGCCCTTATTATATAAATTAAAATTAAAATTAAAATTAGTTTGTACACATGGGGTAGCAGCTATTTAAGGATCTCTAAGAGAGTGCTAAACAACCATTTATGGATCTTTGAGAGGGTAGGCATACACCAATCACCTATTCAAAACAGCTAAACATGGGTTCAACCATTCACGCATTATATCGAATACATGTTCCTATATACAAAAGAACTAGCTTAAACAACAATATAAACACATGAACGAGCGTCTTTTCCATACACATGCACATGATTGTTGGGATGAAGCCCCCAACACAAGGTCTAACCACCACACCCAAGGATTAAAATACTAACACGATATGCCCGATACAAGGCATATCGGTATCGGTAGGGGAGGATACGAGATACACCACGATTGGCATTGTATCCGTACTAGTCATGCGTACCAACACGTATCACACAGTTTTGGCCGATACGCATTGATACAAAGGCGTATCAAACTTGAGTTTAATAGAAAAGTGCTTCACTAGAAAAAGGGATTTAACATGATTCGATCCCTGAAACCTAAGTCGCCTAGCATCCAGGAACACAAGGATCTTAACCATCAAGACACCTTCTATTTCAATATAATAAGTGAAATAAATTATCATTTATTAAAACTAATTCTTATATTTAATTTAAACAAATAATATATTCAATAACTCCAAGTACAAATTAAAAAGAATAATATTCAAAATTATTATTTTATAAACCAATAAAATAAATAATTTATCAAATCCACATATATATATGAATGATTTTTAATTTCAATAAATTTATACAAATACAAATATTATTAATAGAATAATTATTTGAATACTTATAATTATTTGTGTAGACTTGATAAATTATAATAAATATTTTATAAATTATTAATTAATATTTTAATTTGCATTAAATAATAATATATTTATTAATTACAAAGATAAAATATTTGAGAATACAATATAAATTTAATATATCAAATACAATAATCTACATTTAAATAAAAGTTCATTTTTTATTTTAAAAATTCATAAAAACAAAAATATTAATAATGGAATAATTATTTTAGTAATTAAAATTTATGAATTTTCACACGATATGCATCTTAAAAAATTTAATAAATTTGGTATATTTTAAGTTAAGATTATATATTTTTATAAATTATTGATATTTTTTATTTACATTTTATATAAACATATTTATTGTTTACAAATATAAAAGTACTATTTACTGAACATTTGAAAATTAATTTTTAGTTGATTTTTTTTGTTCATGCTAAAAATTGAAAATAGTAAAATAAAAATAATTGATATAAATTCAAATATAATGGTTGCATATGTTTTGTGCCTTGGATTTTAATAAAAAAATGGTGCATTATCAATAAAATTGTATAATATCTATGCATCCCGTTATATCAATAGTAATATATTCTTTCAAATATACCATTAAAATATACAATTCCTATGTAGTTATACATTATTTATAGTTATTTTGACATTAAACTTAAAGTTATTAATATAATTATTAAATTTGTATGCATTTTCTTAACATATTCAAGCATTTCCATATTTTTCGTCAATATCCAATGGTTTCCCAAGCATATTCATATCCAAGTTGTCTAATACAATACCTGATACCGATACTTAAATCCTTGACCACACACAACAATTATAAAAGATTCCAAATGTATAGTTGCAAAGGTATTGGGGCCGATTGTTGGGGCCCTTGTTGCGACCACACCCTTCCTCTCTCTATAGCCATTAAAGTCACTGAATGTGAAAGTCAATGCCACCATTATCCATTCGAGACTGTTCCCCCACAAACAACTCAGTAGAAAAGAAGGAAAATAGGAAAAGGCAACAACAAGACACTAGGTACTTTGTGCAACCCTCGCAACCTACTGAACAAAACATCGAAAAAAGAAAAGAAATTAGGGCTTTAAAGTTACTGTCAACTATGCAAAATAAGGCTGAGGTTAACTTGCTTACCTCTAGCCAGTAGCATCGCCTTTCAATGGCACAGAACCGTCGAACGCTATAGCAACCACTGCGTTTGGAGAGCTTCAACAAGACGGGGAGTTGTGGCACTATTCACTTGACAAACTGGGTTGTCTAACCTTTTTAGGTGACTTAAACCGAAAGGGTAAGACAGTCATTTCCTAATTCATATGAATTTTAATTTTTCACATTATTTTTCAATAGTTTTAGTCTGGGGGTAAATGTGACATTTTGTCTTTTCTGTCAAAAAACTTGAGGGCACTTTAAGGGAATATGTAAACAGTAGGGATATAGTTGGTCCATTTCCTAATTAATATACTAAGGGGTAGTTTAAGAGAATTTCCCTTTGCTATACATATTTGTATTTGTACTCTTTTCAAACTGAGCCTCAATATAATTTTTAAGGATGATGTCAATTGTTAAAAAATCTAGGGATACTTTAAGGGATTTTACAAATAATAAGGGTATGTAGTATAAGTTCATTAGCTAAAACTTAGGAATAGTTTAGGGGATTTCCCCTTATGTTAATTGTGATGTATCCTTAGTTGGTAAGGTCTTTAAATAGTTACAAGAGAGACCCCAGGTCAAATCATATTGCTACAAGGGTTTGGGTTATGGGTATGGGGAATAGGAATGGCAATGGGACGGAGACCATACTCCCCATTCCCAATCTCAATTTTTTACTAATTCCTCATCCTTAACCCCAATCCTCATTGGGGAGAAAAATCAATCTCCATCCCTCACCCCGATAAAGATGAGTCCATAGACCCCAGTGAACCTCCAAAAAAAAGAAGAAAATCATATAGTGACTCATAAAAAGAACTCTCCCTAGTGAGTAGAAAGAAGTAGCCAATGAACACCTTGTAGGTATATGATGATCACCTAGACTATTAGAGAGCACAAAAGGTTTTAAACCAATACAACATGAATGCATGTGATGAGTTTATAACTCACACGCACATCTGTGATGAGCTCAGAACCCGCGTAGACATGCGATGAGCTCATGACATGAAATGAGTTGCAATGAGCTCAGGACCCATGTAGACTTGCAATGATCTTAAATCCATCGTACAACCGCGACGAGCACAAGTTCATTGCAAGTCAGAAGCAAGTAAAAGAAACACATGTGTCACTAATAATGTGCGTAATGGGATGCCTTGCAGGCTTAAAGAGGATACGCGAGATAAGTAGTAACATCATCCACGCCACATAGGTTTAAAAGGGTAGCGAAAGGAAGTAGCACACATGTATTATGAGAATCCTCAACCAAAAGGAAAGCTCGTCCTTGGGATATCTCATAAGACATGTGGCGAAACCCTAGCAATGTTCCCAGACAACTAACACTGAATCCGAGATTCCCTTCCCTAATTGGAATCAAACACTTTTGGCTCCTTCCTTTCGGGATCTCAGGATCTCTCCCTATAAATAGGGGTCCAACTCAACGCAATCATCATTCTATCATTTCATTCGCAATAGCCTTTAGCCTACCTCCTACTCCCAGCTTTCCTTTGTCCTTCAAGGAGACCCCCATACATAGCCTTACCTCCCTACTCACACACCTCATTACAAAAACATGTAGAAAAATGATTTTTAAACTTCAAAAGAAGATATAAAGTGAAAGTTTGAAACTAAGAAATCAATATAATGCTTGAACCAGAAGGAGACACCCTAGAGTCTTGAGTTCATAGAGACAAAAAGCTTCAGTTGTCGGAGACGAGAAAGAAGAAAAAAAGCTCTCTTCCTTTACATGTTTTGCTTATAGTTTCAGCTACATGGAGAGGACGCTTCTGTCCCTTAATTTAAATCTCAAAAGGTACTCCTTGAATGGGTTCGACTATGATATGGAAAAGATATGATATCCGAAAAACAACTGACCAATAAACTGGAATCATAAACATGGTAGCGAATCAAGTGTTATTTATCAAAATTCATGGGTGGGTTGATTGGTCAAAACTCTTTCCATATCATATCTTTCCCTAACATAGATAAGTTTTTTTTTTTGAAGCCAATAAGAGATAAGTTTGAACAAGGAAATCTATGTATGCTGATTAGTTGCACTAGGAAAAATCTATGTACGTTAAAGACTAGATTCTATGTTCGTACTAAGAGGCATGATTCTTCCTCCCACTCCCTGTCCCCAATTTGAATTGGGATCTGCTCCTCATAGAGCACGCCTCACACCGACCTTACAAGCGCATCCCACTGTGCATAGGGAACATCTCCCATGAATAGTAACATATAAATATGGGAGATGTTCCTGATGCATGGTGGGATGTACCTGTGAGGTCAATGTGAGGTGCAATCTATATCATAGTTTTTCCATATTATAGTCAAACCCTTTTATGTACCTACTAAGAGGCATGATTCCTCATCCCAATCCCCATCCCCGATTGGAATTGGGATCTGCTCCTCACAGAGCACGCCTCACACTGACCTCACAGGCACATTCCATCGTGCATAGGGAACATCTCCCATGAATAATAACATATAAGTATGGAAGATATTCCCAATGCATGGTGGGATGTGTCTATGAGGTCACTACGAGGCGCGCTCTATGAGGAGCATATCCAATCTCCCCCGATTGGGTATGAATTGCCATCCCTAATGGGAATGGGCTACATCCTATTGTAGCCCCATAAAAAAGGATCATTCCTAAAACTAAAAATGCTACAGATCATAGTTCAAACTATCCAACTATTGGGTCAGCCCATTAACCCATGACATCATTAAATAAAATATCATGCACATTATCTATGAAAAATTATGGTTATACGTTTTTCTTGGTTTTAATACAAGTGATTAGGATTTATGTTTTTTCAACTGATATTTTTATTCGAAGATATGTATTTATAATTTAATCAAATATTTCCCGTGATAAATTAATGATCTGGGCAAGTTGTTTCTTGGAGCCAATCAATTTTTTAAAATTTTGAGAAACCAATCTATATCTATATTACTATTTCAATTTTTCTTAACTAAAATACCCCTATTGTTGAATTTGGTCTCTCTTTATTATAATTCGTAAAACTACTATTAAAAATATGAATGAGGTTTAGATTCTAGAATTTTTTGGACTAAAATAACCTTACTGTTTAACTGATCCCTCTTTTATAATAGGCAAAAATATGTAATTTGAACTATACTTATAATAAATTCATCGATTCTCTCTTATTAAGTCTTGTATTCAAGGTATTAACTCACATTTCCTCATTAAATCTTGTAGATTTTTTCTTGATTAAAACATCCCAACTCTTGAATTTGGTCTTTCTCTAATTATGAGGAAAATATATTATTTAAATTATTACTTTTCATTTCATTCCATTCCTTCTCATTAAGGTGTTAATTCTCATTCTTCAATTTTTATTTCAAATGTTTTTGTTTCTCATTAATAAATTCTACTGATTAAATCCATACTCAATAATTTTAACAATACAAAACTTATGTATTCAAACCCAACATAAAAACTAAATTGTTTGTTTGTTTGTTTGTATAGTGGTTTAATAGTTACACTATTTGGGTAAAATGGATTTCATAGCTAAATAATAAAAGTTCAAAAATACATACAAATGTAAAAATTACAAAAAAATTAAACATATCTCTAAAATTATATACTTATCATGTTAAAAAAACAAATATAGTAAATAAGAAGTATTTATACTAATGATGGAAATAAAATACAAAATTTAAACATACGCATCCCAACATATTGTAATACATGTCTATTTCTTTCCTTGGGGAGTACGCTTCCTAATACTGATATTTGAGCCTTGCTCATGAACCATGTTACCATCCATGGAAATAAGCATCACCTCCCTTGTACAAGATTCTAAACGCTGTACATCTTAGAACTAATGTACAACATTTTCAATTTTCCAAAGAAAATAGCAGACCTCTCTTATCTCCCTGGTGCAGGAGGTTTCACACTCAAAACTTCCCATTCCTCAAAATCTTCTCAGCTTCACCTAGGGAGATGTGTACAATTCCATAGAGACGCATGCATTCACTTTTCTTTTCCTTTAATAAAATAGTATGGAAATGCTTCATATTATGTTCATCCATTTTCAACAATTTGAGAGAATCTTGGATACGAGGAAAAAATGCTTCAGGGCGAAGGCATAGAAGCTTGAAAACAAGGAACAATCCACGCATGTCAGCTTCAAATTGATCAGCCCCCCTTTTGGAGAATCTCGCATCATTCATGAGAATACCGTAAAAAATAAAATGGTCAAGCCCACCAGCAACACTTCTCCATAAATCCAAGAAATCTTTGGTATTGAGGCCCACCTTCAGAACACGGAATCTGTTTCTCAAAGTATCTAAAGCTTCGGCAAAATTGGTGGATATTGTTAAATCCCCAGTCCCCAAAACTCTATTCTGACCAAACTCTTCTACTTCTAGACTCCACTGTTCCTTGTTTTGGACATATTCCAAGGAAAGAGTGTTGAATTGATTCAGAAGATCAGTTATTAAATCCATGAGCCATTCGGTCCCTAGATCAATCAAGCACTCTATTTGTTCTCCAAAAAAGCAACTACGTTCATCTGGGATATTTCTTACCCCGTTTTCTGAATCATCTTCAGCAATTCTCATCTCCAAGAAGTTCACATCATCATTCCATTCCTGCAGAACGGATTCACAGTATCTTGCAGCATTAATAGATCCACATACTCTCATCAAGGCATCACTTTCTGCACCACAGGATATGACTTCTGCTTCCTTGCAATGCCGACGCAACAAATCAATGAAGTACCACAAAATCCTACAAGCTGAAGATCTGATAAATTTTTCTTTGAGATTAATGCTTGGTAAAGTTTGGCACCTTTCTATTACTGCCCATGTGAGTTTAACAACAGCCTCTGCAGCGAATGGGGCTCTGTAGTCTTCTCTAGTAGAGAGATGAAATGGTTCCACTTCTTGCTCAGTATTAAGCTCAGATTCTTTTTTAATGTCAATCACCCAAACCCTTTCATTTTCCATCTCTGCTTTCAGTTTCTTCCTGGCATCCTTGAATTCCATCCTGGCCCAAATTTTGAGCCAATCAGGCTGATCACAAAATATTGATAACATAGACATCCCTCTATCTGGAAGCCCGGCAGAGTCTCCCACAAGGTAAGAAGTTCCCAAATTTGTAAGTGCTTGCATCCGTTTATCAAAGGCAATAATAAGGTCAACCAGATGGAGCCATGAAGAAACAACCTCTGATTTCATGTTTCTATCCTTGTATTTATTAGCTAGAACAGTGAAAATTCTTTTTGAAAGATACCCTGAAAGCATTTTCACCATTGCTGATACCCAAGCTTCCCTAGCACTATAACCCACCAACCTTGCTTTATCAATCAAAGGCTGCAAAACATCATCCACTCCTCCAACAAAATCCCGAGTTATTTTATATACAAGAGCAAATATAAACTTTGGTTGTTCAGACCATTCAGAGAAGTGGTGCATGATTCTCGATGAAATAGGAGAAATAAGTTCATCAATGGTCCATAAACTTGGACTATGATCTTTTTCATGTCCAAAACCAAGTTGCCGTTTTTCTCTTCGGGTCTGCAGATGTTGCAAAGAACAGAGAGAGAGAAAGCTTTTACAATACTTATCTTTCTTATCCTCTTTCATCAGCACTAGGGGGTTAGGAAGGTCTAAACTTTTGTCACTTCCCAATTCCGATGCTAAAAGAGGTGGTGGCCATCCAAGAGAAGAAAGAAGAATTCGGTGATCTGCAAGAGCTTGGAGCCTTATAACAGAAAGAGTCTTGTCCACTCTAGCATCAACAGCCTTTGGAAGATGAATCCATTGTGGCCGACATTTTGCAACATCAATCAATATGTCCTCAATGTCATTCATTGCTTTTACAGAAAGAAGCAGATCATTTTGCTTGTGTCCAAAATCCTGAAACCAAGAAAAAGATATTAAGCTGATGGACCTATCAAAATAGGACTATCGTGCCATTCTAACTTTTTATATCTCACCAAAGGAACACAAATTGATAAAAAGAAAATAAAATTTAAGAGCAAAACATCTGAGAAGCCTCACAGTTCGATGGCTTCCATTTGAGAGATTTACAGAGAAAAGATCTTTGTTGCGGCTCATCACAAAAAAAGCAGCATCTTCCAGATCTCCTACAAGAGCTTCCAACTGTAGGGTGGTTTCTGTAAATTTGAAGTACAACTAGGATGAAACAGTTGTGAGACAAGATAGTAGAATCATGTTATGTTTCAAGATCCTAATTTCTGATAAAACAGACTATAAACAATGCACAAAAACATTTATGATAATTTAAGTGTGTAATGTAGGACCAAAAAGGGTAAGAAGCAGGTAAGAGGTGCTAAGTGAGATTTAACACAAAAGCCTGTTGTTTACCTTATCATCATCATCTAAGGCTTGTCCTGGATATATGGTGTCTCAGCTACATGAATACTTTTTCCCTGTTCCATTCAGTTCAGTGCCATATCTATCATCAAACTATGGGCACTTGCATTTCTTACTACTTCCACCCAAATCCTTTTCAGTCTGCTCCTTGCTCTTCTAGCCCCATCAACTTGTAACAGATAACTTCTTCCAACAGGTGCTGTAGATGTGGTCTTCTATGCATGTGACCAAACCACCTAAGTCCACTTTCTTTAATTTTGTCACCTATTGTAGCTACTCCTAGATTCCTTTATGACTTCATTTCTGACCCTATTGCTGTTTGAGTTCTAGGGTTTTCGAATGGAACCCTTATGTTCGAACAAAACAATGAGATGAATAATGAATTTTTATTTGGGCAAATTTCTTAAACTACCCCTAAGTTTTAGGAAATTGACTAACTCACCCCTACTGTTTATATATTGTCTTAAAGTACCTCAGGTTTTCTGACAATTGACTAAATCCTCCTTTTTTGTTAACATCTGTTAATGGAAAGATGAAAAAGACTATTTTACCCATCATTTTTCTTTAAATTTTCAAGATGAAACATTTGAATAACACCTTACTAATCTTCTCCATCTTCTCAAAGAGAACTTTGAAAAACAAAACAACCTCTCCATTCCCAACAACTCATTTGCTCTTCTATTGGCCACAAATGCTGCACTTAATACAGAAGATCAAGCATAAACAGGAATTGTGGCTTGGAGAAGGGAAGCTTCCATTGCAAACCACCACCAGTGTGCATCGAGTTGAAGGTGTTTTTACTTTTTACAGGTTCAAGGGAAGCTTCCATTGCAAACCACCACCAGTGTGCATCGAGGATACCCAGATTCCCTTTGTTGCAATTCATTCTCTTTTTTGACGGAGAAAAAAAATGAAGCCTCTTCAACCATTGACAAAAGTCACAAAATACAATAGCTTTTAGCAGAAACAGAATCATTTCTGCAGTCCCATACAGTAAAACTATGCTGAATCACCAACCGATCTAAAGAGGCATTCAAACAATTGGGGCATCACTAGCTTTGTAACGCCTCCAATAGTCAAACAAAAACATCAGGTCGGATTCAACAGTAGCATAGACAGCCCTTGCAGTGGGCGGTGCCTTCACGATGGGGAAAAGAAAATAAAATTGAAGGATGTCAATCTGGTCACCTCCACAGTAAACCTGGTAATCGATATAAGGAACCCCTTGAAATTTTGGAGGCAGACAAAAGGGTTCAGCTATGAGCCCACCATCTCATCTTGCAGCTCATTGTGAGGAATAAGCCTCTCTCTCTCTCTCTCTCTCTCTCTCTCTCTCTCTCTCTCTCGCTTCTTCAGCATAGAGATCTTTGTTATCCTGAGCTGAGAACTCTTTTGACTGCACAAGAGAGTCACAGATGTGATTCTTAAATGTGGAGAGATCGTTCTTATTCAAACAACCATTTACAAAACGAGTGACCTCTGCTGTGGTCATGTTAGGAAATGCTTCTCCCAAAAGCAGTCATGAACAAATATCATGTTGTTGGGATATGGATAAGGAACAGTTGAAGCATCCCACAAAAGTTCTATCAGTGCACACGACAAATGCTCAATTGTCAAAAAGTTAGGCGGAATTGAATGCAAAACTCAGAAGCCTGAAAATTCTTGAATGTTTTCTGATGTTTCCCTCCAGTCCCAATTGCTGTCATGCTCTGTAGTGATTTTCTGCAAAGCATTTCCACTGAGGTGCCACTGAGAAATCACCGGAGTTTGTCTCTTTTTTGTGGTGCTTGCATGGAGAGAGATAGGGTTTCCGAGGTTTTCATCTATTGGATTTTATTTTGAAATTTTGAGGAAGGGATCATTGTCTACTTCCATGCCAATAATCAGTGATGACAAAGAATGGTGCGTTTTATAGATAGAAGACATTGCACTTCAATAATCAGAGAAAGATGTTGAGTTTTATTTTGAAAATTTGAAGAATAAAGAAAGGAAAAATTGACCACAAAAGGGGTAATGGAATGCTAACGGAAGGGGAGGATCTAGTCAATTGTCAGAAAATTTAAGGATACTTTAAGATCATATGTAAACAGTAGGGATAGAGATAGTCAATTTCCTAAAACTTAGGGGTAGTTTAATAAATTTGCACTTTTTATTTTAATTTGAATTATATGTTATAACCTATAAAGGCGTTGCTAGTATGCATGATTCTCTATAAAAAGCCCATAGACCACAACAAAAAGCCTTAAAATGGAAGTTTCATGAAGATCTATGACGATATTGCAGAGCCTCACTTAAAAAGGCAATCAAATATTAATATATACCATTTGTATTGTAAAAAGAAGAATAATTATTAATGAAAAATAGAGAAAGAGAATACAATCATCAGGGAGGTGTTAAGACAACACCCAACCTAACATTTAACCCAACAACACCCAAAACAATAACCATTTTTTTATCAGCAAGTGAAAGATTAAATTTATTAAAAAGTAAGAAATGGATACAGATTACAACAAAGCAGAAAAACACAGTTAATACTACAGAATGGGATGGCCAGCACTAAAGATATCTTTTATTCTGTTAATTCTAAACTGAGTACAATTCCCTGGATGCCCTTAATGGGGCGGCCAGCACTAAAGAAATAATAAAACAAAAACAAAAGAGATCCATAATTGAAAGATCATAAACCTAAAACATAACTTAAAAGAAATAAAGACACTAAGGCCCATTCATCCCATTCTCACTACTCTCCCTCAAGCTGAGCATAGATGTCAATCATGTCAATCTTGCTTAAATAATGTTGAAGCTTTGCTTTTGGAACTCCCTTAGAAATCTGCAAGTTGTTATTCTAATGCAATGAAAGGAAGGAACACCTCTCCTGAAGCCACTCTCTCCCATATAAAGTGTATGTCTTCCTTGACGTGCTTAGTTCTATCATGCTAAACCGGGTTGTGAGAATTGTTAATAGTAGCCTAGTTATCACAATATAACATCAATGGTTGTCACATGAGACACCCATCTCATTGAGAAGAGATCTAAGCCATAATAACTCAGAAACCATGGGCCATAGCCCTACATTCTGCTTCAACTGAAGATCTAGCAACCATTGATTGATTCTTTACTCCTCCAGGAAACAATATTCCCAACTACCAAAGCACAATAGCCTATTGTGGACCTCCTATCATCAACATTACATGCTCAACTAGCATTTGTATATGCTTCTACCTTCATGTGATCATGTTTAACAAATAGTATACCCTTCCTAGGAATTCCTTTAAGATAGCATAGTAACCTTTCTGTAGCAACCATGTGTGTCTCTGGGAGCATGCATGAACTGGTTTATTACACTCACAACATATGAAATACCTGTGATCATGTTTAACAAATAGTATACCCTTCCTAGGAATTCCTTTAAGATAGCATAGTAACCTTTCTGTAGCAACCATGTGTGTCTCTGGGAGCATGCATGAACTGGTTTATTACACTCACAACATATGAAATACCTGGACGAGTCATACATAGGTAAAGAAGTTTCCTTGGTAATATCTGAAACACTGCCCTATTAGCTAAAAGTTCTCCATCATTAGCTTAGAATTTATGATTCACATCAATAGGGGTAGAGGTAGGTTTAGCACCAAGTTTTCCAGTTCAGTAAGAAAATCCAACACATACTTCCGCTAAGAAATAAAAATACCTTCTTTGGCCCTAGCAACCTCAATGTCCGGAAAATATCATCTAGTAACAACAAATTCAGAATTGAGGAACTTCTTGAGATCATTAACTTCTTTGATATCACTACCAGTAACAACAATATCATCCACATAAACAGTAAGAAATGTTACCAAAGTATTTCTCCTTTTAACAAAGAGGGTATGTGTGGTAAAGGTTTGGAAATGAGGGTGTTGATGGTGGAGATGTCAGACCTGTCCTCTCCTTGGTGATTGGAAGCACCTAAGACTCAATTGGAAATGTGAGACCAACCTGCGTCTACCTTATCCTTTGCCACTGGTACCACCTTAGGAGAATAGGATGAGTGGTAAAAACTATAAAACTAGCAAGAGGGGGAGGAGAAGGAATGGAAGACCTCGAAGGAGAGGATCCCTCCATAGGAGTGGGGGCAACTGTGGAGGGCTTGACACGAAACTCAACTGGTGCTAGCAAAGGAAAGGATGAAGAAAACAATTTAAGAGAACTCTCCCCCTTAGAAGGATTTCTATAAAAAGTGATTGACTCTACAAAGGTGGCATCCATGGAAACAAATTGGGTGCCACTAATGGGATCAAAACAACAATATCTTCCTTGGAAGCATAACCAAGGAAGATACACTTCTAAGCCTTGGGTTCAAGCTTATGTCTCTTGGAACTAGGAAAGCGGACATATGCAACCAAAGACATAAAGGAATGGAGAAAACCTCAACACCAGGAAAGAGGAGTCCAAAAGGATATCTTAACCCCAAGACTCGAGAAGGCATACGGTTAATAAGATAAGTGGCTATTAAAACGGCATCACCCCAAAATTTCATAGGAACATGAGTAGCAAAATTGCAAAAAGAATACTCTTTGCAACGTCCACAATATGTCTATTTTTCCTCTCTGCTACTCCATTTTTCTATGGAGTACATGCACAAGAGCTGTGATGAACAACCCCAAATTTCTCAAGGTAGGAGGTAAGATCCTTCTCAAAATATTCCTTAGCATTATTTGATTGGAATATTTTGATGCGGGTATCAAACTGAGTTAGTATATATTCATGGAACTGTTTCACAAGTTTATGCACTTCAGCACGAGAGCACATAAGGCAAATCCAAGTATATCGTGAAAAGTCATCAGTAAACAGGATGAAATATTTATAGTTACCCATACAAGGTGGTAAGGCCCCACACATTAAAGTGAACAATATTAAAAGGAAAAGTCGATCTTTTATTACAATGCTCAACAGACTTATTCCTTTAAAAAGTTCTATAAACAATTAACTCAATGAAGAGAAAGACAAATAACTCAAACGATTATGACATAACATAATATGACTAGTAGACTCTGACATAAATGCAAGTACTTGTGTTTAGGACTAAAAATATATGATGTAAAAAAAATAAAATAATATAAATAAATAAAGCTTGAGGGGGGGGGCAAATTTGACAGCTGGCCCACTCCACATAAGTTCAAATTTTAAGTTATGGTTATGGGAGGGAGTTAAGCAACCACCCCACGTATGAAGAGTGGGGAGGTTGCTCTAACCTCCCTACCCCATAACTGTTTCCCTCTATATAAGGAGGAGAGGAGAAGAAAATTGAGTCGACAGATAGAAGGGAGGAGAGAAAGAGATAAGAAAGAGAGAAAAAAAAAAGAGAGAGAGAGAGAAGAGAGAGGAAGAGGAGAAATAGAGGGACGCTGAAGTTTGGCTGATTAAGGTGCAAGGATAGGCTTACACAATTATAAATCTTATTCTTTTCTTCTATCTCTGTAAAATTTTATCTATTTCAATCCTTATCTTCTCTCTCTCTCTCTCTTTAGAGTAATGTTAGAACTCAAAAGCTTATTTCAAATTAAATATATATATGTATACCTAGGGAGCCTCTAATATCTCGATGGATCCTATCCACCCTAAAGCATTTCAGTAGGCTAACCCAGTGTTGTCAATACACAAAATGGGACAGGTGTGCTGATTTGTAACAACACTTTGCCACCTGTTGCACACTACAATCTACCTAAAAATAGAACAGGTATGCTGGTTTAGTACTTTGCCACCTATAGCAACACTGTTGCAGACCTAAAAATACCTATATTGCCACTTGTAAATTGCCAGTTGTTGGGTCCCACTGTCAGTGGATCTTATCCACTTAAAAAGGGGACACCACATGTGTTACAAACTTGAGGAGGACAGATGTACTAGTTTGCTGCAGTCAATATTGCCATTTGTAAATGACACTATAAGTGGGCCCACTATGGAATTTTCTTTTTTACTTTAAAACATTCAAGTGGGTTATGCCCACTATCAAACCAACCTAACAGGTCCCACCTGTCAGTGGTTCCCACTGTTAAAATATTCAATATAAAAACATTAAAGTGGGCCACACCCACTATCAAACCAATCTAGTAGGTCCCACCTGTCAACGGGGCCCACTGTCAAAATATTTAAGTTTAAAATCTCAAAGCGGGCCATGCCCACCATCAAATCAAACTAGTGGGTCCCACCTGTTAGCGGGGCCCACTGTCAATATTTAAGTTTAAAATCTCAAAGTGGGTCATGCCCACCATCAAACCAAACTAGTGGGTCCCACCTGTCAGCAGAGCCCACTGTCTAAATATTTAAGTTTAAAATCTCAAAGTGGGTCATGCCCACTATCAAATTAAACTAGTGGGTCCCATTGTCAAAATATTTAAGTTTTAAATCATAAAGTGATCTATGCCCACTAATAAGTCAACCAACTGGGTCCCACTTGTCAGTGGGGCCCACTATCAAAGAATTTAAGTTTAAAACCTTAAAGTGGGCTATGCCCACTATCAAACCAAACTAGTAGGTCCCACCTATCAACGGAGCCCATTGTCAAAATATTTAAGTTTTAAATCTTAAGGTGGGCTCTGCCCACTAATAAATCAACCTAGTGGGTCCCACCTGTCAATGGGACCCACTAACAAAGTATTTAAGTTTAAAACCTTAAAGTGGGCCATGTCCACTATCAAACCAAACTAGTGGGTCCCACCTATCAGTAGGGCCCACTATCAAAACATTTAAGTTTAAAATCTTAAAGTGGGCCATGCCCACTAACAAATCAACCTAGTGGGCCCCATCTGTCAGTGTCAAATATTTAAGTTTAAAATATTAAGGTGGGCCATGCCCACTATCAAATCAAACTAGTGGGTCCCACTTGTCAATGGGGCCCACTATCAAAATATTATATTCAAAACATTAAAGTGGGCCATGCCCACCATTAAATCAAACTAGTGGGTCCCACCTGTCAGCATGGCCCACTGTCAAAGTATTTAAGTTTAAAATATTAAGGTGGGTCATGCCCACCACCAAATCAATATAGTGGGTCCCACTTTTTGTCGATTAATGGGACTTACTATTAAGATGTATAAGTTTAAATACATAAGTACCCAATGGTATATGTGTCTCATGACCTATTTACCAATTGAGGGGCCCACTCATGGGTATAACCCACTAAGAGTCCAAGTTGATGGGACTGCTTATACCTATTATTGGGTTTAACCCTTACAAAGTAGCTCTTTCACATAAAATCAAAACCAAAAGGTATTTCCTTCAAGGAATATAATTAAGGGGTTTTAGCAGACAGTGCATACTTATACACCCTGAATAGGGAAACCCTAATTCTACTCAAGTTCTTTTTTTATGAATTATGATCAAAACAACTTGGCTCTACTCAGGCATGTCTAATAGATAGATCCCATTTGCCTCATGGCCACTCCCAGTCACCTTCTAAGATTTCATGTCCTTAAGAACACAATCTAGCACTTTCACTAGGGAAACTTCACAACAGTCTATTCCAACTCCTACCCCTACTTCTCAATTGGATATAAAAGCATTGATTGCAGAAGGAATTAAGGAGTTTCAGGCATCATTGACTCCACCAGTTTTGGGATATAGTAAGCCTTATCCTTCTCATTATGACACACTTCCTTTTCCTCCTGGCTATCAAAAGCCAAATTTTGAGAAATTCGATGGGATAAATGGATCCTCTCATGAACATCTTGCCCATTTCTATTCAGCATGTGGTGAATCTGCAATGTCAGATGCCTTGCTAATAAGGCAGTTTGTCCAATTATTAAAAGGAGCAACCTTCACTTGGTACACTCAATTAGCGCCAGAATCAATTATTACTTGGGATGACATGCAGTGTGCCCTTTTTGGCACAATTTGTTAGTTACAAAAGAAAGTTTTCAATAACAGACCTGGCTGAAACTAAACAAAGACCAAACGAAAGCATTAATGAGTTCATCACACGTTGGAGGAATATGAACCTTCAATGTGTTGAACAATTGAAGGAAACCTCAATTGTACAAATGTGCGCCAACAACCTCTTACCAGAGCTTGCCATGTTTGTAGGTACAGTTGAACCACAATCATTCGACGCATTAGTATCCAAGGCTAGCAATGTTGAAAGACAAATTGCTAGACAGAAGGTTGTAGCAAAGAAGCCTAATCCACCTCCAGAACTGAAGAAAGATGGCAAAAAGTTTACAGGCAAAAGAGAGGCAATGGCTACCTTTGTGAATGTTAAGAAGAAGGATTCAAGAAAAGGGAAAGGTGTATCCAAGCCTTTAACTCTTCAAGAAAGGAGGGAAAAGAAATACTCATTTGACAATGAGGATGTAGAAGGCATTTTTGAAGACCTTATGGCAGCGAAAGCTATTAAATTGCCATAACCAAAACAACCAAGTGATGCCAATAGGACAAAAGATCCAAAATATTGTCCTTATCACAGAATGGTCAATCATCCCTTAAAAGAGTGTTTTGTCCTCAAAGATATCATTCAAGCAATGATAGATAAAGGGGAAATTGAAATAGCAGAATGTCCTACAAAAGAAACAACTGCAGCTGCAAACAAAATATCCCTTGTAGAAGAAGAAAATCCAAACAATTCCTCATTGTATGAGTTGATGAAGGAACCAAGCATTTTGTGTTTTGATGATTCCTCCACATTAGAAGAGGAAGAAAATTGGTAGACAGTAATCAACAAAAAGCCAAGAGGGATAATTAAACCCCTACAAATAGAAATTTCTCCATCTTCGAGCATTAAGTTTAGGGGTCAAAAGAATTCCAAGAAGAGTAAAAGAAGAAGAAAAGCCAAGAAGAAGTCTCTAATGGTTTCAGATGATGAATATGAGCAGCCCTTGAGATTTCCTATTACTCTAAAAGAGTACATGCCAAAAGAAATACTCAATGAAGACTTAGCCAAAGTGGACATAACCCCAATAGCGTCATGCTATATGGTATCTTGCAATGAAGAAAAGATACATGAGGCTGAAAATGAGGTGGATCAAGTCACCCTACAATACAGCTGACATCGTGTTCCTCCACAAAAATCATCTTCAAACAAGATAGATGATGATGATAATGATCCAAATGAACAACCAAAAATTGAAGATGAAGGGTCCAAAGAAAATGAGGAGGAATTAAAAGCACATGGACAAAGTAAGGCAAAAGACCCTAAAACAGATATACCAATAGAGGATCAGCCTAGTTTTCAAAAGGCAGTGCGGGAAGCCCGATTACGTATTAAGTATGATATTCTGGTTCACTTAAAACGTATCCCCGCATTGTTAAGTGTTTATGATGCCCTTCAGCTTTTCCCAAAGCTGAGAAAAGCAATAATTCAAGCATTACTAAATCCTGAACAATTCAGGAATGAAGTTGATCAAGTTGAAAATACAACCCAATTCCCCCAACATATGTGCCTCATTCATGGCCTGCATTTCTTTTGATGATGAAGATATTCAACTTGGGACGGAATATCACAATCGTCCATTATATGTGTCAGGCATAGTAGGGGATACATCCATCAATCGAGTATTACTTGATTGTGGATCTGTGGTGAATCTCTTACCCTTGAAAACTTTGTTAATCATGGGTTTGACGCCCTGCCAGTTATATCCTTCATATTTCACTATTCAAGGGTTCAATCAAGAAGGGCAAAAAGCAATGGTAATCATTGCTTTAAAGGCTGAGATTGGAGAATTATATTCAGATGCTCTATTCCATGTCACTGATGCAGATACCTCATACAACGTCCTTCTAGGACGCCCTTGGTTGCATACATATGGAATAGTTCCATCACACTTCACCAATGTTTTAAATTCAGCAAGCATGGAGAGGTAAAGAAAGTTGTTGCCGACTTGGATTCATTCCAAGGAAAGGAGGTTCACTATGCAAATGCTAAGTTCTACAAAGCTTCCAATATACCTACATCCGAAGCCGAGAGAGACAAAATAAATGCAAAACTAAAGTCTGCTATAGAGAAGGCTTCGTCGATGACCCCAAAAGTCAAGATCACTATGCTTCCTCAGTGAAGTAAAAAAGAAACAAGGCCATCAAACTGACTCAAAACCTAAAGCCGTCTTTAGGCATATCCCAAAGAGTCAAAGACAGCTGGGGGAAAATACACTTACATCATTACAAAGCGTGATGTGAACGCTTATAACAAGTTACACTTGCCCATTGAGGAGGATTGACCAATCCATTCCTCAAACTCAATTGATTGTGTCAACTTCATTTCATGACAAGAATAAAAGGAATAAGAGGATTGTCTTTCGCAAATTCAGGCCATTATCTTTTGCAAATAGAGGTAATGACAATCCCACATATAGTGATGGGGCATCAACTTCAAAGGCACCGGCCTTTATAGATCAAGAAAAGGCTATTCTTAGCAAGCCACGAGTGTCTGTGTTTAAATGACTCAAAGGCTTGAAGGGTCATGAACTAAAGAAGCGAGTTTCTGTATTCAACAAACTCACATTTCCATCCCAAAAAATCATAAAAAAAGAAAAGCAACCAAAAGTCATCATCAAGAAACTTGAAAAGGATGGAGAGTTCAACAATGAAGTTAACCACATCTCCATTGAAGGAAATCAAAATACAAATCTTCAAAATCAAGGTAGAGTCTCTCGAAGAAGCTCCTCACTCAACCGATTTTCTTGATGAGGATCAATCAATTAAAGAAATCAGAGACATTCATCCAGCTCCACCAAAACTTGAACACGAAGGTCAAGCAACCGAAGATAGTCTTCGTGAAATTAACCTCGGTACTATCGAAGATCCCAAGCCCATCTTTGTTAGTGCTTTGCTTACTGAAAAAGAATTCAAGGCCTATGAAGCATTACTCTATGAATACCGAGATGTGTTTGCTTGGGGGTATCAGGATATGATAGGACTTGATCCTAAAATAGTTGTACATAGGTTAGCAGTATCTAAGGGTAAATGTCCTATAAAACAAGCTCAAAGCCGCTTTAGGCCTGAGCTTATAATGCAAATTGAGACTGAGGTTGATAAATTAATTAATGTGGGCTTTATTAGAGAAGTGAAATATCTTATTTGGTCGGCTAATATTGTTCTTGTTAAAAAGAAAAACGGACAAATACATATCTGTATAGATTTTAGGGATCTCAATGATGCTTGTCCTAAAGATGAATTTCCACTACCTATCATGGAATTAGTAGTGGATGCTACAACAGGTTTTTAAGCATTATCCTTCATGGATGGCTTCTCGAGTTATAATCAAATTAAGATGGCCCCAGAGGATGAAGAGTTGACCGCTTTTCGTACCCCAAAAGAGATATACTGTTACACGGTAATGCCCTTCGGTTTAAAAAATGCAGGAGCAACCTACCAACGAGTTATGACTGTCATATTTAATGACATGCTGCATAACACTATAGAGTGCTATGTTGATGATCTAATTGTAAAAACCAGGAAAAAGAAGCCATCATGTAGGCGATCTAAGAAGAGTCCTCGAAGGACTTCGAAAACATCAACTCAAAATGAATCCTTTGAAATGTGCATTTGGGGTAACATCAGGAAAACTTCTGGGATTCATTGTTTGACATCGAGGAATTGAGATTGACCCCATAAAAATCAAGGCAATATGAAGATGCCCCCTTATCAAAACCTACGAGAATTGCGAGGTTTACAAGGTAGGTTGGCATATATAAGAAGATTCATTTCTAATTTGTTTGGAGGTGTCAACCATTTTCAAGGTTAATGAAAAAAGATACACCTTTTGAATGGGATAAAGCATGTCAAAATGCTTTCCAAAGTATAAAGAATTATTTGCTTAATCCACCAGTGCTAACAACGCCTATAAAGGGAAACCACTAATTTTATATATTTCAGTTTCAGAAAAATCCCTGGGGGCATTGCTAGCCCAAAATAATGATGAGGGGAGAGAAAATGCCATATATTATTTGAGTAGAACATTAGCGGGGGCAATCAAAAAGGTGTGCCTAGCTTTAATATTTATTGTGCAAAAATTACGGCATTATTTTCTTGCGCACCCAATTACTTTGATTTCAAGAGCTTGTCCTTTAAGATATTTGCTCTCCCGACCTGTTTTAACAGGAAGATTGGCCAAGTGGACCTTAATTCTTTCAAAGTTTGAAATAAAATATATGCCTTCAAAGGCAGTTAAGGGTCAAGCAATAGCTGACTTTTCGACAGCTCACCCTATGCCTGATACGATGGAACTATTAGAACTCCTAGACGAAAGAGTTTTATGTATAGAGATTGCAAAACCATAGTAACTCTATTTCAATGGAGCCTCTTCAAAACATAGTGTAGGTGCAAGTATCATATTTATCACACCATCAGGGGATTTGATTCCTTATTCATTCTCCCTTACATCTTTATGTTCAAATAACATTATTGAATATGAAGCAATTATAATCGAAATGGAAATGGCACAAGAAATGAATCTTGAACACTTACAAGTGTTTGGCGATTCTCAATTGGTTATTAACCAACTAAAGGAAATAAATGGGGTTAAAAACTTGAATCTAATCCCTTACTATAATAAAGCCAAACAACTTATGGCTCAATTCGCTAACATTTCCATAGACCATGTGCCAAGGTCCGAAAATGATAAAACATATGATTTAGCCAAATTGGCTGCATCTCTAACTTTGCCTAAGCAAAGAGAATTGCAGATTACCATTGGTGAAAGACACATCCTCCCTCTTGTAAATGAAAGAGAACAAGAGATAGAATTTATGAATTTTGTCACAATTCAACAAGAAGTGTTGGAAAACGTGGGGTTACTGGTGCAGATCTATATTTGGTAGTTGTGTAAAAATAGAATTGTATATATTCCTAGGATTGTGGAATGATTGATTTAGAAAGTTTTTCTTTCTATTTTTGTACTTTCTATTTTCTTTTCTTTCTATTTTTCTACTTTGTATTTTTTCTTTCTATTTATTGCAGCAGCTTACTGTATAAATATGCCGATTGGCAATAGAATGAAATACATCAATATTCTACCATTCCAAAACATGGTATCAGAGCTCTAGGTTTGTCGACCTTGAGATTTTTTTTTCGGCCTTCATTGCCAGTTTTTAGTGTTTTTCTCTTCTGGCCTTCAGTGTTCCTTTATTCTCCTTTATTCCAACCAGCTCTTCCCTCCTTTATTCTCCTTTCCTGTTGGCCTTATTTTTCCTCCATTAACAATGTCCGACATGACTGCAACAAGTGCTCCCGTCCAAACCGATGAAGGAGCAACAAATTCTCATCCTCACACTGGTGATTTGCAGAATATTCAGGCAATATATAGACTGAATGGCCAGAACTACTTGAAGTGGTCACAACTAGTGCGTACCTATTTGAAGGGAAAAGGAAAAATTAGTCACCTTCTTAGAACAGGGCCAAAGTTGGGCGAGCCAAATTTTGATGCTTGGGACAAAGAGGACTCCATGATTATGTCATGGTTGTGGAGTTCAATGACACCCGAGATCAGTGATACTTGTATGTTTCTTCCCTCTGCAAAGGCTATTTGGGATGTTGTTCGACAAACCTATTCCAAAGCCCATGACGTTGCTCGTGTCTATGAGGTCAAAGTGAAGACAGTGGCGGCCAAACAAGGGAGCAAAAGTGTTACAGAGTATGCAAATCTGCTGCAAAATTTATGGCATGAGCTTGATCATTATTGGGTTCTTGAGACAAAGTGCCCTGATGATGTTGTGATCTTGAAGAATTTTATTGAAGAGAGATGGGGTGTATGATTTTGTGGTCGAATTGAATGCTGAATTTGATCAGGTCCGAATACAAATTCTTGGCAAAGAAGAAGTGGCTCCATTGAATGAAGTCATAGCCCTTGTCAGAGTTGAGGAAAGTCGTCGTGGAATCATGCTTGAGCCTAAAGATCTCGAAGGCTCAGCCATGGTGGCAAGGGGAGGAAGTTACAGTGGTTCAAAGAGTGAGAACAATCACAACTTGGCTAGTGACACAACTACCTGTGACTCTAACGATAACCTCTAGTGCACCTATTGCAAGAAGTCCAGACACACAAAAGATCGGTGCTGGAAACTTCATGTGAAACCTCCCACATCCAGCAAGGAATGGGGAAATCGAAGAGTTTCAAAAGGAGTTCAACAGGCCCATAATGTCTCCACAACCCCGCAACAAGAACACTCAAGTCAAAGACCATTTAATGATGAAGAAATTGAAAGGCTAAGGAGCTTCCTGAAATCCATGAAACCAAGAAGTGGTTCTACCTCTCTTGCTCTCTCAGGTGAGTCTTTATCTCGAGGATTACATGCCTCGGCTAGTGTTTTTCCATGGATTCTTGATTCTGGAGCTACTGACCACATGACACCCTCTTCACTACATTTTCTCACCTATACACCCTGTCCTAGTAATAGAAAAATTTATGTTGTTGATGGTTCTTTCACCACAGTAGCAGGGATTAGGAATATTCAAATTACTCCATCCCTAGTGCTTAAAAATGTGCTTCATGTTCCTAAGTTATCCACTAGCCTTATCTCTATACATAAACTCATCCAGGATGTGAATTGCAATGTTGTGTTCTTTCCTTCTTACTGTGTATTTCAAGACCAGGTTTCGGGGAAGAAGATTGGACTTGCTAAGGAAAGGAATGGACTCTACTACTTTGAAGCAACCAGCAAATCATCTCACATTGTTATGCATGTCACACACGAATCATTCTTATCTACCTCCAATAAAGATTTAATTTGGCGTCATCACTTCCGTTTCGGTCATCCTTCATTTCCTATTTTAAAAACAATGCTTCCTTCCTTGTTTAAAGGAATTGATGTTGAAACCTTTCATTGTGATATTTGTGAACTTGCTAAGCACAAAAGGGTTTCTTTCCCAATCAGCAATAAAAGATCTTCAACTACTTTTTATTTGATTCATTCGGATATATGGGGCCCTTCTCAAATTCCCAACATTACTGGTTCTAGATGGTTCGTCACCTTTATTGACGATTGCACTAGGGTCACATGGATTTTTCTTCTTAAGTCAAAATCTAATGTGGGTACGATTCTTCCCAACTTTCATAACATGGTCCAAACTCAGTTTGGTGTGAGAATTAAAAGGTTTCGGTCTGATAATGCTATAGATTATTTTAATCAGAATTTGTCCCCATTTTTTTAGAAAGAAGGCATTGTGCATGAATCCTCCTGTGTTAACACTCCCCAACAGAATGGGATAGCTGAGAGAAAAAATGGCCATCTTTTGCAAACCACCCGAGCCTTTCTCTTTCAAAATCAGGTGCCAAAACAATATTGGGGGGAAGTTGTCCTTACTGCTGCCTACACCATAAATACACTACCATCTAAAGTTCTTGACAACCGAAACCCAATACAAGTCCTTTCTCAATTTTACCCTGATATTCGAACCTAAAATAATCACACCAAGAATTTTTGGCTGCACTGCCTTTGTTCATGTCCATAATAAGGGAAAATTAGACCCACGAGCAATCAAGTGTGTCTTCTTGGGATATTCCCCAACTCAGAAAGGTTATAAATGTTATCATCCAGCCACCAGAAAATTCTACACCTCCATCGATGTCACATTTGAGGAAGGAAAATCTTTTTTCACTCAACCTTATCTTCAGGGGAGCCCTCATTAATGGAAGATAAGGCCTCGGATCTATGGGTCACAAGTCCTTTCTCCCTAGACGTATTACCCTTCTCACAGACATCCAATCGTCAAGAATCACATCCCTCTGAGTCACATTCCTCTGAGCCCCAGATTCCCGAGTCTCAACAAGAGTCAAACAACTCGACCATTGAATCAGACACTGTTAACCCCATGAATGATGTGCATGATAATGTGAGATATATGCAGGTTTACTCTAGGAGAAGAAATCCAGATCCTCAACTTGTGCAAGTCCAAGATTCAACTCCTAATCCTAGAACTAAGGAATGCTCAGAACCTAAACCTACACCTTCACAGTCTGAGTATGAGTATGACCTACCTATTGCACTGAGAAAAGGAACCAGATAATGTACCAAACGCCCATTGTACCCTTTAGCCAAATCTGTATCATTCCAAAGATTCTCTAAATCCCATAAAAGTTTTCTAACCAGCCTTAACACCATTCCAATTCCTAATACTCTAGCCGAGGCACTTTTTAATAAGGAGTGGAGAAAAGCCATGAGAGGGGAAATGGAGGCATTAGAAAAAAACAACACATGGGAAGTTGTGGATCTACCAAGAAACAAGAAGGCAGTAGGTTGTAAATGGGTGTTCACAATTAAGTACAAATCTGATGGGTCATTAGAAAGGTACAAAGCACGACTGGTAGCCAAGGGATATACACAGACTTATGGGGTAGATTATCAGGAGACTTTTGCCCCAATAGCTAAAATGAATACAGTAAGGGTGTTACTGTCATTGGCTGCTAACTATAATTGGGATTTGCAACAATTTGATGTAAAGAATGCGTTTCTCCATGGTGATCTAGAAGAGGAGATATACATGGACATTCCACCGGGTTTTGGAGAAGGCATTAAAGGGAACAAAGTTTGTAGGTTGAAGAAAGCACTATATGGTCTTAAACAATCTCCAAGAGCATGGTTTGGAAGGTTTACGAAGGTGATGCTTAGTACAGGTTACAAGCAAAGTCAAGGTAACCACACATTGTTTATCAAACACACATCCTCAGGGGGAGTTGCTGCACTATTAGTCTATGTGGACGATATAATCGTTACTAGGAATGATAAAAAGGAGGAAGCATTAAAAAACTGCCTTGCCAGAGAATTTGAGATAAAAGACTTGGGGAGACTAAAGTATTTTCTCGGAATTGAAGTTGCACATTCTAAACAAGGCATCTTTATCTCTCAACAAAAGTATGTTGTTGATCTTTTGAGAGAAACAGGAAATATGGCATGTAAACCAGCTTCCACGCCTATAGATCCCAATCATAAACTTGGAAAGAACAACAAGAATGCAACTGTAGACAATGAGATGTTCCAAAGACTAGTTGGAAAACTCATTTATCTTGCACATACACGACCAGATATTGCATATGTTGTAAGTGTAACAAGTCAGTTTATGCATAATCCTAAAGAAGTTCATCTACAGGCTGCTCATCGAATTCTGCACTATTTGAAAGCCAATCCAAGAAAAAGAATTTTATTCAAAAGAAATGGGGGACTAGCTATTGAAGCATATACAGATGCCGATTATGCAGGATCTCCAATATATAGACGGTCCACTTCTGGTTACTATACTTTCTTGGGAGGAAACTTAGTCACTTGGAGGAGTAAGAAGCAAAATGTAGTGGCTCGGTCACGTGCAGAGACAGAATTTAGGGCTATGGCACAAGGAGTGTGTGAATTACTCTGGTTGAAGATAATTTTAGAAGACTTGAAGATTTCACAAGAGCCTATGAAACTATATTGTGACAACAAGTCAACCATCAATATTGCTCACAATCCTGTTCAACATGACAAGACGAAGCACATCGAAATTGACTGAAACTTTATAAAAGAGAAACTGGACAGCAAGTTGATTTGCACTCCCTATGTGTCTACAAAAGGACAACTGGCCAATGTACTTACTAAAGGGCTCAATAGTACAGACTTCCGAAGAATTATAGCCAAGCTAGGAATGGAGGATCTCTATTCACCAGCTTGAGGGGGAGTGTTGGAAAACATGGGGTTACTGGTGCAAATCTATATTTGATAGTTGTGTAAAAATAGAATTGTATATATTCCTAGGATTGTGGAATGATTGATTTAGAAAGTTTTTCTTTCTATTTCCTTCTTTCTATTTTTGTACTTTCTATTCTCTTTTCTTTCTATTTTTCTACTTTCTATTTTGTCTTTCTATTTATTGCAGCAGCTTAATGTATAAATATGCCGATTGGCAATAGAATGAAATACATTAGTATTCTACCATTCCAAAACAAGAAGCTACAGATCGGAGAGTGCCCATAATTAATTATTTACAATATGGGCTGGCTTGTTCCATTAGATCCAAGAAGAAGTGCAAGTATACAACATCAATTTTCACACTTTAGATATATAAATGGTACTTTATACAAGAAATTCGTCAATGGGATTTTGTTAAAGTGTGTTTTTACTGTAGCCACTGTAGCTACAGTAGTCCGAACCAGTAAGGAGAAAAAGAAAGAGAAAAGAAGAAGATGAAAGAACTGTCGAACTTAATAGCTAAACCCTATCAGTCGACCTCTTAATAGTGGTTAGGCTTCTAATTAAATGTACAAGGACTAAACTGCCCCTACTTAAGTATGGGACAAAGAACCTTTAATAAGACTGCCACATAAGCTCATAACTTAACCAAGGTGAGATAACTAATCTACCCTTATTCGACTAACTCTAACACTCCCCCTCGAGCTGGAGAATATATATCATATAATCCCAGCTTGTTACATATATAGTTCACTCTCCCTGAGCTTAAGGCTTTTGTAAACAAATCTGCCCACTGATCACCTGAGCTTACATGTTCTGTGCTTATCTCTCTAGTAAGAACCTTCTCCCTCACAAAGTGGCAATCAATCTCTATGTGCTTTTTTCTCTCATGAAAAACAGGGTTGGATGAGATATGGAGCACAGCTTGATTGTCACAGTACAACTTCATAGGTTTACCCATGTGGAACCCGATTTCTTGTAGATGATTCCTCAACCACACTAATTCACATATAGTGTGTGTCATGGCTTTGTACTCTGCTTCAGCACTGCTTCTAGCCACAACCGTCTGCTTTTTACTCTTCCACGTCACAAGATTTCTTCCATGAAATGTGCAGTAACCTGTAATAGATCTTCTATCAGACATAGAGCCCGCCCAATCTACATCCGTGTACCCAACTACTTCAAGTTTTCCTCCTGGTTTATACAATAGCCCACGGCCTGGAGCTCCCTTCAAATATCTTACAATTCTAAGAACTGCATCCCAATGAGATATACGAGGGTTCTGCATAAATTGGCTCACCACACTGACTGCAAAGGAGATGTTGGTCTCGTGATAGTTAAATAGTTCAGCTTCCCCACTAGTCGTTTGTACCTTCCAGGATCATCAAATATTTCCCCTGTATCACCGCTCAACTTAACATTTGGTTCCATAGGAGTCTCAGCCGGTTTTGCACCTAACAGTCCTGTTTCGTCCAATAGATCGAGAACATATTTTCTTTGGCACAGGTTTACACCTTGTCTTGATCTAGCAACTTCTATACCCAAGAAATACTTCAATGTTCCAAGGTCTTTTGTTTGAAAATGATTTTGCAGAAAGACCTTGAGTTTGTCGATCCCCAATTTGTCACAGCCAGTTATGACAATATCATCCACATAGACCACTAATAAAATCTTTCCAGCTTCTGAGTCATACTTGAACATCGAGTGATCAACCTGGCATTGTTTCATTCCAAAATTCTTTACTACTTCACTAAACTTCCCGAACCAAGCACGAGGCGATTGTTTCAACCCATAAATTGCCTTTTTCAGTCTGCACACCTTACCAGCCTCCCCTAAGCAACAAACCCAGGTGGTTGCTCCATATATACCTCCTCTATAAGGTCACCATGAAGGAAGGCACTTTTTTATGTCAAGTTGAAATAAAGGCCAATCATACATAACTGCCAGGGAAATTAACACACGGACAGAGCTAATCTTAGCCACTGGAGAGAAGGTCTCCATATAGTCCACTCCATACAACTGTGAATACCCTTTAGCAACAAGTCTGGCTTTCAGACGCTCCACACTACCATCTGGCAAGTATTTAACAGTATACACCCATTTACAATCCACAACATGCTTACCAAGGGGAAGAGTAGTGAGCTCCCACGTGTGAGTATGTTGAAGAGCAGAGAGTTCCTCCTCCATTGCCTGCCTCCACCCAGGTGAACTAAGAGCCTCTTGGACATTGTTAGGTATGGAAATAGATGACAATAGTGAAACAAACTGGCGATGTGAGGCAGAAAGGCGAGATACTAAAACAAAATTGGAAATGGGATGGAGAGTAGAACTACGTTTACCTTTCCGTAAGGCAATGGGTAGGTCAAGTCCTGAAGGTTCAGCAACAGGAGCAACAACAGGATCCGCGGACAAAGTAGAAGCTAGAGGAGGGGCCGGTGTCGTTCGACGTGTATACACTTACCGAATTGGTGGTCGTTCAGTAGGGATCTGCACTGGATGAGATGACGAGTCAACTCCAACAGGAACACCCGGAACGGGATCACTGACCGGAAGAGGAAGAGGAAGTAAAGGTGGAGACGAAGATGCTTCAGTTCCTGAGAAGAAGGGAACAAACTCAAAAAATGTGACATCAGGACAGACATAACACTTTCGAGTAATGGTATTGTAACACTTGTACCCTTTTTGAGTCCGAGAGTAGCCAAGAAAGACACACTTAATGGAGCGTGCTTCCAACTTGTCTATTCCAGGACTCAAATTGTGAACAAAGCACACACAGCCAAAGATACGAGGTGTTAATGGAAAGGGAGACAAGGTGGGAAACAAGATAGAGAAGGGAGACCGACCATGAAAAATAAAGGAGGGCATCCGATTAATGAGGAAACACGCAATAAGTACAGCATCACTCCAAAACCATTTAGGAACACTCATATGATAAAGAATAGACCGAGTTGTTTCAAGGAGATGACGGTTCTTCCGTTCAGCCACCCCATTTTGTTGAGGAGTGTATGCACAAGAAGTTTGATGAATGATGCCATGCTGTTCGAAATACTATTGAAAGGAAGTTAGAAAATATTCACGACCATTATCTGAACGAAGAACTTTGATTGGAACACCAAATTGTGTACGTATTTCAGCATGGAATTTTTGAAAAATGGAAAATAATTCACTTCTTTCTTTCATTAAATAAATCCATGTCATTCTTGAACAATCACCAATAAAAGTGACAAAATACTTGTAACCATTATAAGACTCTATTTTGATCGGACCCCAAACATCTGAATGAACCAAAGCAAAAGGACTCAACATACAACTTTCAACTCTAGGACTGAAGGAAACACGATGATGTTTCCCAAACTGGCACGACTCACACTGTAACATTGACAAATGACTCAAAGACGGAACTAGTATCTTGACTGCCTTGAGAGAAGGATGTCCCAGTCGACAATGGCACTGTAGAGGAGTGAGTGAAGTCTGAAGTACAACTAACGATCCACCACCATCAAGGTAATACAATCCACCAGCTTCATGCCCCCCACCAATCTTCTTCCCCGTCCTGAGGTCCTGAAAAACACAAGAGGAAGGGAAAAAAGGTAACAGAGCAGTTAAGAGTCTTTGTTAATTTACTAACAGACATAAGATTGAATGGAAACTTAGGGACATATAGAACAGATGATAAAGAAAGAGAAGCCATGTCAACATTGCCAACACCACAGATGGGAGAGGAGGAACCATTGGCAAGGGTAACAGTTTAAGATGTGGAAGTTTCAGAGAGAGAAGAAAACACACCTGGAGTCTCGGTCATGTGATCAGAGGCTCTAGAGTCAATAATCCAATGAGAGGTTTTAGATGACAGGAAAGCTATACCTGAGTGGGCAAGAGTAGCAGTAGTGTGCTGTGAAGTGGACTGAAGGAACCGCTCATACTCATCACGCGGTACACTCACCATCTCCCTTCCGGAAACAAATGTAGATGTGGAAGGAGTTAGGTCTGCCTGTTGATTATCACTGACATCAACCCCACCAGCAATAGCATGATTGGCCCATTTAGAGGGAGGGTGGCCATGAAGATCATAACAGAAATTTACGGAATGTCCTTCCCTGCCACAGTGGGTGCACTTCCTTGTAGAGCTGCCTTTTTCTTTGCCACGGCCTCCCCCTGAGTCACGACCACCAACACGGCCAAATATGGAACCACCACGACCTCCTCGGGGGGCATGTCCTCCCCCTTTCGTACCACGTCCACCTCCTCTGGCTGTTACAAAAGTTGATCTATCAGACTGTGGGATTCTCTATCTGTCCCAAAGAAATTCTGCGGAGCCGAGCAAACACTTCCTCAAGTGTAGGAAGGGTAGAGCCCCCCAATATTTGGGCTCTAACTGGTTCATACTCTGATTTCAACCCCACTAAAAACCTTGTGACATCTAATTGTTCCCTCTGTTGTTGCTGAACCTTAACATCTAGAGTGAGAGGATGATAGACATTGAGTTCATTTTTGAGGTTCTTCATACTGGTATAGTACTCTTCTAGGGTTTTATTTCCTTGTTGCAGACCAAAGTACTCCTGATAGAGCCGATATACCGTTGTAGTATTATCTTGCCCAGAATACAGCTTCTTGGCATGTTCCCATATGTCCTTAGTTGTATCTAAGAACATGAAGTTGGCACTTATTTTGGGTTCCATACTGTTCCATAGCCATGTCATGATTTGAGCATCCTCCTGTTCCCAATCATCAAACCCTAGAGAGTCAGTTGGTGGTTTATCTTCTTTCACATGCTTCACTTTTCTCTTTGCCTTGAGAAAAACTTCCACCGACTTGGCCCATGGAACAGAGTTCTCACCATTCAGTTTAATTGAAGTCATCTGTACACCTAGATAGTCAGAGGAAACCACCACACTAGGTTTCTGATCACTACAACCATCTCCCATTGCTGCCATGATACTCTTTCAATGCTGCCTCTAATCTAAATTCCCAATCACCAACTAAGTGTTTCTGTCAAGAGCTTGATGTTCCAGAACCTACAGCAATCCCTAAACACAATGATAGATACACACGCCTTTGTTCTTATCCACACCACTACTGATTTCACAAAAAAAAAAAAAAAACAGACTACACCGACATTAATTCAGCACTTACTAACCACATGCAAGGTCATTTACAACTATTCAACAAAAACTCAACTAGCTGTCACACCACTACTGCTGTCAAGAGTTTGTGCATTACAAGCACCACCACACAGCCATAGCTGTCACACACAATACAGACCTGCTTTAACGCTTTTAAGAGGGCACCACAAGACCAACAAAAACTCAACTAGTACCATTGCATTACACCTTGCACCATTCGGCCACCTACAATAGCAGCCCTTACACCATTTGGTCACTGTAAACACAGCCTGTTCTTGGAATTTTTCCAAGAACCAGGGCAACAACCAACCTAGTTCTCTAGGTTCTGATCAGTCCTAGTTCTTGAAGATTTTCAACCCAGAAATACCAACAGCACACAGAGGAGAGATAACCAACCTTCGTTTGAGAGCTTCAGCCAACCATTCACTGCTGAAGTTGTTTTCTTAGGAAAGAAAGTTTTGTGCACCAGAAAAAAAAAAAAAAGAGCTGTGATGTTTCAGGCCTGGGACAAACCACTTTTCTCCATTGACAGCCTAGAAAAGAAAAGGAGAGAACTGAAGCACGAACTGAAGTTGTCACGAACTGAAACAGGTCACGAACTGAAGTTGTCACGCTCTGATACCATGTTTTTACTGTAGCTACAGTAGTCCGAACCAATAAGGAGAAGAAGAAAGAGAAGAGAAGAAGAAGAAGATGAAAGAACTGTCGAACTTAATAGCTAAACCCTATCAGTCGACCTCTTAATAGTGATTAGGCTTCTAATTAAATGTACAAGGACTAAACTACCCCTAGTTAAGTATGGGACAAAGAACCTCTAATAAGACTGCCACAAAAGTTCATAACTTAACCAAGGTGAGATAACTAATCTACCCTTATTCGGCTAACTCTAACAAAGTGCTTATCCAAAGATGAAGCTCTTCATGCCCAGCAAGAGGTGAATGCAAGAGAATGTTATGTGCACAAGGATGTCATAGAATTGGTAGGACATTAAGAAGAATTGGGTTATTTTTGGCCCACTATTATATTGGATGCAATGCAAATCCTAAAAAATTGCATCACCTGTCAAAGGCAGGAAGTAACAACTATGAACATGGTCACAGTTTATGAAGTTGAGGAAGATGCAGATTGGAGACAACCCATCATTGAATATTTACAACATGGGAGGTTACCTATCGATCCAAAGAAAAGGGTTGATATCCGACACCAAACCCCTCGCTTTACATATTTCGGTGATACTTTGTATAGGAGATCTTTTGAAGGAGTCTTACAAAGACGCTTATCGGATGCAGAAGTAAAGGATGCCTTATATGAAGTCCACTCTAGTACATGTGGAGCCCATCAAGCTGGACCAAAGCTTGCCGGTCAATTAAAAAGGCTAGGTTATTACTGGCCTACCATGGTCCAAGATGCAATAAAATTTTCAGCATCTTGTAAGTTATGCCAAATACATAGTGACTTTATTTACCAACCACCATTGCCCTTGCATCCTACCACATCTTCTTGGCCATTTGAAACATGGGGGATTGGATGTAATTGGTCCTATTAAACCACCATCCTCAAAATCCCACTCATACATTTTAGCAACTACAGACTATTTCTCCAAGTAGGCAGAGGCAATAGCATTAAAGGAGGTTAACGCAATTGATGTTGCTAATTAAATCCGAAATCACATCATATATAGATATGGTATCCCATCAAAAATCATATCTGACAATGCCACAAACTTCAAGTGTAAGGCATTGGTGAAATTATGCGAGAAATATAAAATCCATCATGCAAAGACCTCAGCTTATAACCCGTAATCAAACGGACAAGCCGAAGCCTTCAACAAAGTCCTATGCAAAATTCTTAAGAAAATGGTGTCAAGTAACAAAAGGGATTGGCATGAACACCTCCCAGAAGCCCTTTGGGCTTATCATACTATAGTTCGGACAGCTATAAGATGCACACCATATAACTTGGTATTTGGGGCAGAAGTTGTTCTTCCCCTAGAAGTTCAACTCCCTTCTTTAAGGATTGTTGTACAACTTACGCATCTTGAAGAAAATGCAAGAATAAGGCTCGCTGAATTAGAGGACCTCGATGAAACAAGGCTTGTAGCTCAACAAAGGCTAGAAGTTTACCAAGCCCAAGTTGCAGGTGCCTCATTTGCGATAGGAGATTTAGTTCCAACTATCCAAAGGCCTATCATAGTTACAAGGAAAACCTCAAGGAAGTTTGAGCCCAAATGGGAAGGTCCATATGTTATCACAAAAGTCTTCCCAAGAGGTGCATATGAGCTATCGGATCCCAAGGTCCAAGTGAAATATCGTTGTGTAAATGGAAAATTAAGCGTTTATATGCTTAAACCAAAAAAAAAAAAAAAAAGAAGCAAGCAAAACCACTGATGCCTCTTATGTGATTAAACTGATGAGACAAACCACCGATGCCTCTTATGTGGTTAAACTGATGAGACAAACCACCAATGCCTCTTACATGGTTAAACTAATGAGATGAGCAAAAAAAAAAAAAGTCCCACCATTTGTTCTCATGTGATTAAACTGTAGAATATGAACTATGTTGGCTTGATCCCTAAACGGGTACGTAGGCAGCTTAACACATATAGGTGCAGCCACAACATTGTTAAACATATATTGATGTTATACTCCTAGCCCGCATGAGTTTAAACTGTGAACAGAAAAATAAAATAAAAAATGAGTATTCATTCTTGAAACAAAAAAAAAAATGTAAATAAGTACTTCATTAAACATGATAAACATTCCCTAAAAAAATCTCTCTTCATTATTTATAAAAATATATATATATAAAAAAATGCATCAAGCACCATCAAAAAGAGTACCCCGAGAGGAGTACTTCTCTAGTAAGGAAGCTTTGGCTTTCTTCTTTTCTTCAAATTCCACAAGAATGTTTCCACCAGCCTCAAGCTTTGCTATCTTGAGCTCTGCATCAGCTTTTTCATGCCCTTCCAATTCTTGCTTCAAGGCCTCAATGTCACCTTGAAGTTTTAACTTGGATATCTTATCAGCTTCAAATTTCTCTCTTAAGGATTTGGCCTTATCTTCAATCTCTTGGAGCTCCTTCTCTAACATAATCAAATCAAAATTCTTGATATCCAAACTTCTCTCCCAAAGTCCCAACAGTCTCATTAACCTATTTAATTTGCTTCAAGCAGTCATGATGTTGAGAAGATACTTTCTCAAAATGAAGCATGTCTATATTTGGACCTTCTCAAATAATATCATCTAACTCCTCAATTTCAACAGCTTGTTGAATGATGATTTCGGTGTTCTTGATAATAGATTCAACCTTAAATTGCCACAAAGGAGACTAAAGGGCCATACCCTTTAACAAACTGATTATATCCTCAATCTTTGTCTACCCAAAATCAATGCCTTAGGAGATGCCTTCTCAACCTCCCTCCTTATCGTATTGATGGTAGTCTCAATCAAATTTGAAATAAGTGAATTTATGCTGCCATGAATATTAGATATTGCAGTAACAAAAGGATTTTCTTCTTTTGCATCACTTGGTTGTTCCAAATCCTCTGCTACAATCCCACCTATCATCTCCACTTGAGAAGAAGAATCAGTATGACGAACTATACGAAAGTCGTTTGAAAGATCATGTCCACCTACATTGCTACTTGGCATGATAATGGGATCAAGGTCATCAAATGGATGAGTGATATCCTCATATGCTCCATATCTAATGGTTCTTCATCAGAAATTATTATGGGAGAGTTAACAACCCTTGCCACATCACTTGTCTCTTGAAATTCATTGGGTCTTGGATATCTTGCCCTCTTGAAATTTATGTCACAAACTTCTTCATCTGAGAAACACAAAAGATGACGAATACCACATCCCTTTGAATTTGAGGAATCAACAATAGGTAAAGACTTCTTGCAGATCACTACTTGGGATTCTCGGTTTGTCCTCGGGACCAACTACAATAGAAATCACATCTCGTAGTGGTCTCATTAAAAAGGGACTAAGGTCAAGCCTTATCTCCTTTAACCTTATTTCCTAGATAAGAAGATAAGGCTTGAGGGGGCAGTCTGTTTAGGACTAAAAATATATGATGTAAAAAAATAATAAAATAATATAAATTAATAAAGCTTGAGGGGGGTGGCATATTTGACAGCTGGCCCACTCCACATAAGTTCAAATTTTAAGTTCTAGTTATGGGGGGGAGTTAAGCAACCACCCCATGTATGAAGAGTGGGGAGGTTGCTCTAACCTCCCTACCCCATAACTGTTTCCCTCTATATAAGGGGGAGAGGAGAAGAAAATTGGGTCGGCAGATAGAAGGGAGGAGAGAAAGAGATAAGAAAGAAAGAAAAAAAAGAGAGAAGAGAGAGGAAGAGGAGAAATAGAGGGAAGTTGAAGTTCGGCTGATTAAGGTGTAAGGATAGGCGTATACATGTATAAATCTTATTCTTTCCTTCTTTCTCTGTAAAATTTTATCTCTCTCTCTCTCTCTCTCTCTCTCTCTCTCTCTCTCTCTTCTTAGAGTTCTGTTAGAACTCAAAAGCCTATTTCAAATTAAATGTATATGTATATCTGAGGAGCCTCTGATATCTCGATGGATCCTATCCACCCTAAAGTATTTCAGTAGGTTGTTAGTGGATCTTGTGTGATGTAAATACATATAAAATGGGACAGGTGTGCTGATCTGTAATAGCACTTTGCCACCTGTTGTACTTTGTTAGTGGATCTCATCCACTTAAAAAGGGGACACCACATGTGTTGCAGACATGAGAAGGAGGACAGATGTACTGGTTTGCTGCAGCCAATATTGCCATTTGAAAATGACATACCCCTAGGACCCACTGTTTTAGTTTGCTGCCAATTGTTACAAAGGGACCCACTGTTATATAAAGTGGATCTTATCCACTTTAAGAAGATGAATTACATTACCCCTGAATTAGTTAAAATTCAATCGGTGAGATCCTATCCACCTCAATAATAAAAAATATATATCTAAATAGATAACTAAAATATAATCTAAATGCCCACTACCAAATTAACAGTGGGTCCCACCTATAAATGGGCCGACAATGGAACTTTTTTTACTTTAAAATATTCAAGTGGGTTATGCCCACTATCAAACCAACCTAGCGGGTTCCACCTGTCAGTGGGGCCCACTATTAAAATATTCAATATAAAAACATTAAAGTGGGCCACACCCACTATCAAACTAATCTAGTGGGTCCCACCTGTTAGTGGGGCCCACTATTAAAATATTCAATATAAAAACATTAAAGTGGGCCACATCTACTATCAAACTAATCTAGTGGGTCCCACCTACCAGGGCCCATTGTCAAAATATTTAAGTTTTAAATCTTAAAGTGGGCTATGCCAACTAATAAATCAACCTAGTAGATCCCACCTATCAATGAGGCCCGCTACCAAAGTATTTAAGTTTAAAACCTTAAAGTGGGCCATGCCCACTATCAAACCAAACTAGTGGGTCCCACCTGTCAACGAGGCCCACTGTCAATATTTAAGTTTAAAATCTTAAAGTGGGCCATGCCCACTAACAAATCAACCTAGTGGGCCCATTGTCAAATATTTAAGTTTAAAATATTAAAGTGGGCCATGCCCACTATCAAATCAAACTAGTGGGTCCCACCTATCAGTAGGGCCCACTATCAAAATACTTAAATTCAAAACAATAAAGTGGGTCATGCCCACCATTAAATCAAACTAGTGAGTCTCACCTATCAGCAAAGCCCGGTGTCAAAATATTTAAGTTTAAAATATTAAGGTGGGTCATGCCCACCACCAAATCAGTATAGTGGGTCCCACTTTTTACCGGTCAACAGGACTCACTATTAAGATGTATAAGTTTAAATACATAAGTACCCAATGGCATATGGGTCTCATGACCTATTTACCAAATTGTGGGGCCCACTCGGGTATAACCTGCTAAGAGTCCAAGCTGATGGGGCTGCTTATACCTATTATTGGGTTTAACCCTTACAAAGTAGCTCTTTCACATAAAATCAAAATCAAAGGGTATTTCCTTCAAGGAATATAATTAAGGGGTTTTAGCAAACAGTGCATACTTATACACCCTGAATAGGGAAACCCTAATTCTACTCAAGTTCTTTTTTTATGAATTATGATCAAAACAACTTGGCTCTACTCAAGCATGTCTAATAGATAGATCCCATTTGCTTCATGGCCACTCCCAGTCACCTTCTAAGATTTCATGTTCTTAAGAACACAATATGAAGGGAAACAAGTCACACAGCAATTCAAGGATTTAGTTAAATTACTGAAAGAAGATTGGTATTAAATTTAGGTACATGAAGAACAGATAAAAAGGTCAGGGATATCTTGTTTCGACCAGAAATGAGTTGATAAGAGGTGAATAAATGTGAAACACTAGTCATATGGCCAGAGGCACCAAAATCAATTATCCAAGAGATTTTATGAGTACCTGAAATAGTAGCATGATTTGTAGTGGCACAAAACAGATAATAAGGTTAGGGATATCTTATCTCGACCAGAAATGAGTTGATAAGAGGTGAATAAATGTGAAACACTGGCCATATGGCCAAAGGCACCAAAATCAATTATTCAAGGGATTCTATGAGAACTTAAAATAGTAGACTGATTTATAGTGGCACGAATACCTGAATGTGCATACATAGAGGAAGGAACTATCTGTGATGAAGTAGATGTTGTAGCAATAGACTCCAAATGACTAATTATTCAGCCATACTTCTCATACTCAGCCCTAGTGGCTGCAATTTGCTCTTCCACTGATTTGTCACCACTATGCCCTTATTCATGTTATGAAGAGGTGGTTACATTTGCATTTCCACCTTCATTCTTAATCCTCTTTCCATTGTTTCCATTATTGAGTCTACTAGGAATGAGTTCTGGATGCAACTTCCAACAATTGTCTTTAGTAAGGCTTCTTGCAATACTCATAGATAACATCTTCGTTAACCTTCGACTTCATTCCAACATTAGCATAGTGAACAACCTGCGACTCTACAAACTAAACCTATCTTCTGCTCTCCTCACTACTAACCGTAGCATAAGCCTGATAAAAAGTCACCTCATCCTTTTCCAGAACATTCTGCCTCACAATATCATCCTCTGGGTTGAGTTCAGTGAGGAACTCAAAGACTCAATTTATTTCCACCAACTTCCTATGTGTTTTTGAATCCTTTGTACAACACCAAACAATAGTTTCCATCAAATCAATCTCTTGCCAAAGAATTTTCAGCATGGAGAAGTAGACAACTAAGGGTTTCTCCCCCTGTCTTAGATTATTCACATCATTCTTCAATTCGTAGGCCCGAGCAACATTCAACTTTTGGGAATAGGTCTCTGTGACATTACCCCACACTTCCTTTGCAGATTCCACCCACAAGTAGTGCTGACTAATATGTAGCTACATAGAGCTCACTAACCAGCCCACTACTGTGTAGTTTTCCTGCATCCACCTTTCATAGGTAGGATCGTCCTCCATCGGTTTCTTCTTGCTCCCGGTGATGTAACCCCATTTTCCTCTACTACACATATTTTATTGATTAAGACTAAGCTAACTAAGTGGTTCCATCCAACTTCACAATGGTCACTACCTCTAACAAAGTCTCCACTAGCCCCCCATGTCCGAACCCGAAATATGTGGGATATTTGATTCTCCTCCAGTTTGCTCCACTGAGTGAATAGATGCAAACGAAAATCAAATTAGAGTTTTACTAAGCTTGATTTGTTGTTCCAAGCAAAGAACTACTCTTCAACCATCCAAAACTAGGGTTTCATAGGACTTGATAGGACGAAAGAAGGAGAGAAACTTCAACTGCTCTTACCAAAGGTTCCAGAATTCTGTCCAACCCAAACTGCCCTTAATAGAAATCAAAGAGCTCCCCTTTGATCCCCAAGCACCAGCTTCAAAGTGTCTCTAGGAACTATAACAGGATTTCTCCAACTATCTAGGGTTTTCGGAAAAAATCTCCAAGAACCTTCCTTAGACTTCAACTAAGGATGAAAATCTCCACAAAACTTTCCAAAAATCCTCCTAACTGGGCTACATAAGTTTCTGATTGATTAGCCAATCAGTTCTCCATACACACTGTATGGGCTAAGAAAGGAGAAAGATGTTGAAGGTAAGAACTTGCTCCGTATCAAGTTGTGAAACACACCTGCAATAATTTAGAAAATATAGAAAAAGATAAGAAAAGAAAGAAGAAAGAAAGGTTTCAACAGAGGTTTGTAGAAGAAGAAAAAGGAAGAAGAAAAGAAGGGAAAGGAGAGAAGAGAAAAGCTTGATCCTTTCTAGCCCCCCTAAGATATCTTTTATTCTCTTAATTCTAAACTGAGTACAATTCCCTAGATGCCCTTAATGGGGCGGATAGCACTAAAGAAATAATAAAACAAAACAAAAGAAGCCCATAATTGAAAGAACATAAACTTAAAACATAACTTAAAAGAAATAAAGACACTAAGGCCCATTTGGTCCATTCTCACTACAAGATCCAAGGAGCATTACCCCTAGTGCTAGACTAAGAGATTACCAGTTTTGAGTCCCCTTCAACCTTCGAGTTTTTTAAATCTTCTTGTTTGGAAAGTTTTAACCCCTAAAAAGAGGCTAGTAACTCAGCCTTGATTGAGCCGCCTACCCCTATAGGCCTTGAATACATTGCCAACATTTTGTCTGTTGAGTCTCTAAATACACCACGAATGCCTGCCAGCCCCAAGTTTCCTATGGAACTCTCATCAAAACTCAGCTTTAATTTATTAGAAGTCGAGTGTTTTCCATTCCATCCCTATCTTTTCTTTCTTCTTAAAGGAATAAGCCACTTCCTTCCATGCCTGCATTATATTAGCTATGGATAAGCGTTGGAAAAGCATACCCAATTAGCAAGTTTTATCTTTATGGTTTCCACCAATTCTTTTGGTCTGTACTTCTCATTGAATATTTTTGCATTCCTTTCCTTCCGTATAGTCCACAACATAGCCACCCTAACTGATTTCCGCATTGTCCTTCACCTTCTTGTTAATTGCCTTAAAAAGCTTGGGTTGAAAAGGCTCACCACATCCTAAGGAGTGCTCCACTTGCAAACAAAGAGAGAGAAAAAAGTCTCCCAAACAAAGAGCCCAAAAGGACAATAGATCAATAAGTGATGTAGGGATTCACCATTTGCATAACAAAGATAGTACATGTGAGGGGAGAGGCACTTGTGTGGTCTCCTCTTTTGCAGCATGTCACAGGTATTCACCTTTCCAAGAAAAACCTCCAAGCAAAGAGCTTGAATTTTGGGTTGAATGGGCTTGCTCCAAATCTCTTTCACTAGGAAATCCTCTCCCCCTACAGTTATTTGCACAAGGCAGTTGAAGAAAAAAGCACAGGAAAAAATACCATTAGATGTGTTGAAATTGTTAATATTTTATATAGTATGTGCCACAAGAACACTGTTGTCATTTTTAGATTTTTTAATATGTCGTCCCATATATATTGATTAGAACTGGCACCACCAGCACCGTTTTAGATCCCCAATCTCTCTCTTCTCTCCCTTCTCTCTTCTTCCTCCACTTTTTCTGCCTTTTTTACTGATAATATGGTATCAGAGCGCAAATACTAGGCCTAAGAGCAGATCGATCATCTTTTCTCTTCCTCTTCTTGCTGTCTTCTCCAGATTGGGCTCAAGAAACACACCAATGACTGATATAAAAGAAGTTTTTCTTCCTTTCTCTCTTCTTCTTGGGCATGTACCAAGAAAACCTATAAATCTAAGGTGGCTGAATGCTGTGAGAAGGTTCTGTGATTTTTTAACCACTTTGTGGATCATGTGATCCTTGTAACTGAATAAGAAGTTCCTGTAGGTCACATATGACCTGGTTTTTTTATGTGACAACACTAGTTGTGTTCTCTCCTGGTGGTTGTGGTGATTAAGTGGCCTGGAAGTGTGATGCACTGTGGCTGTTGAATCTGTTTAGACCTGAAAACAACCTAGAAACCTGTGTTAGAAGTGATCCTATTCTGCATCTTCCAGTGTTTCTGCAAGTCAAAATGGACTGATTGGGGAGGCTGCATATGAATTTCCCTATGGCTGTAATCGCCTTTGATGGACTTAACTACCTTGAGGGGTCTAGGGGAATTAAGCTCTACATTACTACTAGAGGGAAAATAGGCTATATCAATGGTAAAGTAAAGGATCCAAAGATTGGAAATGCTGAACATGACAAATGGGATCAAGAGAATAGTATGGTTATGTTGTGGCTCTTAGTTTCTATGCTGCCACAAGTGAGAAAGACCTTTATGTGGGATGAAACAACTTATGAAACATGGGAACAAACAAAATTCTAACTATTCAGAGCAAAGGCACTATGCAAAGATATACCAATTGCAAGCTGAATCATTCAGTTGTAAGCAAAGGGGAGAGAAGTCTGTCAATATCTTACTCAGATTTGACATTGATTTGGAAGGAGTTGGATCATTATCAAATTGTGGATTGGAAATGCGATAAAGATGCAAAAGCCTACAAGTGCCTTGTCTCCCAACATCGAGTATTTGCTTTCCTCTTGGAACTGAATCCTATGTATGAGTCTATCAGGGTGCAAATCTTGGGAAGTAAGGACCTCCCTTTAGTCCAGGAGGTCTATGCCTTAGTCCAGTTTGAAGAGAGTTAAAGAAATGTAATGAATTGTTCAAAGGTAGGGGTGAGCATTGTTCAGTTAAAACCGAAATTTGCAGTTTCAGTTTTCTTTGGTTTTTGGTTATTTCGGTTTCAGTTTCAGTTTTCAAGTCTGGAAATTCAGTTAGCCGAAAAAAAATAGTTAGCCTAAGTTCATTATCTATATAATATATATTAACATATAATACATATATAGCATGTATAATATATTATATTGTATTATATTATATATTAAAATACATAATTTATACCAACTTTATAATGAGTATGTGGCTGCTTATAATGCTTCTAGTAGTGAGCAATCCTCTACTAAAGGGAATGATAGTCACAAATCTTCTGTAAGTTCTAGTTCCAAATCTCAATCATCAAGTTCTGGATGGTCAAAATTGATGAATTATGTGAAGAGTTCAGACCATTCCCTCACCAAAATCAGAGTTAGAAATGTATCTTGAGGAGGGTGTATATATTTGTAAGGAAGAAAGTTCACATTATGACTTCAATAGTTTGGAATGGTGGAAGGCTAATAATTTGAAATATCAAGTGTTGACAAAGATGGCATCTGAGATTCTTGCCATTCCAATATCCACAGTAGCTTTAGAAGCTACTTTTAGTGTTGGTGGTAGGGTAATTGATCCTTACCGTGCATCTTTGGCTCCAGAAACTGTTCAAGCTTTGATTTGTGGAGGAGATTCCTTCATGGGGTGAAGAAGAAACAAAAGGTATACTACATTTAATTTCAGTTTATTGCTGCTTAGTGGTACCTCATTTATACTTTCATTTATTTATCACTAATTTAAACTATCCTTTTGTAGGTGAACAAAAAACAAACTGAGATAATTCTACCCATTTCTGGATAGTGGCTTGCAAGTTTCAAAGCTGAAAGTGTGCATACAGGTAATCATTTTTTCAACAGAAATATTGCATTGTTTCTTGGTTAATGGTTACTCATCATCTCAATGAGATAGTTTGGATTTATTGTAGCTTAATGAATTCCTTTTACCAAAAGGACAACATGTATTAATCAGATATCCTCTTTATTCCCTTATTCCTTAAACCTGAAATGCAAACTTCCCCAAATTTATAATAAATTTGACAAGGTTTCAGCTGTAGACAAGGAGTTTATTAGTGTATTTGAATCCTAATTAAATTACTTCTGATGCTAAATTTCTTAGCAAACAATATCCTAATTAAATCCTAATCCTAATTGCCTATTTTCTTTACCAACAGTTCCACCTATATTGGACTCTTATAACCATATGCAAAACCTCTTAACAGAGAAAATGGGGCAGATTGCATAACCCACACCAAGGATGAAGGAAATAAAATCTAACACGAACTAAATCAAGGCAAGCAACAACAAGATGCCAATAATCTAGTGTAATAATTACAGTTGAACTCTATAGGGAGTTGTTTACTGAAATGATCATAAAAACACTATACTGAACAAGGTAATTGAACTTTACATCCACAGGTGTTCAGTCTATCAATTTACCAAAGAAGTCATGTCTTCATAACTTAACAAATGCATCCTTGTCACATGAAAAGCATGCTAATAGCACATCCATGTGAAGAGAGGCTGACAGAAATATGAGCTATGTTATTTCATTCCAACGAAGTCTTTACTGACCTCAAAATTTTATCAAATATTAATTAAGAATCAAATGTTTCACTAAAAATATTATGATCGAATAACTAAAATAAATTCTAAGGAAAACCAAAGTTCTCACCACTTTCTGTACATATCCAATAAACTATCTTTATAAATAGTTTCTGAAGATAAAGAGAGAGAGAGAGAGAGAGAGAGAGAGAGAGAAAGAAATGAGGTTGAAGTCAACTTGGAGCTTTCAATCTTAAATAGGAGAAAGTAAGATAATATTTTCTTTTAAACACATGCTTGTTTCATTTTGTTGTCATTTGTCCAGATGGTAGGCTGTCATGATCTTGTCAAATAGTGCTGAAACTTGTAGGCCATTGACTTTGCATTCTCTTTTAAATAGGAAAGATTATCCTAATCCTGTTTTTATTTCTCTTTGATTGACATGCAGAAGGGAAGACAAAGTTGTGAGCTAGAGGATGTTTTTGTTTCTCCGGATGCAAACAATGTTTTGGAAGCTGCCAAGGGAAAGAGGATTTGTGCATTAGTTTTTTTTTATTAATGTGGATAAAATTTGACAGCTATATAATTTTTTTTGTCTCTTTATAAACAAGAACTTTTATTACAATGCTTCAGCCATCATTTAAGTTTAATCTAAAAAACTTTGCAGGATTTATCTTTGTATATGCATGCTTGCTTGTAGGAGGCCCATAATGTGTTGGATCTAAACTTAAGAGACTTAGAATAGCTATCTATGATAGTAGTGGGTCTGGATTTGTAAGGATTTGTAAATGCTTTTGATAGTCCCAAGTCAATGATTAAGAAACAAGTCCATGTTTTTTGAATTATATTGTTTTAATGGGTATTTTTTACAATATTGTATCTTGAGCATTTACTCTCCACTCAAGAAAGTTAACTTTCCCAAGTCAGAGAAGGGTAACAATTCCTCGGGTAAGTGATACCCAGGGAAAACATATTTATTGTGGGTCCCACCTAAATCTTCAAAAAGAACATGGGAGAGTCAATCAATGGGAATCACAATCACATTGACCAACTTTACCCCTAATAGAATCTGTTAAAGGAACGAAGCCTAAGAAATAAAAGATCTGAGTTTCCCTTTCACATTATTTATCCCAATGTTTGGGGCCCTATTACTCTACCTTTTTGAAACTAGCTATAAGTATTTCATTACATTGATTAATGACTGCTCTAGATATACTTGGGTTTATCCCATGATATCTAGAGATGAAGTGTCGAAGCTTGTAAAAGATTTTCAATGCTTTACTCAATTCTAGGCTAAGATTCACATTTTCCAGTCAAACAATGCAAAGGAGTATTTTCATAGTGATCTCATGAAGTTCTTTGCTACAAGTGGGTCTCTTCACCGAAGTTCTTGTGCTAAAACACCTCAACAAAATGGTGTTGCTAAAAGAAAAAACCGTCACCTTCTTGAGGTTGCTCATGGATTATTATTACATATGCATGTTCTAAAACGTTTTTGGATGGACATTGTTATGTGTGTTACATATACTATCAACAGTATACCATCTCAGTTGTTAGAATATAAGGTGCACATAAGCTTTTGCTTCCCAACACCCCTTTGTTCTCTATTCCAATGCGTGTCTTTGGGTGTCATTGCTTCATTCATGACTTGGTGCTTTAACCGTGCTTCTTATAAGTATTATCTCCATGGATGTGTCCTTTGAGAGTGAACCCTTCTTCCCTGTTTCTCTTCAGAGGGAGAGTAGGGTTGAGGAGAAACATGTTCAAGTTTAGCTTCCTCCTCAATTCCGTGTTTTACTTCGCCACTGCAAGGGCCAATAAAGTTCAAGAGTTGTGCAACCTAAAGCTATCTACCAACATCATCAGACTCTCCAGAGGTAGATCCTTTTAAGCTAGGTACTCTTATTCCTATTGATATGTTTGATCCTCTTGATATAGATTCTTCTACTATTAATGATGTAGATGTTCCAATTGCTAAGAGAAAGAGTGTTAGATCTTATACTACTAATCATCCTATCTCTCATGTTGTTTCCTATGATCATGTTTCACCTTTATTTTGTGTTTTTCTTACCTTCAGTGACAGTGTTCATATTCCTAAAAATGTGGCAAAAGCTTTATCTATACCCGAATGGATAAATGTAATGAAGGAAAAAATTAATGCCTTGCACAAGAATGGCACTTGGGAGTTTGCAGATCTTCCTAAAGGAAAATAACCAATGGAATGTAAGTGGGTGTTCACATTGAAGCATAAGGTTGATAGTACAGTGGAAAGATACAAAGCTAGATTGATGGCGAAAGGGTTCACAACTTCACATAGGTGTATGGAGTGGACTATGCGGAGACTTTCACCCCAGTAGCCACAATGATCGCTATTAGAGTCCTTTCATTATCATCTAATTTCAACTGGGATCTTCACCAATTAGACATCAGAAATGCATTCTTGAATGATGATTTAGAGGAGGAGGTGTACATGACTCAGCCTCTTGGTTTGTGTGCCAAAGGTAGTGAGCAAAAGGTGTGCAAGTTAAAAAAAAAAATCTTATATGGGTTAAAGTTAGTGTTTTAAAAGTGCAAAGCGCAAAAAAGGTGTAGGGATCAATTTGCGCCCAAGGCGCAAGGCAAGGCACGCATCTTTTGAAGCAAGGTGCAAAAATTTTAAAAAAAAAATCAAAAAAATCAAAAAAAAATGTTAAAAAATCATAAAAAATATTAAACATAATATTAATAAAAATATAAATTTTAAATTTTAAAATAAATATTTTAAAAAACCTATTATCTAAAATTAAAACACATAAACATAACATGTAAAGCATATTCAATAAAAATAAAATCAAACATATAAAACATTTTCAAGCATGTAAAACCCACAATCTTTTTTTCCTCAATTGCATTACTTAAAGTAGCTAATGTGATGTAAAACATATTACATTCCTGATTCTACAAACCACCTTTGTGCCACGCCCCTCGAGGCAAGCCCAAATAAGTCCATGTTAGGGTCCTATATTCTTAGTTCCCACACAAAAAATAATGATTTTAGAATTTTAATTGCTTTTTAAGAAGATATTTTAGTAGGATGAATGAATGACCAATATTACCAAATAGGGGGTTCTCGGAGCCCCAACCTCCAAAGCCATTTTCCTAACAACAAAGTGTTTCTTTGAACTATGTTCCCCAGCCCCAAACCTCCCTTTTCTTCTGACTTGCAAACTTGACCCCACTTTACTAAATGTTCTGTTTTTTCATCCCAAGCTCCCAAAGAAAGTCCCTCATAAATTTCTCTAACCCCTCTACTACCCTCACTGGAATTCTAAAGGAGGACAAAAAGTAAATTAGCAAGTTAGCTAAGGTTGGTCTTATCAAGGTTATTCTTCCACCAATGGATAAGTATTTCCTCTTTTACATAGCCAATTTCTTTGTCCCACCACTAGTTTCCGAAAGGCCTCTAATCTTGGGTTCCCTCCTAAAGGTAGTCCTAAGTATTCCGAAAGGCCTCAGCTATCACTCTCATGTTTTCATATTCCAAACTTATTCCTACTATACAACTCTTTCCCCAATTTATCTTCAGTTCAGAAAGTGATTCAAAGAATTGATGATTTCTCGTAGATTTATTATATACTCTTGATTGCCTCCCTCACAGAATAAAATGGTGTCATCTGCAAACTGCAAATGTGTGACTGCCGCTACAAGTCTTCTTACCCTCCATCCTCTAAACAAATTATTCTGATCAGCCTCCAAAATCATCCTACTTAGGACATCCACAATTAAAGTGAATAGGAAGGGAGATAGGGGATCCCCTTGTCTTAACCCCCTTTTTGCTGGAAAGTAATCTCTAGCCACACCATTATTTAGTATTGAATATTGTACTGAACTTAGACATCCTTTCATCCACTGATAGGACCTCAAATGCAAGCCCACAAACCCAAGCCCAGGCCCATCAAGAGGGGGTCCTGATACCCTGTGGACAAGAAGCCATCATCGTGGAATCACAAGGCCAAGCCCTCGCCAAAAGAAAGCCACCAGAAGCACTCGAGTCTACACTCGAAGGAAGCCTCGCCATGTCAACTGAATCCATTATCAGACACGATGGAGAATCAGAATTAGTTACGATTGTAATAAGAAGCATATGAATAGCCATAGCCCGAGAGTAGGGCATAATAAAGAGATATTTTTCCTTTCCTTATTCTGTATCTTCTTTTGAGGCAATGTTCCCTCGAAGAACACCTGATTTGGGCAGAAACCCAACAACTGGTATCAGAGCCTTGTCTCAATGCCGACCACTCTACTAAACAATTATACTTTGCAATTTGACCAGATCTGTTGTGACTATCCAATCAAAAAGTAAAACAGAAAATGAGGTCAGTAGATTTTGTTCTTTTCCTTTCTTTGTCTTTTTTTTCGGTGTGTGTGTTGTGGTCGGGGGGATCCGTAATCAACATATTCTGATATATTTGATCTGGTCAAATCAGAAAAGTAGAAAAAAAGCATTTAGTCTGTATTCTAAATTTTGGAAATTAATTCCAGAGCTGGTAGCAGTTGGAAAATATCACAGTTCATTAAAAATTCCAAGTTCACAAATCAAATAGTATGCCAAATTTCAGCAATTTCTATTAGCCTCACTAAATATGCCGCAGGCGATGGAACACATGGAAGGAATAAACCGTGATACTATAGAGTACAGATATTGACAGATAAAATGTAAGTTAGTACCAGCATAAATGCGAACCATCTCAATTCGGCGCACTTCCTTTGCAAGCAACGGCAGCTCCTCACCTAAAATCTTTCGAATGTTCTTCAGATCTACCCTCCCCGTCTCATCTAGCTCCATGCAAGTATAAACAATAAACGAAAACACAAAACACAGGTTCCTTTTAAAGGGAGAACAATCAAAACAAAATCCGTATCTTCATCATTTCCTCTAGAACCAATAATCCCATCAAAATCCATGAAATTAAAACCGAAGAAAATGTTTTTTTATTAAATGAAAACTAAATTCAGTAACAAACAAAACAATATGAAAAAAGAAAAAAAAAAGTGAAGAAAATTTAGGAGAAAGCTGCGAACCTTGAGATGGATAGAGGAAAAGATTACGAAGTTTGTGATTCAGTTGATGAAAGACGATCTTTGCGCCATCTGAACGAGCAGTCCATGAGGTAATAAGCGAAGAAATATTAGTCTGAAGTTTTATGAGATTTCTGTCCAAGTCAATGCAATTTTTCTTCAATTCTTTCGCCAGAGCAGGAGCCCTGAAAAGATCTTCGCGAGTCTTAAGATTCTCATCCAAAAACCGCGACAGATATGGCGGGAGTTCAGCGGGATTCGGCAAAGCTAACAGAGACTCCATCAGCGAAATTCGAAATTTTGAACTTCAGAACCTTAAAAACCCTCGCAAGCCGAGGCCCAGAGGTCCTCCACGCTGCTGTGAGCCTGTGAAGTGTGAACGTTTAAACGAGTGCTAAATTTCGCCAAAAAAAAAAAAAAAACAAATAAGACAGAGTTGGAACTGGGCTTGGATAAATATTGGGCTTGCTCATGGGTCCAAATACTGTTAAGGCTGCGTTTTGTTGAACCTGTAAGTGCATGGGAGTGCAAATGGGCTGTTGTAAATTCAAATTTGGTTTTGTTTCAAACTTGACCTTGTTTACCTGTGAAAAGTAAAATTGCACGATATTACCTTATGAGTATTCCTATGAGCAAAGCATTAGGTTGTGAAGAGAGTTCTCGACTCAAAAGTATCAAAAGGTTGTCAACCTTCAAACCTCCAACAATGGACAAATAGGTTTCTTTAGTTGGTGGCTGATTGAAGGGTTTTGGCGGACGATCAAAAATCAGTGGCACTCACCTATTATTCTTCTTCTTGTTAGCGTATTCTATCAAAATTAGTTTCATTATCTCCTTCCTTCTAGGAGATACCTATACATATCTTATCTTCTCCTTTTTCTTTATTGTATCATCTTTAGGTCACCGATCTTGTCTCCCTGTTGTATCCCTATTATAATTAGCTCTATTATAAATAGAGTTGTAGCCTATTGAATAGATAGATCAAGAGAAACTATCATCTCCACCCATCCTTCTTGGTTCGTATCATCCTTCTTGGTCCATATCATGGTATCAGAGCCAAACTGATACTTTATCGGATCCGTCCCTCCACTTGAGCTTCATTGGCGCCCTCTCATGAGTGCACACTGTCGTTGCATTGGTTATCGTAGCTCCCTTGCATAACTGCCCGTCGTGATCGTCGTCTTGTACACGACTTCTGGTGCACGCAGAAAACTTAGTACAATTCTTATTTGCTTCTTCTTCTTCAAGCCGGAAAGCAAAAGCAGGGTAATCTGGAGTTTGCCATATGGAGCACGGAAGATTGTCGATCTAGCTTCGAGGATAATCACGAAAAGCGCCCAGTTGTTATTCTCGTATGTGTTTCGCAAGGGTCTTCCTACTCCGTCACCCGGTACAAAGGTAAACAGAGAACTGAAGCTTGGATCCTCTGTCTTCCAAGTCTGCGACCAGAGCAACGGAATCAACGATTCCTTTGCTATGGTTGGCTGCAGAACAAACTTGGATCCTCTGCCCTCCATCTTCCAAGTCTGCGACCAGACCAACGATTCCTCTACTCCGTCTTCCTGCTCCGCCGCCCGGTACAGAGGTAAACAGAGAACTGAAGCATGGATCCTCCGTCTTCCAAGTCTGTGACCAGAGCAACGGAACCGACGACTCCTCTGCTCCGGTTGGCTGCGGAACAAGCTTGGATCCCCTGTCCTCCGTCTTCCAAGTCTGCAACCAGACCAACGATTCCTCTGCTCTGCTCCGGTTGGCTATGAAACAAGCTTGGATCCTCTGCGACCAGACCAACGGCCAGAATTTTGAACGAGATCTTACCGGAAGCAGGGTCATCGAGGTAGATATCCCAGAGGGTGACCCAACCTGAATCAAAGAGCTCCTTACTCTTGACGCCGATTAGATTCTTCACCCGGTGGTTCTCCACGAAGGCGATAATGTGTTGCGTTCTTCCTCCTTAAGCCAGATGAACCCGGCTTCCCTGTCATAGCCCACCTCCTCCATGCCGTCCAATGGCAACAAACTCTTGGGCAGGGATATCTCCTCCAGAAGCTACAGCGATTTTTTCTTGCAGAGAGCATCTCCGCCTTCTCTCTATAATTCTCAATCGCTTGACTTGCCATTCTTGTTGTCTGAGCTTGTCACTAAGGCTTAGTTGGGGGAAGACAGAAACAGAATTAACTGAAGAAAGCAAGAAAAGGAACACGGGTCTGAGCCTGAGCCTGAGCAAGAGCCCCGAGTCTACCTTGTTTTCTTTCCCGTGATTTGCGTTGCTCCAAAGTTCTGTGCTTCTCCTCATGGATTTGTCTGAAGCTGCTCAACATATCTCTCATCCCATCACCGTTACCTTCGATGGCTCAAACTATGATTTATGGTCCCAGGAGATATGCAGTTTTCTCAAGGGACGTCTTCTATAGCGAATTCCCAAATCTATTAAAATTGCTGATGAAACAGAACATAAATTTGTTGAACAAGTAGAAAAATGGGACGAGAAAATTCATCAAATATTGACCTGGTTTTGCAATATTTGTATTGCAAGCATCAAGTTGGAATTTCGCAAATATGACTCTCCTAAAGAGGTATGGGATAACAACTAAGGGATGGCAATACTAATCCGATGCAATCTAAGCTTTCCCATCATTTTATGATATACATATCTATATATTATCAATATATTCTAGCTCGAGTAGGGATGGCAAAAGAGTGGGGTCGAAAGGGGTTTTTTAAATTCTAGACTCTGCCCTCCTCCCTAAACCTCTTAACCCATACCCACCCCAAAACTCAAAGTGGGTTGGATTTTGCGAATTCAAACCCTCCCCAACCCAATCCTCCTGGCATTCAAGGGTAGGAATGAATTGGGTTTAGAAATTGCGTCTAATTTTCTATTATTTCTTGTTATATATAAGCAATAAATAAGTAAAGGAACATAAATAAACAACAATGTTTCCAATTATTTGACTAAGATGTAAAACACACATCAATTATCGATTACCCTTAACATCAATTTCAAAGTATTATCAAAATTCAACACCTAGTGCATAAAAGTTTATATGCTTTTCGACAATATGTGGATTGGGGATCAAAGGGTCGAGTTTAGTCTAATACAGTAGCCTACTCGTAACGTACAGGTTCTAGAATCCCAAAACCTGACCTGCCCCAAACCTGTCGTTCAAGAAAAAAAACCTGCCCCATCGGGTAGGGTAAAAATTGTTGTCCCTAATCCCAAGATGTTGAGCTAAGCTTGAATAGGGCCTAGGTTGGTAAGCTTGAGGTCGAGTTTTGACACTTAGGATTGGGTTGACCCTCAATCCGACCCAACCCACCCAAGTTGCACCCCAAAAAGGAGGATTGTGACATTCCTAATTGTATTAGTTTTTATTCTTTATCACATTGTTTTAACTTTTACTAAATTTTTATTTAGGAGTTCAAATTAATAATAATTAAGTATTATTAATCTAACCATTTCGGTTCAGTGTTTTGGAAAAACTGAAGGTAACGATTTGGTTTTGATTACATATAGTTCTAGTATTTATATTATATAATTCAAAAAAACTAAAGGCCAGTTCAATTTGGAAAAAAAAAGGCCAACTGAACTGAGCACCCATGTCATTGCCATCATAACTTTACCTTAGTGTAATGTTTTTCAACCCAGCATTGCCCAAGAGGTCGAAACATTCAAATTGTCAACTGACACTATTTTTAATGATAGTTGAACTGTTGATCCATTTGACCCAGTCACCGGATTACAAGTTACAAACTACAAATTATAGGAAAATTTTGGGATGTCATAACTTTGAGCTTGATTATCCGATTAGGGTGATCTTTTTTTTGTGTGTAAATTTTTGCAATCTATGCCCTCCAAAAAATGTTTATAGGTTAACCCACTCAACCAAGGCGGTTGAACCAATGACTCATGACCCAAATAGAATATAATTCAGCCTCCATGTTGGTTTTTAAAAAACTATCTTATAAGCAAGTTGGATCTCCTCTCCATAAAAACTGCTAACACTATTCCAACGAAATATGTGTCTACTCATATTGAGTTGGGCTCTCCTACCAATAATAACTGTCCCAACAAGATCTCAACATGATCTATGTCCAAACATCTCAAGATAAGAATGGAACTCACCACAAGATTGGGACCCACCATGCATGAGATGAGCGGGGATAAATCATGTAGGAACGGTTTTATGTTGGCACGAGATCTGCACTTGCACATATCACCAAAAGACTAGGACCCACTAAGTATGACACGTGCGAACATGGACCCTGTTGGAATGTGTTGGCGTGGTTTTTTGATTGGGAAGAGATCAGAACTCCACACAACATATACAAAACCCTTTTATAACCAATTTATAAAAAGGCAAGTTATTAAAACCTTCCCTAAAGTTTGGTATTTATAATTATCTCCCCTGAACTTTTTTGATATAGTTGCAAGTAGACCCCCTTTGTCCAAAATAACCATGAAATTACTATTGAAGCTGGTTTCTATAGCAAAAACAATACAAAGTTTATGAACAACAACAAAAAAAGAGTTTGATGTTGCAATTTTACCTTTGAGTGATTGATATGAAGGGGAAATTTAGAAAATAAATCAATTTTGGAAAAGAGATTGAAATGACTTGGGGTAGTGATTGATATAAAGAGAAAAATTAGGAAATAAACATTTTGGTCAAAAGCAACTGCATGGTTATTTTGGACATTTTTGTGCCTCTTGCTAGAGGATTCTAACAGATGGGTTCTACTTGCAACTATGTCAAGAAGTTCAAGGAAGGTTTTTGCAATTTACCATTTATAAAATGTTGTTCTCAACTTCACAAACTCTTTCTTTTCTCTCGATTGCTTTGACATTTTGTTTAAAGTTTTCTACAACCCTTCTTGTTGTAATAAATTCTTTTTTAACATGGCCAGAATAAGAGCAACAATGAAGGGGTTTGGGCATGTGAGAGAATGAGAGACATTAACCCCACTTTCGAAATTCACAATCTTTTCGCTTTCTGGAAGTGTTTTTGGCTTCCAAAAGAAATTTTAAATTTTAACTTACCCCTACTATTTAGAAAATTCCTTAAAGTTTCCCAAGTTTTTTAACATGGACTAAATCCTCCCTTGCGATTAGCATTCGTTAATGGAAAGATAGAAAAGATTATTTTACCCATCATTCTTTAAATTTTCAAAATAAAACATTAGAATAACACATTGCATGTCTTCTTCTCATAGCAAACTTTCTCTGCTAGCAAAGCTTCCCAACAAATAGAGACATCCAAAAAGACCATCTGCTACCCAGAGACTAGATGGAGTCATCTCCCTTGTTTGTTGCTACAAAGGCCTTTGAATAGGTGAAGAGGAGGGATCATTTTCCACTCGAAAACTGGATTTTGAGGATACCATCTTATCTCTTATTAGCTCCAAGTCCATCTATTTCAATATCACAAGAAACAATGGAGAAATTCCCTTCCATATTTTTGTCCACAAGGTGGGTGTTGAGTTTTATTTTGAAAATTTGAAAAATAATGGAGGGCAAAATCAACCAAAAAAGCATAATATTGGGTTTTAAAGGAAAGTCAATATATCATGTGGTGTCATGTGTGAATTTATTGTGATGGAATGCTAATGGACACTAACATTAAGGGAGGAATCAATTGTTATAAAACTTAGGGATACTTGAAGGCAATTTCTAAACATTAGGGTAAAGTTCATCAACTTCCTAAAACTTAGGTGGTACTAGGCAAAGTTGGTTCACATCTTCAAACCATTTTTTGTACTCTTGTTGTTTGTTTTTTATCGAGGTAAATGTGCATACAAATTTGGTGGTGTTTGGTTGACATCAACACAATGTATGAGAGAAAACATAAATGCTCCAACTACCTATTCCCCACTTTGTTTGAAACCTCATATCTACCTCGGATCTAGAGAGGGAAGACACTATTTGAAGAATACATGCCTTTCCTCACTGCAGGATCCCCGAAAACCAAATGAAATCTACAACATGAAGTAGGACAAAAAGACATAAAAATGACAATAGGAGATGAACAAAGGAATATGCCACCTGACCGACAACCGACAATGACCATGGCAAGGTCGGAGATAGTGATGACCATGCCCTGATCGGCGACTAGCAGCTCTTTGTTCAATCATAGAAACAACACAAACATATAGCCTATTTACATCGTCAACCAGAAGAGTGCAACTTTGTATCCAAAAAATGGGTACAGTAATGCACTCTTGAAATGTCACAAAGTTGACAGAAAAAACAAATTCACCCTCTTAATCGCTACAATTATGTATGTCAAACAAACACTTGCAAACACAATTTGGGGTACCTAAATACCCCGGTTCAGCATTTGTATCGCAAACAAACAGAGCCTATATAGAACCTGCTCCCATAGCACCTTCTCTTATACAAATAGGAAGAATAGAACCTACTGAAGCATGGCCCTACCCTATATGTCCATTGAACATACGTAGGATAGGGCCCAAGGGAGATTATCAAAAAGTAGAGGTGTAAATCGGCGCCATGCAAGGCCCGACATGATGGTCCGTGCCATGCTAGGCCTGGGGATCGAAGTCCACAGGCCGACATGGCATGGCCCGCAAGCTCATAGTGGGCTGTGCTTAGCCCGCCCAAGAACTAGTCGTTGGGAGCCCCCCCCCTCCCACGACTAGTTTTAGCTTTTGGGGTTTTTTTATAAAAAACCTCCCCAACAACTATAAACAACTATATAGGGGAGGTATTTATGTATTTTGGTTATGGGGGGAGAAAAAATGACACAAATTCAACAATTCTCTTAATAGGGGAGGTATTAACCCAAAAGTTATTTATCACTTTGGGCAATTGAATTATTTTCAATTCCTATAAATATCCCTATCCTCTACCATTCTCATCACACCAATTCAACAATTCTCTTAATCTCTTCCCTCATATTGTCGAACATTCTCTGAAGTTTGAACTCTCATTGACTAATTCTCTAATTCTTAACTTTATTGAAGTTTCAACAAGAAGAAGGCTTGCTCAACCAACTTAACTATCTCAAGTTTGCAATTTGGGAGGCTTGGACTCTTGAAGTTGGAATGCTTCAACCATTGAAATCAAGTTGAAATTCCGAACCGACAATCTGTGTATGTCCAATTAAATTAATATTCATTTTTTTAGAATTTAAAAAAATGGTTGGCTCCTTTCGAAACAAATTTCCCAACATGTTCAATGTCGACGATATTCATTCACATCATGATAGTGTTGGCACTGATATGGATGCTATTGATATTGATGGAATTTCCGCCCCTAGTACTGATACTAGGGGAAAGAAAAAGAGGGTCTCAAAGTTGATTAGCCTTGTTGGAAAAATATTTAAAGTAGAGGAGGTTGAGGGGAAGGAAAAAAAAGTTATTAGCCATTTGGGCATACATTTGCTCAACCATGAGAAAGAAGAAGAAGAAAAAGGGAGAGAAACAACACAACACAAATTGGGTGGGGGTTTTTCTACATTTAAATATTCTCAAGAAAAAATAATGCAAGAATTAGTAAAATACATTGTACATGTTGAACAACCATTTTTGCTAGTTGAAGATACTAAACTTGAAAAATGGTTACATAATTTTGTAAATCCACAATATAAAAAGTTTCTAGGAATACTATTAGATTAGATGCTTTACAATTTTTTTACATATAAACAAATTTTAATTTTTATGTTATCAAATCTTAATTCTAAAGTTGCAATTACTTATAATGTTTGCACTACTAAATTTAACATAAGTTATATTTGTGCTATCGGTCATTTTATTGATTAAAATTGGATTTTAAATAAAAGAAATTTAAGTTTTACTAAGCTTGAGTGGCCATAAACTGGCCAAGCTATTGCTGTAAGCATTTTAAATACTTTACATGCTTATGAAATTGAGAATAATTTATTTTCTATTAGTTTTGATAATGCTAGTAATAATGATTCTACAATAAATATTTTAAAATTTCAATTAAAACCATGTTTAAATGGTAAATTATTTCATATCAAATGTGCATGTCACACCTTAAATTTATGTATTCGGGATGCTTTAAATATTATTTCTACTCATAATTTTAAAATTAGAAATTGTATAATATATATTAAAAGTTCTAGAGCAAGAAAACAAGAATTTAAATATTTATGTCAAAATTATGGTTTAAAATATAAACATTTTATATTAGATGTTAAACAGAGATAGAATTCTACCTATGCTATGTTATCAAGTTGTATTTCTTGTAAACAAATTCTGACTAATTTTTATACTGAAAAAATGCCTAATGATATTATATTTCAGGAAGACTAGGAAATGACAATTTGTAAAAAAGATTTATAAAAACCTTTTTATGATGCAACTAATGTATTGTCGAGTATTTATTATCCAACTAGTTGTTGTTTACCTTATCAATTAATGGTCATTAGTGATTGTTTTGCAAAATATAGAAATAATCCACAATTTAAAAATATTGTTGAAATAATGGAAAATAAATTTAAAATTTATTAGGAGAACATTTCTCCTCTTTATTGCTTAGCTACAATATTAGATCTTAGGATTAGGAAAGATGGTTTAGATATTTTACTTGAAATATATTGTGAAAATATGAATATTAAAATTGGAAATAAAAATGAAATTAATAGTTTATTATTTGAAATGTATAGTTTATATGAATAAGAACTAATAGGAAATAATTCTATAAGTTGTTCAATTACATCTTCTACTTCTAAACTTGAGCCTAATAGTAGAAGAGAAAAAGTTTTTTATTTAATAATTAGAAGGTAGAAATTTGCTACATTAACAACAATTTCATATACTGAAATTAATTTTTATTTACGAGCAAATTTTTCCACTTTAAGTGAGGGAACCAATAATTTTGATATTTTAGTCTAGTGGAGTAAACATTTAAAATATTATCCAATTCTTGCCGCCATGGCACGTGATCTACTAACCCCTTTGGGGTGTACAATTCCATCAAAGTCTTGTTTTAGTGCAGTATGAATGATAAATGATGAAAATAGGGTATGAATGATGAAAGTATAAAAATGTGCAAATGTTTTAAAGATTAGGTGGATGTTAAAGACAAATTACAAGACAAAGGAGGGTGTGACACTACACCCGATATTTCACCTGAAGCACTTGATGAAAGCCATGAACAATAGTTGTATAGCATTTTTTCAAATTATTGTAAATCTTGTTTTAATTTTATTTAATTTATTTGCTATTTTTTTAAGAATGTAATATTGTATTTTCAATTTGTAACTATATTATATTTTTTATATTTATTAATTTATTCCATTTTCCAATTTTCATATTTCATTCATCCAAGTATCCAACCATTGTATTTGTAATTCATATCATTCAAATTTCAATGAAATAAAATTCCTATTTTTCTTCTAATTTGTTATTCCATTCTTATTTGGTTAAGTATTTTTTTCATTTATTTATTAGATTTCTCATTTCTTTTTTTTTTCAAATAGTTCCCAAAGCCCCCAAAGGAAAATTAGATATTTTAGTTTTACACTTTTACTTAGCAAAGAAATAAAAAATCAAAAAATTAAAAAAAAGGTAAAAAACCAGTCTGGCTTGGTTCGGCCCACGCCTAAGGCCCGACCTGTGGCCTAGGCCCATAGTTTGGCTTGAAGCCTAACACAACACGGGCCCGGGCCGTGGGCAGTGCCAGGCCGACCCCCTAAGTTATCCCTGGGGAGGGCGGCACGGCCCGCCCACAGACATGTTACAACCCGTTTTACACCTCTATCAGAAAGACAATACGGTCTAGTTGCTCAAAATTTGTGAGCCAATTGGTAGCTTGATTTCCTTCTCTTCACGCGTGAGAATACACTATATAGAGAGCATTTTCAACCTTTATTTTTGTTTGCATTCCTGATAAGCTAATTACATCTCCACGACAGTTGATCTCTTTGTAGAATACAATCTATGACAAACTTTGGACCTCCATCAATCCAAGTGTTGTTGTAACTACTATGGATCACTATCTTGGTTTTGGAATTCACATTATACATTTTGTTAATACTTTTGCATAAATTTCCACAATCCTACCCAGGTTCTCATCTTAGTTTTGTAAAATTTTAGTGCATCCACTTTTCCCATATGTACTAGAAAAGATATCAGATTTCTTTTCACAATAAAATGGCCATGATTTATGAATTTTCTTTCCTGCAACCGGGTCCACCACTGAAGGGTGCCCGCTTCCATGGCCCCTTTTAGGGGTGAGCAAATGGGTAGGTTCAACCCAAAACCAAATGGAGCCGACCTCGAATCGGCCTTGAACTGACCCCACCTGACCAATTACAGAGTAGGGTTTGGTTCCAAATTCTTGGAACCGACTCCCACCCAGGCCGATTCTAGGGTCTAGGGGCTTAGCCTACTCGAACCACCTAATCAACCAGCCTTGGTTGGACTTGGTGGAACCGACATTGGTGGAACCTACCTTTGAACCGAACTTGCCTTGAAATAGACTCCAAAATACTTTTGGGGATGTAAATATTTGAACCCAAACACTCACGGTTAGAAAGGCCATGGTCTCACTTGACCATTGAGTTCCTTAAGTGATTTGATCATTTGTTTTCATGTTAATATTTGAATGTGGATAATAGTTAATGTAAAAGGTAATGTTTACAAAGTTTAAATTTAAATTATAAGTTTTGAGCCATATAATGATATTCTACATATTAACTTACTCAATTTAATCAATAAAGATGGCATGACTTTTAACTAATATATATTATATTTATTAAAAATAAAGTTTTTAAAAAACATTTTTTTAGAGGGGAAGTAAACAAATAACAGGTTCCATAGGTAGACCTTGGAACCAACCCTGAAACATAGAGGCGGCCTAGCATGAAATTGGACCAGCCCGGCTCGCCATGGCACGACAGCCCACGGGCCGTGCCAGGCCCGACACGACTGTTCGTGTAGCCCGTGTGCCATCATGGCCCAGCCCGCGGCATGGCCCGCAGGGCCCGTAGTGGACCGCACTCGGCCCGTCCAAAAACTAGCCGTTAACCCCTTCCTCCAACGGCTAGTTTCACTTTTTGGTGGGTTTTTTACATAAATACCCCCCAACAACTATAAACAGACATATAGGGGGTATTTATGTATTTTTCTTATGGAGGGGAGAAAAAATGACATAAATGCCCCCAACAACTATATAACTAGTTTATGGGGCTTTTTGGATAAAATTATAAATAACTTTATAATGACAAAAATACCCCTCTCAACAACTAAACCAATTCAACAATTGTCTTAATCTCTCTCTCTCTCTCAAAATCATACATTCTCAATTCTCTACAATCTGAGTAATTTTGATTGGCTAATTGTCTGATTCTCCATTCTCCAATTCTCAATTCTCAACTTTATTGAAGTTTCACCTTTCAACAAGAAGAAGGCTTGCTCAACCAGCTCAGGTATCTCAATTTGGGAGGCTTGGACGTTGAAAGGCTTCAACCGTTGAAAGGCTTCAACTGTTCAAATCAAGCTAGGATTTTGAACCGGCAATCCTGGTAAGTCCATTTAAATTAATTTTTATCTTTTTAGAATTAAAAAAAATGGTTGGCTCTTCCGAAAACCGATTCCCCAACATGTTCACTATTGACGATATTCAATCGCATCATGATAGTGTTAGCACTAATGCTATTGATATGGATGGAAGTGGAACTTTCACCCCTAGTACTAATAGTAGGGGAAAAAGGAGGGCCTCTAAGTTGAGTAGCCCAGTTTGGAAAATTTTTAAAGTAGAGGATATTAAGAGGAAGGGAAAAGAGCAGTTTGCCAAAAATGTAGAAAATACTTTATCTATTGTAGCAAGGGTGGTACAGGTCATTTGAGCAAACATTTGCTCACACATGAGAAGGAAGAAGATGAAGGGAGAGAAACAACACAAACACAAATTGGGAGGGGGAGTAGTTTTGGTACATTTAAATATTCACAAGAAAAAATGAGACAAGAATTAACTAAGTATATTTTACATGTAGAACAACCATTTATTAGCTGAAGATTCAAAGCTTGAAAAATGGTTGCGTAATTCTTTAAACTGACAATAGAAAAAAGTTTCTAGGAATATTATTAGAATAGACGCTTTAGAAATTTTTTATTCATATAAACAAAAATTAATTTCTTTGATATCAAATCTTAATTCTGAAGTTGCAATTACTTCTAGTGTTTGAACATCTAAATTTAATTTAAGTTATATTTGTGTTACCGGCAATTTTATTGATGAAATTTGACTTTTAAATAAAAGAATTTTAAGTTTTACAAGACTTGAATGGCCACATACTAACCTAACTATTGCTGCAAGTATTTTAAATACTTTGCAAGTTTTGATAATGCCAAGAATAATGATTCTACAATAAATATTTTAAAATCTCAATTAAAACCATGTTTAACTGGTAAATTATTTAATATCAGATGTGCATGTCACATCTTAAATTTATGTATTAAAGATGCCATGAATATTATTTCTACTCATATTTTTAAAATTAGAAATTGTATTATATATATATTAAAAGTTCAGGGGCAAGAAAACAAGAATTTAAATATTTATGTCAAAATTATGGTTTAAATATAAACATTTTATTTTAGATGTAAAACATAAGTGGAATTCTACCTATGCTATGTTAGAAAGTTGTATTTCTCATAAACAAATTCTTACTGGTTTTTATAATTCAAAACTACCTAATGATATGATATTTGAGGAAGAATAGGAAATGGCAGTGTGTATAATGAATTATCAAGTAATTATTATCCAAATAGTTGTAATTTACTCTATGAATTAATGGTAATTAGTGATTGTTTTGCAAAATATAGAAATAATCTACAATTTCAATGTAATGTTGAAATAATGGAAAATAAATTTAAAAATATAGGGAGAACATTTCTCCCCTTTATTGTTTAGCTACAATATTAGACCCTAGGATTAGGAAAGATGATTTAGATATTTTACTTGAATCGTATTGTGAAAATATGAATATTGAAATTGGAAATAAAAAATATTAAATTAATAATTTATTATTTGAAATGTACAACTTATATGAATTTGAAGTTGTAGGAAATATTCCTACAACTTGTACATCATCTTTTACTTCTGATCTTGAGCCTAGTAGTAGAAGAGAAAAACTCTTTTATTTAATAAGTAGAAGGCGGAAATCTGTTACTTCTAAAATAAGTTCATTTACTAAACTTAATTTTTATTTACAAGTAAAATTTTAGTGGAGTGAACATTCAAAAAAATTATCTAGTTCTTGTTGCCTTGGCACGTAATGTACTAACCCCTCTGGTGTCTACAGTTCCATCGGAGTCTTGTTTTAGTGCAAGTATCAGGGTGCTGAATGACAAGAGAAGCTACATTACGATGAAAGTATAGAGATGTGCATATGCTTCAAGGATTGGCTAGATTACAAGACAGAGGAGGGCATAATATTACATTGGATATTTCACCTGAAGCAGATGATGTAAGTCATGATTCATGAAGTTGACTAGTTGTATAGAATTTTTTAATTTTTTCAAATTATTGTAAATTTTTTAACTTATTTTATTTATTCGCTATTTTTACAATGTAATTTTGTATTTTCAATTTGTATCTATAGTGTATTTTTTATATTTTATTAATTTATTCCATTTTCATATTTCATTCATCCAAGTATCCAATGATCCAATCATTGTATTTGTAATTTGTATCATTCAAATTTAAATGAAATAAAATTCCTATTTTTCTTCCAATTTGTTATTCCATCATTCTTATTTCAATTTGGTTAATTACTTTTTTTTTCATTTATGTGTTAAATAACTTATATTTCTCATTTCTTAATTTTTCAAATAGTTTCCAAAGTTCAAAGGAAAGTTAAATATTTTAGTTTTACACTTTTACTTAGAAAAGAAATCAAAATTTTCAAAAAAAAAAAAAAACAAAAGAAGTAAAAAAAAAAAATCTAGCCCAATATGGCCCAGGCCTAAGGGCCACCTTGTGGCCTAGCCCAGCATGGCCTACAACCCAACCCGGCCCAGGCCCATAACACGGCACGGCTTGACATGACCCACTTTACACCTCTAACCCCTATCATTTTCTCCTACAATCTCTTTTGATCTTTCCTAATTCCTTCTATAAGTAACTCTCTCATATTAAATCTCACACTTTAACACAAACTTTACCCTAGCACAACTCACCACAACACTCTCCTATATGGCTGGATCCTTTTAAATTATTTATATTTTCTAAATTTTTAAAAGATAAAAGTAACTAAAATACGTTAATAACTTAATTGTCATCAATTGAAAGAGAACTCACGAAGTCAAATCCCATTAATTGAAATGTTTATCATCTAGAGTTGTAATGTGGGTCAAGTTAATGGCGGGCCGGCACGACCCATTATTATAGACTCTGTGCCTAGTATGACACAGTTGCTACAGTACCATGCCAGGCCTGGGCTACAGAAACGAAAATATAGCTGGTGCAATAAATATATTTGCCCTTTTGGGGGATATTTTGACTCAATTACCTCTAACAAATATAAACTGTCACTAGAGGGGTATTTGTGTATTTGTGTATTCTCAACGATGGGGGCAAAAATAACTTATATGCCCCCCAACAGCTAGCAATATAATAGTATGTTTAGAGGGTATTTATGTGAAATAACATATAACTCCTAAAAATGATCAAAATGCCTCTCCCAACAGTCAGAGAGTATTTTGGTTAAATTAATCTCCCCAAATCCTATAAATACCTTACCCTCCCCCATTTTCACCATAACAATTCCCATAGTCTCATAATCTATTACTCTCTACAATCTACATACTCTTAATTTTTTTTTTCAATTTTTGTTTTTATTCCAATTTACAACTTTCAATAAGGAGGAAATTGCTTCAAATGTCTGAAGTCTGTAAGCAAAAGACTCCAATTCGGGAGGCTTAGAAAGCTTCATTGGTTGAAATCATGGATACCAATAGTTGGACCATGTAAGCAGTAGATTAAGTTTATTTTTTTCTAAATTTTAATTTTCATTATAATGGTTGGCTCTTCCCAAACTCCCTTTACTTTTGTCGATGAAGCCCAATCTCAATATGACAGCACCGAAAATATCAATGTCAGTAACAACATTTTAAAAAACGACTCGGAAGCGGAACCGTTTTGGGCACCGGTTTCCGGGTCAACAATCCGACCATCTGGTTCGAATGGACATCCCGATCTGACAGTAAAATTAAAAAATAAAAAAATAATTAAAATAAAAAAAAAACAGTCAAAAACCACTGAACAGGTTAATGGTTTGACCACCCAGGTCAATGGTTTGTTGACTTTTTCAATGATTTTTTACCAAATATCGGGTTTTAGGTAAAATAGAAATGGTTGCCTGGACGGTTCCTAGGCCAAACGGTCCAACCGTCTAGGTCAAAAATGGTTCAAAAACGTTGGTCGGTAATACTGGTATTCCATATTTGACTTCTCCGAGTGGTGCTACTACTAGTTAAGAAGAGTAACAATGCCTAGACTATGTTTGATATTGAGGAATTCCCTAGAAAGTGAAGAAAAGCAATTAGTAAAAAATGCAAACATGATTTCAGTTGCCACATCAGTGGTGGCATGCACACTATCCATTTGTCCAAACACATGTAGGAATGGCAAGAGGGCGGGGATCATATTCCCCATCCCCAACCTTGATTTTGAAATTAACCCCCATCCCCATCCCAGATCCCTGTCGGGGATAAAATTTGTCCTTAAATTTTTTTTAACATAACAGTATTTTTTTGAAAAACAAACTTACTTACAATAAATGAAAATTTTAATTATAAATTATGTTTTAAATATATTTTGATATATATATATATATATATATATATATATATATATATATATATGTATGTATGTATGTATATAAATACATAACTGGGGTCAAGGCAGGGCGGGGACCTCAATCCCCATCCCTGACCCCGACCTTGATTGGGGATTCCTATTAATCCCCGCCCACGTTCCCACCCCGCCAAAACAATCCCCATAAGTCAGGTCCCCACCGGGGATGGAGAAAATTGCCATCCCAAAACACATGGGATCTCACCTGAGATAGGTAGATGATGACTCAAACCAAATGTAGATTTTTCATTGGGTATTTGGTAACTTCCAATATTCCCAAGAGAAAATTAGGCAAGAATTGTCTAAACATATATTTCATATGCTGAATAACCCTTTATGTTTTCTAAAGAGACTAGGTTAGAAAACTTTTTGCAACATTTTTTTTATCCACAGTTTAGGAAAGTTTCTAGGAAAACAACTAGAAATGGTGTCTTAAAAATTTTTAAGAAATACAAGATTTCTCTAATTTTAATTCTTTCTAATTTAGGTTCTAAAATTTCTCTTACATATGACATATGGACATCCAAATATGATATTAGTTATAGGGCAAATTTCTTAAACTACCCTATGGTTTAGCGAATTGACTAACTCTACCCTTATTATTTACATATTGTCTTAAAAGACTCCTACTACTTCTGACAATTGTCTAAAACCTCTCTTACCGTTAACTTATCGTCAAATTCTGCTCACATGTGACTACGTAACTGATAATTTTTTGAAATTCCTAAAATACCCTTCTTATGAATTGTTCATCGTCCTCAACCTTGAGACGAACAACAAAGTGGCTGACAAGAACCCCTTCTCCTTCCAATTCCTCTCAATCCTCTCAATGTCTCCATCCCCACCCAAGCGTAGGGCAGTGTGTACCCCACCATAGACGATTTTAGGCAGTAGCAACAATGAAGAGGTGGGAACTGAAGAGATTTCTCCTGCCATCAAACGGATGGCAACATGGAGTAACCCATTCTCTCTTGACTTGACCGCCTCGATAATGTGTTGAGGCAACTCCTCCCTTGATTTCTACCCCAAGAGACTAGAGAAGCATTTGCCGTCCCATTGGACATGTCATGATGGAGACCGAAGCCCCACAAGAAGGGATTGAAGCAACTAGTCAAATTATGTGTAAAAAGAAAGCCCAAACCAAGGATGGATCACATGTTTCTATATAATTTCGTTGTATCACTTTTTAAAGGGTAATATAAATGGGTCTGATGTGCTTTATCACCGTTCAACTACAATCAGAGGGTTATTAGTTCATGAAAAAAAAAGAGTGTGACATAAGCACAACATTCGACTGCAACAGTGCTTTTTATCACCGTTCGACTATTTTTCATCTTGTGCCACAATTTAAAGAGTAGTTTTTGCCTGATCAACGCCTCTATTAATATATAATGTAGGGATACTTCTGGTCTCAGATCGTGCCACGTGGTGCCGGCCATATCAAATCTTTACCACACATCACCAACTGCTTTCAACCACTCCTAAGACAAGAGTATCTATAAAAGGGGCATTCACCTCATAGGTAAAGATCCTAAGAACCATTCTTGGCTATTAAGGACTAAGCTATGAGATCTCATCTCTTGCCTAATTCGACCATTCTTTAAGCACCCGACTAACTTGACTGTCAGAGTCTTGCCCCTGGGATAACAACTAAGGCCTTTGGCGTGTGTTGTTCTCCTATTTACATATCGGACCTGGCGGCCTCGGGAACTAGCGAAATCACCTTGCTGCCCTTGGCCTCATATTTGGCAGTAACAATTGGTGACGTCTGTGGGAACGTTTTCAAGACTTCCCTCTAAAAACAACATAACTTAATCCATCAAGTTTCTAATATGCCGATAAGCAAAACAACACTTCTAACGCTCAGAACCTAGTCACGATGGACCAATTCAAGCTGGTCCTAGACAAGATGGACAACCTAACCCAGCAGTTGGATGAGGTAGGGCGTCCGATAAGAGGCCGCCTATAGGGTGGCTGCCCTATTGGAATCCATGGACAATATAGTGGATGATCCACCCATGCACCACCAAGCCAATGCCTGATCGCCAAGGGAAGGCTGACCCCACAGAGTCCAACAACAACAGCCAATGGGCTAGCAAACCTCCGTCAAAGACCTTTTGGCTCCCCATCTAGAGAGGTGAACCCGTGGGATCCCAAACCAAACATAGGGACCACGATCTCTGCCATTGCCACACGAAGAGCAACAGAGACAACGGCAGTCGCTTCGACCACTACAATCCTCCTCCAAGGGCTAGAGGTTGATGCTATGCCCCTCCCCCACCAGTGTTTGACATTCACGATCTCCTCAACGAATGCCAAGCTTGTCAGTCTCAAGATATACCGGCATCCGAGTACTCCGGAAATAGGGCCCACCCGTCCCACGTGAAAAAGAACCTAGACGAGGTCAAGGCCCTGGTTAACTGCTATCTCGGTGATCTTCAGGCTTAGATAGGTGCCATCCAAGATTAGATCCGACAAGTGAAGGAGGGCCGAGGTGATGCCTCCACTAGTCAGAACCTCTCATCTACTCGAATGGAGGCCTTCACCAACTCAATCACCTTGAAGTCGCTTCGGATGGGAGCACAGATCCGGACGACTCCCTGATGTGCTGAGCTTTCCAAGCCACTTTCAAGGGAGTAGCACGCAGATGGTTCTCCACACTCCCCCCGATCCGTCAACTCTTGGGACTAGTTTGCAGATCTCTTTATCTCCCACATCGTCAACAACCGATGGTGCCAAAAGACTGTCGTTTCCCAAATGTCCATCAAGTAGAAGTGCGGGAAAGCCTTAGGGAGTACATGGACTAATTCAACCAATAAGAGCTTGAAGTAAGGGATCTCGACCCCTCGGTCTCTATGCACGCAGCTATCAGTGGCCTTTGGCCCGGACCCCTCAGCTGGTCCATCTCCAAGACTCTGCCCAGGAACAAAGCCAAGTTCTTGAAGAAAGTCAAAAAGTACATCGCCACCAAGAAGACCGAAGCCAACAAGCGCCTTTAGCAACCAAGAGCTGAAGCCAGTTGAGGAGCCACTAACAAGAAGAGGAAGGAAAGGGATGGCCACGACAACATCCACACCAGCAAAGATAGTGAGAGAAAGCCATCAACCCCTTCCTACAACAAATACACGCCATTGAAGACTATCCGAATGCATATACTAATGCAAGTAAGGAAGGAGGAATACATGAAGTGATCGGCCAAGTTGAAGGTGAACCCTAAAAGAGGTAACCCCAAAAGTACTACAAGTAACATCGCGGCACCGTCCATGATACTGAGGACTGCTACGAACTCAAGAACGAGATCAAGTTCCTCATCCGCCATGGGCACATGAAGGAGTATGTTGGGGGCAATGTCGGTGCCTCATCTGTTAGACAGTTTTGTATGCCCGTAGCTTCAATCAAAATGATGTACTTTATGAGTTTATTGTAAATGAATAAAAGTGCATATTTGATTCATGTTCCCTTGGTATGTTTCTGTATAATACCCTTAAACTAGACACTTAATGAGACTCATGTTAGTTTAGAATGTTCACAGCCAGTGGGTCGGTCTGGGGAGACCTACCCTGACAAGGCTGACATTGTGGCGCCACCAAGTCGGTTGGGGTGGCTTGTCTCAGCTACTGGGGTGAGACCCTAGGCACATACATTGTAGGATTAATTAAATCTTTAAACTGGACCAGATTTTCAGTATTGCCCTAGACCTTGGAGATTGATGGGCAAAACTGAAAAATTACACCCGACCCCTAGACTCGATTATGATACTGCACTAGGTGTCGGATTGGGTTGTCTTTGATGTACCAATCAGTGAGATCCTTAACGGGGGTCAAAACCTGGGTATGTAGGGACAGTCTGAGAATTCATCTGAGTGGGTGATCATAGTGACAGGATCAGCCCCATTGTCGGACAAAGGTAATGATCGGGGTTGCACTCTCATTGATGGAAACCAAGACTGCCGACAACCAATTTCAATTATTGAGATTTGTTTTACAAAATATATTTTATATGACATATAAAAGTATATAAATTATGGTTTCGAAATGATTTGCAAAAGGTTTTAATTCCCGGGATCCATATAAGCAGAGAGTGCAACACTGTTCCTTGCAGCCAAGGGAGAGGTCCTCTCTTGTCTGGTAGTGTATGATCATTATGGGCTGAGAGGTTTAGTGTAAAACCATTGAGAATAATACCTGATGGGCTAATCTTGCATCTACCCACAGTCCCTGGGTGTTACAATGTGGCTTGGCCTAGGAACCACTTAGGGTAAGTATTGGGCCCATAGAGCCCAATTGATGGGTTTCTGGGGGTGCACTGTCAATAGCAGTGTATTCGGCCAGGCCTTGTAACAAAGGCTGTGCTGAACCCATGTGGCTGATGTGTAGATCAATGTTTGGGTCCCACACCATACAAGGATGCCCAACTGGGCAGCAGTTTGGATGGCTAAATGAATACATAACCTTAAATGGGCCTTAAGCCCATTTCGAACTGGGCTAATTTGATTAGTCACTTAAGGGGCGAATTCTAAGATGGATCAGCTGATAGGATTGGGCCCACACACTATCCACTTAGAGAGTCCAATATCAAAATAAGATTTAGATTTGGAAACTTCCTAATTAGATTAGGAGATGGTTGATCTAATCTGCAGATAAGATAAGGATAATCCCTTATCACTTAAAGGGACTTCTAATCCAAATATGATTTGGGTTAGCAACTCCTAATGGGATTAAGAGCTGATCCCTTTTAAGTATATAAAAGGAAGAAGGGGTGGCAGCCTTTAGATAAGCAATGCAAGCAATACACATTCTTGTCTTCATAGCTGAAATCACAAGAAGAGAGAATCTGCACCCTGCAAATACTCTCTTGCCGCCTCCTTCCTACAGCCGCCGCCTACAACAGTTCAATCTCCAGTTCTTGGGAGATATCAAGATTGGATCTTGATACCAATCTTTTGGAGAAAAGATTGGTGGGAATTGTATTCATAAGCCGTCCAAGTGATTCTTGAGAAGGATCAAGTTCTTTTGGAAGAACACTACTGATTCTGCTCCACCCTGCACTGCACCATCTTCAGTGGGAGCATATTTTGGATCCTTCCTTGGGCGTGAACACCTCCATTGGGAGATACTACTTCTCTGTATCATGTATCATCTCTCCCTACTCCTTTTGGTTCAGATCTGGTTCAGTTTATGGTTCAAGAATGATCCTTGAAAATATGATTTTCTAAATAGGGAATCCGGTTCCCAATTGAAGGGAGAGAAAAATTTTTGAAATTCGCCCCCTTATTCCGCAATCTTTGGGCATTCATGTGATGGATTTCCTATCCCTTCATCATCCTCGTAGCAACAGCAACAGGCCAAGCCCTAGGACCATCACCCTCTTGCTAGAGTTATTGAAGTCACCGCTGAGGGCTCGGCCTCAGGTGAAGCATCAACCTCGGCCCGAAAGGTATATGCCAGGTAGTACAATGTCTAGAGCCTAGTGCCTAAAAGGCCGAGGACAAAAGACTCCATCTCCTTCTTCAACGATGACCTGCAAGGGGTCTCGTTGCCCCATGATGACGCATTGGTGGTGTCTATGACTATCACTAACTAAATGGTGAAGAGAATCCTCGTGGACAGCAACTCCTCAACCGACATCTTGTTCTACGACACATTCAAAAAGATGCAGTTGATGCTAGGTCGACTGCAACTTATGGACATGCCACTAGTATGGTTCTCGAGAGCAGTCATCAAGCCCGAAGGAAAGATAACCCTACCAGTCATAGTAGGGACTAAGCCTCAGCAAGTCTTCTGGATGACCAAGTTCTTGGTCATGCGATTATAGGGAGGTCGACCCTTCATGCACTAAAGGTGGCCATCTCGTCCTATCACCTCTCCATGAAGTTCCCCACTAAGCATGACGTGGGAGTAGTTAGGGGGAACCAACAAGCTGCCAAATAGTGCTACATTGTAGCATTCGCCTGTTAGCCCAGGGTCAAGAACAACCCAAATCGGGTCCCCCTCTGCACCATTTCATGCACGGCCTCAACCGAACAACAACAATGCCCGTCCCGTGTATGGACCTGCACAGGATGACGTTGGCACCCATACAGGGCACAGCCGACGAACGCATACATCCCACACCTGTGCAGTAGGGGTGAGCAAAAAAATTGAAATATCAAACCTACCGAAACTGAAACCAAAAAACCGATTAATCGAACCAGTCGGTTCGGTTACGGTTTGATATTCTTAAAAAACTGATAGTTTCGGTTAACCATATAAAAAAACCGACGGTTAGCCAAATCAACATATATATATATATATATATATATATATTTGAAATTCGAACTAAGGAGTTTGGCATTCCTTTCTCTTTGAAATTTGGAACTTTCAATTGAATGTTCGGCAAAGCTAGACTACCAATCTAATAGTCTCCATAGCCCATTAGTTTTCTCTTTTATCTTTTCCCCAAACTACTAGTCTAGCAGAGTGGTGGTCTCTCTCATTTTTCTACTTTTCTCTTTTTGTCTCTCTCACTCTCTCAGCCCTCTAACTCTTCTTCAGTTCTTCTTCTACTCTTCATATTCCCCAATCCCAACTCCAGATGGATGCACGGCCCGCACCAACTACTAGCATGGTTGCAGCCGCAACACCAAGCGGCAATGCCGGTCGTCGCCTCGCCGACAAACAAGCACCAACGATCCAACGCCAACCACCAGTGCGGTTAAATGGCAGCACCAAGCCCGTCAAACAGGCTTCCATCCCTCTTACCTCTCCTCTCTGTGTCTCCACCATGCACCACCTCTTAAGTCTTAAGCTCTCACTTTAGGCGACAGTCAACACTTGATAGCAACCACCGACACTAACTAGTCTAGCACCGACAGCAACCACCTTCTTCATGAAGAATCCACCATCTTCATGAAAAATGAAAAAATAAATGAAAAATCCATCATCTTCACAAAAAATTTGGCACCGACAATTTTAGTTTTTTTTAATTTTAAGTGCATAAAAAAACCAAAAAATCGAACCACCAATTAACCGATTGCATTGGCTTGGTTTCGGTTTGGATATTTAAAAAAACCAATAAGGTCAATTTGGTCTGAAAAAATACCCCACGGTTCGGTCCCTACCGTGGAGGCCACGATCACGCGTTCCTGGCCCATAATGATCCTCCATTGAGATGAAGAACAAAGAAGCAATCTCTATAGCTGCCAAGAAGAGTCCTCTGAAGTCGAGGCTGACAACTTCAGAGTGGGGGGCAACTGATGTAGGGATACTTCGTGGGACTCACATCACGCCACATGGCGTTGACTAAATCAAGTCCTAGCCGCACATCACCAACTGCTATCAACCTCTGCTAAGGCAAGGTTAGCAATAATATGGGCCACTCACCTCAAGGTAAAGATCCAAAGAACCATTCTTGACTATTAAGAACTAAGCTCATAGTTCTCATCTCTTGCTTGGTCTGACCCCTCTTTAAGCACTCGGCTAACTTGACCATCAGAGTCTCCGCCCCTAGGATAACACACAGGGCCTTTGACATGTGCTCTTCTCTTGTTTACAGATCGGATTGATCGGCCTCAAAAACTAGCCAAATCACCTTGTTGCCCTCGGCCTCATATTTGGCAGCAACAATGCAGATACTCGTCTCCCTCTTGCTGCTACTATCTCTCATTGCATGTACAACACAACCATCACAATTCAACCCAATTCACCAAACAAAACCAGGAAATGAGAAACAAACACAAGATGAGAAGTCTCACTCTGGCATGGGCGTTGTCGACCCCAGAAGCATCAAGAATGTCATGGAGGACGTATTGGTGGTCGTTGGAGAGGTTCTAGCATCAAAAGAAGAGGTGAAGAGAAGAAGAGGAAGGATTCAATCACTCCATGTGTTGCAAGGTCCAGTGCAATACAAGATAAGTTTGGTTTTGCTATAGAGATGATGAATCGGAATCTAGAGACATATAATCTCACAACGAGATTTCTCTTTGTCTCTCCTGCCCCTATGAACTCACCACAATTATAATTGCATCTTTCCTTAGATCAAAACTCCCCACTCATTGCCGCCACCCTGGGTTTTATTTTGAAAATTTGAGAAATAATAGAGGGCAAATTTGACATTTCATTTCTTTCCATTAACACTTACCATGGTGTCAATTGTCAAAAACAGTAGGGGTACATTAAGACAATATATAAACAGTAAGGGTAGAATAGGTCAATTAGCTAAACCATAAGTGCAGTTTAAGAAATTTGCCCTTAGTTATATTTGTGTCACTATGCACTTTATTGATCAAGATTGAAATTTGCAAAAACAAGAATTTCAAGTTTTAATAGACTAGAATAGCCACATAATGGCACTGCAATTTCTAGAAGTATTTTAACTACTTTATATTAATATAAATATGAAAATAAAAGAGTTTTATTACTTTTGATAATGTAAATAGTAAGGGTAGAATAGGTCAATTAGCTAAACCATAAGGGCAGTTTAAGAAATTTGCCCTTAGTTATATTTGTGTCACTATACATTTTATTGATCAAGATTGAAATTTGCAAAAACAAGAATTTCAAGTTTTAATAGACTAGAATAGCCACATAATGGCACTACAATTTCCGGAAGTATTTTAACTACTTTATATTAATATAAAATTGAAAATAAAATAGTTTTATTACTTTTAATAATGCTAATAATAATGATTCTGCAATAAATATGTAAAAGAAAATCAATTAAAACCATATTTCATATTAGGTGTGCATGTCATATATTAAATTTATGTATACAAGATGGATTAGAATTTATTTCACCCCTAATTAATAAAGTCAGAAATTTTATAGTATGTATTAGAACTTTAGGGGTTAAAAAACAAGAATTTAAAATTTTATGTCACCAATATGGAAAAAAAAAAGTATAAAAGATTTGTATTATATGTACAACATAGGTGGAATTCAATACATTCTATGTTAGAAAGTTGTTTATCATATAAAGATATTTTAACAAGTTTATATAATGAAAAAATGACAAATGATTATATAATTGATGAAGATTTGGAAATTGCAATTTGTATAAAAGATCTTTTACAAACGTTTTTATGCAACTAATTTTTTTTCAAGAGTTTATTATCCTACTTCTTGTGTATTAGTTAATCAATTGTTTATAATTAGTGATACTTTTTCAAAATATAGAGATATTCCATAATTTCAAGAAATTCTTGAAATAATTAAAACAAAAGTTATAAAAATATTGGGAAAATATTTCTCTTTTATATTGTTTAGCTGCAATTTTGACCCTAGAATTAAAAAAAAATAAGTTTAGGTGTTTTACTCGATCTTTATCATAATAATATGATAACTCAAATTGGAATAAAAAAGATTATGTTAATAGTTTATTATTTCAAATGTATGAAATATATAAGTCTCAAAGTTCATTAGGAAATAGGAGAAGTTCCAACAACCAAACTACGTAAAAGTGGCAGTGGAAATAAAATTTGGTCAATCATAAGTAGAGGAAGGCAACAATCAATTGACACCACTTCATCAAGATCATCATTTAGTGAACTTAAATTTTATTTGCAACAATCAAGCATGTCCTACTACCTCAGCTTAGAGGAAACAGACGAAGTTGATATTTTAGTTTGGTAGAGAGGAAATGGGAAAAAAATCCATTTTTTCTGCCATGCCACTTGATATACTAACCCCTCCAGTGTCAATAGTTGCGTCGAAGTCTTATTTTTCTACAAGTAATTCAGTTCTGAACAAGAAGATGAACAAATTGAATGATCAATCATTGGAAATGTGTATTTGCTTAAAGGATTGCTTAGATGCAAAAAACAGGGTACAAGGCAAAGGAGACATGACACCTCAATGGATAATTCATCAGATGCAAAAGATAACGGTGGAGCTTGAAAAAGTGTTTAATCCAATATCTTTTGTATTGTTGTAATTTTTATTTTTCAATTTTCTTGGATAATTATTTGTAATATTTTCCAATAATCCAATTCCATTGTAATTTTTATTTTCAATTTTAACATTTTATTAGTCCTTTTATTATTTTTTCAATGTATTTTCTTACCTTTTTTGTACACAATAAATTTCAAATGAAATAAAATTCTCATAGAATTTTCAACTTATTGTCCATTAATGCTAATTTTCTATTGTTATATGTTATTTTTTCATTTTTTTCTAGTTTTTTTTTTTTGAGCTTAGGAAAAGAAAAAAAAAAACTGAAAAGGCTTATCTAGGCCTGCCACAAGACAATTCCTTAGATCCACATCATGACTGGGAACCAGGCCACGGGCCATGTCAGGCCTAACCTAGGAGGGGGATTGTGCAACCCAGGCATGGCAGGAGTCCCAGATTACACCACAGCCACCTTAAATCCGTGTTGTCTCAACATATCACAGCCCACATTACAACTTTATTATCATCTCAATTTAATTTAGCACTAGTGGATTGATGCACGGGCTTTGTTAAGCAAAAGTGAAATAATAGAAACACATAAGTATAAACAATTTTTTTATTCTTTAACTTTTTAAATAATTAATAAATATTTATTTTTATATACTAAATTTATAGTCTAATCTCTAATAAATAAAAACATTTTAATCTCTAAATATTATTTAAAATTCATAACGAAAATACATAATTAATGAAAATACAATAAATACTAAAAATATATGAAATTAATCAATAAATATTGTAATCTCCGATAATAGTTTACTAATCAACAAATTATAATGAAAATACATAAATACTGAAAACAAATATATAACAAAAATACAATAAATCCAAGAAGAACAATAAATTAATTTCAAAAAGTTAAGAAACAATAGGTCAATCTCCAATAATTATTGCAAATTTAAAATTAAATAACAAAACAAAAATAACTACTACACAATTTTATTATTTAATATATTTTTGTTATTTAAATAATATTTAAAACATAATTGTTATCAAAATTTTCAATTTAGAATATTTCTATTTATTTTTTAAAATAATCATGTTATTTAAATTTTTAAAATCTTAATTATTTATTAAAATACATAAACTTATACTAATAATACATGATTTGATTATTAATTTTGTAAACTAAATTATTATTAATTTGAAATTTTGAAATATTTTATAATTATTTTTAGATTTTTTTAAATAAATATACTACATAACTTCATTATTTTAAATATTTAAATTTACTTATGCAAAATATTATAATAATATTTAAAATATTTAAAAACTTTCGTATTTAAATTTTATTCAGTTTAATGTTATTACAGAATATTAAATATTTTGTTATATAATTATTTTTGTTATTTTACAATTTTATTATTTAAATAATTTTGTTGTATAAATTTGTAAGATATTATTCAGTTATTAAATTGAATAATCTATAAAGTCATAATTTATATTCTTGTTACATAATTTCATTATGAATTTCATAAAAATATAAAATTATTAATAATCTGAATACTATTAAACCTATTATAATCATTTCTGTGTCTTTGATAAATATTTTAAAGTTATTACATAATTCCATTATAATATTTAAATAATTCTGAATTTTTTTTAATTCAAATTTTCTTTAGATAGACATAGATGAGAAAGTGGGGACAGGATAAATAAGAATCTATTATATATTATCTATATATTAAAGGAATGTGGTCAGACTTTAGTCTCCCTGTTAAACATGTGGCATTCTATTTTTGCAGGAAAAAGAATTACATTTGCAAAGCTGGACTTAAGTATATCAGTTACATACAATTTCTTATGCTTGGGTAAGTTCCTTAATGGAGGAAGTCAATTCAGGACTGGTCTTCGGAGATGATCTTGATGGCTGAGTGGGAGTGGTTTTGTTTTCCCTCTGCCCAAATGTTGGGAAAATGGGGTCACTGAAATTTGGAAGAGAAGCTCTGAGGTGCGTCTGAAGACACTGTCTTTACAACGTTATTTCCCCCCCACTCAATTTTCATTGAGTTCGTTGTTGGGTTACAGGCATATTCATTCCCATGACACAACAAATCATTGGGCGAGAATCTGCATCCATAAAAGTTGAAGAGTTTCCGAAGAAACCTTCTGTGAGACTGTAGCAAACCGGAGAGAGAGAGAGAGAGAGAAATTGAATTTTGAAATTGTTGTGTGTGTGAAAAACCTGATTCATACTCCTTAAATAGTTTTTGAAGAGTTATGAAGATAAAAAATAGGTGTTGGTTCAAAGAATGCTCCTTGAACAATCACAATTTCAAACATTGTGACTGTTTAAAAGGTAGTTAACAGTTAATAACTGTTAACTTTGAATTGTGCCTCTTGATCACACCCGATCGAGAGGTCATGGCCTCACTGTAAGTCTTTAGATCATTTTCAATGTTAAGTACAATGGATATCTTATTTAAAATATTTTCTCTATCAGCCTCTACCAAAAAAATAATTGGCTGAGTAGAGATAAAGTCTAAACCTAAGTGTTTCTCTGTTCTTTGTCTTTAACTTTGAATTGTGTCTCTTGATCACACCCGATCGAGAGGTCATGGCCTCACTATAGGTCTTTGGATCATTTTCAATATTAAGTACAATGGGTATCTTATTTAGAATATTTTCTCTATCAGCCTCTACCAAGAAAACAATTGGCTGAGTAGAGATAAAGTCTAAACCTAAATGTTTATCTGTTCTTTGTCTTTAACTTTTTCTGTGTTCTACTGTAGGTATTACAGTTGTGTCATTTCTTCTTTCAATCTCATTATTACCGATGGGTATTCAGATCTAAGTTTCTCTTTTAGGTTCTCTATCATTTTTTGTAGATTCAAAGCATAGTTTATTTTCAAAGAATCCAACATCTCTACTTTCAATTATTATTTTGGATTCTAAGTCTAGAAGCCTATAGGCCTTACTATGTTCTACATATCCAACAAATATACTTCTCTTTACTCAGTCCTAACTTGGTTCTTTTAGGATCTGAAACTCTGCAATATGCTAAGCACCCCTACACTTTTAGGTATATTAAGTTAGGCTTTCTTCTTATCCATAATTCATATGAACATTTACTATTAACTCTAAAAAAATTTTGTTATGTAAATGGCAAGCTATTAGGAGTACTTCCCCCACAAGTTTAAGGGTGCATTAGCTCTCATCAACATATAATTTATCATTTCTGTAAGTTCTATTTTCCCTTTGGGCCAAGCCATTCTGTTGAGGGGTATAGAGAGCAGAACTCTGATGTATTATTCTAAATTTTTCAAAGAAATAATTAAACTCATTTTCAAAGTATTCGGCACCCCTATCACTTCTAAGAATTTTAATTTTCTTTTCTAATTGATTTTCAACTTCAGTCTTGTATAGTTTAAACATGTCAAAGGCTTCATCCTTAATTCTCATAAGGTAAACATAAGTATATCTAGAAAAGTCATCTGTAAAAGTTATGAATTATCTCTTACCTCCTCTGGTTAATACACCATTGAATTCACAAATATCAGAATTAATTAGTTTTAGAAGTTGAGAATTTCTCTCAATACTAGGAAAATGTTTCTTGGCCATTTTAGATTTTATACGTATCTCACAGTTTTCATTTGATTCATTACTATAAGCAATTATACCAAGTTTACTCATATTCTTAATGGATTTAAAATTCAAGCGGGTTAATTTATCATGCCATAAAAAAAAAGAATCAACAATATAAGCAAAACATTTTCCTTCATTAATACTTAATTTGAACATAACATTACAACCATATCCCTTTCCAACAAACATCCCATTCTTGAATATGATTAGTTTGTGGGATTCAAAAACAACTTTGAATCCTCTCTTACAGACAAGATTTACCGAGACCAAGTTATTTTTAATGTCAGAAACATGAAGAACATTCAGGAATGTCAATGTCTTTCCGGAGGTAAAATTCAATTCTACGTTGTCCCTTCCAACAAATTTGTCATATGTTTGGTTTCCCATCTGTACCTCCTAACCATTAGTCAGTTCTTCATATGTCTTAAACAATGACTTGTCCTTGCAAACATGGATTGTGGAACTTGAATCAAACCACCATCCAGAAGACAATTCTACCATGTTGACTTCAAAAATCAAGGCCACTAGATTGTCTTCCACCATGTTTGCAGACTTGGTTCCACCTTTCCGGTGTCGACAGACTCGAGCATAGTGCACATTCTTTCAACAAACATACTAGGATCATTTCTTATTGTTGCTCTTCTTGAATTCTCATCCTTCTTCTTTACTTGTAATGCAAGGTTAGTCTTCTTCAATCCATTTTCCACAAAATTGGCCTTAGATTTCAGCATACCGGCCAGGGTCTTATCCCTATTGTCTCTAATCTGATACTCTTCTTCAATATGAAGGTGTTGCTGAATTTGTTCCAAGGTAAGTTATTCAGCCTTGTGCAGAAACTTCTTCCTGTAATCCTTCCAAGATGATGGCAGTTTGGCAATGATTGCTCCCACTTGGAAAGATTCGGGAAGGATAATATCTAGGAATCAAATTTTGTTGACTATCACTTGTAGTTCATGAACTTTCTCCAGTATGGGCTTATGGTCGTTCATGGTGAAGTCAAAGTATTCTACAATAAGTTACTTATTCATACCTGCTTTTTCAACCTTGTATTTTAATTCCAAAGCCTTCCAGATTTTTTTGGGAGATGAAATTCCTTGTAGAAGTAGTAGAGTCGGTCTAATAAGGCGTTCAATATATGTCATCGACACAGAAGTGAATCATCTTCTCAGTTTTCTCTTTCCTTCTTCAGCTTCTCTAAGTCTTTGTTAGTGGGTTCAAGAAGTGATTGCAGATTCAGATCCAGAAGATAATACAGTTTTAGATTGGTCAGAAAGAATATCATCTTGTCTTGCCACCGGCTCAAGTTTGCTCCATCGAACTGGTCCAATCAAACAAGATCTTGGTTCATCATCTTGATCGAAGTCATGCTTGCTTCCGCCTCCATTGCAGAATAACGTTCTAAAATTGTTGGGAAAATGGGGTAATTGAAACTTAGAAGAGAAGCTCTTTAGCGCGTCTGAAGACACTGTCTTTAGAACGTTATTTGTCCCCACTCAATTTTCATTGAGTTTTTTGTTGGGTTATAGACAAATCCACTCCTAGGATATAGTGGAGCCTTGGGCGAGAATCTGCAACCAGCAAAGTTGAAGAATCTCTGAAAAAACCTTCTGTGAGACTATAGCAAATTGGACTAAGAGAGAGAGAGAGTGTGAGTGAATTTCAAAATTGTTGTGTGTGTGAAAAGCCTGATTCATACTCCTTAAATAGTTTCTGAAGAGTTATGAAAAAAAGGTAGGTGTTGGTTCAGAGAAGTCTCACAGTTAATGACTGTTAACTTTGACTTGTGCCTCTTGATGACACCCAATGAAATCGTGACCATTGATCACATTAACGGTGATCAACGGCCAGCATCGCACCAAAACCAAAGCCACCCTTTGTGAGTCACGCGGGTGCGTGCGAAGTGCGAGCAAAGTGTGCCTCTAAAGCATCTCATTGCACCGCACACACACGTGCGTGCATGGTGCAGGGTATCAAGTCTCCATACTCTCCTCTTCTATTTCTAAGGAATGTAAATCAGCTCCTATTAAAAAACCCAAAACAAAACTTGTAAATATCCAATGTTAGACAAGTTCAAAACATGTTTTAGTAAGAGAAAAGTCATTTTCCAAAACAAGTGTTCAGGTCCAATTTCTCATGTAATTGACCAATCAAACCCATTGGATTTAATCTCTAATGAGATTAAAATCCAACAATTGGGAGCATGGTGTGTTTCTGTAAACTATCTTTAGTCTACTCTTGTTGTTGTTTGGACGTGAAATTAACTTGTAGAAACTGAGAAACTTCAATAATCTGATCTACAGAGAAGTAGTTTAAAGTTCAAACTAACTGTGAATTATGTGTTTAATTAACCTTAAGAAAAAGCAAAGCAGGCTGACGTCGGGAGGAGAGAGCTAGTTCTAATAGCATGACTGGTTCTTACAGGGGCATGTCAGGGAGACCAAAAGAAGAGGATGGAGAGAAAGAGAGAGAGTTCGGTGATGTTGATCTCTTTGGTGCTTGGCCCATCAACAACTACCATGTTCAACATGATATGAAGTTGCACATCTACCTCTCTCATATTCAATATGAAATCCCCAAATTTTCATATTTTCTCATGAATATATTTGTAGATTCAAATTTTACCACCATAGCAAGAAAGTTTAGCATAACAAAATCATTAAAAATGATTGGTCAAGTAAACAATAATCAAAATAAAAATTATCAATAAAATAATATCATTATTAAATTTAATATGACTATTTAAATTATAAGAAAATGACTGAATAATTAATGAAATAGTTAAATAATAAAACATTAATAAATATTATATAAATGATTAAACAATTAGAAAATAATTAATTAAATGAAAATATTAAATGATTAATGAATGGATAAACCCAATATATAAGACTACTTTAAAGCGTCATTGTAAATACTTTATATGGTGTTGGTCTTTTAAAAATAGGATGTTGATTACAAATTAAACCTGATTTAATTGTTTTTAATTAAACAAGAAACTTAAATCGAACTTATCATATAAGCATAATTTGTGAATCTCAAATGAAATAATAAATGGTGTAGACCCATTATTCTAAAATATGGTAAGTATCTTAAATCAAATAAAAACCTAAGCTAAATTTCTAATATAGATAATTTTTTAAAAACTTAAACAGTTCAGACCAATGGCCCCGTACTTTGAATGGGGTCATTCCTAGTTAGAGATAATTTAGGAGAGAATAATGGGTGAGTTTTTAAAAAGAGAATAGAGGGGAATTGGAGTGGGACTCTAGTAAAGAGGATAATGGTGCCATGTGGCTAAACATAAGAAAAGCAACTCTCTTTTTTCTTTATTTATAGGTTGTTTATAAAAATGACATGAAATAAAATAAAATATAAAATATTGAATTTATTAATTATAAACTTTATATAATCATATATCATATCTATATACATATAGAATTATATTACATAAGTACAAAAACTTGCATAAAATATTGTTCATGTCTATGATACTATATATTCATGAAACTAAACAAAAATAAATATGATAAACAAAGATTATTTTATTATGATGGAAAGGCTAAATACCAAAAAACAACAAAAAAGGGATTTAATGTCTAACATGTAAACCATTGACTGTGTCAAAAATATTAATTGTTGAACCTAATGGATCACCCGAATCCCGGTCATGCCTGAGTTCATTTTTTAAGTTTTTGAGACAAATACATTGCTCATCTCTAGCATCAATTGACAAAAAGACATGGTTAATTGTTCTTCATGTTAAGCCTAACCGTATACCAAAAAAAAAGGTCAAATTAGTTTCCAATTTTAAAAAGGTCACAACCAATTAAGAGTCTCATTTTGAAATAAGTCCATAAACATTATAAAAAGGACTATCAATTTCAAGAGAAATAAGTCCATAAACGCTTTGATCTGACAGTTTAGGAAGAAAAATACTAGATTATTCAATACACTAGTTAAATTCTATGGAACTATTTTATCCCTTCTCCTTTAAGTTTTGTTTGGTTTGAAGGAAAAGATAGGGAAATGAAGGAAAAGATAGGGAAACCTATACAAAGTTTATATAAGTTTCCCTGCCTTTCTCTTTCTTTCCCTGCGTTTTCCTTCAAACCAAACACAGGGTTAATGATCTATGGAGGAACTAGACAACAGTAGCAAGCTGCTCATCCATAAAGGTCAGGGTTTCTACAAACTGGCCCCCTCCTCCACAAGGTTTTCTAAAACTGAATTTTGATGGGAACAGCTAAAGTTAACTCAAGGCCCTCTGAATTGGGAGGAGTTTTGAGAAATGGGGCTGGAGAGGTCATCCTTCTCTACTCTGGCCTATTGGGAGTTGGGAATATAGTTAGAGCAGAACTATTAACTGCCATACAAGGACTCTTTGCAAAAGAATTGTGTGTGGAGCAATTGCTGATTGAATGGGTCTCTAAGATAGTAGTGGGGTGGCTAAATAATTCAGAGGAGGTTGCATGGATTTACAAGAACGAGTGACTGACAAGAAATATATCTGTTACAGTACAGTGGGTGGGAAGACCTAGGAACACCCTCGCTGATATCGTGGCAAATCAAGGGACAAATAGGGAAATACTGTTATAGGCTCAACTATAATATTGTTGTAGCACTATTGTACTCGTTGTTATAGTTTTTATAAATCTTTTATTTGGGTTTCATGTGTTGGAGAGGCAGCATCTCGCACCTCCCCAAGGGTCTGTATTTCCCTCTTGATCTTATTGAAATGTGATTTTATTTATCAAAAAACAAATCTCTCTCTCTCTCTCTCGACATATTTCTGTCTACATTTCTATATATAATAGAAAGATGAAAGAAGTGAAGAGGGAGGTGAGGGTCCTCCCACTATAAAACTCACACGTACCTCCTCTTCTCCTTTCTCACACATACGCATATTTATATTTATAAAAAATCATTAAAAACTTCATGGGTCGTATTGTCTCAAAAAATCCATATTTATTCTCCAATAAATTTCTTCCTCTCTTGCCTTAATAGTCAATGTTTGTAATATCTTCCTTCCCCGTTAAAGCCTTATTTTCCTCTTAAATATATCTTAGTCCTTTTGGTTCTCTCTAATAAAGAAGGGTGTAAATTAGATGGGTTGGTTTAAGTTAAGGGTCAATCTAAATATGAACCTTATTTCGGACCCAAATTTGCCCACTAGTACATAGAGTGAACCAATCTAAAGAAACCATTGCTCCTGTATAAGTTATTGGTTTATGTGTTTCCCATAATACATACTCTATATAAAAAGAAAAGTTTGAAGCTCAATAACTAAAAATGAAAAGAAAAACATTTTCTATTATCCTACACATAAAAAAGTAGAAATACGTCCCATGCATCACACAGGTCACTACTAGTATATATAAACCAAGGTTGTCCGCAACACATGGCCTCTCCTTTCATCAAACCTTCATGCATTCTCCTTAATTCTCTCCTTTCTATGTTCCTCTCTAGTCGAGTCTCGAGTCCAATCAACAAGCCTCGCCTCTCCATGCTCTTATCAATTACCTAAAAGCTCTCTAATTGACTCATGTTTTCTCCAGAAATACTTTACAAAACCTCTTGATGTAAAACAATTTATTGGGAGGAAATTTTAGTTCATTTATTGGTAATGGATTGCCGATTACACTAATATCCCAAATTACACCCCTAACTCCAAACCAATGCAAAATTCAGAAGAAAAATCCACCTTCCATACACCAAGAAAATTATAGTATTATTTTAAAAAATCAAAAAAAAAAACATGCACAAGTGTAATGTCAAATAAAATTATGGAAAAGGAAAATTTTAAACAATGCTAATTACATAATTCTTCAATTAGTTGACTTCAAAAATAAATAAGTCTTAAGTTAATTTATTTCATTGACTTACTTGAAGTCATTACCTTAATTAATTAACTTCATTATCTTACATAAATTAAATTAATTAGTTAGTTATTAGTTAACTTTGTGTATGCCTAACCTTTACATGGTTATTTAATTAGTTACTTTTATTAATTAATTAAAATAACAAATTTAGTTGAACTATAAAATGGTTATAAAATTAAAAATATTAATTAAATAATAAGAAATATATATTAATTAACTAATTATAACTTAATTACTAAAACTTATTTACTTAGTTAACTAAGTATTTAATACCACAATAAATTAGTTAATTAATGAAGTTAATAATGTGATAAAAATATAGATAAAAAATAACATGGATTGACAAAAAATATTTTAATAATTTTTTATTAATACAAGTTTGTGTTAAAATAAAGTTAATACAAATTAATACATACCTATTAATAAAACAACCAAAGAATAAGAAGGTTTCAAGAAATAAATCTTATATTTTGATATTCATTTAAATTCAGTTGAGAAAATAAAATTATACTACAAATTTGTTCATAAAATTAAAAAATAACAAAATTATTAGTTTTAAACTTAATTATTATAAATTTAAAATCCTTAATCCATTAAAATTTAACAAAAATTAATATTAAATAAAAATAACAAAAATTAAAACAGTTTAATAAAAATGCAAACTAATACAATTAGGAATGTCACAATGTTCCTAAAGGTGCAACATGGATAAGTTAGGTTGAGAACCCAATCCCCTTAAAAATACAAAAACTCAAATCCAACCTGTACTAAAACATTGGTTAAACCAAGTTAGGCTCAAATTGGCCCCATCCAAGTTGCACCCTAGCTCCTTTTGCCCAAGGTTCAAAGTATAGATGCATGCTTGATACATACTTTTTTTTTAGTTTTTTTTTTCAAAGTTTAGTTTTTTGGGAAGCTTATAATATATTTTTTATTGTTAAAAAAAATTGAGGGTCCAAAACACCTGGAAACGGGCATTTCACAACATCTTTTTCAAAAGATACAATACGATACGCCCCATATCGTATCGAGCATATAGATACTTTGAACCATGCTTCTGCCTAAAATTCTTTTAATAAAGCCCAAATCCCCACTGGTAATATATAAAACAAAAAGAGACGGATGCTTTTTTGCTATTCGAGATTGGACTTGGTGCAACAAAATGGTAGCTCCACTCATAAAAAAGGTAGGGTATTGGTAGGACATGGAGGCTGAGTAGCACAGCAAACAATCCATCCATACCTATTGTTAGACGTCTATTATAAAAGCCCTAAAAGACAACGTAATTTTAATTTTGTAAGTATTAAAATAGCAGCACAAACCAGGGGCTGTATACAAACGATGAACTGTAGTCTACAGACACTAATCTTACCGTGGTCCTAAAATCGGGCCAGCGAACGGAAAACTTAAATCAATGAGATCCAAAGAAAAATGAATACACACAACCGCAAGATTATATTTAGCTCACTCGAAAGCATTCTCTCAATTCCATATGCCTGAAGGCTTTTATGAGATGATTTTAGTGGGGCAACAATGGGAATCTCCCATCTATTGGGCATAATAGTCCATCTCATGTAAGCCTGATAAAAAAGAAAATTGGGGGAAAGAAGAATGGTAAACCTAGGCAACCATGACAAACATACCTTCATAAAGGGGAAATACTAACCTAGAAAATAAAATTACAGCTATGCTTTGGTCTCAGATTTTGTTGAAGGCGACAATGTCACAGCTTTGAATATATTCATTGGCAGGCTCAGCTGTGAGATAATCCTCAATTAGGTTGTCCACTGAGACAAGGTCATCAACAATGGTTAACATAATCTGTAGCTTTTTAATCCCATAACCAACAGGTACCAGTTTTGCTGCAGCAAAACAAGTAGTTAGGTTTCCTCTTGTAATGTTTATTCATGTTAGCAAAAAGGCAAAAGGATAGAATGCAAACCGTACATGCTCCCCACAGAAGGCCCGGCATTTCAATGCTGCGAACAGCCTCTTCTAGTTTCTTCATGTCAGTCTCATCATCCCAAGGTTTAACATCCATAAGAACAGAGGATTTTCCACCTGAGAAAATTTTCTAGCTATTATCGTTTGCAAAAAAAACCTACGGATGGTTCCGTAAACACTTCCATGAAGAACTAAACAACCCAGTATCTTCCACATGGCAACCTAGTTTCAAACAGGAAGGCATCTGTCTCCTCCCTACCCATTCATGAGTTGCATTTTATATTAAAAATTAGTAGTACAGACTGGCTAATAGTAATTGGGAAAACTTCTTCCCAAAAGAATGGTGATAGTAAGAACAATTCTGGAACTGGAATGTACATGAATACATCAAACTAACGAGTGCTTACAAGTAGGGCTAACAGATCAAATTGGATCAGATATATGCAGATCCAATTTATATTTGAATTCGAAGCAGATCTTATACATCAGATTTTTATTGGACACTAGTTGAATTCATGTTGCTATCAGAGATTGAATTGTATAAATAAGTTATACTTCAATACTGCATTTCATTAACAAAATAAATTGAAAATAACTTGTAAGAAAATTAAAACTAGATAATTTAATAAAAATGCAACATTTAAACCAACTTTATCAATAAATACAATATAAATTTGATGTATTTATGAGCATATATATATAAATCAAATAGGATTAGATATTATCAGGTCAGATAGGACGAGAACCATATTCAGTCCAATCATAAACAGATTAAATTCGGATCACCCTTAATGGGACCAAATTCAAATTCGAAGTCAGACAAATGGAATCAGAGATGGATACCACAGACTGTTACAACCAGAAAATGCTTGTTCCTATTGAAAGTTACCTCATGCATGCTGGAAACCATGGTGGAAACAACCTATTTCCCATGGCATTAGCCAAGATGAGATAGAATCTATTGGAGGATAGACGCAATGGAAGGAAGGAACCCAGGGGTTGTGAGGCATGCAGAAACAGCCACAGGCTTTACTCTGTTGACAAAGTGGGGGAAGGAGGTGGCAGTTGAAAAGAAAAAATTATTGTTTGAGGAAACGAATCGAAGGTCAGCGGTGAAAATCAGAGAGGATAAGAGATCAATGGTGATTCTGTTCAACGATTCTTTGGACTGGCTTAAGGGATTCATTGATGGAGTGGTGTTAACCATCACTTCACCAGGTTGGGAGAGACTAGCAAGAAAGGGAGGAGTACTCCAAAACTGTGAAATGTAATGATAGGGGATCTTTCATCATGTTGACTGAAACTTTTGGAAGCAATCAAGAAAACTCATTAGCATTCCAGGGTGAACGAGAAAACATGGCTGGGTCAAGAGAGTCGAGGTGTTAGAGGACCTAGTACGGAGAAGGTAGCAGAACAGGCCAGGGCTTGAGATTTCAACTGAGCAAACTTCCAAGCGGGGAGTGGGTCATGATGAAAAGAAAAAAGAAGAATTAGAGGAAACAGCATGCAGTGGTTTGACACTACTGAAGATCATGGAGGGAACACTGGAAGATTGGAAAAGTGAGTAATCTCTTCAAGGAAGAAAGTAGTGGATTTCTTAGAAAGGTGTTTCCATGGAACTCTTAGCAGTTAATCTCCCTGGTTAATGCCGTTTGATGAGAAGAAAAACTGTTAAGAGACTTTGGTGGAGCCATTGCTGAAACAATGAAGCTTTCGACCAGAGAGGACTGGAGGTTGATTGAAAGGTGGAATCCTTCCTGCAATGAAAAGGAGTTGGATGAAGGACGAAGAGAGATCGGTATTTCCGGACTTCCCTTGAATCTATGGAAATTTCGAGTTCTGGATAAAATTACAGCAGTTTGTGGAGGTATTTTAGTAGCTTTCAATCTAACCAACGTCAGAGACGTGAGAATGAAGATTTTGGTAGCAAAACCAGATTTGAAGTCTGTGAGAAACCTTAAAGAGTCTGAAATCCCATCAGTGCCCAACCTTACGAGTATTTTGCATAACCTGGTTTTTGATGAATCAATGGAGGATAGATGAGCATGGGCTCTCAGTCCTAGGGATGGCACTTTCTAACCTACCTACCCGGTGAGCACCTGGCCCGATGGGGTGGGGTTTTATTTATTTTTGCTTGAAAGACAGAATCTTGGGGCGAGGACAGGTTTTGGGATTCTACAACCCATACGGGTACAGGTAGGGTACAATATTAGGCTAAACCTGACCCTCTCCAACCCACATATTGTTAGAAAGCATATGAACTTTATGTATTAGGTGTTAAATTTAATAATATTTTGACTTTTATGTAAAGGATAATTGATAGTTTATGTGTTTTTTACATGTCTTAATCAAATAATTGGAAATTTTGTTGTTTGTTCATGCTATTTTACTTATGTATTGCTTATATACAACAAGAAATAATAGGAAATTAAAAGCAGGTTCTAAACCCAACCTGCCCTACCCTTGAATGCAAGATGGGTAGGGTCGGGGAGGGTTTTGCATTTCCATGTGTAGGGAGGATTTTGGATTCTCAAAATCCAACTTACTACGGGTTTTGAATTTTATGTAAAGGATAATTGATAGTTTATGTGTTTCTACTTAATCAAATAATTGGAAATTTGTTCATGTTATTTTACTTATTTATAGCTTATATACAACAAGAAATAGTAGGAAATTATGAGTGGGTTCTAAACCCAACCCGCCCTACCCTTCAATGCAAGGAGGGTAGGGTCAGGGAGGGTTTTGCATTCCCATGTGCAGGGAGGGTTTTGGATTCTCAAAATCCATTCTACTACAGGTTTTGGGGAGGGTATGGGTTGGAAGGTTTACAGTTTACGGAGGTGGGTAGGGTCTAGAATTTACAAAACCCTCCCCAAACCCACCCCGTTCCCATCCCTACTCAGTCAGTCCCTCTGGGTCATTTACTTGTAAATCTTTTTTCCCTTCCCTCACAGCCATTTCCCCTTTCCATTCTTCCCTATTAAAGTAGTTTGGTGTACCTCTATCCCCCCAAAAGTCAACACCTTCTATTGGGATATCATGGGAGCATAAACATGGGTGATTTGCTGCAAAAGGAAAGACCAAATTGGTGATTGTCTCCTAATTGGTGCATTTTGTGTAAGTTGAATGATGAGAGTTCTTTCCATCTCTTAATCTCCTGTCCTTTTCCTTGTATTCGGGAATGGTTTTGCTCTCTCTCCCTTTGGTTGTAGGTGGATCCCTCCTATTTGTTTGGACAGACTTTTCAGCCCATCCTTTATAAGAAGCACAAGGAAAAGAGGTAGAATCTTGTGGAAGTGTACAAGGGCAGCAACTACGTGGACAATATGGGAGGAAAGGAACTTAAGAATCTTTGAGGAAAAGAAAGAAACAAGGAAGCAATCTTGAAGCTTGTTACAGTTAGAGTTGCTCACTAGGTGTAGATTTTGAAACTATTCACAAATTTCTCAATGGAAGACTTTTTTCCAAAGTTGGGGCCTAGGGTGTCAATTGTCCATTCTTTCTCTAGGAGTCAAAAGGTACTGGAGTTTTGGTCTCCCCTAAGTGGGGTGGGGGATGGATGAAACTTAAAACTTTGATGGAAGTAGTTTTGCAATCTGGTTCCCTCCAAAACTGGAGTGATTAGAGATGGGAGTGGGAACATTTGCGGCTTGTTTTCAGGGCCTATTGAGCAGGGTAATTCAGTGAGAGCTGAAATCATGGCAGCTATTGTTGGGGAGCAAAAAGGTGAGGAAAAGACCGGTTAAAAAAGGAGTATTATGGCACTTCAAAAATGAATTCAGGTGGTTCAAGTTGCTATCAAGACAAATGCAAATTCAGTTAAGATGGATTGGCGGATATACTAGATAAACAAGGAGCTAGCAGACATCATTTGTCTTCGGGGTGTTATTTCTAACAACTTGTTACTATCCTCTTTTTAAGCTTAAATAAAATTGAGTTACTGATCAAAAAAAGTCCCCAGAAATCAGTTGATACTTTCAACTTATTAGACATTTCTTACTCTCACCCTACAATTGCTTATATATTTGACAGAAAAAATAATGATGTAAAATTTTAAGTAGCTCCAAATAATAGAAATTGCATGTCAATGGATGAACTCATAATAGCCCTCAATGTAAAATAATTTCCAGGTAAGAATAATAACTCTCTTTCTTCTTGGCGGATGCCTTAGCAGCTGCCTCCCTCTCCTCTGATGCTTTCTTTTCCTCCTCAGCCTCATCACCAAAGAGATCCAAGTCATCATCATCTCCCTCAAGAGCATCCTGACAAATTGGGAAAGGTTTCTGTTGTCATGCCAACTTAGCATCAACATGGAACTAAATACAAATCCAAATACAAACAGCTATTTAAGACAACTAGCCACCACTTTATAACCAAACAAATGCATGCCTTGGTGGTTGGTATATTTACCATTCTTATTTCAAACTAAATCAAACAGCCTGCCCCAAGATACATAAAAAGACCAATCCCACCACATATATCTTACAGACCCCCAAACTGAAATATTTTACTATTACAAAGACACTCACCTACAACCATGACAGTGCCACGCACCCATAACAATAAAAAAGGGTCAAAGACTTGAACTTACCCTGAAGTTTAAGATAAATACTTATACCTCCCCTGTGATTTTTGAAGGACTTAAACTCCCTTGTCATAATATGATACCACTATATTTAACGGAATCAATGAAAAGACTTCATTGCCCTTCATTATTTTTCAAATTATAAAAAAAAAAAAAGAAACACCAAAGAACCAGGGCAGATGCCTCTACTGATTAATGAGGTACTTGTAACCGCAAAGTGATAAATAAGAAATCTTCTAACCCCACATCACAGCATCAACACAACAACAACAATCAGATCCTTCATTTTCAACTAACTGTTTTGTTTTAGGCTCCTCCACTTTGTTATCATCACTGATGGGTTTGAATTTGACGGCAATTGAGTGGAGAGATTGGTGAAGGTAAATAACAGGTTTGAGTGCTTTAACAAATAAGTTGAGGTGTCAGAGTTCAAGTGCAGGTGCAGAATTCTGCATAGAGAACAGGTTCCGAGACTAGAACAGGATATGGATTAACATGCACAGGTATACTTTATTTCACGGTTATAGAATGAGATACAATTCCCAAGGCTAACCCTATGATCAAGTCAAACAAGATTAACAAGTTCTGAGACTAGAACGGAAGGCTTCAGTCCGCTTATCTCATCTTTATTTGCAAATGGTACTTTATTCTCCCAATTATCAAAAAAAAATGGCACTTTATTCTCCCCCTTTAAATTGAAACCAGAAGGCTTCAATAATGATTTGATATTCCTTTTCTTAGTGTAGGTGCAAATTGAATAACATGGTTTTGCTAATTGAGAAATAATTTATTACCATAATAAGGGCCCAGGAATTGTGAAGGGTGGAAATTCATGGAACAATTTGGTGTTAGTTTGTTCCAGAACACTGATCGTCTTCGTTGTTACCTTTCGGTCATTTCTGGAATGACATTTTATGGAACGATGGAGGGGTATTGTTTGGTGCTTTGAGGTCACATTCTGTTCGGTAGTATGGGAGGTTGGGGTTCTTCTGTTAATGTGGTGTTGGTGCTCCACACTTGGTTTTTTCAATGCAAATGCAATCATACCTGTTCTCTGAAGTTATCTTCTTTTTCCCTCCAATTCTGATATTAATACAGAGAAAAAGACAGTGCTAGGGAGATAAAAACAGATGATTCACCAGAACTTTTGATGAAATAAAATGCATACCATCTCCAGTGGCAAGAAAATGGTTCCTAAACACAGAGGAATACACTTTACAATTTTCTGTGTTTTTTGAATCATGGCCAAATGGGCAAATTTGGAATTTTAAAAACATTTTGGGCACAAGTTATATAAAAAACAAACAATCTTGATGGGTTCTTACAAGAGGGGAGGCCTTTGTCTGATGACATCATCCAACAGGGGAGGTCTCAGTCCATTTTGAAAAAAGAGGGGTAGTCTTAGTATTTAGTAAAAGAATCAGGGGAAGTTTAAGTCTTTTACACTAAAAAAATCACGACATCATACCCCAACTCTAGTAAAACACCACAAGCTCTTCCACTTACTAATCTCATAGAATAAGCAGAAGACAAAAACCAAGCATGCCCAAATGTGCATATGGACGCAGACATAGACACATACGGTAAGTCTTGTCAAAACTAATTAAATTTCTAACATTTGCAAATTATCTTGTAGTAGAATTTATTAAAGCAAACCACTAAATCTATTTTGGAAGTGTTGATGCTATAGGATACATCCAGAAGTGTTCATGCAGTATCCAGTTACGGTAGGCATGTACAGGTATCCAGGTATCAAAGGTCTGAATTCCATAATATATCTACAGTCAAACCAAGGTTGGGGAATGTATCCAAGCATCCGACCACCAAATGTGCCATATCAGTGTCTGCCTCCATAAGACATTTAAACAATCAAACCAAACTTGAGGAGCAGATGTGGACTGCAAATGCGACAAGTAAGGTACTTGGGAATTGAGAACCACCATTGATGTTTCAGATCAAGGTCCGAAGTGACTGACTTCTAATATTATATTAACACAATTAATCCAAGGTGGAGTGAATGTAGTTACCCATCTTGTGTATATGCAACACAGGGAAGTAATGAATTAGGATCTAAAATTGGATGTACCAATATCAAGATCACTAATGCCCAAAATTAATTGATGCTTAAAGATCCCAGTGTCCATTCTTCATTTATGTTATAACTTATACCCCATATATATTTGTCTTCTATGTAAACAAGTGGCAGGAATGAGAATGTGCACCTTTTTTGCCTCCACTGGTGTAGGCTCAGATTTGGCAGCTTGACCAGCTATCTTGACTCCAGCAGGTTTTCCAGCAAACCTATCAAAAAATAACTATAAAGTAAAAGATGAAAATACAGTTTTTAATCAGCTACGAAAATACAGTTTCAATGAAGAATATGTTATTAGATGTAATGGAGTGCCCTGAACCCCTTGTATGCATGATCCACCTTGACCATGAGAAACAGAGAATACAACAATACAAATACTACAACAACACAGATGCAATTAATTAACACTCTAGTGAAATTTTGAATTTGTTAATAGCACCTAGCCACCTATAAATAGCCATACTTAGTGCCTGCAGAGCTTCTATGCCCCATAACTTGTTAAGATGCATTATTAGCTGCCAAGATAATTTCCTTATTTGTTTTTTATTTATATGTGCTAATGTTAATAATCTAGTGCACTAATCTAGTTAAATAGAGATGCAATCAGTTGACACTTGATAGTCTAGTACACTTCTTACTTTGTTAATAGCACCTATAAATAGCCATACTCCAGTTCTGGCAGAGCTTCTATGCCTAGTAAGTTGTTAAGATGCATTATTCATTGTCACTTTTACATATTTTTGACTTACATGGGCTAATGTAGAAATGTAGATTGCTAGATTCTTTTTTCAATCAGTACATCTACAAATCAAAGAGAGAATTTCTTCATATTCTAAACATCACCAAAGAACTGACAGCATACTTGTGTTTCATTGGGAAAATTATACGACATTTAAGATCTTTATACCTTCTTGCCTAATAACATCAACCAATCAGCTAGTAAATTAGAACTAGTTTAATGTTTGTCTGCTGCTGTTCAGAGAGGTGGCCTAACATTTTTAAGGTCAGATTTGAGGATAGTCAGGACACACTTGTATCCTGGCAAGTACCAAAGAGAAAGAACATCCCAATTAATAATAGGCAAACAAACAGGTCATACAGACTGCAAGGTCAAATATTATACGTCCAGATCACAAAAATCCCACTAAATTTGCAAAATTACAAACAATCAAGAAAAAGTAAAATACTACTTAGAGAAAAGAAAAACGCAGTTGAGAAGGAAACAATCAGGATCACAAACCTTGCAGCCAATTGTGAAGAAACACACTCGTACCACCGACTCGCATTAGGAAATCCATTGCCCGGTTTTTCTGAAACGGCCGCATAAACCTTGATATCATCCCTGGTGAGTTGATCTCTGCAACTCCAAACGGTCAACAACGATGAGAACAGCAGATATGAAGAAGTAATGCTTAGTACAAACCAAAAACCAGAACCTAAATCAACTAGTACATAGTAAATCTAGAGAGCAAAACGAATAGCACAAACGAAACACGAAAGATAATTGTGAATTAACAAAACACAGCAGATAAAGAGCTTTTAGAAGCAACAGAAAGATACCCCGAAATATAGGTTTTCCCAGACAGGTATTGTTCAAGAGATTTAAGACCAACTTCTGTGTGGAGATCTGAGAAAGAGATGGCCATTGTAGAGTACGCAGAGATGCAAAAACGAGGGAAACCCTAGATACGGATGCAAGATACCTATGGAGATATAAAAACCCTAAGCACAGGAAAGAAGTGTCATCAAGTATCAGTTGTTATTTTATTGCTTGCGCGATAGAATGTCTATTATATATCCTAGCTGAATGGCACGTGCGAAGCACGTATAAGCAATATAATAAATTATTAATTGAGGCTTTATAACAGTAGAGTGGCACGTGCAACTGAATATTTTATAAGAAAATAAACAAAAATATAATCAATATATATATTAGCGGAAGCTCGTGCGATCCACGGGATGCTGACGCTTCTTTGTCTCTCTTTCTCGTACTCTACCATGATTTTCAAAATGCGGATTCAAGCAATAGTTTTGTTAACTAAAAGTGAAATAGTAGAAATACAAAGGATTGAATTGTTTAAATTATAAGAATTATAATCTATACAAAAAAAGATCAATGAGGCTAATGTAATAAAACAATATAACTCAATAATGCATTGTCCATGCAAATAAAAAATGTAATTTAAATTCTTCACAATTTTTAGTAATTACTATTATTTTTTGAAGATTATTGATAATTAGTAATTGTTTTCACAAAGTACTTTTAGTTTCACTAATAAATTCTATAATTTGTAGAATAAGTATAAGAACTAGTAAAAACAATTTGATAATTAATGGTTACTTATATTGATATTTTGGAAAACTATCATATATTTTGGAAATAATGTTAATCTACTTTTTGGAATTTTCTTGGATAATTTCTGATAAAGTGATTGATGAGGGGTAATTTGGCACGACCCATTGGTACACGGACACGTGGAGTGACCTGATGATCAAATGACAACTTAGCATTTCCGAACACCTCAGCAGGCCAGGTCAGATCGGGAACCTCAGCTAAGACTGAGGTCCGAGCAGCTTGTGGTGTCCCGACCTGCCAAGGAGCCATGTAGCCCTCTTCTAGAAGCTAGCCAACCGTCTCCGATCCTTCTAGGATCACATTGCATGTCAATGAGCCTTATCTTTATCCCGCCCGAATCGGACGGACTCGATAAGCCTTATTAGCTCACACGAAGTCCATTTTCGGGTGCGAAACAAACTCTTGGTTATGTGGGTCGGAGATCTCGGATATGTTTCGTGAGGCCTACAACAGCTCGCCTATATAAGGGCATCACCGCCACCCTCAAAAGGTACGTGCGATTTAGCTCTCTCGCTCTCTTATTCACAAGCAAATCAGCTCACTACAACACTTTTCGCTAACTTAAGCATTAGAGTGCCCACACCGGGTAAAGCACCCCAGGACCTCTGATACAGTGTTTCTTGCTATTCGACCGGCCACGTGTTAGTCCGACATCCGAGATGACTTCTAGTTAGGAACAACCAAATCGCGCATCATCAATTGGCGTCGTCTGTGGGAACAAGCGACAAAAGCCTAGTTATCACCCTCACTCTCTCTCTACTTACTGATCAAATGGCTTCTTCAAGCAATAACCCACCCACCAATGTCAACAACAACAACATGCAAGTCACTAGGGCAAGAACAACCTATTGTCCAACCAGAAGTGCCCTTAGTGACCATCGGGCAAATGATAGTACCTTTGCCACTACTTGGAGTGCCAGCAATGTCGAACCAACCAAAAGCACTTCCCGCAAGGATTGACGTGTGGCAGATCAGCGAACTGGTGCAATAAGTTCGTGGCATGGCCCTCCAGATCTGGGCTTGGGAGGAGAGGTTTGATGCTTTCAATCCACCATAGTACCCACAACAGCCACGACCACCCTGGCCAACCGTGAAACAACAACAACAACAGAACAACCAGCAGCCTAGCGATTAGTAACCCGACGTTAGAAACCAGAACCAGGTTCCAGACTCATCTCGTCGTCCTAACAACCGAAACCAGGTCTCGGTAGAAGATAACACCAGAGCCACAACACTAGCAAGCACAAAAGTGAATAGTACTATTGAGGTGTTGAAGAAGAGATGCCACAAGCGCAAACATCGTGGCACCGAAAAGAGCCACCTCACGCCTACCAGCAACAAGGAAGCTGAGAAGGAGGAAAAGGGTGACGTTAGCTCAGTCATCGCGCAGCCAGCAACATCACGCATGACCCGACCCTCACCTCTAGCATCGAAGATTCTTATGACCCACGTCCTAAAAATTTTAAAGCCCCAAACTCGGAATCATTTTACTGGACAACCAATCCGATAGATCACGGTGACTAATTTTTAGGCCCTAATGCAGCTCCAAGGGGCAAACGATGCATGCCTCTGTATGGCATTCTCAACAACATTCTGAGGTATAACTCGATTGTAGTATTGGGGATTGCCCACCGGCTCAATAAAAAATTGGAACCAGTTCGCGGATTTATTCACCACGTACTTCGCCACAAGCAAGAGGCGCCCTAAGTCCACGACCAACCTCTTGAATGTCGTCCAACTACATGATGAAGCGGCTCCAGATCCTAAATCTCAACCTAATAGTATAGCTCACTATGGCGATGAAGGGTGTCTACCACCCCGACTTACGCTGGTAGCTCGAGTTAAACCCTCCAACCTCCATGGAGGCATTCACTAAGGCGGATAAGTTCACGGAGGCGGAGGAGGCACTCGGATCCCAATTAGAACTACAACTATCCAGGAAGAGAAAGTTACCAGAGGAAGAAGTGGGGAGTAGCGAATAAGCAAGTCGCCAAAGAGAAGCTGGTCGCCCCGTGGCAGGCAAAGCAGATCACCAAGGAAGAGTGTATCACCTCATTGAGGTTCCAAATCAGGACCCCACTAGTCCAGACCCGCAGTTACACCACCCTGAATGCAAAAGGGGGCGAGATTCTAATGCAGATAAAGGTACTTGAGTACATCAAATGGCCGCCCAAGATGAGAGGCGACTCCGCCAACTGCAACCCAAACAAGTACTGTCACTTCCATCATGACATTGGCCACAATACAGAAATTTGCTCGTACTTGAAGGATGAGATCGAGGAGTTGATCTATCGCGACTACCTTAGGCAATTTATTAAATGCAACGAGAGAGATGCCTGACCCGCTGACCAGCCCAGAGATGCACTAAAATCAAGCATGTTACATGATCATGACCAACTACCTCGGGATCCACCAGTACCGAAGAGGCCGATCCGCGGCATGATTAACATGATCATAGGAGGATAAATAGTAGCAGGGTGTAGCATGGCGGCAGGGAAGAATGTTGTTTGGGAGCTCGAGCATGAAGATGAGAATCCACCGAAGTGCCCTCGGGTGAAGGAAGTCATCTACTTCACCGAGGACAACACTCGCGGGATCTAGTATCCGCACGATGACGCCCTTGTTGTCAAAATGATTATAAACAACTTCAAGGTAAAGCAAATTCTGGTCGACTCAAGGAGTTCGACGGACATCTTATTCTTGGAAGCCTTTGAAAAGATGGAGTTGGGCTGGAAGAATCTATAACTAGACCTGTTCATGGGTCGGGAAGGGTCAAGCTCAGGCTGGGCCCGAGCCCAAGCCCGGTCCAACCATCTGGCTTACAACTTGGGCCCGAGCCCCGCCTTCATAAAAATCCCAAAGCTTGGGCCTGGGCCCAAGCCCGAAGTCTAAAGTTCATGCCGCTGCTATTCTTGAAGCGGCTGAACAGAGAGAGAGAGAAATTATAAAGAAAAAATAAAAATTATATATTAATATATGTGTATATTATAATAAATATTATATATTTTATATTATATAAATTAGTCGGGTCGGGCTTTTTTGATAATTCTTGAGCCCAACCCAAAACACAATCGGGCTTGGTGTTTTCGCTAGTCAGGCCCATGAGCCTAACTACATGTCCAAGCCCAACCAGGGTGCGGGCCAGGCTAGGTCGTCAGGTTAATCGGTCCATGAACAGGTCTACCTGCAGCCAGCAAACGTACCTCTTGTCGGCTTCAACGGAGACGTAGTGAAACCCTTAGGTAGGATCAAAGTATCAATCGTAGCAGAGATGGAGCCCAACACTGTTTGATTCGAGCACACCTTCCTGTTGATTGCCACCTTGTCCCCCTATAATGCAATCTTAGGTCAACCCATCCTACATGCACTTCGTGCAGTGGTGTCAGCCTATTACCGGTCGATGAAGTTTTCGACGAGGCATGAGGTAAGGGTAGTATGGGGCAACCGGTTGGAATCTTGGAAGTGTTATGTCATAGCTTTGAAGGACAAAGCAAAGCTGGCAGTTGATGTTGAGCTGGAACAACCCTCGAGCACACAAATGAGCAAGCTCAACCGGTAGAGGATACAATCTTGGTTCCGGTCTCCAATACCAAGCTCGTAAAGACTATCTAGATCATAGCCCGCCTAAAGGAACCGCTTTAGTCTACACCGGTAATTTTTTTACTTAAAAATTTAGATGTTTTTGCATGTTCGACAGTAGAAATGCTTGACATACGCCCACCAGTAATAACTCATAAGTTTAAAATGGACCCTTTAGTCAGGCCAATTAGGCAAAGAAAGAGAAACCTCGCCCTAGAGAGGTTGAGGGTAGTAGATGAGGAGGTCGGGAAGCTCTTTGCAACAGACTATGTTAGAGAGGTCCAGTTCCTGAGCTGAGTGGCCAACCCTATGCTCGTGAAGAAAGCCAATGGAAAGTGGTGCATGTGCGTCGACTACACTAACCTCAATAGGCCTGCCCAAAGGACAGCTTCCTACTCCCCAAGGATAGATCGCTTGGTAAAAGCAATCTCGGGGCACGAGTTTTTGAGGTTCATGGATGCTTATTCCAGCTACAACCAAATCCGATAGACTTAGCTGACTAGGAGAAAACTGCTTTTGTAACTAAATTCAAGCTATACCGTTATAGAGTTATGCCCTTTGGACTGAAAAACAATGGTGTAACTTTCAAGTGCATTGTAAATAAAGTTTTTGAACTGCTTATTGGAAATAAAATCAAATGTTATATTGATGTCATGGTCATAAAGACCCAATTTTCAAATTCACTTATTGATGATTTAAATTGTATTTTCAAATCTTAAAAAAAGTATAACATGAAGATCAACCTGAATAAATGTGTCTTCAGGGTCACATCGGGAAAATTTCTTGGCTATATAATGCACTAACGTGGCATAGAAGCCAACTCGAACAAAATCCAAACAATCTTAGATATGAGACCACCTAGATCAATAAAAGAGGTATAATGGTTAACTAGCCAAATTGCCACCTTGAACCAATTTATGTCTAAGTTGGCTAGGCGGTGCTTACCCTTCTTTAAGGCTATTAAAAAGAACTAGGACTTCGAGTGGTCCAAAGAGTGTCAGCTCACGTTTGACAAGCTCAAAAAATACTTAAGTTCACCACCTATGCTAACCCAACTTGATCCAGGAGGCGAGCTAAAACTCTACCTCTCTACAAGTGACGAGGTAGTGAGCTCGGTATTAATAAGAGAAGTAGACAGGTCTAGAGACTCGTCTATTATATAAGCAAGGTTTTGCATGCAGCTGAGACCAGGTACCCCAACATCAAGAAGTTGAACTTCGCCTTAGTCTTAACAGCTTGAAAGCTACGTCCTTACTAGACATGTTCATGGGTCGGGCCGGGCTAGGCTTTTGCTCTTCATTAACAAAATTTTTTCAGGCCCGAGCTCGAGTCCAGCTCGACCAACAGGCCTAAAACTTGGGCCTGAGCCCGGTCCTCATAAAAAGCCCGAAGACCGACCTGGGAGTATGAGTACTGATGCCCTATGAGATTGAGAAAATGGTGCCTGAGCTGAGTTCACCGATTCCTAGGACTCTAAGAGTGAGAATGGAAACTAAGAAAGTGAGAAGATAGAAGATGAAAACAGTGCCAGCCAGAGAGAGAAAGAGAGAGAGAGCTCACCGTCGGAGAGAGAGACGACCTAGTTCTGGTGGCGCTAGTCACTGGTGCCTAAGTTCATAGAGTAAAAACGCTACACTTGGGTTTGCCGGTTCTAAGAATCTAAGAGAGAGAAATTGAGAATGAGAAGAAAAGTGAAACTAAGAAGATAAAAGATGAAAACATTGTCGGTTGGAGAGAGAGAGAGAGATAGAGCTCATCGCTGGAGAGAGAGACGACCTAGTTCTGGTGGCGCCGACTACTAGTGCCTGAGTTCGCATGTGCAGTTGGGTTCGCTAGATCTGAGAGTCTGAGGGGGAGAAATGAGAGCCGATTGTGAGAGAGAAATGCGAATGAAAAGAAAAGTTTTAAGATTTTATGGTTAAGGTTAGGCACTTTAGGAATTTAGGGTTTAACTTATACAAAACTCAGGCCGGGCCGGGGTTTTTTAACAAGTCCCGAGCCCAGCCCATAAAATAGTCAAGGTTAGGCTTTTAGGCCCGAGGTCAAGCCCGCAGGCTAAAATACATGTTCAAGCCCATCTAGGGTTGGGCTAGGCCGGGCCGGCCCATCGGGCTATACCTGACCCATGAACAGGTCTAGTCCCTACTTCCAAGCCCAAACCGTTGTTGTCTTAACTGATTGACATTTGAGGCATGCTCTTCAGAAGCCTGAGTTCTCAGGATGGTTGACGAAGTGGGCAATCGAGATGAGCAAATACAACATCCAGTTCGAGCCGCGCCTAGTAATTAAGGCATAGGTCTTTCTAGATTTTGTCGCCAAGTGTACGTTCAACATGTCAGCTCTGAAGTGACTAAGCCAATTAACACATCAAATGCGTCAACTAGTGCAACACCCGTCCCAGTCAGGGAAGCTCCATGATGGGATGAGGAGCCTTAGATCCCCTACATTGATAGCTCGTCTAATCAGCGAGGAAGCAGAGTCGGACTCATACTCTACGAACTTAGCGAGGTGAATCTGGAGTACACTCTCTGGTTTGTGTTCGAGGCGTCGAACAACAAGGTAGAGTTCAAAGCATTAATAGTCGGTCTGACTTTGGCAAGGGAGGTTAGAGCGAACGACGTCGTGGTGTGCAGTGACTCTCAGTTGGTTATGAACCAGGTGAATGGAGAGTACGAGGCTTGGGAACCCACCATGTTGGCTTATCTAGCCAAGGTGAGAGAGCTCCTCCCTTGTTTCCACTCTTGGTTCATCCAACAAATACCAAGGACAGAGAATAAAGAGATCGATGCGTGACCTAGCATTGTGAGGGTGTTGGAAAAGGTCACTCTCATGTTGATAGAAGAAATGAGATGGATAAATCCACTTATTGATTATCTACTCCACAAGACCCTACCAGCAAATTGTAACGCAGCCTAGAGGGTAGAGCATCAGTCAGCTCGTTATGTCCTTATTGTTGAGCAGTTATATAGGAGATCCTTCATGCTCTCTTACTTGCGTTGCTTGCGACGTTCAGAGGCAAGCTAGGTGCTATACGAGATCCATGACAAACTTTGTGGAGGACACCTGGAGGGTAGGGCGCTCGCCTAAAAGGCACTAAGGCAAAGCTATTATTGGCCTACGATGAAGGCGGATGCACTCGAGTTCATTCGAAAATGTGATAATTGCCAGAGGCACGCCAACATACTTTACCAACCCACTGTAGACCTTAAGTAATTGACTAGCCTGTGGCCCTTCGCCCAATGGGTAATAGACATCCTTAGTCTGTTCCCACCGGCAATCGAGCAGAGAAGGTTCTTGGGCATGGCGGTTAACTACTTTATGAAGTGTGTAGAGGTTGAGTCACTGGTGAAATTCGCAACCCAAAATGTACATAATTTCTTCTAGAAGAACATAGTATGTAGATTCGGACTACCAAAGGTGCTGATATCCGATAACTGGTGTGCTGGTATGGGGATCCAACAGAGTTTCACTTCGATAGCACATCCACAGGCAAATGGATATGCCAAGGTGATGAATAGGGCAATCCACCATGGACTCAAAGTTTAACTCTCCCTAGCTAAGGGTTTATGGGTAAACGAGCTGTCCAACGTCCTTTGGGCTTACTGTACTACAATCAAAACGGCTATTGGAGAGACCCCATTCAACTTGGTGTGTAGTATGGAGGTCATCATCCCTGTTGAGGTCAAAGTACCGACCTTGTATATATTATATAATATATATATATAATATAATATAATATAATACAATATAATATAAAAGTTAAAAAAAAAAAAGAAAATGAAAAATAACATTAGTTCGAAAATCTCAAAATTGAATATTACATTCAAACTCTTTTAGTTTTTTCTCTCAAAACCCTAAAGTAAAACCATAACCCTTCATCACTCCCTTCGTCGTCGTCGAACGCAGCCCGAGTAACCCCCATCGATCCATCACTGGTCACTGCCCCTCATCATCCAACCAATCACTAGCCTTTCATCCTAGTTCGGACATTGTTGTCGCTCATTTTGTCTTTCCTCTTAGGCTCTTACCTCTATCTCTCTTCTCTCAGTTTGTGACTCGCTGCCCAAGTAACCACCATCACCAGCGGCAGCGTCAGTGATTGCGGTCGAGCACCAGTCACCAGCCATAGCTCAAGCTCAAAGCTCAAGATCAACACCGTCTCTTTCTCCTAATCGCCCATTCGTCGCTGCTCCAGCTCAAGCAACCCTCAGGCCTTAATTGTCCAACATCACCAGCCTTGTGTTGTAACCCATGACTGCCACCAGGAACCCATCGCATTCGCATCGCTGGGAACCCATGCTTGCCGCTGTCCCCTCCCTCTTTTCTCAAGGTAATTTGATTACAGTCTTATAGTTACAGATCGGTTCCTATGCTAAATTTCTCAGATTTTTAGCTCTTTTTCTAATGATATAGTGATTTAGATTTTTCAGCTCTTTTCCTATGCTAAAATTTTTAGATTACAAATTTCTGATAGTGATTTAGATAATGATTTATTGGTTTTTTGGTTTTTGGTTATGAGCTAGATTTTTTGGATTAAATGAGATAGAATAGATTACATATTTAGGAATTGGTTTATTCATTTTCTTATTATAAAGAGATAGAATAGATTACAAATTTTTGAATTCTGAAAGTGTTTTAGATAATGATTTATTGGCTTATTGGTTTCTAGTTATGACTTATGAGCTACATTTTTCAGCTTAATTGAGATAGAATAGATAGAATAGATTACAGATTTAGGAACTAGTTTATTCATGTAGATAGTGGTTATGTTGCAATTTTTTTGTCCTAATTCCTAAATGATATTGTGAATATTTATCGCTTCTCATTTTTAGTAATTTTATTTTATGATTATCCATTACCTTCTAGTTTTAAGCTTCTAATATTTTTTAAACTTTATTTTGTGTAATCTTTATTTAGGTTCCATTTTTGAAGAAAATATTAAATGTTTGGATCGGTTAATAATTCTTAATTTAGTACTGGACCAAATGCCAATAGTGAAAATGGTTAAAATGTGAATAGTCCTAGTGCTGCATTGCCTCCATTGGTCCCTAGAAAAAGAAAAAGAACATCTGAAGTGTGGAAGCATTTTGACACAATCCTTAATGCAAAAAATGAGGAAAGAGTTGTTTGCAATTATTGTAAACAATATTTTAATGTAGTAAGCACTAGTGGGACCACTTATCTAGCTAATCATGTCTTGAGATGTTCACAAAAATTCCCAAAAGGACAGAGAAATTGGACAAGAAATGTTGACAATTTCTACAAATGTAAGTGAGTCAACCCGTAGAGTAGAGGGATGGAGATATCATCCCACAAAGAATAGATATGACTTTGCAAACACCTAATCCACCATAACCAACCCTTTAGCACAACATAGCATGAGTTTCTTGAGATTTGGGCTACTGGTCTTAATCCCATGTTTAAGATGGTTTCATGCAACACAATTATGAATAATTGCATGAAAATCTCACTATTGATATGTGGACATCAAGGCAAAATATTGGATATTGTTGTTTAACTACACATTACATTGATGGTAAGCGGCAATTGAGAAAAGAAGATTATAGGTTTTCAAACTGTCAAAGAGAAGCATGATGTTGTAAACCTTACTAGAGTCATTAAAGATCTTGTTCTGCATTGGAACCTTGATAGTAAAGTGATGGTTTTCACTGTTGATAATGCTTCTGTGAATGATATTGTAATTAGAAACATAAAGGAGTGGCTTTCTGGGCAAGGTAAACTTCCTTTGTTAGGGGAATTCTTTCATGTGTGTTGCATAGTACATGTTTACAACCTCATTGTGCAAGATGGGTTGAATGTTGTTAGGCACTTGATGGGAAAAATTAGAGAATCAGTCAAATATGTACAAGGTTCAAACTAAAGAAATCTAAAATTTGAAATGGCAAAAAGTCAATTGAAGACCCTATGCTCAGAAACTTAGATGTTTTCGCTTGGTCCGCGGCAGAAATGCCTGGCATAGACCTTATGCTCATAACTCACAAGCTCAATACCGACCCTATATTCAGACCCATTAAACAGAAGAAATGCAACTTAGCCCCAGAACGATGGAGTGCGGTCAATGAGGAGGTTGAGAAGCTTCTCGCAACAGACTTCATAAGGGAAGTTCATTACCTAAGTTGGGTAGCCAACCCTGTTCTAGTAAAAAAGGCAAACAGCAAGTGGCGCATGTGCGTCGATTACACCGACCTGAACCAAGTTTGCCCAAAAGATTGCTTCCCCCTCCTCAGGATTGACCACCTAGTGGACGTGACCTCGGGACACGAGTTGCTAAGCTTCCTGGATGCCTACTCGGGCTACAACCAAATCAGGATGGACCCGTCCGACGAGGAAAAAACCACTTTCATAACTGAGTTCGGCCTCTACTGCTACAAGGTTATGCCCTTTGGACTGAAAAATGTTGGGGCAACCTTTCAAAGGCTTGTGAATAAGCTGTTTCAGCCCTTAATTGGCACAAAATTAGAATGTTATGTAGACGACATGGTCGTCAAGACACAGTTTTCACATCAATTAGTACAAGACTTGCAATCTGTCTTTCAAATTCTGCATCAATTTAGCATGAAATTAAACCCAAACAAGTGTGTCTTTGGTGTCACCTCGGATAAGTTCCTAGGATACATCGTCAACCGGCGTGGTATTGAGGCCAACCCGGACAAGAACAAAGCCATACTTGATATGAGACCACCCCGAAAAGTGAAAGAGGTTCAGAGGCTAAATGGCGGAATAGCCGCTCTGAGTCGTTTCATGTCTAAGTTAGTCGACCGTTGTCTGCCCTTCTTCAAGTCAATAAAAGGCAAAGGGTTCGAGTGGAACCCAAAATGCAAGCTCGCATTTGACAAGATCAAGAGATACCTCGCCAGTATCCCAGTGTTGACCCGACCCGAAGAGGGAAATGTTTTAGAATTGTACCTCTCGGTAAGCGACGAAGTGTCAGTTTGGTGCTGGTAAAGGAAACAGATTAAGTCCAACCACTCATCTACGATGTTAGTAAAATATTGCAGGGAGCAGAAACAAGATATCCAAAAATAGAAAAGATAGCCTATGCGCTAGTCATTACGGCCCGCAAACTCCGCCCGTATTTCCAATCTCATACCATCATCGTCCTCACCGACAAACCCCTGAGGCAAGTATTACTCAGGCCTGAGGTCTTTGGACGATTGATGAAGTGGGCCATCGAACTCAGTGAGTACGACCTATAGTACAAGCCCCGAACCGCCATCAAAGCCCAAGCCTTGGCGGATTTTGTTGCAGAATGCACGTTCAACTCTGAGGACCGTAACCCAGTTGAACACAAGGCTCCCGATTCTGGTGAGCTCGGTGCTCCCAGATCAGCTGAATCCGAGCCCCGTGAGGTTGCACCTAGTTCGGTATCTCTCCTGGTTAGGCCGAGTGCGAACTGGGATGAAGAGCCTTGGATCCTTTATGTAGATGGCTCCTCAAACCAGCAAGGCAGCGGAGCCGGTGTAGTTCTTCGCGGTCCGAGTGGCATGAAACCGGAGTAAGCACTATGCTTCGAGTTCACGACATCCAACAATGAGGCAGAATACGAGGCATTGATAGTCGGACTAACTCTGGCGCAAGAGGTAAAGGCAAAACACATAGTTATCTACAGCAATTTCCAACTTGTGGTCAACCAAGTTATAAGGGAATACGAAGCCTGCGAGCCAACTATGATCGCCTACTTGGCAAAGCCCATGCCAGGCAGCCAAGTACATCATGAAAGACGGACGGCTGTACCAAAGATCCTACACGCTCCCCTACCTGCGCTGCTTCTGACCTCTTGAAGACGAGCTCGTATTCCACAGCATTCATGAAGGCCTATGTGGCGGACACCTGGGGGCAAGGCCGTCGCCCAGAAAGCACTACGACAGGGGTACTATTGGGCAACAATGAAGGCAGACGCCGTTGGGCTAGTCAGGAAGTGCGAGAAGTGCCAAAAGCATGTCAACATTCACCACCAGCACGCTGTTGACCTCAAGTACCTCACCAGCCCGTGACCCTTTGCACAATGGGGTATCGACCTACTTGGGCCATTCCCGCCAGCAACAGGAGGAAGGAACTTCCTAGTAGTAGCAGTAGACTACTTCACTAAGTGGGTTGAAGTTGAAACTCTCGTAACCATCCCAACTCAAAACGTCCAGAACTTCTTTTGGAAGAACATAGTGTGTCGTTTCGAGCTACCTCGGGTGCTGATCTCCAACAATGGCAAGCAGTTTGAGGACATCAAATTCCAAGAGTGGTGCCACGACATGGGGATTCGGCAAAACTTCACGTTGGTTGTGCACCCATAAGCAAATGGTCAAGCAAAAATCACGAACAGAGCTATCCTCCGTGGACTAAAAGCCAGGCTGGACCGAGCTAAAGGATTATGGGCAGACGAGCTGCCCAGCGTCCTATGAACATATCGAACTACATAGAAGACCGCCACCGGAGAAACTCCCTTCAACCTCACCTATGGCATGAACGCAGTCATCCTAGCTGAAATCGAAATCCCCTCACTTCGGTTGGAAGCATACAACGACAATACTAATAACGATGAGCTACGTACCAACCTCGACCTACTTGACGAAGTAAGGGACCTCGCATACATCAGAACCATGGCATACCTGCAAAGGGTTGCTCGGTACTACAACGCCAAAGTTAAGAAATGAAACTTCCGCATCGGTGACCTGGTTCTCCACACGGTCATGGTAACCAAGTCCGGCGTTGGCAAACTCAGGCCGAACTGGGAAGGACCCTACCGAGTAAAGAGAGCACTTGGAAGAGCATACGAGCTCGAGACCCTGAAAGGTAAACAAGTACCCCGAGCTTGGAACATCGTCAACCTAAGGTGATATTACCTATAAGCTACCGAACTGGGCGAACTGTGAGCCGCTCCCAAAACCTAAGGGCCAGAACACCGAGGTAACAAAGACCTCGACACTACAAGACCAATCGTCTCTTTGGCATGGGAAAAAAAACTAGGGAAATATCCTACTAGCTATAACACCGAGCTGAGAATGACCTCGGGGCCTCGACAAGAAAAACTAAGTGTTAAATGCCAAGAGAGCAGGCAGCACGGGTATGAAACCCGGGGTGCAGATCGGGCATATAGTCACTTCGGGCATATAGTCAGCTCGACAATATAGTCACTTCGGCAAAAGGAGAATATTTGCACAACACTTGAACAGAAAAAGTATTCATTGCTAAATGTTTGCTTTACAGTGTTAAAAAAAAACACAAACAAACAAAAACACAAATGACCTCACAAGCCTGGAGGCACATCTTCCTCGCCTTTAGAAGGGACTTCGATAATACCCGAAGGTCCCACTTCATCTTTGGAATCCGGGTCGTCATCAGCTGTGGCAGCCATCTTCTGAGTGATGCGCGAAGTGGTTATGGCACTAACATCGAGCTCGTGGTACGTGTTCCTTATCATCCATCGGCTCAACTTGAAACCCCCTCTGTACGAGCCCACCATCATATCATCGAAACGCAGCGAAGTGATATAATCCTCGACGACTTTCACCATCGCCTCCTCGACGGCCTGAGAAAAGATCTGAGTCTTCACCCTATTATCTTCCTGAAGGTACTCGACCTGATGCTCCAGGTCCAACTTTAGGTCGGCCATATGCTGCTTCAAAAGCTTCAACTCACTTCAAGCCCCTCTCCGCCTAAATTGGCAAAGCATGGATAGAGGAGTTCACCTGCCAGAACGAGGACAAATCAGCTCGGTAAAAAAAAAAGAGGGAGAGAGAGAGAAGAAAGAAAGCAAACACTACTCCGACTTACCACCATGGTGTGAGTTGCAGCACGAGCGCCTATTAGATTTGTAGGAAGATCGGCCCACTGCGCGACCTCTTCAGGGCAAATGGCCTTCTTGCTTTTTCAGTGAGTGTAGCTCGGCGTCAGCACACTCCCAAACTCCTCGTGACTTCCCGAACCCGAAGGCACAACCCGAGTATAGGCAGTGTCATCATACGGAGCCCCTGCTACTTCCTGAACTGAAGGGGCCACCTCGGACTCCCTAGGAGGCTCCATTCTCGGGGCCTCAGGCTTCGCAACCCGGGAAGGATTGGTGCGGACCCGCTTAGCAGCTCGCTTCCTCCTTTTCATGCCATTGAATAGACTCGCACCTCGAGTATTCTCTGCCTCCATAACACCTGCAAAAAGGAGCTCGGTGTCAAAAGACGAGAATATAAACAAAAGCAAAAGTACCTTTATCTGAGCAAGAAACCTACCCAAACTCAGACCGACCTGAATGAGTTTATCCTCAATTAGGTAGACTTTGCATTGTAGCCCAAGCCGGGCCCAGTTCCGGAGGCCCTTCACTGTGTCTTCATCTAAAGTGACACCGGGGTCAGGAACAGCCAAACCCCACTCAGTAGGAAACGGCCACCCTATAGCACTTCGAACCACAAAGTAGTCCCGCTTCCATGCCGGGACCTTATTTGGAAAATCGTGTAAGAGCTTGAAGCTCGGGCGAGGTGACAAGTAGTACGCCCTCCTACGCCCGGGCAGGGGACCCACTTGTTTCTTAAGCATAAGGATAGCAGAAAAAACTTTCAAATCTAAAGGAAGGTAGTGTTCACAGCACAGGGAGATGGTCCCGACAAGGTTACGGATAGAGTTCAGGTGAAGCTGACCTACAGTGACGCCGAAGTGGTTCATGATTTCAACGATAAGAGGATGGAAGGGAAGGCACAGCCCGGCAACAAGATACTCCCAGAATATCACGATCTTGTCCGGACCATGCTCCCAAGGAAAGTCGCCCGAGGGCAAGCTATAGGCATACTCCCCGGGCAGGTTGAACTAGGCAATGAGGGACCAAAGCCTCTAGGGTGTCATAATGGAAAGCCCGAACTTATCTGGCACCTGAACTTGGCGGGAGGTGGATGCCAAGCTACTCGAGGTGACCCGACCTACGGGCTCGAACTTGAGCTCTTCCTCAAGTTCTACCTCGGGCCCTGCCTCGGACTCACTAAAGATGTCGGGGGCAGCAGCTCGGTTCGTAGAACCAGCATCGGACCCCCCCAGAGGACTATCCGAACTACTAAAACTAGACATCGAAACAAAGAGGGCTGAGGACTCACCAAGAAAAGCTATCAGACTACGAACAAGTGACGCGAGCTGACAAGCTTGGACGCGAGCTTAAGGATCAAATGTTGAAGGATGATGAAGGAAAGTGACCAGGGGCCCCCCACTATTTAAAGCCACTATACCTGCACATCAACGGCCAAGATCGAAACCATCCAACGGCTCCCCGCGAAATCAGTTGCGCACTCCCCAAGGAAAAGACACTTTGGTGCGTGTTATTTACATTCAAAAATTTGAAATTGTTTACGCGTGTGAGCTACACGCAGCCCAGGACTAAACCCTGGTCGAACCAAGCGACCCCGGTTGAGCCAAGAACACAAGTAGGTTAGATCAGAGAAGTCGCAGATCGAGGCCAAAGTGTCTCGAGGCGAATCCACCTGTCATCCCGTGAACTCCCCACGCCGGGTTAAGACCTCGAGCATGGGGAGTGGGGGGCAATTGATGGAGGAAGATTTGACCCGACCCCTTGGCCATGCGACACGTGGAAGCAACCGAGAATGACTTGGCAGAAGCGTCAGCTCGGCATGGTAGCGGGCCCACAACCCGAGCTCTGAAAAAAAGAGTCACGAGCTCCCCCAAAGGAACCTACAGCCCGGGCCCCGAGCTCCCCCAAACAAGGAATCTACAACCGAAGCTCCACAAGGAGGAACCCGATCCTTACAAGGAACACAAAAGGCAAAAACTAAACTTTTATCCGAATTCAAGACTTCACCTCACACATCACTTTGGCTCCGAGTCGCCTGACTGAACAACCGTACCTGACACCCAGGAAACCCGTACATGGAGGCGGCGCACCTGACTGATTAGGGTCCGACACATGACAGCCGCCCTCCAATGGCCACCTTCCACCACCATCTCAGACGGGGCAGAGATGGCCCTAGCAACTGGCAGTGGAGGTTATGACACCCGATCTGGTAGAGGAAGTGACACCCGATTTGACAGAGGTAATGATACCCGATCTGGCAGAGGAAGTGACACCCGATCTGGCAGAGGTAATGATACCCGAACTGGTAGAGATGGAAGTAAGTGTACAGGGTGATTATAAAAGGCCCCCACCTCTCAAAGATGGAGGTATGTGATTCTTGCGCTTTCTGGTCTTGAAATTCTTCATTTCCCTTGCCTTCTCAAGAGCATTAACTTCAGCTTCGGAGTGTTCCAATTGGGTTCCTCCCCGGAAGTCTCCGTTTCCTTCCTTATTTCAGGCACCCCCGATTCCATCAGAGGCAAGATAACCGGCAGCTAGGACTGACCGGATTGCACACCATCAATCATCATCTATAATATAATTATTTTAATTAGTTATTTATTTTTTTGCTACAAGGGGCTACACAATAGGGGTAGTGCATCCCTTAAACCCATAAATCCCCCCAACCTAGGAGCGGGCGGGATTTGATCCCAAGATAATTATTTTAATTACCTATAATTAAATATCCTATTATAAACTTAAACTATTATAAGATAATTATTTTGATTATTTGTAATTAAAATAATAATAATTATAGATTATTAACAATTTAAATATATAGAAATTAGATACAACTTAAAATATAATTTAAGTTTATCTATAATTAAACTTATCTAAACAATTAAATTAATATTATCTAATTAATCAAACTAAAGTCAAATATAAAGTTGTATAGCGTTAAATTTATTTAAAGAATTATTTATATGATGTTAAATGGCATCCAATCAAAGAAGTAATTTATTAAGGTATGAGAAAAGACTATTTATTATAGTTATCTAAAACACATTATTAAATTAGCTAATATGGCTATATGGGTTTTGCTTATGGCAGAGGTTGACCCTTGAACAAATGTTTAAATGGGTCTAGAGAGACTAAGTTGATCTTCTTTTTTACCCATAAATAGAAAAATGGGTCCTCGTTACAGGCTAGGGCAGGATAAAAAAACCCAGGTTATCTAAGCGATGTTTGGCATCGATGTCGTTGGTCCAGAAAATGGTGAGACATCGGCACCATGTTGGAAAAATCGGTGCTCCAGAAAATGGTAACATGTTTGGAATAGTTTTTCCATAAAAAATGGCGCTCCAAGCCATGCCTTGGAAATCGAGAAGTCATGGTTTGGAGCAACGCTAAAATTCAACATTTTCTCAATTTGGAGCTTGTTACTGCCAACGAGGACATGATGTGAACTTCCTATAATGGGTATTAGTGCTGATAAAATATATGGAGCACAGGTACCAAACAAAAGGTTGTTGCCCCAGGAAACGTCTTAGCTGGTAGCAACATTTCCAAACAAAAAAAAAAAGACCTTGTTTTCTCATATACAACTACAACATCCATGCCAAACATATACCTAGGTTTAGGAATTACCCCACTATTGCAACACTATTGGAAACTGGCAACTGTGAAAGGGAAAAAAAAAGAATAGGTAAAACTTTTCGTCACAACAGATCTATGTTTCTTATTCTAGAATAGGCCTATTAGGATTCACAAAGATTCTTAGAGACAAACTATTGAATAGAGGCTGATGTTCATATACAAATCAGTCAAACTACCAATTGTTGACAAGATTAACCGTTCACGAACACATTGATTATTCAGTTCACAAACACAATAAATAAGGGTAAGGAGAACATACCTGGTTTGGCCACCAATTTTTTAGCCGAACTCAATTTTTTAACTTATTGAATAACCCAAATGGATTTGCAGCTATTGTAACTGGAGAGATTCACCAAGTATGAAACATAAATCTAATATGAAAAACAGAAAAAAAAATTAGAGTGTTGGAACATTATTTAAATAGTGGAAGCAATGCACAATTGTGTTATAAAAACAAATAAAAGGATGGTAAACATTTTGCAAATAATATATGAGTTAAATAAACAAAGATAAAAATTGGCATTTTCATAAAGATATGAAACAAAAGGCAAAGGAAGAACATCAGACACTATTGTTGAACAGTGCCTACAAATGAAAGGTATTCTTTTGGAGATGGATGGTAATCGTCCACATCCACTAATGTGACGTGATGGAGGCCAAAAGGAAAGATCTCTGAATCGTTCATTAATGACACTCCACATGAACACGTCTCGTCTAATTTTTTCATGAGGATAAGAAATAAAATACCATTAGTGATTGTTGTCGATGTTGACAAACCAAAGGACCATTTATTTAAGACATGAATGAATATTACATGGAATAAAAAAATAGAAAAAGGAGAACATTTCTTCACTCCTGAATCTTAGTGTTTATATGTGTGTAGGTATGTATAATTATGAAATTGGAGAAGGGAAAGGACAACATGTGGCGATTTGTTGTGGTTATTTGTAGGAAAAGACTTATGCTCACTGCATTCAAGAAATGGAATCATACAGTAATTGGATTAGATATTTGGTATTGAAGGTGGTGTATTGAAATAATACACTCTTGCTAGTAGTCGACTACTAGCAGTATACTGTTCCTAGTAGTTGACTACTAGATGATTAGATTTTCTAGTAGTTGACTACTAGGGCACTGTTGTAATTTTTCTCTTCTATTTTGATCACCCCAATATATAACATAATGTAGGTGTCACCAACATTGCTTTTTAGTCTCTCATTCTTTTCTTTCATCTTCTTCTCTCTTTTCCTCTCTTCCCTCTTCTCTTCTACTATTATTTCCAAGATAATACAGAACAATATGGTATTAGAGCAGGTCTGATAATCCAAAAGAATAGAATAGATCGAGTTTCAATTTCCCATTTTTAGTTTTTTTTTCCTCAAAAAACTTGAGAACATAGATCAAATAGGTTTAAGAGTCCTCTTCGGCCTTTTTTCTTCATTGTTCTTGGTTGTGTACCAAGAAAAAAAACTATAACAAGTTTATACAATTATTGTGAAGGGTTTAGACCTTGTTTTTTATATGTTCTATGGATCCTATGATTCTTTCTTGGAGAATTTCTGTAGGTCATAGATGATATGTGCTCATTGTAACAACAATTAAGTGTTTCTTGATGAATACAGGTCCAACCTTTTGTTTCAGAAGTGATTGTGGTGATTATTTTATTGATATCTGAGGCTCCATATTTCTTTCCAAAAATTGTTACTATGCTTGAATTAAAGAAAATTATCAGTGTTTTGTTTCCCTTTAATGTTGGACTATATGTCTTGGTTAAGAACATTTTTTTTTCTATTATGGCATGTGAGGACTTTGCCACTTTTGGCACATCTTCTATTTACAATGAGGGAATTGGTTTGAGTTTTCCTATGACTATTATTCCCTTTGACGAGCTTAACTATTTTGAGTGGTTGAAGGAGATTAAGTTGTATATCACTGCAAGGGAAAAAATAGGGTATATCAATGGGAAGAAGAACCTAGCTCAGGAAGGGAAGGAGATAAAAAATGGAACCACGAAAACAACATTGTCATGATGTGGCTATTGATATCTATGTAGCCTTAAGTGATGAGGAATTTCATGTGGGCACAGACAATTTGTGAAATCTGAGAGCAAACCAAGTCTACCTATTTTGAACAATAGTACTATGACAAAATTTATCTATTACATGTAGCATCACATACTTGTATTACTCTGACTTGACCTCCATCTGAAAAGAGCTGAACCATTATCAGAATATGAATTGGAAGTGTGATGAGGATGCACAAGACTATAAGAAGCTTGTCTTACAACCATGGGTGTTTGCCTTTCTCTTGGATTGAAACTTGCATATGAATATATTCAGGTTCAGATCCTAAGAAGTAAGGACCTTTCATCAGTCCAAGAAGTGTATGCCTTGTGCAATCTAAGGAGAGTATGAGAAGTTTGATGAATAGTTCTAAGGGTTAATCAATGGCCTTTGTGGCAAAAAGTGGAATAGGTACTAGTGAAAGAAACTCATTTAAGAATGGGGAGTTTTAGAAGAAAGTGGATGACAAAGATAAGTTATGGTGCACTAATTGTCAAAAGTCAAGGCATACACGTGACACTTGTTGGGAGATTCATGGGAAACCAAAATGGGCCCAAGAGTTAAGTAGGAAATCCGGTTCAAACCAAAACAAGAAGACAGGGAACCAGGGTTAGGGTACACATGCACAATGTACTCGGTAACATGTCAAATTAGTAGTGTCCTATTGAAAAGAGTTTGAAAAGTGAAGCCATTTGATGACATAAGTTATTTCTTTCATTCCTCTTTGAGGTATAAAAGATCAACACAAGCTCAAAAGGAAAAAAAAGTATTAGCATGCTAAAAATGAAAAGTGCTATCCTTCGACATTTGGCATTGTTAGCACCTAATGTTTGCTCAGTCCCTCCATCCTACCTCTTTGTACTCCACTCTTGCACTCCAAAAACTTGAAATACAACTAGATCAATTTAAGACTTTCCAAAGCCGAAAAAACCCTCCAATGACACAATCCACAAGACAAATAAGAACCTTGATCAGACATCATCCCAGACTTAAAAAATTATAACTTAGTTATACATCAATTTTCATGACTAAACTCTAAAGATCTATCGTTTATCATGCCAACTTCCTTTCTAACGGCCCCGATCTATGCGATATCCAAATTCCAACTCCTCCAAAATCAAATCCAAAATATCCATTACCCCAAGATCACTAGGAAATAATCAACTAGTGAATTCCACCACTAATCTTCAACAACCAACGGCAAAAACATCAAGATCTCATTTAAATGACACTGAATGATTACAAAGATCGGCCATATATTTTTCAGATGAGAACCATCCACTTGACTTCTCACCCTTATCCATGCTTACCCACCAAATTGTAACTCAAAATTCATTAGTTTAACCCATCATCAAGCCTAGATCCCATTTCATCAAATCTCATTAATTAGAGCTTACCATCCATCATCCCAACATTGTATGACCAATTAGACCTCACCACTGTGTTAAGAGACCTAGAAAACCTCACCATGTCAAATTTTATGACCAAACACCTCTGTTTGACCATTGAAAAAGTTAGATTACATTTTGAACCATCTCGTTGATTGGGAAACCATAAACTAAGACCATAATCTGAACTAAATCAATCAATCTACACCTCTGATCAATGATCAATCACTTCCATTAGATTCAAGACGATCAAAAGTGCCAACCCACCAAATTTCATCCCAAAACTCCCCCATTTGACCTTTCATCAAACGAAGATTATGATTCAGCAAATCTCGTTGATCCGAACTTGTCAGCCTTAAATCTCAATCATCCTGACCCCATTTGTCCGATCAGACATCACCACTTTGTTTAGAGACTCAAAAAACCCTAGGACACCAAATTTCATGACCAAACTCATTCATTTGACTATTAAGCTAGAAAGATACAATTTTGACACACCATATTAAATTGCCACATCATCAGGCCCAACCTAAAGCCTTAAAAGGTGATTGCTAATGTCAAACCCATTCTTGATCTATTAAAACACCTGGACCAATCAAACAAAGCCTAATAGACCCAAAAAGCTCAAAATACCAAATGGATCCCTAATTAAGATCAAGAAAAGACAAACTAGCTTTAAAAAGTTCATCAAATTTACATTTTCTGCCACTATTAGCCCCAAATACGGGGTTGGCACACCCCAAGCTCCCATTGGACGCACAAAACCTATGTAAACCAACCCCAAATCGAAGAAAGAATTTCACCAAATAGGAAAGCTTGACTATGCATCTTTTTCTTTGAAGAATATTTGCCTATTTGTGTGTAAAACCTTTGTTAAATCCCAAGCACTGTGGCTGAACGAATTCAGACCTGATCCCCCTTCCTTTCTCTATAAATACTAATCTAATCTGAACTTAAACGGGGGGGGGGGGGGGGGGAGCGGATCAGGGAATAAAAAGAGAAAGAGAGAGAAAGGAAGCCCAAGAGAGGCTCCTAGAGAGAAAGTAAAAGAGAAGAGGGCTTTCTCACAGACCATATGCTGCTTCTTGTTCACCCAAAATCCGGAGGTGCTTTGAACATCAGATTCTAAACTCATCTCCTCCACCTCCAAGCTGAGGTTGTTGCAACCAGAAACACTCCTAGCTCAAGAACCCATTTAAACTTCGTTATGTCGCATCCTTAGCTGCTGGAAAACTCCCGTCAAGGAACATATGAAAGGTAAGTCTTTCTTTAGTTTTTCTGAGTTGCTTGAGATTTTGAAATGTTTGGAGAACCATCATTTTCAATTTCTTCTTGATTAAGAGTAGAGGCAGAGAGGCGAAGGTCTTAGGGAAATCTGTACCTAAGATCCGATAAAATCACCTCAAAATCGGTCTTAGGAGGAGTTGAAAGCATGTACCTCCAGATTTAAGTAATTCTTGCATCCATTTTTGTTTTACTCCGAAAGAAAATGAGCCTGAATAACTCTCGTATCGAGCTGCTAAGCAGCTTGGAGAGAGGGGTGCCTAATATCTTCCCTCACCCAATCCTTAGAACCTGAAATCTCTTGGTTGTGTGCCTTTCCCATAGAAAACAGAATCATTATCAAAGACTTAAATCGAGCTTTTCAAACCTAAAAATAAGGGCCCATTTCCTCTAAAAATGGGTGGCGACTCCAACTTTTTTGAGCCGACCATGAGCTTCCCGTAACTCACAGGCATCCTTTAACACAAAAGGAGATATCTTGAAATCTTAATTTCTCTCAGTTTGATAACACATTAACATTTAAAATGGTAAAAATCTTGTTAATGCACATAATAAGTGCTAAACTATTATAGTCCCATTGGTTGTTGATCAAGAACAATATTAAAGAAAACATGTTTAAGGGGCTAATTAAGTTAAATATTAACAAGTAAATCATAAATAGACTTAGCAAGTATATATCCTAGATTGATATAAATTTTGAAGATTGGACTGTGGTTATAGACCAGTCAGTTGTATATCTAGATATAATTGGAATTCTTATGGTGAATATCTACATGTAAGCTTCCAAAAAAAGGGATATCAGTAATTAAAAAAAATCAATAAATTTCTATTCATAATTAGTAATAAATATTAACGTTTATTCCTCCTTTTCTCTTGTTGGTAACCTTATTGATATATTTTGAATAAAACCATAAAAGTTGAAATGCATTTGCATTAAGCATATAAAACAAGAGATCTTGTGCTTTATCCATTTGAAGAACTTTGTAAAAAGAAAAACCTTGGAAATGAAGTGTTTGAAATCACAATCATAGTTTTTTTTTTTCTCAAATACCATAAGTGTAAACACTACTATGAGTGTTTGGAAATGGCTCACTTGGGTTGAAATGGAGTCGCCACCCATCAGTTAAGAAAATGGAGGTGATGGGACCTTCGAGAATGGCATAAAAGAAAGCAATTTTATCAAATAGTTACTTCGATGGCCTAAGGCACTAGCTAAACCAGTCTAAGTAAGATTCAAATGAGAGAGGAAAGGGGCTAGGAACCCCTCTCCCAGGTCTAATAGGCAGGGCCCGCATGGTATCTCAAACAAAACATAATCACATAATACACAATTAAACAAGGAAGAAAATAATAAAGATAGCAAACCCAAGAATAAACCAACATAGAAGAAAAACCATTTTTACTTACCTATTTTTTATTTTTACTTTTTATATTTTGTCTATTTATTTATCTTTTATTTTTAATAAATTAGTTATTTTTTATTATTTGTTTTTTAGTTTTTTATTCTTTATTTATTTTTATTTTTTATTGTTACATTTTATATTTTATATTTTTCTCTCCTTTTGTTTTTATCAATTAATTTTTTTATTGTTTTCTTATGAAATCCCATTTAATATATTTATTTTCCAATTATTTACTAGCCCATTCTCTTCTCTAAATTTTCCTAATTTGCCAACACTTCTTAAGTTCTATGCTAACTATTCGAATTCATAGTACCATTATCACATGTTTTGTCATTATTTTTTATTAGTACAACAATTATACTATTTATTTGTTCTGTTGACACCTTTCTAATTCCCATGATATCAAATTGCCCTATAGATTTATTATTACCTTATTACAGTCTGAGAACCCAATTTGAATGACCTCTTGGCTTTAACCATGTCACTCATCTTACAAGGGAAGCAAAATATACTATTTAAAATGAACTTCATACCCAAGTCAATCTCCACAAAACCAAGATGTAGTAAGCCACATATGCTATTAGATGAAGTGATTATAGATGTATAAAGTCATCTATGAGCTAAAATAATCAAAATAAAATGAAGAATTGAATCAACATCTCGCAAAGGAGAAAATTAACAAATAACTTTTGCGGCATAGAGATATACTACTATAACAAACCTAGGTCATTTTTAAATCTCATGGAACCTATGTCGTAGAATCTTCATTATCAGCTTCGAAAACCGCCCGAATATCATTCCATGGCAAGACATGTAAAGTTATGAATAGAAATAGAGAGATCATTGAATTGAATATATGCAAACAAAACTTACATGGGTTGATTGTTATCCTAGTATGAAATGATGTATCGTGGGATATGAACTTACTGGTTCAGACTGTTCAAAACCAAAATCCACAAGCTCGCAACCGAGAGCTAATGGGAGGAGTTATTCTAGTTCGATGCTAAGAAAGATGGTAGAAATATTGAAGGGGAAACTAACAGATTTTATGTGGATGGCTTCGTGCAATGAGAGGCCACAAATAAGGACAGAAAATGTCGAAAATGTCACCGTTGTGAAGTTCTTGCCCTCTTCTCAGTCGTCATGTGAAACAGAGGTTAAAGGATGGGACAGGGAGACTAAAACGGTGAATGGGATTACAACAGATAATTGAGAATGAGAGAGACATAAGAAAAACAATGAGAAACCATAAAAAAAATAGAGTAACCCAAATGAGTATCACCGATGTGAAGTGTTTTTTTGGTGACTGAGAAACATAGATGAAGAGTGGGCGATGATATGGAGAAGGGGAGGAAGAAGAAGGAAAAAGAAATGAGAAGATAATGGAAGAAAGAAAAGAATGAGAGGAAGGTAAAGAGAGACCGGAGGCAGAATTGCCACTGCTCAGGTTCCGTTGGAATGAAAGAGAATGAATAGTGTATTCTCTTCGGATTATTGGGTTTAAGGTGAACGAAACATTGGGTTTAATTTATATGGTAAGTCAGGGGCATTTTCATGATTTTTAGGAATATGGGTATTTTTTAAATTTTGGGATATATGGGTCAAACCAGGGTTTTTGATGAATGGATGGGATTTTTGGTCAAAAAATAGAGGGTCGAGATGAGTTTAATCACAGAGAAGGGTTTTGTGTGTGCGGGCTAGTGGGATTGACCGAAACATAATCTTTTTTTATGAAAGGGAAAACAAGGGTATTTTCATTTGAAATTTGTCTAGGTGGGGTTTTTGTATGTTTCGAGTTGATTGGTAGGGTTGGATTGGCCCAATAGGGCTCGGATTGGGCAAATCTAGAAGGGTAGTGGTTTGATCAATTTGGGGTTTTGAAATGGAATCATAGTGCGATTAAGGGGTAAATGAGGGCATTTTGTGCTGAAATTGTAGAGGTGGGCATTTTAGAGTATTGAGGATTTGGTGGTAATATCTAATCAGTTTAAGGATGTCAAGATCGTAGGAAATTGGGTTAACGAGTGGATATGTAATGAAATTTTGTCTCGATAGAGGGGTAAATGGGGGAATCTCGAGTTTAAACTCTATGGGCAGGTGTTTTGGTGTGTCTAAGGATCAATTGTATGGTATAATTAGCTTAGACGTGCTTGGATCAAGGGTATCTAGGTTATGGGTATTTCAGGCTAACGAGATGGGTTAAAATGGAACATTTGCTTGGTAAAAGGGTAAACAGAGGAATCTTGAGTTGAAATTTCATGGGTAGGTATTTTGAGAGGTCTTGAGCCTGATGGTTGTGTCTGGTCTAATGGTTGAAGTATAAACAAGGGGTTGATTGAGGCCATCGGATTGATATAGAATATGCTTAATGGTAAATTTGAGGGCTTTTGGGCTGAAAGTTGTTTTTTTTTTGGGGGGGGGGGTTGGGCATTTCGGAGAGATGGGTTTGATCGGCATTCAAAGTGAATCAGGGGATCAAGCGGTAGACCGAACAAAAATCGAATGTTGACAATTACCAAAAGGTATAATCATAAATAGAAAAATGTCACTCTTGAATGACATCACCATGCAACTTTTGTCAACATAGTGATATGACAACATACAAACCAATCTTAGGAATACATGCATCTGACTTAGTTGGTCAAAACTTGATGCTCTGCAATAGAGATATAGATATATAACTGTCTTCCCCAGAGGTGATGGCTCATCAAACCCAATATCATCAATCACATTAGCTACCGAGGAGGATACAAGACCTCCTCCCCCACAAGAACTTTGCTTGCACCCTAACTTGTGCACATAATAGGGTGACAAAGAAAAAAAATTAATGTTTTGCCACTAACAAAGGCACAAAAAAAAATGCAAGAAACCTAAGGCCCACTTTGGTATCATTTTTGTGCATTTATGTTTCTAAAAAAATAAGAAAAGGAGAGTTTCTTTGTTTTTTATTCTTAATTAAGCATGGAGAATAAAGCAAATTTGTTATAAGTGCTTGTCTACATACTCGTTAATAAATTTTATGATCATCCTCCAAAACTATAAAACAATTCAACAGTAGGCCATATCTCTTATGTTAAAATAGATCAGTATCACGTTAGAGCAACAAATAATTAAGAATACTACTACATAAATGAACTGAACTCACTACTACATAAATGAAATGAGCAACAAATTATATAATCATCCTCCAAAACAATAAAACAATTCAATTACAGGCCATATCTCTTATGTTAAAATAGATCAATAGCACGTCAGAGCAACAAATAATTAAGAATACTACTACATAAATGAACTGAACTCACTATTACATAAATGAAATGAGCAACAAATTATATAATCATCCTTCAAAACAATAAAACAATTCAATAGCAGGCCATATCTCTTATGTTAAAATAGATCAATAGCATGTTAGAGCGACAAATAAGAATACTACTACAAAAATGAACTGAACTCACCACAAGTTGCAGGTTGGTGATCTCTTTGAACCCAAACAAGAAAATATACAATATATTGAACAATAATTCAAAGTAGGCTTTTGAACGTGATCAAAGGAAAAAAATATATATTGTTCACTCAGTAATTAAATAAGGCTTATCAGTGATTTTGCTTGACATCATGGTCATTGGAACTGGGTATCATCATAATGGTTCTTACTAGTGCCTATCGTTAGAATAACTAACAACAATGATGTAGGTGGTCGAATGTAAACCAACAAAAAGGTGGTGAAAGTGGAATAAAGCCCAAGCAAACCCCCTAAGTAGGGGTGGATTCGAGCCGAGCCGGGCTGGATAGTACGAGGCTCGAGCTCGGCTCGAGACTATTCTATAAGGCTCGAGCTTGAGCTTGGTTCGAGCCAAAACTTTGAGCTCAAGTTTGGCTCGGCTCGGTTTGAGCTCGACTTTGAATGAAATTATTTTATAAAAATAAAAAATCATATGTAAAAATATTTTTTATTTGATATTTAAAAAATTAAGAATTATAATAATTAATAATTATAATATTTTTACTATATATATATATATATTTGAGTTGGCTCGCGAGCCTCACGAGCCGAGCTCTAGTAGGCTCGAGCTTGGTTCGTTTCATAATTGAGCCAGTGAATTAGGCTCGAGCTCGATTGAAACCAAGCCGAGCCGAACTCGAGCAGCTAGTGAAAAGCTTGGCTCGTTGCCACCCCTACCCCTAAGGTCATCCATGAAACCATGAAAAGAACACGAAGATTACTTGAAGCTGATAGGTATAACAAAAAGCTAGAGACATCTAGTTGGTCTTTCACTTTTGGGCAACATGATAATCGAGTATCCACACCCCTAAAGAACATGTCTTTTGTTTTGAATACCCAAGGATTTCCCTCGTAGATTATTGAGATCCAAAAGGAATATGGAGTGCACACATTCAAGGAATAAAGCACAAGATGTTCTTAGAGATAAGTGGTGTAGGCAAGTGTCCAATCAAACTTTTCTCATTTCGGGCGATATTTCAAATAAGTAAATGGAGTGAAGTAAAACGAGACTTTCATTATGGAGGTGTTTGGCCTAAATGATTATTAATCTTGCCCCATATTTTTATTTATTTTTTCCTTAACCCTCCCCAACCCCTGGTGGCAGCGGGATTTGATCCCAAGTCTCTACTCCAACGAGTCAGAGAACTTACCAACTGAGCCACCATGAGTTGGCTCACTTCATATTTTTATGCATATATTCAAATATTGCCAGCCTTTGACATTTAAAGTGGAAGGGAGGACTTGGTCATGTGGATCCCAAGTTTAATTTATTTTGAAGATTCCAAATGAAGGACTCTCATTTGTTGTGCAAATCAAGTTTTTGAGCGAGGTGATATGGGACTTTAAAATATGATTTTAGTGCCCTTGGACTCGGATCAAAGCGGCCTTTATGATGGTGAGATTTTATTTGATGATCGGGACAAGGGTCAACCATGTTGGATTCCAATTGGAGGGTTATAGATTGATTAGACTATATGGATAGTGGATTTTAGGTTTGATCGGATGTTTTGTAAGAGAGCTTCAAGGAGGTTGGTTTAGTTTAGGAATGCGACTAATGTTGAATGTGGTGTGGGTTGGGCCTTGGATTGAAAAAGATTCCAAATGGAAGATTATGATTATTTATAAATTCGGATATTAAGATAAATGGGTAAATAGTGTTGGACTTGGATGATTTTGGTATTATTGGATACGAAATTTGAGGCTTTGCATATCTACGGGGTTTGATATCAGATTTGATGTAAAATTAAGTTTATGATCAGAAAGATTTGAAATGGATGATAGGATCAATTTTGATTTTGGGTCTTAGAATTGAGGGATAAGAATGCTGAATTTGGATGGTATTGGTGCAAGTAGATTGAGAACTTTGGATCTACATATCTATGGGTTTGAATTAGGTTAACTTGGAGGCTTAAATTTTGTAAAATTTCAGAAAGCCCCAAAATTGGTTGAGATGTTGACTGAAGCATTACTTAAATCTCGAGGTACTGTAGAAAAACAAAATAATAAAAAATGCATAAAAGGGATATTTACACTAAGGCCATGCCTATACCAAGACCCTTAGCATAAGTGCTAAAGGTCGGTCTAGTACCAGCCCATGGTCACCCATAAGTTGTACTTATTCATTTTGGAGACTTGGGTTTGGGGGTGCAAATGGATCTAGCCCGATCTGAATCCCATAACATTTTTTATGGATTTGAATAACCCTATATCAGATTTTTGGATCTTATTGGATTGAATAATAGGATTTGATTGAAAATACATTTATATATTTATAAACATGTTTATTTATAAAAATATATGTATATATTAATATATTTATATTGCATTCTTGTAAATTTTTATAAAAATAATTAAAAAAGTACTTAGTTTTTGTTTTTCTTTTTATATAAACTATTACTTTTTCTTTTAATAATTTATTAACATTGTTCAGAATTTAAATCAGATAGAATCATATTCAGATATCCAGCATCATTAGCGCATTCGGATTCGAATCACCCCTTGTGAGACCCGACCGGATTTTTGGATTGAATCTTAGATTACGTACTATCGGATCGGTTTCGGATATACTATAGTTCGAAATCCTACCCGGTCCGTTTGCATCCCAACCTGGGTTGGCCCAAATTATGAGAATGGTGTAAAGTTGGTACGGCCATACGGGCATTGTAATCGGGTACGGGTATATCCGTAGGCCAATTGGATATCCATTGCCACCCGGAAGTCCGGCACCTCATTACTGGCAAGTTTGAACCTTGCAGACTCCAGAGTTCTGATACAGTTGATAACTGATACCGATGGCATTCACGCCACTATTTTGTTTGTCCAGTAACCGCTTTCCTCTTCTCGTCTTCCGTGTTCCGGCCACGCTAATGTCTTTCCCTCTAAGAATCTCCGGAAGGCAGATTCCGGCATCTCACCAAGAGGTAAGTCAATGCCACTTCTAGGTTTTTCGCCCTCTTACTCCACTCGTGTATCTGATTCTGACGAATCTGTTATCTCAGTGTCTCAAAATGTCTAGGGTTTTCACGCGCTTTTACTTTCTGCATCCGAGAAGTGCTTCAAATAAGCAGTACATACCTCAACGTCTTTGCTCAACCACCGGCAATGGCGACGTGAGTTTACTGTTTTCATTGTAAAGTTGCAAATCTTGCTCTGTAGTTTTACTTTCATTGTTAGAAAATTCTTCATTTTCGTTTGCCTGTCAGTAGTTCAATATTCGTTTCTTTTATAATGGCATATGTTCTTATAAATTAAAAGGGATTTCTGTATGAAGAGTAGCACCTGAAGTCGTTTGCTCCAATCAATACTATGGCCTATCATGAGGTGATGGCATACAAGTTACAAAAAGTGAATTATTTTGTTTTTAAATATCTTCTCTTTCTACAATTTCTCTTTTTTTCTGAGAAGTTAAAGTTGAGGTTTCATCAATCAAAATGCTATCAAGGAAAACCCATTTCATTTTATTTTATTAAAAAATATTATGATTACAATTCAGTGAACTCATATATCGATCAAAAAAAAAAAAAGGCTTTTGCAGCCCATGGATTAATAGCGGAAAACCTTGCATTTTTTTTTGCTTTCAACATAGAATTAATTCAGTAAAAGATGTCGAATACAACTAGGAGGGGAGGAAATCCATTCCCCTTCAAGACCTGAATGATAACACCAAGCAGCTAATTCATGTGGTAATATATTAAACTGCCTACGAATAAAAGAAAATGAAATTGTCCCAATTTCTGAAACTAAAGCATTTGCCACAGCCTATATTTTGCTGTATTTTTGTCTCTGTAATACCATATTTTCACATCATTCATTTAAAATAACAAGTAATCTTTCTTCATTGAAGTGCTATGCAGTCAAGACAAAGGTTCTTACATATACAATATATTAGATAGAAACATTTCTTAAGTTAGGTAAATGGCTTTCTTGCTGACCCCATATGGTTGGGACAAAGCTTATCTGGAACTGCACATGGGCTTCTGCTTTCACGAATCAACCCCTTTGCAATCAGGTCATCCCCTTCTCTTCACTTCAGCCCTAGAAGTAGGTGGCATATGGTAGGTAGGAAGATTTGGCAAGGTTGCACCTGGTACCAAATCTATAGCATGCTGCACATTGCGCAATGGAGGTAGACCACTTGATAACTCCCCAATTAACAAGCTCATCAAATTGTTCTAGTAATGGCTGCACTTCCGTAGGGATTTTTATCAACTCTTCCAGCTGGTTAGCCATTAAACTCCTAACAACCAGCATATATATCACGCCTGACTTCTTGCATTCCTCCTCAATTTACAGGCTGAAAGGTAACTTGCAACCTTGCTGTCCTTAGAAGGATTTGTAGCTTCCTCCTTCATAGGATGCAAAGTGATCTTCTTCCTCCTTCTGGTTGGTGTAATTATTGGCATCCGTAAGATGCACCATTTTGTGATCATATAACCAAGGTCTTCACAAAAGTAAATGACAAACATCCATAGGATCCACATTGCCATGCTTCATCATATATATATATATATATTTGATCCGTAACAAATGGCTTTCCATCAATAGAATTATGGATTTGGTACATGAAAGGGGAGATAAACTTTCTTAACTCTCCCATCCAAGAAGTCCACCCAACAGGTGGGAAAAACAATTACAATTAAGCCTAGAAAATGTTTCATCATCATATTTATCACCAAAAGTAAATCTTACAAGGCAATGTGAAATAATGGGAAACTCCATACCTTTTTGGAACCAAGCAACCTTGTAAGGTTGTGGATGTTTCTCCATAGGCAGCTTTATTATTTTATTATTAATTTAATAACATTTTATTATTTTATTAATGTTAAGGTTTGGGGTTTTTTGTCACGAGTTCTTTACTTCTTGACAGACTTTGGAATGGAAATTACATTCCCTAGGGGGGCCTGGAATGACCATTCCCCCATATGAGGGAATGTCGTTCCACCCAGAATGGGAATCGAAATCCCATTCCTGCCAAACAAACAATTGGAATTGGAACAGGCCATTCCGATTCTGGTTCCAGGCACCTATTCCAGGAAACAAATGGACTGTAAATCTATTTATTGTTTAATTTAAGTAAGTTGATCATGTTGATTTCATGTTAATTCAGGTTATATGCATGGTTTAGTATAGAATTGAACAAGTTAATCGTGCTAATTTGGATTATGCAGGTCATGTCATGTTATGTGTGTAATAAACAAGCCATGTTCATGTTTGAAAATTTGACATGATTAATTAATCGTGTTGTGTTGTATTAACCCCATATATTTGAATACCCCTATCTTGACACAATACGTACACAACACGGGAACACGAATTGCCCTAACAGTAATAATTTTGGTTAAAAAAACTTGTCTTACCAACATATAAACAGTTTACCATTTACTTTAAGTTTTTATTAAGGTTATATTATCAAAAATGAAGTTCCAAGTTGTTATTATTGTAGGCAATCATAGTTGTCAAGCATTGTAGGGTCAAGACTGATTATCCTGACCAATAACTGACTTCGTTTTTAGGTCTATATTATAGGACCGCTTAACAATTGGTTTGGGATTGGTCCACCCTGTCCCAAAACAGACTCGAACCATTGGCAGCTATAAGTTGTAGGATCTGCATATAGAATACTTGCTTTTGTACATTCATTTGCATAGACATGGTGTTGCGAATGGTATTTCTCTAAAGGAGTGAGTCTTGCAGATGTCAGCTGACTGCAACTATGGAAACACTACAACAGTTGTTAAATTGAAGCAGCAAAATAACACTAATCTCTAGCTTTTGCAGTGCGTCAAGGTAGTGACTTATGTCTTTACTCAAGTAGACAATGTAGGATTTTGGGGTTCTTTGTGGCTCTAAAACAAGTCCACCAAGAGAGGGAGGGAAAGAGATCGAATGCTTGAAGGCAGATAAGCATATTTGGGCTCCTCACCCTAAGGGTTTGTTTTCATGTGTTTTTTTTTTCTTCAAATATCTTTGTAATTCTTTGCCCTATCCTTTGTTTCCCTTAGTTGTAGAAGACCCCTGTAATAATTCAGAAAAGAAAAGAAAAGAGAAGAAAAGAAAAGAAGTTTCAGCAGATGGTTGTGGAAGAAGATGAGCGAAGAAGAGAAGGGAAGAGAGTAGAGAAGAGAGAAGAGAAGAGAGAAGAGGGGAGAGAAGAAAAGAGAGAAGAGAAGAGTTTGATCCCTCTCTCCACCCCCCAAAGATATCTTTTATTTCTTTAATTCTAATCTGAGTACAATTCCATGAATACCCTTAATAGGGCGGCCGGCACTAAAGAAATAATAAAAAAACAAAACAGTCCATAACTAAGGTCCACTACTTAAAAGAACATAAGCATAAACATAACTGAAATAAAAGAAAGGAACTAAGGTCCATTCTGCCCATTCTTATTACACCCTTGAAAGAGCTCTGGTGCAAACCCATTCCCCCTAAATTAAGAGCTTTTTGTTGGGAAATAGTTTATGGGAAGATTAATACTTTGGAAATGCTACAAAAGAGGAGACCCAATTTATGTCTCTCTCCAAACTGGTGTGTTTTGTGCAGATCTGATAATGAGAGTTGCTTTCACTTACTGATATCTTGTGCCTTTCTTGCAAATATTTGGAATTGGTTTTTTTCCTTGTTTGGGTGCAGGTAGTCTTTACCAACAGAGGATAACATGCTGTTTGGTCCTTCTATGTTTACATAATAAAAAAGAGGGGAACAATAATGTGGAGGTATGTAGAGCAGCCCTGGTTTGGACCATTTGGGAAGAGAGGAATGTCAGAATATTCTCTGAGAAGGAAAAAAGCAAGGAAGAGATGGGGGATTGTGTGTTGATTAGGGTGATTCACTAGATCAAATCTTTGGACCTGTTTTCAGTTTTTTCCTTGATAATATTTGGAGGAATTGGGAAGTAGTTGCAAGAAGTTCTTCAAGAAAGGAAAGAGCAAGTGTTGTATGGCTACCTCCACTTGAAGGCTATGTGAAGTTGAATTTTGATGGGAGTAGCAGGGGTAATCCAGGACCTGATGGTATAGGAGGGGTTTTGCGAGATATGGAAGGTAAACTGATAAAATTGTTTTCTCCAGTGGGGTTTGGGGACTCTCTGAAGGCAGAACTGCTTGCAGCTTTCCAAGGAGTACAAATTGTTAGTGAATTGAATATAGCCCAGTGTGGTGATTGAAGAGGACTAAGAGTTGGTGGTGGGTTGGCTAAATGATCCAGTCTGTAATATGGTGCTATAGGGGTGAGAAAATAATTTAAATGGATCATCGAGAATATGAACTTGAGGATACAATGGGTGAGGAAATCAGCAAATGGGTTAGCGGATACTCTAGCTAAGCAAGGGGTGGATAGGCTGTCTTTTCTTTGGGCTCACTTATAATGTTTTTGTTTTGGTTATAGAGAGGTAGCATCGTGTGCCTGTCTAAGGGATGCTTGTAATGGTTATACTTTTCAGCCTTAATAAAATTTAAAGTCATTTATAGAAAAAAGAATGCTTGAGGGAAAAACTCAAGCAACTGTATTCAAGAGTGATAACTAACGTACAAGTATTTGGACAGCCTTTTATACTGCTAAGCTTGAAAAGGGTTGCAACTTTTGGTGCTAAAACATCATACAAAAATGGCTAAACAACAGGTAGATAAACTTGTGATTGGTAAGTAGGTTTGGTCGGCAGGATCTGCGCTGAGGACAGAAGACCATGATCAATGTTCACTGTGCATGCTGGGTTGCTGCCGAAGCTCTCATGCGGCAAGATTGCAAAATGGAGGGATGCGATCTCACAAGCAGGCTCTGGGTAATGTTGTGGTTGTCACGAGTTTGAAATCGGTGAGATCAGGGTAGGTGGGACTGGGACCTGTGTTTGCAATCTCAGTAATGCGGGTCAACAGAGCAGCGAGTAGCGATAGGCATGCTTGTTTGATGGTTCCCGTAGCCTTATGGTGATCTAAAAGCTTCATGTGGTGGGTCCTTCTTCTTCACTGATTCTGGAGTCATGGTCTTGGATCGTGTGGGCTGCATCACATGGCAACCCCATAAATTGAGTGAAGGGTAGGGCATGGAATTTATACTAAAATTGAAGTTCCCAACATGGAAATGACACCTATTTATGAAGGCATCATGCAATGTGTGTTTTAGATGCTTTGATGCTGGCATGATGAGTTAACTTACTATCATTTTGGTTTTCTTTGTACCATGCATATATAACATTATAACTTATCTTAAATATTTATTTGGGTTGGATCTGTTCTGTTTTACCACTGCATATCTTTCTGCGTATGTATGACCCGGGTTTTTATTTCAAAGTGATTTCTTGTTTTCTTTTGCTTTTAATTTTCTTAGCTCTAAGAGTTTTTGTCATGGGAGCAATGAATTGATTTATCCATCTTATTATCCACATTAGTTTTCCTAGTTTTAAATTTATATGCTAACATCTCATGTTTATGTTCCGTCTTTTGTGTCAAGGTCAGACTTTTGATATTTTAGAAGATGGTCATTGTGGCTCTTCTTCTGATCATGAGGGTAATATTAGCTTCTACAAGTTTTTCTTCACTGCATAAATAGGACATTGCTGAGTTGCAAGCTTAAGCTAAAATCCAATTGTCATGCTCTATCTTACTAATATTTACTTATTGTTTCAGATTTTTTACTCAGAACTGACATTCTTACTTTGTTTTCAGGCATGAAGGAGAAAAGCACAAGCCAGAAAGCTAAAACCTTTACATCCAATGAGTACTTACTATTTGCCTTACCATGTAATTTTTCCAAACTACAGGCTGCTGAATTTCATTTATAATTTGGTGATGGTGAGTCTAATTATTGTCCTTTCAAATGAAGGTAAATTTTGAAACGTAACTATAAGTCTATAACATATTAAGTAGGGTTGATTACTAATAAAGAAATTGTGCTAGAAAAAGAAGAAAATAGAATTCTTGGTTTAGGAATAGCTAGATTCATTAATGCAATGGAACTCAAGATCATGAAGAATTGACCTTAGGTGGAAATAAATATTAAGGTCAGAATGTTTTTGAAGCTGCTATTACTAGCTGACTCCTTGTTGACAGCCAGAGGTTGCTGGGCTAGCTTTGCTTGCCTTTAGCCTAGTTGCCTTCTTTTTGTTCCTTTTTGCATCTTTGGCATAGAATGTGCAAATGGAATGTTGAGTGGTCTGTGTGTGGTGATCAAGAGTAGAAGACAAAGAAGTAAGGTGAAGAAGAAGAAGAGGAAAGCAAGGGCTACTGAAAAACCTTGGGCCAGCCGCTTAGGTCTATATCTCTTATAATATTACTGTACAAGTACAAGGACAAAGCTCCTCTCAGGTAAATATAAGTATACATAAACTCACGACTCTACATTTTATTAACCCCTAAATTAACTACAGGCTACAGGTGGAGGGCCAAACCTCATTTTTCTAAAACAATCCTTGGAGGGGAATGTATTACCCAAACCTATTTTCTGTCAAATCTCTCTATGTATGCTTTTATTTAATATACACAATTTGTAATTTCGGAACTCCCATCCTATCCAAACTGATCAAGTCTCTTGTATCATGTGGTAAGCTTCTCTCTTATATAAACCATCTCTGGCCTTGTTGACCTTGAACTTGGTGGTTTCTTATGAAGCCCAATATCTTTTTTTCCCACTCTAAAGCCAAGTTGTGAAACACACCTGCAGTAAATCAGAAAACTATAGAAAAAAGAAAAGAAAGAAAGAAGAAGAGAAGATTTCAGCAAAAGCTTGTGGAAGAAGAAGAGGAAGGAAGAGAGAAGAGAAGATGTTTTATCCCTTCTCAATCCCCTCAAGATGTCTTTTATTTCTCAATCTAAAACTGAGTACAATTCCTTAGGTTCCCTTAATAGGGCAGCCAGCACTAAGAACTAATAAAACAAACAAAAAGAGGTCCATGACTAAGGCCCATAACTAAAAGAACATAAGCTTAAAACATAACTTAAAAGAAATAAAACCACAAAGGCCCATTCGACCTATTCTCTCTACAGATAAATTGCAAAATTTTGCCTCTTCCAAATCCTTTACTGTACCCCCAGTCTCTCCTTTGTCATACATTTTCCATATTTAGAACAATCCTGTAAAAAATCAATGGAGCTATCTTAGGTTTTATAAGTTAAGAAAACCGAATTGTGGTCTCCTGAGAACTGTTGGAAGTTGTAACTTAGGTTTTATCATGGCACATTTATGCTACTTTATAGTTTAATTAAGAAGTTAAGTTTGATTACACTACAGATGGGGCTTGATCTTATCCCTAGAAATTCATCCATGTGGAGTCATAGTTGTCAAGGTGTCGCCTAGGCGCCCTTGGCTGGGCACCTCGCCCAAAAGCCTTGACTTTTAGCAACTAGGCGCCCTTCTAGGCGACTAGGCGCCCACCTAGGCGACAAAAATGACAAGGCGGGCACCTTTTATAATATCATTTATGTTGCTGTATCTTATTGATGTATGTGTTAATACATTTTATTATATGCTATGTATATATCAATTATACTTTGTTTTAATGTTTTACATTGAAATTTAAAAGATCAAAGGGTTTTGAGAAGAGAAAAAGAAAGAAAGAAAGAAAGAAAAGAAAGAGGAAAGAAAGAATAGAATAATAAAGTTATTTTTTCTATTCTCTCTCTCTCTCTCTAATAAAATAAAACAGAAATTCCATCCTTGTTTTTTTTTCCTATTTTACTTTCCATCTTGAATATTTATCATATAAAGTTGATAACCATCTTTAGCTGCTAATTGATATGAATATTCTCTATTAAATACTTTATTATAGTAGTATTATTTTTGAAAATAATGAAATTAATATATGTAAAAGATTTTTATCTTTTAGATGTGATGATTTGCCACATTTTTAGAGGAAATTTAATGTTCTTAATAAAGAGAATTGCTATTTTTTCAATTAACATACATGCTGAATGGTATATAAAACTAGGAAACTAGCCAAAAGTCAGATTTTTATATTATAAAATTTTTATCGCCTAGGCGCCCCAGTGTCGCCCAGAATCGCCTAGACGCCTTGAAAACTATGATGTGGACTTTTTTCCTTTTCATAGTCCTTTTGCATTTCATATGATTCTATGGCTATATTTTTAAAGGTGGAAAGTTCTGTAGAATAGGGACTTGATTGATGGTATTGGGTTGATCCATTTTCATTTACTTTACATTCAACTTTGAAACTTCACAGTTTTACCAGAATTTTACTTGTAAATACAATACTTTTATGTTATTGATAGAAAAATTGCTGGACATAATATCCTTTTGTGATGTCGGGTTAACCTAGATCTTGTAAATTTACCAAGTTATTTTTTTCTCACTTTTTTGTTCTGTATCATGTTTAATTTTTTTTATTTTATTGTACTATCATTTATGAACCTTCCAAATGTAGTTTGTCAAAACCATTTGCTTTTATTTATCTCTTTTTCTTTCTTTCCTTTGTTTGAGAACCGGAAGTGAATGGCATCCATGCTTAAATTAACTGATTACTCCTGTTTATTTCATTTTTTTTTATTATAAAGGCCATTACCCAATATTCATCCTTGCTATCTGGGGTTTGGGAGTGTGCTGGATATCAACCTAACCTTTATTGTTGACAAAGTAGTTGCTCTTAGACTTGGGCTTGCATTCTCATGTTTGTCATCCCATTGTTTTACTATTACACCAAGCATTAACCCCATGTTGGTGTATTATTATTGTTTATTGGTAAAGTAACTATGCATTAGAATTACATTGAAAACGGTTTTCTTAGGACACTGAAGAAGCTGAGGAGATATGGCATTGCTGGTATTTTGTCATATGGGCTACTGAATACTGTTTATTATCTTACGGCATTTCTCTCTGTCTGGTGAGTTGAAATTGATACCTTTATCTTAATAACTTGGTCCATTTCTTTGGCATAACAATTTGATCTTGTGGTATTTGACAATGCAAAAGAATCTACTGATTTTAGGTTTTCAGCTATGATGCCCAATTTTGGATACGGATACAGTCATGAATACGGGAAACTGGGAAAAAACTCTCCATTTCCTAGAATCCAGGACACAGATATGGGTACCATTACCTCATGTAATGTACTTATATAGTGCTTTTGTATCTCCAATGACAGTTCTGAAATCTCCTATATCATATGCCCATATTTCGAAGCACCCACTTTGTTCTTCTTACCCATGCCATTATAACCTTGGAATCTCTCTCCACCTATAAATCTTTGATATTGGGAGATTTGGCCAGCCTTAGACCCTGCTCCAATGCCTATAATTCTGCTCTCCCCAATCCCCTTTGGACCCGAGTAGATTGCTTGAATGTTTCCTCAAATTCCTTCCTAATTTCTGAAAACACCCTTATACCAGATGGCCCCTGGTTCTTCATTAATCAATATTCAGCTCAAGTCTTAATAGTGGGCAGTCACCATATCTGATTTTGCTTGGGGTTAGCTGATGAAGAGGAGGCCACAATCAACCAATTTCTACATATATCATCCATCATGAAATGGTGAAAGCATCTAAAGTTTTCAAACAATGCTTGTCTTCACCAAAATTTTTCCATAAAAACTTCTTTGGTCTACTTCTCTCTGAAACTTCTTGAGTTTCTTTTGTCCCAAATGCACAAAGAGTGGTAGTTCTGACACATCACATTATTTTGCCTTTGCCTCTTTTTCTAGGAGGCAAGTAAAAGGAGGGTGCAAGAAACTCTGTAGGTCTGAAGGGGGTATTCACCTGCATCCAAATAAAGAGAAGAAAAACTTCTAAGTACTGTTAGCAAATTGATAGTTGATTAGTAAATGGAATGACTTTCACCACTTGCCTTGCAGAAAATGCAAAATGTGTGGGGAGAAAAGGCAATAGGATTTTCTCCTTAGGAGATTCTCATAGGTATTGAGCTTATCATGCAAGACTACACAGCAAAACCTTCTAGTTTTAGGAGGGGGGATGGGACCTCTCCAAATGGGGGAAATAGGGCAAGACAAAATGGGAGAGGGGTAAAAAGTTTGGAAGGCAGTCAGGGCAACAATTGTCTGGACAAATTGGGAAGAATGAAATGAAGGAATATTGAAGGAAAGGTACATGATCCTAGAAGATGTTGTAGACAGCATAAAGACAAAAACAACTCACTTGGTAAAAGGTTTGGAAGCATTTCAAATGTTGACAGTAGCTGATATCATGATGGCGTGGTTTGAAGTAGCAAGCTCTTCCACTGCGAAAGACAAAGTAATAATGGTTTGGAAGTTCCCTCCAATTAAAATCAAACAGAACTTTGGTGGAAGTTCATTGGGAAATATAGGACTGTCAGGTGTTGGAGGTTTATTCAGGGATGCAATGGGAAAAGTGGTGGCTTTATTCTCTGGGCCAATTTGACTGGATGACTCTGTAAGAGCAGAAGTGTTAGCCTTACTCTAAGGCTTGAAGTTAGCTAAGCAATGTGGCTTCTAGCATGTGAAAATTGAGGATAATTTAAAATTGGTAATCCCATGGATGAACGACAGCAGTCCAGGTGTATGGATCCATAGACATGTTAAAGGAATTGGGGCAGCAGTTTTATGGGTAAAGAGAACAGCAAATGGGATGGCTGGTTTGGGCTGTCTAATTTGTAAAGGGGGTAATTATACTTGTAACAAAAATTCATTGTAATATTTGCTAATTCATCTTAATGAAATGAAATTATGATGAAAAAAATAAGGGTTTTGTGAAAAGCTTCAAAGGAGTTTCATATCAGTCTAAACAAGAAAAAATAGAGAAAAAATAGAGAGGGGAGAAGAGGGAAGGAGAAGAATTGATGAACATATCGTGGGTCTCAATGTGAGCCCATTACCTTCTATAGTTTCTAATAATAGTGATGGAATTACAATTCTGCCCCTAGTAGTGTCAGCATTTATAATAGTCAATCAACAAAATAAAAAATGGCCCAACCCACTAATAAAAGGCCCATAACTAATGAAAGATAAAGAACAAACATAATAGCAGCCCAGTAAGAAGTAAAACATGTAGAACATATATATTAATCACACTCAGCTTGTCAAGAGTAAACTGTAAATATGCCTTAGGAACTCCTTTAGTAAAGATATTTGCCCATTATTGATCTCAGTGTTTTAAAGGCGCAAGGCGCAAAAAATGCGCAGGGGTCAATTTGCACCTGAGGCGCAAGGCGCAAGGTAAGGCATGTGCCTTTTTGAAGCAAGGGCGCAAAATTATAAAAAAAATGTCAGAAAATTCAAAAAAATGCCAAAAAATTCAGAAAAAGGTACTAACATAAAGATCTCAACAACAATGCCTTAGACAAACCATGAGCCATGGTACTATACTTTAGCTTAGCATTGGACCTATCTATCACATTTTGGTTCTTGCTTTTCCAAGACACCATATTTCCCAACAAATGCACAATATCTGAGGCAGATCTTCAATCATCAAGTGGTTCAGTTTAGTCAGCATCATTGCAAACTTCTATTTTCATGTGATCATGTTGAGTATATAAAATGCCTCTACTAGGACTCCCTTTAGATAAGCAATGATCCTCTCAACTGTAGCTAAATGTGTAGTATGAGGGATGGACATGTGTTGTTGGCTCACCGCACTAACTGCATAAGATATGCTAGGTCGTGTCATACATAAGTAAGAAATCTTCCAACTAGCCTTTGATACATGGAGCATTCTTCTAGAAGCTCTCCCTTAGTAGCACGTCTTATGTCCTGGGTCAATGGAGAGTATCTATTGGCTTTACCCATAATTTCCTTCTATCCCTCAACAAGTCTAGCACATACTTTCTGAGAGATATACCATGCTTGGATTTGGCAGCCTCAATGCTCAAGAAGTATCTAAGTTCATTGAGATTTTCGATCTCAAACTTTGAGGCTTGGAATTGCTTAAGATGTGTAATACCATGAGCATCACTACTGGTTACTACATAGTTTTCAAGGTGCCAGGGCGAACCTAGGTAATAAAGGAGTGTTTAGTTGCCTAGTCACCCAGGTGCCCGCTTAGGCATTGCTTAATGTTCAAAAAAGGATGGAACAACAAGGGGCTGAATGCCTGAACCCCTGTTTTTGTTGTAGAAATATGAGTCAAAGAAGGGGTGGAGCCCCTGTTATTGTCATAGAAAAAGAAAGCATGAATAAAAACCTCAGAAATGATGGAGAACAAGGGGCAGAGCCCTGGTTTTTGTTCCAGAAGAAGAAGAAAAAGAAGGGGCAGAGGCCCTGTTTTTGTTCCACAAAAGAAAAAAAAAAAAAAGAAGAGGAGCCCCTGTTTTTGCTCCAGTCTTTGAATAGCTATCCTCATTTTCTTTGTTTCTTCAAAGATTTCGAAGGTTTTAATAACTATCCTCATTTCTTCAGTTTTTGAATGGCTATCAAAACCCTATCAACATAAGAAACTTGTAAAAAAATGTATTATTTTATGAAAGAAATAAAAGGAACAATTCAGTATATCATACTTATCTTAATATAATAAGCTCAAAATATTAAAATATAAGAAACATTATAAAACTTGAAGAGTTTGTATGCAAATGCCATGGCGTTTTGGGCGAGGCGAGCCCCAAGAAGTTCCTAGACACCTTGGCACCTAGGTATTGCCTTGACAACTATGAGTCATTATAATATCATCTACATACACAATATGGAAAGTAATCAAGTCACCATTCTTCTTGATAAACAATTTTTGATCACAGTGTGATTGCTTAAAGCCAATCCTTTGTAATATGTTCTCCTAAATCTATTAAACTAGACACGAGGAGATTATTTTAGGGCATATGAAGCCTTTTTAAGTTTATGGACTATACCATATCTCTCTTGATCATAAAACCTTGGAGGCAGTATCATGTAGACCTCTTCATTAAGACCTCTATTTAATTATGCATTTTTGACATCAAACTATAGTTAGGGCCACTCAAAATGCCTAACCAAAGATGATAAAACATACATATTAGGCATGTTAGCAACAGGTGAGAATGCCTTCTCATAATCCACCCTATAGGTCTGTGTGTACTCGTTTACTATTAATCTTGCCTTGTACCTTTCTGTGCTCCCATCTGATCTTTACTTCACTGTAATGACTTATTTATAGCCAACTCAGATCTTTCCTCTATGTAACTCAACCAACTCCCATGTGTTGTTCTTTATTAATGCAACCATCTTTGTTTACATCATCCCTCCATTTAGGTTGGGCCATGGCCTCTGTCAAAGGTTTGGGAATGGAAATAGAAGACAAAAAGGAAACATATGTTGGAGATACTTGATTATATTAAAGGTGGGATGAGATATTATGGATAGTGGAAGAAAAAGACACATGACTTTTTGTACGTACTAAGTGTTATAGATGTCAGGAATGCAGGTTCAGTATATTTTTAAATCCAGCCATTGGGCCGACTGCTTTATCTCTTAAGGTGTGGTTGAGGTTGAGAAGTTTAGGGTTCAGATTTGGGTGAATCAGGTTGAAAATTTGAATGAGAAGTTGAAACTCTTAAATGCTTGTCTCATTGAATCAAGTTGAAGAAAGAGCTGTTTGAAGCATGGACGAAGCTTGAATGGGGTGAAGAAAGAGTTGTGGGTGTTAGAAATCGGGTTAGTGGTCTGCCTCTGTTTATGTTTCAGAGTAGGGAAGATGCGGAGTGCGTGTTGGTTTCAAAATGGGAGAAAACGAGGGAGATTGACTTACGATTAGGTTGGTGGTTCCCAGCAGCAGGGTCGATTCTTAATTGAAGGAGAAAAAGGGTGGTGTGGATAGGCATGGTGGGAATTCCCTTGCATGCTTGGGGTCTGATGACCTTCACAATGATCAGAGAAAGATGTGAAATTTTCTAAGCTTTGATGACAAAAATAGAAGTTGGGAGACGATTGATTTTGCAAGAATCTTAGTGGAACGTGAAGATTTGGACAAAATTCAAACTTCATTGGAGTTGTTCTTTGGAGGGGAAACTTGACTTGCATGTGTTCTTAGAAGGGGAAGACTAGACATTTTGGAGGGCAGCGAAGATCTCTGTCTTGTCCACATGCAGCTTGGAGACTAGGAAAGAGAAGACGGGGGAATGGAAGGATGTTGTCCTCTCTCCTATTGTGGTCTCTGTTGGAGAGGTGAAAAGTCAGCCAGAGGTTGAAGACAATGGTCTTGAAAGGTCAAGCATCAATAAGGTAATTTTGATAGGAGGTATGAGGTCGTTTTATTTGATGATGGCCACGTGGTTGAAAATGTTGAGAGGGGAGAAGTTGAAGAGTCTAATGGGGGTTTTTTGATAGAGGGATGCGATCTTTTATTTCCTTCTCTCAAAGGGATTAGAAGGCGGCAGGTGTGAATTCGGGGTAGCCTTGCTTCTCTTTTGTTTTTTTGTTAGGCAGCAAAAATAGATTAGGGATGGTTTTGTTGAGTCAAGTGGTGGTTGTTCTCAAGGGTTGGAGGAGGGAGGTGGCTGAATTCAGGGATGGGGTGGAGGGAGAAGAGAGGGGTAAGGTAGAAGGAGAAAAGGTGGAGGGCAGGTAGGAATGTTTGGTGGTTTTTTTTTTTTTTTGAAAAATAAAAAAGAAAATCCATTAAATGAGAAGAAAGTACAGGGCATCACCCACAATTCAGCTAACTGGGATAAGACATAAAGAAGAACAAAAGAACGGACAGAAACACAAAGCCTTGCAACAATTAACAAAGACTCAAAAAGTTCAGAAATCCAAGCCAAAGTTTTCTCTCCTTTCATCTCTGAATTCTGGGAGAGTTAACATCCATTCCAATAATTCAGCACAAAGTCGTTCCTTCTCTCTTGCATTGTTGGAGAAAATTCTTCTATTTTTTTCTTTCCACACTCCCAGCACACTGCAAATGGAACACTACTCCACATGATTTAGCCTTCTTCCCCCCATTGATTCTTGGCCACTTTTCAAAGATTTCCTTAGGCGACTGAGGATCCCATCTGCCCTTGTTGAAGAGGCGAAAGTAGAATAACCAAATACAGGTCACATAGACACAGTTGACCAACAAGTGCATTACATCTTCTGAATCCATCTCACATATGAGCTTCTGTTAGCCAAAGACACCTATATTTTTCAACTGATCTTGAGTAAGGAAGCTGTTCATTGCCACCAGCCACACAAAAGCTTCAATTCTGGGGGGAATTGGGTTACCCCACACACCTCCAATGTGATGAATTTCCACCTGATTCCTGACTAAGGCTTTATAGAAAGAATTAACTGAAATCTGTCATTTTTTTTCTCTCAGAACTTTCTGGTTGGATGTTGGAGGCATTTTTTTTTAATCCAAATAATATTTAATAATTTAATAACCCAAATAAGTGGGTTGGCTAGTTTGCTAGCCAAATTATCAAAACTATAAGAAAGTATCCCATATGGGAGTTCCCTCTCTTTAAGTGGGAGGGACAGGTGTCCTTCACCTAGGAGGAGGAGGAGGTAGTTACATAACTACCCCACTCCCTGTTTAAGCTCCTTAAGGGGAAGCTATAGACAGACTCTCCAGAGAAAAATCTCTCGAGATTTTAAAGAAAAACTAAGATACAGAGAGAAGAAAAGAGAAGTGCTCAAGGGAAGGCAAGGAGGGAAAAGTCTCACTAATACAGGTAGAAAAAGGAAAGTACTCTTTGTGAATACTTCCTATATATGTCTTCTACTATGTATCCTTCTTTCTCTCTCTTTTATTTTCACTTTTGAGAAAGGAAATAGAGGGAAATAAACCATCTACAGCCAGGTGCCTCTACTTGGTTGATTATGGTCTCTCTTTCAAGACAAAGTTAGGGATTAAACCATCTACAGTCTAACTCTCAAGGGCTGATTATGGTTCCCTAATGAAAATGAAGAACAGAGGGATAAAAACCGTCTAAATAAAATATTCAGTTTGATTTACTATGGTTTTCTTTTTATATGCAAAAATCCAAGGATTTAGGCTGTCTACAGTCAGAATTTCGTCTGATTGTCTACTTATTGTGAAGAAAGGAGTTAGAATGAAAATTTCTTTGTATCAAAAAGAAAAGAGATAAATTTAATGTTGTATAGTTTCTCAATTGTATTTTCTTTTTCTTTCTTCTCATTCTTGTACACTTGATGTAAATGAAACGCAAATGAAAATTTCTTTTAAGTACCCTATTGTTCCTTTCTTTTGTTCTATGCATTCATTTCTCCAAGTCGGAATCAAAAGGTGTTCTCTACTTTCTTGTGGAGATGTAATTAAGGGGAACAATCCGTATGATTCCCTGAATGGGCTTTAACCAAAATAATAAAAAACTCAATCAAATGTTGCATGAGAATTTATTAAAATTTTCACACCAACACTGGATCTCTGTCTCTTGAAGTCTGGCCAGAAGCACTACACATTATTCCACCTCTCTATCCAGCAGAGGCCTTCTAAAAAGGGGCACCAGCACGCCTTACCCTGCCTCCATTCAAAACAATTAGGAATGGTGATATTTTTCTGCTCAGCCTATATGATCTAAGGCAGACCTCACACAGCTTCCCCACATTTAACCACTCATCCTCCCAAATCTAATAGTAGACCCATCTCCCACCTTCCATGAAACACAAGCTTTTACTGAAGCTTGGAATTTCATGATACCCTTCCAAACACTCACTCCATAAGAAGAAGATATCTCCCTTGGATCCTGACCAAAATTCACTATCCCATATTTGCTTGCAATACCTCCATAATGCCTTCCTCTCCCACCCAAACCTCTACACGCACTTCCCCAACAAGGCTATTAAAAGCTCTCATCCTTCTGATTCTCAAATCCCCTTCTTTCTTTGCCTTACAAATCCAATCCCACCTAACCAAATGAAACCTTTTTTTTGGGTACTTTTATATTACACAGAAAATCTCTTTGCATCCTTTCAATTTTTTGGCTCACTACTGCTGGAATTTTCAATAGAGATAAATAGTAGATGGGTATATTTGACAAGACACTTTTAATGATTGTGATCTTCCTCTCAAATGAGAGATACCTCCCCTTCCAACCTGCCAGTCTCTTAGGGCTGCAAACAGATTGGATCGGATTTGGTATAGGGTATATCTGATCCTATCCGATAAGAAATCTGACTGATCTGAATCCAATAATAACTTGTCGGATTTTCAAGAGTATGATTCGAATTCAAATTCAAATATCTTATCAGATATCTGCTTTGAATCCGATTCAATTTTAATGGTAATTAAAAAAACTGGATGATAGGATATAAATAATATATCATAATATAATGATATATTATAGTAACTAATGGATCGGATTTAATCGGGGTATATTCAAATTTAATCCATTAACTAAATGGGTCGACTTTCTGGATCTGATCTGATTTGTTATGATCAAGGGAGGTATCCAAATCTGGCTTTTACCGGATAAAATTTGGATTTGAATTGGATCTGATCCATTTTATTTGCACCCCTAGAGTCTTTGGTCAATTCTATCTAACACTGGTTGCCAAGTAGAAAGTGCTGAAGCTTTCACACCAATAGGCAAGCCCAAATAAGTGAAAGGAAGCTCCCCTCTTTGGCAATCCAAAGAGGCGTCACACTCTTCTATAACATCTTGCAGCACATTCCCTATTCCAATCATAATACTTTTGTTTAAATTAATCTTCAAGCCTGAAAGCACTTCAAACCCTTTAAGGTTTCCCCTTAAATTCAGTACTTGCACTGATGATGCATAACAAAAATCCAAGTGTCATCTGCGTATTGAAGATGAGAAATCATCAAGATTTCTCTTCCCACCTTAAAGCCTCTAGCTCTAGGCAGTCCATTCTCCACTCCCTTATTAATTAATTTGCTTAGCACCTCCACCATTAAGAAAGGAAATTAAGGGTCCCCCTGTCTAAACCCCCTTGAAGACTCAAAGAATTCAGTAGAGATCCCATTCACCAGCACCAAGAATGACACTGGTGAAATGCATGCAAACACTCTACTCCTCCACTTTTCTCCAAAATCCATTAGTCTCATCACCTCCTCTAGGAATCCCCACTCCACATGATCATAAGCTTTTTCCATGTCTATCTTACAAACCACCCCCAAAAAACCACTCCTCATTCTTGCATTCATACATTCACTTGCAATTACTACTCCATCCAATATTTGTCTCCCTTTTATTGATGCCATTTGTGTTGGACCCAACACCAAATGTAACACCATCTTTAATCTTATGGAAAATGCCTTTGCTAAAATTTTATATGGGCTAGAAATAAGACTTACAGGTTTGAAATCTTTTGCTAAAATTTTATATGGGCTAAAATTTTATGGAAAATACCTTTGCTAAATTTTTTTTTTCCCGATCAATAAAGAGAAATTTTATTGGAATAGGTGGTATGCTTATGCAACAACATCCTATAGCTTTTCACAGTGAAAAGCTTAATGAAGCTAGACAAATATACTCCACATATGACAAGGAATTCTATGCTGTTGTGCAATGTTTTTGACATTGGCGTCATTATTTAATTTCCCAAGAATTTGTTTTGTATTCAGATCATGAGGCATTCGGATATCTCAAATCTCAGAAGCATCTTAGTAGTCAACTTCAGAAATGGGCTGAGAATATAGCTTTGTGATTAAGCATACAGCTGGTGCCGAGAACCAAGTAGTCAATGCATTGAGCCGAGTGGTGTATATACTTCATTCTATGTCTGTACAGGTTGTGGGGTTGAATCAGTTGAAGCAAGACTATGCTAGTTGCAAGGATTTCAGCATCATTTATGGTTCTTTACAGGCTGGACGATATGAATATCCTAGCTTTTCTATTCACGATGGTTATTTATTCAAGGGAACTTGTGTGTGTGTTCCTAACACTTCACTACGTGATTATGTTATTTGGGAGTGTTACATAGGTGGAATTGTTGGGTATTTTAGTTGAGACAAGACCATTGCTATGGTAGAAGATCACTTTTATTGGCCTAGCCTTAGGGCTGATGTTGATCGTGTGATCAAATTATGCAGAATTTGTCAATTGGCAAAAGGGAGAAAGAAAAATACAGGGTTGTACACCCCTTTACCAATTCCACATGAGCCTTGTCAAGACCTTTAACCTCTTTATGGATTTTGTCCTAGGTCTGTCCAAGACAGTAAGGGGTCATGATTCAATTTATGTTGTGGTATGTAGGTTCTAAAAGATGGTCCACTTTATTTCTTGCAGCAGGACATCAGATGCCTTAAATGTGGCAAACCTATTCTTTAGGGAAATTGTTCACTTACATGGTGTTCCTGTTACTATTGTTTCTGGTTGCGATGCTAAGTTCATGAGTTACTTTTGGAAGACACTTTAGAAACTCCTCAGTACAAAACTGAAGTTCTTATCTTTCCATCCTCGGACCAATGGTCAAACTAAAGTAGTTAATACGAGTCTCAGTGATTTGCTATGTTGCTTAGTTGGTGACCATAATTCCAGGTGGGATCTCATCCTATCTATGGCCGAATTTGCTTAAAACAGTTTAGTTAACAGGTCAAATGGAAGAAGTCCCTTTGACATAGTTACTGGAATTCAGCCTATGAGGCTTATTGATTTAATGTCATTGCCACAAGACGTTAGGACCAAGGTTCAAAATATCAATACGCCCGATACGCTGGTAGGGGCATATCGGGCGAATCGATACCCTTTTTTTTACTTTTTTTTTTATTTTTTTTCGAAATTGGTTCAGGGGGCTGGTTTAGGTCTCTTCCACCCCCCTGAACCGGTGGAGGCGAATTGGAGGGGTCCCGGAACGATACGTATCGGCCGATATGGGCTGATACTTTGAACCTTGGTTAGGACTAGCATAGAGGCTGAAGGCTTTGCTCACCATATGAGAGAAATCCATGATGAAGTTCGACGCAAGATTGCTCTTAGCAATGATGCATACAAAGCCAAAGCTGATTTACTTAGGTGCCTAGATGATTTTCAGGAGGGTGATATGGTTATGGTGCGTGTACATCCTGAGCACTTTCCTAAGGGTTATAAGAAGCCTCACTCCAAGAGTGCAGGTCCCTACAAGATCACTAAGAAAATCAGTTCTCTTGCTTATGTCCTAAAGCTGCCAAGCGGCATGGGAATGAGCCCAATCTTCAATGTTGAAGACCTAAGTGCATATTGTGGCCATAGTGATTGTCCCATAGTTCCATTGCCTAAGATGCCATTGGTTCCATCTACTAATGTGCCTGAAGACATCCTTGATGAGAAGTTGATTTCTACAGAAAGTGGAGGTTATCAAGAGTTTCTTGTAAAGAGGAAGAATCTACCTCTTGTAGCATGTTCATGGATTATAGCTGAAGACTTGTATGATCTTAATCCAGAACTTTGTGAGCAATATCATGCCTTTAACCCACCAGGGTCGAGTTCTTTCAAGCCGGGGAGAGATGATGGGGATCGGTCCAGGCATTATAAGACCTATTCTTGTAAAAAGAAGGCCAACAAACAGGTTCTGATTTGGCATGGGGAAGACTCTTGGGACTTGGAGTGGTCTGGTCAGGGGTATATTCGTCATTTTGACCAGTCCCATGTTGGCTTGGGCTATACCATCTTGTTCCACTAGCTTAGTATTACTTTTCTTTCAAATTTCAGTTTATTTGCATTAGTAGGTAGAAAGTTATTATGTTTCTTGATGCACAAGACATGGAGTGGTGTTTTTGAAGCTATTGAAGATTTCCTTAGAACTCTCTTGCAAGTTTTCTGTATGGAGTGATTCTAGGACCCCTTGGAGTGATTCCTTGGGATTTCTCTCTCTCTCTCTCTCTCTCTTTCTCCCTCTCTCTTTCTGTCTTGTGATAGTTTGTTCCAGCCCTACTGCATCACACCTCATGCATGTTCTCCAGCTCAATCCACAACCCCTCCCTTTCACTATCCAGTTTGGTCCATATACAATAGACACTAACGCTCTTCCCCCCCCCCCCCCCCCCCCCAATTAACTCTCTCCAACACCATTGATAAAGAAAAGCTTCCCTTCAAAGTTCCCACCTTCGTCACCACCCCTGTTTCCCAAATTAACAACAAGCTTCCTGAAAGATACTCAGATTCCAAAGCCATCCAATCCCCTTATTTGAACCTCGTATCTCCCACACCAGCTGCTCATTCATCCCTTCTAATTTTGCTTGTTGCAGCAACAGCACCTCTGCTCTGTCGCACCTAACCAAATTCCTAACTGCTTCTCTTTTTCTCCTATCCCCTAAACCTCTTATTTTCCAATAACAGACTCATTGTCACCCTATTACCAGGGGAGCCCCAGAATATTCCTTTATCTATTTTCTTTTTTTCCTTCTTTTTTCTTCCTTTTTTTTCCCAATATATCTTCTGCCACTACTATCTGCCTTTCTTCTCTTCATCCTTCTTTCTGAACTGGGCAATTTTGTTCCCTCTTTCTTCCACTTCTCTTAAAATTCTCCTCGCAAACTCCTTACCCCCAATGAAATAAATTCCCAAAGTTTTTACTAACCTGGACTTCCGTTTCCACCACCTTATCTAGATCAACCTTCCTTTCTACCTTGAATGTCTTGTACTCTTGTCCACTTACACCTCCTCAGAGTCACTTTTTTCCCCCTCAATGTCCCCTTCCTCTCCTTCTATCTATACTACCAAGAATTTTTCCACTGCAATTTTGACTTACCTGAGTCTCTTCCTCTATTTTTCTCACTTGTAAAAATAGGTGTCTGCAGAACCTCTAAAGCTTCAATACCTTTGCTGGCTTCTTGATTAACTAGGGCTCACCTTCCTCTGTCAATTGGTTTTCTTCCCCCTCTTCACTTATCTTTGCATCTGCCTCATTGATGAGTCCCTCTATCGTTTCAATAGAAATGATGGATTCCACATCTCTTCCTAGTTCCTCCTTCCCTTTATTTGGTCCTTGTTTTGCCTTCCCTCGGATCCACAAACAGCCTTCTTTCCTTCAGCTCCAAGTCTATCTGGTCTAGTACCCATTGTGCTTCCATTTTGTCCCTTGTACTTGTATCTTGTTATGCACCAGATGAATCCATCCTTGTCTTTTGTAGTCTCTTGCTAACTCCTGACCATTGAAACCTCCTTTTGATTTTTTTCTTGTGTCTTCTCCCTCATATCGTTGTTTGCCAGTCTTCTGCCGACTCTTCTCCTCCTTTCCTTGAACTCCTTTCCTTTGGCCTTCTGTCTTCCAATCCTTCTAGGTTCCTGGGTTCCTTGCTCCTTTCTTTTGTTGAGACCCACCCCTAAAGTTTGATTGACTGGGCCCCATCCCCCCACGTGATGCTCTTAAATCTCATCTTTTACTTTTTCCTCCCTATTATTTTCTAAATTTACACCACCCCTCACCTGATTCCGCCTCTTTGTCTTCCCAAACTCTATTGTTCACCTTCTTCTCCTCTCTCCTTCATGCCTTCTCCCCACTTTGGATCCTCCTCCAACCATTTTCCTTGATGAATTCTTCCTCCTTCAACTTGTAATCTATTTCCTGTCACTGTCCTGTAACTCTTCTATCTCTACCGACTACCCTAGGTCTTCATCAAATCCAAAATCACAATTAGTGTGTACTGACAGTCAGGTGTTCCCCTTCAATAACCAACCTTAATTCATATACTTATCCTGCAAAAAAGAGATCCAGATTGTATGGAACCAAACAAACCTCTTCAACTTCCTCCAGTATTCTTACAAATTGCAGTTTTTTCCAATGTCTATTTCTAAAGTCATAATGTGTGAGTTTCCCAAATGCCTCTCCAACAGCCCTGAATGTCTGGACACACCAAGAGTGCAACGGTATTGCCTAGATGTGAATCCAGATAAAGTACCGTTCAGGTGAGTTCCTTACCTGTCCAACCAGTGGTGTTCATGGTCCCAATGTTACTTCTGGGTAATGATACTTCGCTTTTGCTTCTTCCCTCAAAATCTTGTCCCTAATTTCACTACTCTTGAACATGAAGATGAACAAACCTGCATTGAGTTTCCTTGCTGCCTAAAAACCCCTCCCCTTCATTCATTCTCCACCCAGCATTCCACATCTCTTTCATTTGGATGTGTCAAAAAATCTTTTGACTAAACTTGCCTGTAATACATACCTCTAACTGATTCTTTAGTTTTCCAACATCCTTTACCACCACTCCTGAAACTGCTTGGGCCATCCTATAATGCCTCTTGGGATAAGTTTATCAACCTCTTTGTCTCTAAGTTCAAACCCAAGGAAGAATCAAATCTGGATTTTTTCTGATTTTTTTCAGACGAAAACCTCAAAAAATATGAACCCTCCCACAAATGAACATGAAATCACCACTAAAAAACATCTAAGCTCAAACCCATTTACAAACTAGGGTTTTCAACAATAGGATGATGCTCCAAGTGTATAGTCTACTAATGTCAACAATTGGCAGTGATGACATTAGTAGTCAACCATGGTTAATGTAGTTAAACCTTCTTTCGCAGGTTCATTTGGTGGTTTCTCTAGAGCTGATTGTGCCTACCCTGCTCTGGACATGATTGAGCCTTAAAAAAGAGGGGATGAGCTTTTAGTTGTTGAAGTGGTTGTGGGGAAGTTAGGTATTGATTTGGGTTGTAGGAGGAAGAACCAGAAGATGTGCGAGTCGGTGGCTTCAACGTCTGATTCGAAGAAGACAAGATTGTCGAACAAAACTTACAGAACCGAAAAATCAGTCATCTTGAACCCTTAGTTTAGGGAACTTCCACTTGTCATATTGAGATGAAAATCTACAAAATTTTTTTAATGAATAAAATCTACAAATTTTAAGTACTATAAATGTGCTCTCATGCTGTCAAATTTCAGCTAAATTGACCAGGATTTAACTGGACAAACAGCCATTCTTTCTTTTCAATGATGCATTCTGCAGCTTTTATAATTCCACCCTTCAATTTTTTTCCTTTCCTTTCAGACATACTCAGAGCCTTCTTTTAACCACTTGCATAATTGGACAGGTTTAGTTGGGTTGTGTGGGTCAATATGAAGTGGTCTAAGAAAGGAAAAAAATCTATGATTATCCTACTCCTACATATTTCTTTTCCTTGGTATTTGGTCATTGCAATTTATTGGTCATATATAAGCAAGGTTTTTGATTTTCACGAAACAAAATAATATTATATGCATCAGCAACTTCCAAGCAGTTTCCACCTAAAAATTTCCTAACCATTATTGGAAGTTTCTTTGCATGCTTATAAATATCAAGGAATTCTCATCACTATAATGCTTTTGTTCTGTTTCTAGGCTCTTTGTTTTGCCATCTAGTGGAAAGATGGGTTATGTTGCAGCTGTTGAAAGGTAATTATTGCATTTTCTTGGGAGGCTGAAGCATCTAAAATATTTCCCTCATTTATTTATTTTTTGAACTGCAGATTTCTCAAAATAATGGCAATGGTGTGGGCAGGGAGCCAAGTTACTAAGGTTGTCAGAGCTGGCGGGTGCGTCATAATCCTTTTTTTTCGCATGCCTGGTTTAGTATTAATAAGTAGTAAAGGTTATAAATCTTCCTACTTTTCTAATTTTAAAACTTCCCAAAATTGCTTCTTACTAGAAACTTATAGTCGTATATATATATGCAGGTGCGTCATAATCCTTTTTTTTCGCATGCCTAGTTTAGTATTAATAAGTAGTAAAGGTTATAAATCTTCCTACTTTTCTAATTTTAAAACTTCCCAAAATTGCTTCTTACTAGAACCTTATAGTTGTATATATATATATATAGTCAATTACTTGCAACAAAGTACATTATTTCAACAAAGAATATATATACACACACACACACACACACACACACACACTAAAATGCAATGTTCCAAGCTGGCACTTTCCTGCTCTATGGTTTACTATTCGATTACTTGCAACAAAGTACATTACATTATATATATACACACACACACTAAAATGCAATGTGCCAAGCTGGCACTTTCCTGCTCTATGGTTTATTCTAAAAGCCACTTATCTCTTTTCTGGTTTCTTCTTAAAGGTATCTATCTTTTTTCCGTTTTTTCTGAATTCTCTAATTTTAAAATTTACTAAAATAACTCAAGTGACCAATCACCTTTAAGAATTTTAACACTCTTCATTAAAACACCATTAACTATCTCTCTCTCTCCCCTCTTTCCCATTAACTCTTTTAATAATCTCCCATTAATTACGCCATTAACTCCTTCAATAACTCATGCCCCTAATTCTCTCTCATCTCCATTACTTCATTAAATTGCATAAAATTCATTAACTTTATCTATATATCATTTCAATTTAACTATATATAAGTACTCAAACTTTAACTATTAGTAAAGATTAATTATATTGAAATTGAGATATTCAAGGATATATTATTGCACTAAATAATCTATTCCTTTTAAAATTATAATTCATTTGAAAATAATAAAAATAAATTATTAAGTTACTTAAAGAAAATAAAAATAATTATTAATTATTGTTAATAATAAAAATATCTTTATTAATATAATAAAAAAAAATTAAATTAATAAAAGGAATAAAATAAATTAAAAATGAAGATCAAATAAAAATTAATATAAAACTAATACAAAATTATCTAACAATTATTAGTTTTATAATTAAATTTTATTAATTTAAAACCAACTATTTTAAATTCCTTATGAAATTTAATTGAATATCTCAATTATTTAAATTTAATTAAATTTAAGTAAATTTATAATTGAATTCATTTAAGTTCCTATCGAAAAAAGTATATTATCTAACAATTATTGAATTTATTAAATTTATTAATTATCAGTAACTTTAATGTCTTTGTTATCGAAGAGTCAAGGGAAAGGAGGTATTTGCACTTTTTTCCCAAAACTATAGGGGAGGCCTTTGCTAGGGTCAAAACATAAAGGTGAATTATAGAATTGTTACAAGATGTTTCTTTTTATAATTTTACCTAAAAATAATACAAAAATAATAATAAACCAATAAAAATAATAAAAAATCTTTTCCAAAAAATTAATAAAAATCAGCATTAAGATACAAATAACCCCAAAAAATAATACTTAAATTGAACTTAGATGGACACCATTTAATTGAAAATGTCATAAAATTCCATCTATGTAGATATAGTTGACTACTTGCAATAAAGTACATTATTTCAACAATAACCAACAAAAATTAATAAAAATTTGCATTAAGATACCAAAAAAAAATACAAATTTATCTAGAGAATAGGAAAATAATACTTGAATTGAACTGAGATGGACTGATCTTCAATTTTGTTTATAAATAAAGCCTGTGCGTTGCACGGGTCCTGGCTAGTTAAAATTAATAAGAAAAGGTGACTCAACCAAAGCTATTGGTTGTTATAATGCCGTTGCAAGCACTTTGTTCTTTGAAATCGATTGCTAAGGCTTAATGGTTGACTCTCACGCACATCTAATCCTTTTCTCTGGTAGTCAACTATGAGATTCTAGTAATCTGGCTACTTAGTGCTACCAGGTCGGCCGTATGACAACTATCTTTCTAGTAATCAACTACTAAGGACAGTCTTACCTGGATTGCTTTAGTAGTCACTCCTTAGGTTCTGAAACATGATTTTTCTTTTTTTGTTCAATCACTTAAATGTGATTGGCCACAGTTTGTTCAATTTTAGAACTAGAAAAATTCACACGCACACGCACACACACACACACCAGCTTGTGGGGCAGAGAGCTTCTAATAAAACTGCCACATAAGCAAACTACTTAACAAACATAAGATGACTAAACTACCCCTATTCGACTCACTTTAACACTCCCCCTCAAGCTGGTGAATATATGACATATAATCCCGGCTTGTTACATAGATAGTTCACTTTCCCTGAGCTTAGAGCTTTTGTAAACAAATCTGCCCACTGATCATTCGAGCCCACATGTTTTGTATTTATCTCCAGCAAGAACCTTCTCCCTCACAAAGTGGCAATCAACCTCTATGTGCTTTGTTCTCTCATGAAAGATAGGGTTGGATGAGATATGGATTGCAACTTGATTGTCACAATACAAGCTCATAGGTTTATCCATGTGAAACCCAATTTCTTGTAGGAGATTCCTCAACCACACTAATTCACAAGTAGTGTGAGCCATGGCCCTATACTCGGCTTCAGCACTGCTTCTGGCCACAACCGTCTGCTTTTTACTCTTCCATGTCACAAGATTTCCTCCAAGAAATGTGCAATAGCCTGTAGTAGATCTTCTGTCATTCATTGAGCCTTCTTAGTTTGCATTTGTATACCCAACTACTTCAAGTTTTCCTCCTGGTTTATACAATAGCCCATGGCCTGGAGCTCCTTTCAGATACCTTACAATTCTAAGAACTGCATCCCAGTGAGGCATACGAGGATTCTGCATGAATTGGCTCACCGCACTGACTGCAAAGGAGATGTCGGGTCTCATGATAGTCAGATAGTTCAGCTTTCCCACTAGTCGTCTATACCTTCCAAGATCTTCAAATATTTCTCCTGTATCACTGTTCAACTTGACATTTGGTTCCATAGGGGTCTCAACCGGTTTTGCACCTAACAATCCTGTTTCTTCCAGTAGATCAAGAACATATTTCCTTTGGCACATATTTACACCTTGTTTTGACCTGACAACTTCTATTCCCAAGAAATACTTTAATGTTCCAAGGTCTTCTGTTTGAAAATGATTTTGCAGAAATACCTTTAGTTTGCCAATCCCCAATTTATCACTGCCAGTAATGACAATCTCATCCACATAGACCACTAATAAGATCTTCCCAACTTCTGAGTCATAACTGAACACTGAGTGATCAACTTGACATTGCTTCATTCCAAAACTCTTCACCACTTCGCTGAATTTCCCGAACCAAACACGTGGTGATTGCTTCAACCCATAAATTGCCTTCTTCAGTCTGCACACCTTACCATCCTCCCCCTGAGCAACAAACCCAGGTGGTTGCTCCATATATACCTCCACCAGATCACCATGGAGGAAGGCATTTTTTATGTCAAGCTGAAACAGAGGCCAATCATACATAACTGCCAGGGAAATTAGTACACGAACAGAACCAATCTTAGCCACCGGAGAGAATGTCTCCATGTAGTCCACTCCATACAACTGTGAGTAACCTTTAGCAACAAGTCTGGCCTTTAGACGCTCCACACTACCATCTGGCAAGTATTTCACAGTATACACCCATTTATAGCCCACAACATGCTTACCAGGTGGGAGAGTAGTAAGTTCCCACGTTTGAGTATGTTGAAGAGCAGAAAGTTCCTCCTCCATTGCTCGCCGCCATCCAGGTGAACTGAGAGCTTCTTGAACATTATTAGGTATGGAAATAGATGACAAAAGCGAAACAAACTAGCGATGTGAAGTAGAAAGACGAGATAATGAAACAAAATTGGAAATGGGATGGAGGGTAGAATCGCGTTTACCTTTCCGTAAGGCAATGGGTAGGTCAGGGTCTGAAGGTTGAGCAATAGGAGCCATGAGAGGATCCGTAGATGAGGTAGAAGCTGGAGGAGGGGCCGGTGTCGTTCAACGTGTGTACACTTGTCGGATCGGTGGTTGTTCAGTGGTGATCTGCACTGAATGAGGTGATGAGTCAACTCCAACAACAACATCTGGAACTGGATCACTGACAGGAAGAGGAAGAGGAAGAGGAAGTAAGGGTGGAGATGAAGGTGCTTCAGGACTTGAGAAGAAGGGTTCAAACTCAAAAAATGTGACATCAGGGCAGACATAGCACTTTTAGGTAATGGGATTATACCACTTGTACCCTTTTTGAGTCCGAGAGTAGCCAAGGAAGACACATTTAATTGAGCGTGCATCTAGCTTGCCTATTTCAGGACTCAAATTGTGGACAAAGTACACACAACCGAAGACACGAGGAGTTAATGGAAATGGAGATAAAGTGGAAAACAAGATAGAGAAGGGGGACCGACCATGAAGAATGAAAGAGGGCATCCGATTAACGAGGAAACATGCAGTGAGTACAACATCATTCCAAAACCGTTTAGGAACATTCATGTGGTGAAGAATAGATCGAGCAGTTTCAAGAAGCTGGCGGTTCTTCCGTTCAGCTACCCCATTTTGTTGAGGGGTGAATGCACATGAGGTTTGATGAATAATGCCATGCTGTTCTAAATACTGTTGAAATGAAGTAAGAAAGTATTCACGACCATTATCTGAACGGAGAACTTTGATTGGAACACCAAATTGTGTGCGTATTTCAGCATGGAATTTTTGAAAAATAGAAAATAATTCACTTCTTTCTTTCATTAAGTAAATCCATATCATTCTTGAACAATCATCAATAAAGGAGACAAAATACTTGTACCCACCCGAAACATTTGAATGAACCAAAGAAAAAGGACTCAACATACGACTCTCAATTCTTGGATTGAAGGACACACAATGATGTTTCCCAAACTGACATGACTCGCATTGCAAAACTGACAAATGACTCAATGACGGAACCAATATCTTGAGAGCCTTGAGAGATGGATGTTCCAGTCGGCAATGCCATTGTAGAGGAGTAAGTGAAGTCTGAAGAGCAATTGAAGATCCACCACCGTCAAGATAATACAATCCACCAGTTTCATGCCCCCCACCAATCTTCTTCCTCGTCTTGAGATCCTGAAAAACACAAGTGGAAGGAAAGAAGGTAACAGAACAGTTAAGAGCTTTGGTTATTTTACTAACAAACATAAGATTGAATGGAAACTTAGGTACATATAAAACAGATGATAAGGGCACAAAAGCCATGTCAACATTACCAACACCATAGATGGGAGATGAGGACCCATTGGCAAGTGTAACAGTTTGTGATGTGGAGGTTTCAGAAAGAGAAGAGAACACACCTGGAGTCCCGGTCATATGATCTGAGGCTCCAGAGTCAATAATGTAGGGAGAGGTTTTAGATGACATGCAAGCAATACCTGAGTGGGCAAGTGTGGCAGTGGTATGTTGTGAAGTAGTTTGAAGGAACCGTTCATACTCATCACGCGGTACACTCACCATCTCCCTCCCAGAAGTAGAAGTAGATGTAGATGTGGGAGGAGTTCGGTCTGCCTGTTTACTGTCACTGATGTCAACCTCACCTACTATAGCATGATTAGCCCATTTAGAGGGAGGGCCATGTAGGTTATAAAAGAAATTCACTGTGTCCTTCCCTGCCACAATGAGTACACTTCTTTGCAGAGTTATTCTTCCCTCTACCACGGCCTCCCCCTGAGTCACGACCACCCCGACCAATCATGGAACTGCCATGGTCTCCTCGGGAGGCATGTCCTCCCCCTCTTATACTGTGTCCACCTCCTCTAGCTGTCACAAGTGCTGATCTATCAGACGTGTGGGATTCTTTGTCTGTCCCAAAGAAATTCTACGACTAATATTTGGGCTTTAACTGGTTCATACTCTGATTTTAGCCCCACCAAGAATCTTGTAACATCTAGTTGTTCCCTTTGCTGTTGCTGAACTTTAATATCTGGAGTGAGGGGATGATAGACATTGAGTTCATTCCTTATATTCTTCATGTAGGCATAACACTCTTCTAGTGTTTTGTTTCCTTATTGCAAATCAAAGTACTCCTGATAAAGTTGATATACTCTTGTTGTATTATTTTGTCCAGAATACAACTTCTTAGCATGTTCCCATATATCCTTAGCCGTATCAAGAAACATGAAGTTGGCACTAATTTTGGGTTCCATATTGTTCCATAGCCAAGTCATGATTTGAGCATCTTTTTGTTCCCAATCATCAAACCCTGGGGAGTCGGCCGATGGTTTCTCATCTTTTATGTGCTTCACTTTCCTCTTTGCCTTGAGGAAAACTTCCACTGTTTTAGCCCATGGAACATAGTTGTCCCCATTCAGTTTAATTGAGGTCATCTGTACACCTAGGTAGTTAGGGGAAACCACTACACTAGGTTTCTGATCATTAAACCCATCTCCTATTGCTGCCATTGTACTCTTTCACAGTTGCCTCAAACCTGAATTCTCAGCAACAAGTTGACTGCTGTAATTCAAAATTTGATGATCCAGCACCTATAGCAACCCCTAAACACAACAGTGGGTACACACGCCTTGTTCTTATTCACACTACTGCTGATTTCACAACACCACGGACCACATAAGCATCAATTTAACACTCACTAATCACATGTAAGCCCTCATACAACCACTCAATAAGGCAACACAAGCACCACAACATAGTCAAGCCTGTTACACCCAGTTCAGACTAGTTTAACATTTTTAAGAGGGCACTACACAACCACAAAAACTTAGCTATGTCACAGCATTACACCTTACACCACTCGGCCACTTACAGCCACCCTAACACCACTCAACAACTTACAACAGCCCCTACACCATTCGGCTACTGTACACACAGCCCGTTCTAGGGCAACAATGAACCTAGTTCTCTAGGTTCTGATCAGTACTAACAACTTCTTGAAGGGTTTCTACCAAGAAATACCAGCAACACAAGAAGAAGAGATAACCGACCTTCCTTTGAGAGTCTCAACCAACCATTCATTGCTGAAGTCACTTTTCTTGATGAAGAAGATTATGCGCAGCAGAGAGAGACGAGCTGTGATGTTTTAGACCTAGGACGAACCAGTTCTCTCCATTGACTGATCAGAAACGAAGGAAGAAGAGTCACAAACACTGCTGAGGTGCTTTACCAACTGAAGTGGGTCAGGAACATGGCTCTGATACCATGTTTCGAATGCTGCTACAGTAACCCGAACCAGGAAGAGAAGAAAGAAGAAGAGGAAGAAGAAGAGAAGAAGAAGAAAGAAAATAAGGGTCTGTCGAAATCTGATGGACTTCCCATACAGTCAACCCCCTTAATTTTTATTAGATTCTAATGACCTTTACAAAAACTAAACTACCCTTAAGTGTGGGGCAGAGAGCTTCTAATAAAACTGCCACATAAGCAAACTACTTAACAAACATAAGATGACTAAACTACCCCTAATCGGCTCACTTTAACATATATGATAATCCTTTAATGTTGTACTGTGATACCAGGCTACAATTAACATAACTCACAATCCAGTTCAACATGATAGAACAAAACATATTGAGGTAGACCCGACATTTTATAAGAGAATGAGTGGGTTCTAGAGAAGTTTGTCTTCCTTTTAGTGCCTCAGAGCAACAGTTAGCAGATGTTTTGACCAAGGGTGTCCGTAAGGAAAAGTTACAGCACTATGTAAGCAAGCTGTGCATGATTGATATCCATGCTCAGCTTGAGGGGGAGTGTAGAGATGATGGCAGAATGAGCCATAAGACATTATTATTTTATTTATTTTTGTCCATGTATTTCTTAGTTAGTGGGCCTGTTTTATTTCTTTTATTACTGTTTTTAGTGCTGGCTGCTAGACCTGTTCATGGGCCGGGCTTCGGGCTGAGCCCCATTCAAATTTTGGCAAAAGCCAAGCCCGTGCCCGGTCTATGAACAGGTCTACTTGCCGCCCTATTAAGGGTATACATATAATTGTGCCTCTTCCTCCCCTTTTCTTCCATCTTCTTTCTCCATTGTTTCTCACTCTTCCATCTTCTTCTTTCCTTCTATTTTCTATTTTATTTCAGATTATTTTAGGTGGGATCTACGTCTGCCTATAATCCAATTCAACATAGAATGAAGCATATTGAAGTTGACAAACACTAAAAGAGAGTAATTTTTAGTGAAGTGTACCTTCCATTCATTGCTTTTTTATTAGTAGATATACTCAAAAGGAGTCCCTAAATCTAGGTTGTGGCATTATGTAATGCAAACTGGGCAGAATTAATATCTATGCTCAGTTGGAGGGGGAATGTTATGAAGTTCTTTCTATGTTTATTTCTTTGTTTATTTGTTTATACTGATGTGTCATACTAGTGTTTTTCTTTTTTATGTCTCACTTGTACACTCATTAGTATTTGGTAGGGGTATTTTTGTCATTGTGTATAATAAAGAATGGGGCTGCACACATACATCGCTAAGAGGATTCTCTTCTCATTCTTTCTTCTGTCTTGGTACTGGTATTCATCAACCATTTACAGGTTCTATTTAGATTAAAAACTCTAATCTGATCAAGTTTTCCAAGTATTCTGCATTCCAAAAATCAATCTGTATTGGAAATGACAAGTAGGACCTGTTTACAGGCCAGGCTTCAGGCTTGGATTTACACAATTCTGGGCTTGGGCTTCAGGTTAGGCCCATTCATATTTTGGCAAAAGCTGAGCCCACCCTGTCCGTGAACAAGTCTAATGATAAGTTTACATGTCTTGTTTGCAATTGATGGTGTATGTCTATATAATGCCTTCTGTCCACTTATTTTAAGACATGCTTCTTGTGCAGGGCCCTTGCTCTTGCTCCTTTTGTCGATAAAGGATTGTCATGGTTCACCGTAACATTCAAGTTTGAATCTCAAGGAAAGGTAATCTGAATCCCAAATCTCCCCATTTATATATAAAAGAAATACCTACATTTGTCTTATCAACCGTAGGTTTAAAACTACCTTACTTTTCTCCTTTCTGTTTCCACTCCAGGCATTTATGGCAATCGTGAGTCTCTGTTTTATGCTGGCTCTTCTACTTTTCTTTGTGGTTACACTGCTTTGGGCATGATTCTTTTGCCTTTTTAGTGGTTTCTTGTAAGTCTTCTTGGCAGCTTATTTTCTCTCAACGCCAAACTTATAGGCAATATTGACATAGATAAAGTTTTAGTTTTGCAGTGAAGTAATTTTCCCTTCCAGTTTAATTTTAGTTCAGTTTGCTTCCAGTTCACATTTGGCTCTTCGATGATTCGATCATTTCCATTTTGGCACCAAGTTGAAGGCCCTCCTTTACAACATGGCTTTCTGTTTTTTGAGCATTCTTTTAAACTCTTTTGTTACTTTATTCTGGGAGTAGGTTCTCTATGATTTTTTTTTTTTGGCGGGCGGGGGGTTTGCCAAGAGAAAGTTTGTGGCTGTCTAGAGGATATTGGTGAGGTTTTGAAAGTTTCAAAGGAAGTAGACAGTATTTCTATTGAAGTGATGAAGTCAGAAGTCAGGTTAAAACTAGGGCTTAGTAGGCTGAAAGAGTTTATGGTTAGTATTCTTATTGGAGTTTGAGTGTTTAGTTGTTATCGTAATAAATGGTTTGAGATATGGAGTTTTAAGAATTTCATCTTTTTGTGTTTGTAGTTAATTAAATAATATTTAAATCTATTAATTCAAAACAGTATTTTAGGAACTTCATGAAAAAGTTACTTTGCCAAATTTAAGCTTACAGATGTTTTGGACGATTCAAGGGCTTAGGGCGATTGATCTAGGAGCCAAGGATAAGGGCTGTGACACATGTAGCCTAGCCTTTAATAAGGTTCAATTTGAATGTGAACACTGTAGAAAGTTTCTGCACTTAAGCTAGAGTTTAACAGGTATCGCTAGTTTCAGCTGAGCAGAAAGCTCTTGATTTCCTAGATGATATCGGTGGGGGTTTTGAAAGTTTCAATGGAAGAAGTTAGTCTTTCTATTGAAGTGATGAAGTCAAGGTCAGGTCAAAACTAGGGCTTTACTAGGCTGAATGAGTTGACGGTTAGTATTCTTATAGGAGTTTGAGGGTTTAGTTTTTATCATAACAAATAGTTTGAAATATGGAGTTTTATGAATTTCATCTTTTTGTATCTTCATAGAGTACACGTATTTTGATCAGTTATTTGAAGTTTCAAGAGCTTAGGGCAATTGATCAAGGAGCCAAAGATAAGGGTTCTGACACCTATAGCCTAGCTTTAAATAAGGTTCAATTGGACAGGTATGAGAGTTTCTGCACTTGTGGAAGCTAGAGTTTCACCTGATTAATTGAACTAATTATTTAGGGTTCTTTGTGGGAATCCTTCTTGAGCAAGGGGATTGTCTCTTATGAAGAGCATATCAAATTAGGTAGATAGAATTTTAAGAAAATTCAAATCTGTCGTATTGTTCTCTAAATATGGGTCAGTGCTTGGTTAATGGTAAAATCTCGGGCTGGAAAGCGTGAGAACACAGGTAAAAGTCTGAAAGTGGCCAAAAATGCATGAGGTTATGACTCTATCTAGTTTATCCCTCCCAAGACCCCAGATCAAGGTTCAAAATATTGGTACAGGCCAATGTGCCGGTAGGGGCATATTGGCCTGTGTCGAGGCTCACTTCTCCATCTTTTTCTAGTATTTTTTTATTTTTTCAATCTGGTTCAGAGGGGTCGGTTTAACCCGTCTACCCCTTGAACCATGGTCTGACCCAAAACACCTACTGTAGGGGCATATCGAGAAGCCCCCGATTTGATACGTATCAGTCGATACGGCTAGATACGTATTGTAACTTTGAACCCTGCCGTAGATAACTTGGACCAACATTGGGTAAGGGTAAAATGTCAACACAAGAAGTATGTGCACATACAATCCTGTGAGTGTCCTGTTTGTGTACAAATAAAATAATTAAAAAGTAAAACGACAAAGCCACAAAGGTTAGTTTTGTGTCCAGTCCACCCCTCCTAGGATCCCAGATAGTTGCGACTAACATTGGGTAATGGCCTTATGTTATTGCTTATGGTAAGTTACTCTCATAAACCTTATAGTGATTCTAGGTTCCCCATTGAATAATATCTTCTTTCTAATTTTACTAGAAGCCACTATGACTGTCAATAATTTACAATTCTTCGTCAAAAGAGTTCATTCAACAACTCTAAAGAATTGAAACTGATTTTTCTTTTACATACTAAGAATCAAAACTGATAAAAGGTATGCTTTCTTTAGTTTATATCAAAGTTTTGAATTTCTTCATTTTAGTCATTTTCATCCTTTTGTACCCAAATAGTCTCTACTTGCTTTTATATTTGGGTTCCCACATAGTTCTTAATCATCCTTCATCCTACAAATTATAATTCAACACCTTAGTTTTGGGAATTTTGGCTATTTCTTTCATGAGAGCAAGGTTCAAAATATCGATACAGGTTGATACGTCGATAGGGGCATATCGGCCTGTATTAAGGATTGCTTCTCCATTTTTTATTTTAGTTTTTTTCTCAATCTGGTTCAGAGGGGTCGGTTTAAGGTCCCGTCTACCCCCTGAACCATGGTCTGACCCGAAACACCCACTGTAGGGGCATATCGGGAAGCCCCCGATATGATACATATCAGCCGATACGGTCCAATACATATCAAAACTTTGAACCTTGCATGAGAGGATTTTTGTCCTTTTGTAGAAAAGCTACTTAGAAGGCTTTAAAATTAAATCACCCTATGGAATCCATCATTCTAAACATTTTTATGATGTTTAATTAAAATTTTATTTCTAGACCTAGTTTATTTATTCTCATTTTCCACATCATATAGAGAATCTATAATTCTTAGAAGGCTAGAACCTTCTATATCCCTTTTTGTGTTTGGGTCCTTGAATCTTTCCTAAAACCTATTCTAACTAATCAATATCTTCCTATTTTTACACTAAGGTCATTGCCATCTTAGATTATTTGGTATTAGAGTTATTTGGTTCTACATCATTTGGTGTTGGAGTTGTTGGTCTCACATCACAGAATTAGTGTGTGATTTAGTTAAGTGGAGATCACTAATTGCAGATTTAGTCAAGTTTCTTGTGAAGGAAAGAGGGGGAAGATGAAGATTTCAACAATAGAGAAGAAAGGAGAAGAAGAAGAGAGTAGGAAGTCAACCAGGATTGTGAAATCTACCCTAGTCACCCCCTCTCATTATATTTATAGTTAACTTAAAAAGATGAGATATTACAAGGATGCCCTTAGTAGGGCGCCTACTAAAAGCTGAATAGTCACAACTTAAAAAAACATAAACTAATGGGCCTAAAGCCCAACAACTTCTTAACTAAATAAAAACAAATCGGACCAACTCAACACTCCCCCTCAAGTTGGGAGTAAATGTCACACATTCCCAACTTGCGTAGATCATGCTCCAGCTTGTTCTTTGTAACACCTTTTGTTAGAACATCAGCAAACTGCATATCAGTAATTTCTCCAAAAGTTACCCTTTCTCTGATAAAATGTTTATCCACTTCAATGTGCTTAGTTCGGTCATGCTGGATTGGGTTATGGGCAATGTTAATTGCTGCTTGGTTATCATAGTATAGCATCATAGGTTCTTCTGCCTGTACACCAATTTCTTCTAACAGGGAACGGATCCAGAGTTCTGAAACTCCATGTGCCATTGCCCTGTATTTGGCTTCAGCACTTGATCTTGCCACCACTCTTTGTTTCTTACTCTTCTATGAGACAAGGTTATCCCCAACTAGGGTGCACACTCCTGAAGTTGATCTCCTGTCATCAAGGCATCTTGCCCAATCTGCATGTGTATAAGCCTCTAGTTTTAACTGTCCATGATCAGTAAACAATATGCCTCTGCTTGGGTGTCCCTTCAGATAAGCAAGAATCCTGTCAACTGCCTCCCAATGTTGGACTCGTGGAGCATGCATGTATTGATTTACTACACTTACTGCATAGGAGATGTCTGGTCTTGTCATACAGAAGTATAGCAGTCAACCCACAAGTCTCTGATATCTCCCTATGTCCTTTACTGGTTCACGTTCTAATGCATTGGTTTTATGGTTCTGATCAATAGGGGTACTGATTACTTTTGTTCCAAGTTTCCTTGTTTCTTGAAGAAGATTCAAGACATACTTCCTTTGTGAGATAAAAATTCCATGTTTTGATCTTGCAACTTCAATGCCTAAGAAGTATTTTAGTTCTTCAAGATCATTAATTTCAAATTCTTTATGTAGGTTCTTTTTCAGACCATCAATCTCACTCAAATCATTCCCGGTGACAACAATATCATCCACAAACAATTAGGACTGACACCAAAGATCCCCTTCGCTTCACAAACAAGTTGTGGTCGGATTGAGTCTAAGTGTAGCCAAGAGCAATCAAGGCCTGTCTAAATCTGTCAAACCATGCTCTGGGAGATTGTTTCAAGCCATAAAGTGATTTCTTAAGCCTGCATACATTTTCCTTTTCAGTATCATTGTAAAAACCAACAGGAAGATCGATATACAGTTCTTCTTGCAAATCCCCATTTAGGAAAGCATTCTTCACATTAAGTTGAAACAAAGGGCCAAGAGTATGAGGCAGCGAGAGAAAGAAGTATCCGAATGGAGGTCATCTTTGCAATTGGCGCAAATGTCTCTAAGTAATCAATGCCATAGGTTTGTGTGTACCCTTTTGCAACAAGTCTTGCCTTGTACCTTTCTATACTTCCACCTGCCTTATATTTTACTATGTAAATCCATTTACATCCAATTGTCTCATTGCCTTCTGTTAGATCCACAATGTCCCATGTCTGATTCTTAATCAAAGTTGCCATCTCTTCTTGCATAGCTGTCTTCCACTCAGGTTTGGAGAGAGCCTCACTAACACCCTTGGGTATAGACACTGAATCAAGAGAGGAGAGAAAAACACGGTAGGAAGGAGAAAGTCCACTATAGGTTAAGTACTGTGAAATACAATGAGCAGAGGAATAGGATCAATGGGAATTGAAACAGTAGCGGGATCAAGAGGAATACCTGAATCCATGGCAATCGAATATGGAGTCTCCAAGGAATCGACAGGAAGTGATGTGAGTTTTGCCGTAGTGGAATCAACCAACTTGTGAAGTCTTTGTTGTAAGTAATGCTGAGAAGCAGAACGCCAAGGAGGTGGCAAAGTAGGTGCCACAGGGTGGTGGTCAAGCACAGGAGTAGACATAGGGACTGGAACTGGGAGAGGAATAGATTGCTGACTCACTTCCCCAAAATACTCCCCCTGAGAATGATTCATTGAGAAGAAGTACGTGGATTCAAAAAAGGTGACATCCATGGTAACATACCGGCTCCTAGAGACTGGATCATAGCAGTAGTACCCTTTCTGATTCATTGCATATCCAAGGAAGACACTTCTTTGCCTTGGGATTAAGCTTCGAGCGGTGAGGACCAAGGATATGTGCAAAGCAGACACACCCAAACACCCTGAGAGGAATATGAAACATCTCCCCTTGAGGAAAAAGAAGACTGAATGGGGTGCTGAATCCAAGTATACGAGAGGGCACCCTATTAATCAGATATACTGTTGTGAGAACTGCATCACCCCAAAACTAAATTAGAACTATAGATGTGATCATCATGCTTCTTGTAGTCTCAACAACGTGTATGTTATTCCTTTCTGCAGCAACATTCTGTTGTGGACTGTAGGGGCAACTGCTTTAATGGACAACACCATATTCTAACAGATATGAGGCAAGATGTCTTTCAAAATATTCCCTGGCATTGTCAGATTTGAACACCTTTATTCTTGTTCCAAACTGTGTTAGTACCATCTGATGAAATTGCCTCACTAAAGATGGTACCTCATCGCGGGATCTCATTAGGTAAATCCAAGAGTATCGTGAGAAATCATCCACAAATAAGAGAAAATAGCGATAATCTCCAATAGAAGGATCATGGTAAGGGCCCCACACATCCGAATGAATAACATCAAAAGAAGAACATCTTTTATTACTAGGTTTAAATGAATGTCTACAATGCTTTCCAAGTTGACAACCTTTACTCTCTAGACTTGACAAACTAACAGACTCAAAGTTTTGGAAACAAAAAACTTAAAGAAGAAAATGATAAATAACCCAAACGATTATGCCAAAGCATAATTTGACTCACAGACCCTGACTCACTATCCCTGTTGACATGATGACTCTGATGAGAAGGAAGTACATCCATGAGGTAGATTCCATTCATTTCACGACCACTCCCAATCGTCCTCTTTGAATCTAGATCCTACAAAATACAACGACCAAGAGAAAATTACTAAGCAGTTCAAGTTCTTAGCTAAACTACTAACAGATAACAAATTAATGCTCAATCTAGGAACATGAAGGACAAAGGGTAGAGGAATAGAATCACTAATCTTGACAAATCCCTTCCCAGCAATAGGAACATGGGATCCATTAGCTGTGGAGACCCTATCTCTGCCATAACAGAGTTGGTGAGTTGAAAAAATAGTAGAGCTCTGGGTCATGTGCTTTGATTATCTAGAATCTATAATCCAAGGAGGTCCCTCCTTACCTGAAGTGGAAACATAATTTGCAGTGACGTGTGAACTACCTGTGTGAGCAAAGGAAGTAGAGTGGACTCCACCAGTGCCACCTGTACCTTGTTGTCTGCTTGCGGCTGAACTAAAACTGGTTGTATCCCGCTGGTTTAGAAGTAGCCCATGCCTCTCAAGTTTGGCCCTTATTGCAGCAGTTGCAACATACTCTAGAGCAGCTGTAGTAGGAAGGGCCAGAATGTCACCAGTAACTTCCATGTGCACATTTCCCTTCTTATTTTTCAATCTAGTCGGCACAAGATGTGGGTCGAGCTTCCAGCAAGTATCTCTTGTATATGTAGGTTTCTTACAGTAGTCACAGATCATATCTCTTTTATCTTCCTTCTTGATGTCACTGCCACTTTGTTTAGGTTTCACAACACTTACCATGGAAGACTGATCAGAAATATGGTTTTTCATCATCACATCTCTCATGCACTCCTCCCTTGACACAAAGGCATATGCTTGGGAGAAAGTAACACTGTCCCTGGAAAGAAGGTGCTATCGTGCAATATCATACTCATGATTAAGGCCAGCAAGGAATTCAGACACCCTATATTTCTCTAGATGTTTCTGATAGGTAGTTGCATCCTTAGTGGTTTCCCAAGCAAATGTCTCTAAATGGTCAATCACCTGCCACAGGGTTTTAAGGACTGAAAAATAGGCTGTAACAGATCTATCTCCTTGCCTTGTAGCAATAATCTAATTTCTCAATTGATAAGCCCTAGCAACATTCTCCCTCTGTGAATAGGTTTCCGCAACCCCATCCCATATTTCCTTAGCTGTATTTGCTCATAAATTTTTTTTACTTATATGTGGCAACATGGAATTACACAACAAAGTCATCACCATATAATTCTCCTATACCCACTGGGAGTTGCTAGTTTCGGGTTTCACCTATTCACCAGTGATATACCCTAATTTCCCACGAGCACCAATGGCCAACCTAACTGTAATAATGGTCTCAGCCCCGAAAGGGTCTCCAACACCTCCTCCCACTAGTCCCATTTCACTCTCGGGCTTATTTTCAACTCCGTGGCCCTCCATGCTTCTCAAAAAGATGTAAAGAAAATAACTGAAATTTGCAGCAAGATCAAACAAAACACCTTTTGGAACCAACAACACCTTTTTGGTGTCCTAGACTTTCTTCTCACAAAAGATTCATTTTTTGTGGGACGGGAGAAGAGAGAGAAGAGGCAGCTGCCATCTCTAGAAGCCTCTAAATCAGGCAGGACTTGAATCGCCCCTTACAAAAAACTCCAAGGAACCCTAAAAAATTAGGGCGCCACTTCCTAGGTCAAAATTGAAGAGTCCAACAAAAACAAGACTCTTCCCCTTTCTTCAGTTTTCCCTGATTTTGATGAGAAACCCTAGACCAGCTGCAAGGCACATAGATCCACCAAAAAAATAAAAAAACTGGGCTTACCTGAGAGCTTCGATCAGCCTCTTAAATCACCATGCAGTTGGCCGATCTAGGGCTGCATGAGAGAACAATTTCAAGGAACCTTCAGCCTGTTCTGATATTAAGTAGAGATCACTAATTGCAGATTTAGTCGAGTTTCTTGTGAAGGAAAGGGGGGGGGGGGAAGATAAAGATTTCAGTAGTAGAGAAGAAAGGAGAAGAAGAAGAGAGTAGGAAGTCAACCGGGATTGTGAAATCCACCTTATCCGTCCCCCTCTCATTATATTTATACTTAACTTAAAAAGATGAGATATTACAAGGATGCCCTTAGTAGGGTGGCTACTGAACAGTCACAACTTAAATAAACATAAACTAATGGGCCTAAAGCCCAACAACTTCCTAACTAAATAAAAACAAACCGGACCAATTCAACAAGTTAAAAAAAAAATACCTAATTGGAGCTTTGTAATGCCACAATGAGGAATTACCAGGTTCTTTGGTGAGGGGCATCGGCATTTTTGTTTTGGAACACATGTTCTTGAAAGGACAATAGCTGGCTGTTAGTAAATTGTCTCATTTTTTTCTACCCACAAGTGCTCCAGTTTAAATTAAAATGTAAAAAAGTACCAAAAAAAGACCATGCAAGCTTGGTAAAAGTTGAGTATAATACAGCAATAACGGGAGGATGTTCTTAGGCGTCCCACAGCCGGGGGGGGGGGGAACTTTGGCTGTTGGGGGCCAACAACCTACTGTTGAGAGCGTTTTTGGGAATGCCACGTTACCATGAGAGTGGGTAAATTAGTAATTTCCGCATGCCATGTTACCATGGGCGTGAAATAGGTGAATGTGCCCAGCCCAAAAACGCTTTCAACATCATAGGCTGTCGGGGACCAATAACCAAAGTTATCCCATAGTCGGCCGCCCTAGGCACCACAAACAATTGCATGCGGCCATCTGTCTTGCACGAATTTGCACCCCTAACGTGTGTGGAGCTAATCGGTCGGATGGACATTAGCTCTACCCAACTAAACATTGTCAAGAAGTCCACTCACTATTTTGTTGTTTTAATTCTTAATAAACCGGTTTCATTTCCCTGGTATTTGGTTTGTATGTATGGGCACCCCAATGTGAACCAAAAAAAGAGAGTTTGGGATGAAGTGTTTGAATTATGTTCCCAGTTATAGCACGAGTGGTGTATAGTTGGTGACCTGAATGACCTTGTTGAAGGGAACAAAAAAGGAGGGCGACAGCTATTGGTTAACAATACAAATGGTCTGCAAAATTTCATTACCAGTCTTCAGCTTTGCGGTCTGGGCTTTCAGGGGCCTCGTTTCACAGGGACTAATGGAAGGGGTGGATAACGGTCTGATTAAAGAGAGATTGGATTTTGTTATTTGCACTAGGGGCTGGTTTGATTTCTTTCGGAATGCATGGGTGTGTCATCTCCCAATCATTGGGAGTGACCACGGGCCGCTTGTCCTATCAACCACAAAAAAATAGAAAGAGAAGACAGAAACCCACTAATTTTGAAGCAAATTGGACTATGAAGTGTGGGTATCATGAGGAGTTGAAAGAGGATCTTCAAAGATGTCTCGAACATGAAGAAATTTATTGGCGGCAAAGAGCAAGATGCAATTAGTTGGATGGTGGGGGCCAAAACACAATTTTTTTCACCAGTTTGCATCTAACAATAAAAGAAAAAAATCCATCAGATGGCTTGAAAACAGTAATGGAGTTTGGACCTCAGATCCAAAGGAAATTGAAGATATTCTTGTAATTATTTTAAATCTCTCTCTTCTTCATCGAACCTCATAATGCAGGATGAGATTAAGAAGTTTAGTCCTTATGATGTGACCCACGAAGACAGACTTATGCTTGATCAATTACCGACCAATGAGGAAGTAAGGAATGCCCTCTTTGACATTGGCCCATTTAAGGCCGTAGGCCCAGATGGGTTATGATGGAGGGTGATTTGGCCCGACCTCATAATAAGGGGACACGTGGACGTGACTCGATATAAGTGACAATTCAGCATAACGAGTTTGCTTCAACTCAGCATAATGAGCTCGCTTCAACTCAACGTAACGAGCTCGCTATGACCCAGCCTGACAGCTCGTTACAAGATAATATTCCGTTGCCCCGAGCTAAGAATTTCCCAAGTATGGAGCACCCCGAGCTAAGACTCTCCCAAGTAGAGAGCATTCCGAGCTAAGATGCTCCCAAGTAGGGAGCATTCCGAACTAAAGACACTTCGGGTTAAGCTCGTCTTCCCAGCTAGAATAAGCTCGCTCCTGTCCAAACCTAAGTAGGCCACCTCGGAGACCTGCCTTGGATAAAAGCACCTCGGCATATCACCAGCAGCTCGGTGTAAGGTAGCTCGTTGTAGAGCAGCTCAGCGTATTGCAAGGGGTTTTTTGCCTGACAACTGTACCTGCCAAATCTGGAGACTGCGCCCACGTCTCTTGCATGGTGGCGTCGTGCCTGCCAACCCTAGAGGTTGTTTCTTGTCTGGCAGAACCGTACTCTGCAACGATCACTTTTGCCCGACATTTCATCTCTGACAAATAACGGCTAGCCACTCCAAACCGTTATTTGACAGCAGATCGCCGCAGTAGAGATTCGGATGTGGTTGCACCTTACATGTCAGGATACTAGTATATAAGGACCCTAACCCCCAGAGGCGAAGGTATGCGTGATCATCACTCTAGCTCTTTGATTTCTCTGCAACTCTCTCTCTCTCTCTCTTAGCTTTCAATCCCATTACTGACTTGACCATCGGAGTGTTCCCGTCGAGTGAGCCCCCTGGGTTCCTTCATCTTCTTCCTTGCAGGTATCTCTCGTCCGACGCCAGATAGGAGCGTAGCCACTTCCAGCTAGGAGTGACCAGATCACGCACCATCAAGTTACATGCATTATTGTACCAGAAATCTTGGAATTTACTAAGGCTATGTTTGGTTTGAAGGAAAAGGTAGGGAAATGTAGGGAAACTTTTACAAACCTTGTATAGGTTTCCTTGCTTTTCCCTTCCTTTCCCTACTTTTACTTCAAACCAAAGACAACCTAAAGGATGAATTTGTTGCTTTTGTTCAATCTCTTTGGCAGCACCCTAAAGACTTGGCGCATATCAACTCTACCAATATTGTTCTCATACCCAAAAAGCTGGGCATGGAATCTGCAGCTGATTTTCGTCCTATCGGGTGCAACAACATTCCGTACAAGGAGATTGCTAAAAGTATCTCTAAAAGATTAAGAAATTTACTACCTCATATTCTTTCTCCTCTCTAAAATGCTTCCGTGCCAGGACTACAGATCTTGGACAATAGGATAATTGCTAACTATCATTAACTCTATGAAGAAGAAAAAAGACTGAAATTGGATCTTTTTAAGCATATGGCCTGGAATGGAATTTCATTTTGCATGTGCTTCATCTGGGAGGTTTCTCTAACAACTTTTCTGAGATTGTCAAACACTGCATTTCTTCAGTATCTCTTCGTGTTCTGATCAATGGCTACCCATCTAAGCCTTTCTTGCTTGAGAGTGGCCTTCGTCAAGGTTGTCCTTTATCCCCTAACTATTTATAATTGCCATGGATGTGTTATTTCAAATCCTCCAAGAAAAATTACATAATAATACTCTCCATGGAATTACATTTGGTAATCAAGGATGCAAACTCAACCATTTGATGTTTGCTGATGACATCCTCCTTGTTGGTCGTTCAGCAGGTGGTTGGGTCAGCAGGTGAACTATGATAAATCATCCATCTTTTTCAGTCCAAATACTCATCGTAGAGTAAGGAAAAGAATTTTAAACAAATTGGGGGGGGGGGTGTGAGAACTATGGACGACAAAGAGAAGTATTTGGGTGGTTTCCTTATCTCAGATCATTATGGGAAGAAAGAGGAAAACCTGATTATTAAGAAACTGAGATCTAGACTCCAAGGCTGGAAAGCACATTACCTTTCTCATGCGGGGAAGACCATTCTTTTGAAGAGTTACAGCTGCTGCTATTCCATCATATCATATGGCTACTTGCCTTTCTCCAAAAAGTTATTGTGGTGTAAGTCAGAGTTTAGAAAGCGACTTTTGGCGGGGTGACAAAGTAGAGAAGAAGTCCATTCACCGCAGCGATCAAAATCTGATGGGGGTTTGAACATTTGTAACCCTTACAGAAAAATAAAGGGGTTTCTTCGGTCAGCTCCCCCTCAGAAGTTTCGATTGGGAACGTACGGAAATCGAAACCCATGCCAGCCCTAGCCAACAAATCGAATTTGTTTCGGCTCCTCCCCCGTCAGTTGACCATTGAAAGCACACTCAAAACTGGTTTTAGTGGCCGTTGGAAGGTTTCTCAGGCCCTTGCATTCAATCGCCGTGGAGGTGGTTTGCTCCATGTTTCTAGCACGCCCCCTATGTTTCTGGTTCATTCTGGTGGTTTAACATTCTGTTGGCCGCCCATTTGTTAATGCTGCTCGACCATAGGAAATTTATTTTATTACATTTTTTTCCTTGGTTGATTGTCGTAAGGACCTCTATAAATGAATATTTGAATGTTGCTTAGTTCAATGCTAATGAAAATGAAGTGTTTAATGTTGACTAAGATATGTATGCCGTTATCGTGGGCTATTGAACATTTGTATGTATGAATAGCCAACAGAGTGTCGGGAATCAATCTTCGAGTAATTTGCAGTATGATACTAAGTATTTCTATTGCAAACGGAAATGCACCTTTCAAATTTTAACAACTCGGAATAACTGTAGAAGTTGTTTTATAGTTGTCGATTAAAATCTGAGGTAATATTTTTAGTGGGACGATATTATTTGTTAGCATTGATATAAGGCATGTATATTGCGAGTGACATGTGTTGCACTTGCAGGAGCAGGTGTTGGATAACCCAACGACTGAAAGCGATTCTATTGGTTGTTGCAAATTTTTTGAATGGGCGATTCCTCGAGATTGGTTGGATGAGGTTACATTAGGAAATAGTCATGGTGATGTTTAAGAAAGCCTTGGAAATGTGGAGAGAGCAGTTGATGTTTGCATAAGGCAGATTGAGTCCATGAGTTAGCTATTGAAGGGATGACTACAGTTTGGCGACTTGTTTTTCTTCTTTTTGTTATTATTCTCCTTGCTTAAAAGATGTTTTTTTTGTTGACTAAGAAAAAATTGTAAATCCAACGAAGATACATTCCGATAGGAGGTAGGGAAGCCTAGGCTCACAGGTGATTCTGCCATTTTCGAGAAATAGTCCCAAAGGGGGGGGGGGCATGGGGGTAGACGGGTGGTGGGACCATCTCCACAGGGTAGGGAGAGGTCTCATGGAAATTCCCAGATGAGGTGGAGATGCCCCAGGCCAACGGTAGGAAACCATATCCCCCCTCTGGAACCGCTTCTCGGAAATTGCAGAATTACCCAGAGGCTGCTCCGACTAATGTGGAGGGGTTTGATGGCAAGGAAACTACCCTCATATATACATAGTTCACCCTCCCTAGGGGAGTAAGTTCTTTCGCTCAGCCTAGGTAACCTAATCCTAAACTCATTAGGAATATGATATAGTCTTTAGAGTATGGGGATATCATTAGCTGATGGGAAACACCTAAAACCAACAAAATTAACTAGAACAAGCTCCTCATGGCACCTGAAGGTTGAATTCTTAGACCCCAACTTCTAGCTAGAGTTGCCATTTTTTTTTTTTGGATTTGTTGGCATTTATTCTAGTTTCCATAAAAAAACAAATACCAGGCTTTTGGACTCTACTGAGTTCCTTGAATTCTTAGACCCCAACTTCTAGCTAGAGTTGCCATTTTTTTTTTTTGGATTTGTCGGCATTTATTCTAGTTTCTATAAAAAAACAAATACCAGGCTTATGGACTCTACTGAGTTCCTTGACCTGTCTTTGTAAAGATGGTCTCCCTGCCCCTCTCATGTTCCAACTAATTAACCTTATCATTAACAACGTTGGATTTCAGACCTATGTTGTCCATTTTTTAATGTTGGGTTAAATTATCATTAAGCACGATAATAATTGGATCAGGAATCAAATCCCTGAAGTTCTCATCTATTTCTTGAAGTTATTGATAGTCATTTCCCTCTTCTACATCTCCCCTTCTTACAGGGAAACCAATAACTTAAGTCTATCAGGTACAGATTGCTCGGATTGTAACTCTTCGTATTCTTCACCTCAACACTGTTGTGTGTCATGAATTGAAGAGGCTTATTTGAGATCACCTCGGAAGATGAAATGATGCCAATATTCTTGCTTAAAGGCCTTAAACAAGTTTGTCTCTTGGATGCCCAAGAGATCGCACCTCCACCAAGGATGAAAATCCATCAAGAAGTGGACTTGTTATCTCCATTACCGGTAATCCAATTTGCACCAGTGTACCATTCTAGTACAACTGGATAATCACAGTAAAACAAGCCAAGTTCTAAGGTTCTTTTGAGATACTCAAGAACTCTCACAATTGCCTTCTAGTGCTCTGTACCAAGTTTTTTGTAAATCGATTGAGTTAGTTACTGCAAATGCAATATCATGTTTGGTACAAAGCATAGCATATATGAAGCTTCCTACTGCACTAGTATACTCAAGTTGTGCAATTGCTCTACCAGTATTTTTTACTAGTTTTATACTAGAATCATATGGTGTACTATATTTTTTTTAATCCTAAATGCTTAAATTTCTCAAGTACTTTCTCAATATAATGTGATTGGCTTAATGCATAATCCCTATTATGCTTTTTAACTTTTATTCTCAAGGTGATATTTATTTTTCTTAAATCTTTCATCTTGAAGACAGATGATAAATAATTTTTAGTTTTATTTATGCTAACCATATTTGTACCCACAATAATAAGGAAGATAATGAATTTAGGAAGGATCTACAGTTCTAATTATCCTCCTAAATCTGCAGCCAAATTTTCACATCAGGGGCTCCCTCTGCAGATCCACCAAAGTAAGCAACCAAAAAGTGATCTCTTGCAACCTAAACAAATAAAATACAAAAAAATCAGACAAAATTGATTGAAATTTAAAGGAAGATAAGAATAAGGGCATCTGTCTATCACCTCAACAATTGTAGAAGCATGGCAGCTACTGAAAGGAGCTGAATCAGCAGGAAAGGTGAACTCCTCCATCACTGGTCGACCAAATCCGTGACCTTTCACCACACTATGATTTGTTACTGATCCCTCCATCTTCTTAGCGTTGGAAATTGCAAATCCTCCACCAACTCTCCTGTTGAGTTTGATTATTTACGCACTCACTTTTTAGTTTCTTTCTCTCCCTCGAAAGATCTATTGTGTGTTAATTTGTACGTGTCTCTGTCTCTGTCTGTGCGCATATGGTGTGTGTGTGTGTTTGAGGGAGAGAGAGAGAAGAAAAGAGAGTAATTCTGATACTTGTTTTTTCCTCTGTAACTGTAAATGCTATTGGGTACTCACAGTGAAGCAAATGTAGCAAAAATGAGAACTTTTAACTTGGTGCTGGAGCAGGAGCCACTGATGCGACTGATTCTGCTACTATTAAAGCTGGACCCTTTTCTGGGCATCAAAAGATCCCATCAGCGAGCGTCAACAACAGAAGCAACAAAACCACCACCGTCAAAATAATCTCGCTCCGGAACCCCAACTAACAGTGAAGTATAGAGAGGGGGAGAGGGAAATTGGGTCACTATTAAATAAAACAAAAAAAAAAAAATTAATTATTGTGACGGATAATAACTGGATATACAAGGTTAGAGAGACCAGCAGCGACTCAAGCTTTTGTGTGCTGTTTTAATGTTGCCAGTTGCTACCACCTCACGATGAATGAAGTTAGGCCTACAAAAAGTAAGCTTTAACTTTTGTATCTGAACCACCCACCACCTGGTTTTAGTCTGTCTTTTGAAGCGGTGCTTTGTATTCTCTCTGCTTCGTTCATATTATATTATTAAAATATTATTAAAATATTTAAATAACAAATTATTAAAAATAACTAAATAATTATATACCAAAATATTTAATATTGTAGATACATACAATTTTTATGCCATGTGTCAATATTTTAAATAGGCTAAATTGATATCCAAGATGAAAACCTAAATTTAGAAGAAATGCAATTCTAAATTAAGTGGGTCTTGGCCAAACCCAACTTTACAAAAACAAAGTTTCATGTTCAATTGACTCAAGTGGAACCTATTAAAAGAGTCCCTTAACTCCCAATATTCAAGAGGGTTATTCTAGCCCCACAAGTTAAAGGTAATTGGTGGAAACCCCAATAAATAAGTTTTTACCAAGAAGGTTAAGACCAACTAAGACTCTTTTAACCCACCTCTACAAAAAGGTTGTCATTTACAAAGAAATGACCTTTTCTCCAACTCACAAGAGATCTTTGGGAAAATAAGAAGAAAGCTCTAGAGACCATCTACAAAAGACTTCTAAAGTTTTTCATCAACAGAAGCCAAAGAATTCTTCAGACCTTTTTCAAACACATAAGAGATCTTTAGGAGAATAAAGAAGAAAGCTCCAGAGACCTCCATCTACAAAAAACCTCTAGAGTTCTTCATTAATAGAAGCCTCAGAGTTCTTCATATCTTTTTCTAACACATAAGAGATATTTGGGAGAATGAAGAAGAAAGCTCGAAAGACCTCCATGTATAGAAGACCTCTAGAGTTCTTCACTAGTAAAAGGTTCAAAGTTCTTCACCAACTCAAAAAATCCTTTGTGCTTTTCTACAAGAGATCTCTAAGGTACAACTACTACAAGATCTACAAGTATTGATTAGGAGGAAGTTTCATCAATTCTAGGATCATGCACATTTCCAGATTCATCCAATAACAAGCTTTTTAAGACCTCAAAGTGCATCTTTAAAGAAAAGAATCAAAGGATTTTTCATTGTACAAAGATTAAATCTAAGAGATTTGTATTCTATTTTATTAAATACCAAAGATTTGATATTTGTCATCATTTTTCTATCATTGGATTTTTAGACAAGAAATTTGTATTGATAATATAATAACTTTAAAATAAGTAAATTTTAAATGTAAAACATTTTAAATATTATTTAAATATTGAAATAAATAAATATTTTAAATAACAAAAAATTAAGACAACTAAAATTTTAAGTAGTTAAAGCAATGAAATTATGTAATAAAAGTATACATTTTAATTTTATGGATTGTTAAATTTAAGAAATAGTTAATATTTTAAAATTTTAAATAACTAAATAATATTTTAAATATTATTTAAAAAATAGATTAAAGAAGCAAATTATATAATAGCTTTGAAAAAGTTATCAAAAACACAAAAATAGTTATAATGGATTTAACAATATTTGATATTAATAATATAAATTATAAATAATAAAAAAAATTATAATATTACTGAAATAATGAAAAATAGATTAAATAATTTAGAGGTATTGAATCTTACAAATAATAAAAATATGTAATAACATTCAAAAAAACATTTGTTAATAGATATTTAATAATAGAATTATGATTGCAATTATTAATGTATTAATAATAAAAACTTTATTTCACTTATATCAATAAATAATTCCAGAAAATAATTTTCATAATGTTTACTAATAATAGTTTTAAAATATTTATCTATATTTATTATATATATTTATATATACTAAATTTAATATTTATTGTATTTTTTTGATAAATATATTTTATATGATTATTAGAGATTAAACTATTGTTATATAAGTTTTTGAAATTTAATTTATTGTACTTATTGGATTTATTGCATTTTTGTTATAAATTTATTTTTAGTAATTATATATTTTTATTATATTTTATTGATTAATATTTATTAGAGGTTAAACTTTTATTGGAGATTACACTATTTATTTGTTAATCTAATATATTTTCAGTATTTATTGTATATTTATTAGTTATTTATTTTATTATTGTTATAAATTTATTTTCAATAATTGTGTATTTCACTATAGATTTTCAATAATTACTGAAGATTAAACTATTGCTATTTATTAGAGATTAGACTGTTAATTTAGTAGAAATTAATTATTGTTATTTTCATATTGTAAAAAATTATCAAAAGTAGTATATAAACAAATATTAATATTTTAAAAGTGAAAATATAAAATTGTCTACTCTTATGTGTTTCTATTGTTTAAATTTCACTTAACAAAGCATGTGCATCACACAGATCCCCATTAGTAACATTCTATGGCTCTTCTGTCCTACTCACATCCTTTATGCCCAAGGTGTGGAAAAATTTATGCAATTTCTAATTACAAAAGCCATGCCATTTTTCTTTAAAATCTATTAGTTACTTAACGTTTGGACTCCAAAAAATTTTAACTTTTAATACATACCCCCTACTCTTTTGAACTCTCTTCTCAACTTGTGTTCTCTCTCTCTCTCTCTCTCTCTCTCTCTCTTCAACCTCACCCCTTCCATCATGGCCATGCCAATAAATTCCTCATACTCTGACTTTAGTAAAATCCCATTGTTCCTAACTACCAAACAAGAAGTATATGATCGGTCTGAATCAACGAAGCCATAGTCATTCAAGAGGCCATTTTACCAAGCTAATCAACTCTAATGTGATCTCTAGTTGATAGCACTTGTTCTTAGATAAATCATAGAGGACTCTCCAGAAATCCAACCAAAGTTCGTAATACTTTGGACCCTCAAAATCTCCACCATCCAAAAAAGAAAAACAAATTAGATTACCATAAACCCTCAACTTATAGCAACCCAAATGGTAGAACAAGTATGTGTTTTCATGACTAGAACCTTAAAGTAGGAACCTTTCCATTTCTTCACAATCCAACCAGATTGTAGATGGGGCAATCTATAACTCCAAAAAAAAGAAACCGGCATAAGCTTTAGGGGTTGAGTTCTTTAGTTGGAGCCCAGAGCAAAAAGATAGGTAGTTAAGCTTCTCTTCAAACTTGTAATTTCAGAGTTAGAAGGAGAGAAATGAGGGTTTTAAGGAAATTAGTACATAATTCCCGATAGCATCCTCTCAAAATCAAGATTAAAAGATGTTGGAATTTCACAAGATTTTAGAATTTCATCTCTTTTAAACTGAAATTTTTGAAGTTGAGAACCTAAACAACTCCCATATTGGGTTGTAATTTATAGTTTGGAAAGAGGGGTGCCTAACACCTTTCTTCTCTTAATCCAAATGATTTTAGAGTCCATTGGTTGAGTGTCTTTCCTGTGGAAAAATGGAGTCACTATCAAGAAAGAAAAATTAATTCTCAAAGCTGAAATGATGGCCCATTTCCTTTAAAAAATAGTTGACAACTCTTTGTTTTTAGCTGCCCATAAACTTTTTGGAGCTCACAATGGCACCCCTAAAGGCACCGTCATTACGAAGAAAGGTAGGGGAGTAATAGGAACACAGTAAAAGGTAAGTTAAAAGGATCTTACAATGGCACCCAAGTAGAGGATCCATTTGCATGGGAATAGTTGAAGATGTTGGGGTTTCATCTTTAATAAACACAACTGAACAAATCCCAATGACAGGGGGGAAGTGGTCAAGTTTATTTCCTTTAATAGTGAGAGGGTTAGAGACATGGGAGGCAGTGTAGTTGAGACCAACATTGGAGAGGTCTATCTATGATGGGGGAAGTGTTAGAAAAGAAGTTACATTTAGGCTTAGATCTTTTAGTGTGCCAATAGTTAGAAGCAATAGAGTTGCACAACAACCCAAACAGAAGATGTCATCATGCACTTACTCTACAAAGGTAAAATTCTAACTTTAAAAGTTGTACTTTTATTAGCGACCATGGGAGTATTGTAAGTATTAGTGTAATGCAGATGAAAGATAATTCTATTGACCCAATGTGTTTTGGTGATAACAAATTCATTAAGAGAACTAATGGTTTACTAAGTATGCAACTAACTTTAGTAAGACTCTCTGAACTATAATTATGTTAAGAAAACTTGCTAATCAAGATGAAGAAGTGGAAGCATTGCTTGATTTAAATGTATGAGCTTCACATTTCCAACACCATCCCCAATCTCTCTAATGAGGATGCTCTAAGCAAATTCAAACATAGAAATTCTATGAAAAGAATCCAAAGGCTTTAGATAGAGCTACTCAAGATTTCATTACTATAATAACTCAATAAGGAGGAAGACTACATCAGGTAAGTTATGTTTTAAAGAGTTATATCATTAAGTTCTTGATGTAATTAGCTTCTTGAGATGCACTTTCTATGATGATCAACAAGATTTAATTTGGTTTAATCAACCTTAGACCAATAGTTAGAATAGTTTTTAGAATTTTGAAAATCAGTATTGAAAGTAAAAGAAGACTCCCTAAACCTTTGGATAAATATTTTCAGGGTTTCGAAGTGTTGGGTTATCAATGAGGTATAAATTTCCTAGCCTTGATAGTACAATTAACTACTTGAAAATGCATAGTTGATTAATTGTAATAGTCAATGCATGAAATGTCTAACTGTAAGTTATAATCAATTAAATGTGACAACCAAAGTATAGGAATTCCCTGTTTGGGAGGAGTAGTCAACTACCATAAAATGCATAGTTGATTAACTCTAATTAATCGAGTTAAAACAAGTATTAGTTGGTTGAATAGGAGTCGATCAACTAAGGGATAAAAAAGATTATTCACTTCGAAGAAATTTGACCATTTGAATGCTTAAATGTTTATTTTTATCTTTGGCAAGTTTTTTAACATGCTGGAGGTATTAGTGTACAGTGTTATGTTGCTTTTGTAGAAAAAAGTTAGAAAGATTTGTTATTTCCTTTCAAGAGATTTCTAAATTTGATAGTTTTTAGAGATGAGAAAAGCTGAGAAATCATAGGGCTGATACAATATTACCCATCTATTGTGATTCTTTTCATTAAGTTGAGCATCTTTAGTTATACTCTTGCAACTGAACAGTTTCCATGTTGTGTCTTGTTATATCTTTCTATTTGAGAGGCTTTAAGTACTATTATCTGTGCTATACATATAATCTTTTTGAGTACTGTAGGAAGTGTTCTACGTTAAACACCATTTAGGGTTTGGTAGATACCTTGAAGATATACTAAGTTAGGTTTGGTAAGCATTGGTAAAGTTTTGTTGAGTTTGGGTAGCATTCGAAAGCCTATCCAAGGTTGTAGGAGCTATGAAAAACCTAAGGTTGTAAGTCTTTATTGGTATCCAAGAAGTCCAATTGGTTTGGTTAGTGAAAATCCTTAGAAGGTGTCTGAGATAAAGGACGTAGGCAGAGGTTTCTATTGAACCTCTAAAAATCTTATGTACATTTCTTTGTGCTTTCTTTGCTTTATATTCTCTCTACTTTTCAAGTTTTAGTAGTTACTTTGCTACTAAAAGTCTTACAGTTATTGCATATCACTTTGCTTATTTTCTTTTTAACTACAAGACATATATATCTTGGTGTAGTTACTGAGCTATTAAGTTTACTAAACCTACTAACTGCACTAACATCTTTGATTAGTAGTTTGAGTGCATTATTTTTAACTAACTTTCACCAACTAGTAACTACTAACATTTAACTACATTGCTTCTACATTTCTGCAATTGTTTACATTTATTGCTTTATATACTAGTCAACTATACTATTTATTTTTAGCACTTAAATTGCTCTTAAGATTTTTGTAGCGGTTCATTTTATTTTGTTTATCATTCAACCACTTAAATCTCAACCTTTCATTTTCTAATAGTTGGTTCTTATAGTTACCAACTTATGGCTGGTCCTTATTCTTCAGCTACAAAACTTGCCAGATACATCTTGTACAACCGCCATTACATTTTAATTCATTTACTTCTTAGTTGCCTTACAATTTAGCATTTAGTTGAATTTATTATTGAATCTTTATTTAACTACTCATTCTACTAACTTATTTAATACCGTTTATATTTAAATTATTCTACTTACTTTTACTCGTTATTTACTTACTAGTAGTTAATTGTATTTATTGTTCTATGTTATTTAACTAACCTTCCAGCCCTTGTAATTACTTTGTCATTTTCTTTGAAGTTGTAATTCATCATTCAGTAGTAGGCTAATCATATTGATCAATCACTTGATTAATTGCTGAATATTCTGATTAAACCATTGTTCCATTGCATTTTCATCTTGAATTTTCAAGAAGGCTCAGTTTCTTATTTGGAGGAAGATATAGGCTTAAACTAAACAAGCTTTTATGCTATATCCAATTCAATCCCTCTTGGGTAATGTTATTGACTAGAAACAATGTTGTATGTAAAAGAATATATTAAAATTGAGTTTTTAAGCTATAGGTTGACGTCAAGGCTATGTATGTGATGCGATGCACTATTACTAATGGCGTCATGATTGTATAGGTACTTGATGTATAAAGGATGTTGGCCACAAATGTCCCTCACATACAAGTTCAGACTCTAGCGATGACAACATTAATGGTGTAACTTATATTACCACTACTATGATGGGAATGTCGGTGGTTATGATAAGTACACCTATGACATTAATTCTAAAGATTGTGACAATTGTACTAATAAAAAGCATTATGACAAACTACGGATAGGAGGGAGGAGGGTAACTCCATTGGGAATAGCACTATATCCCAAAGACCTTGGCGGTTAATCTCATTTTGGCAATCCCGGAAGCTTAATCCAACTATGACATGGAACTTCGGTTATAAAGAGGTATTCCCCACTCAAGGTAAGGGATTTCAACTTCTAGCACCCACACTGTTATTCTGCTTGGACCAGCACTCTCATTGCTCAACCCGACCATCCACCACCTCCTACTGGTTTGAGCATCGGAGTGCCTACCTGGGGATAACTCCTTGGGCCTCTGACATCTTTTCTTGATCACAAGTCTTGAAGTGGGGTTTCATCCTTCCACCTCAGCTCCACCCTGTTGGCAAGGACTATCTGACTGTCTTCCTCGATTCGTGCACCACCTCGTATCGAGCAGCATCAGATTGGCATTGTTTGTGGAAATCACACAAAAAGCATTCCTAAAATCTTTTCTTCCTTTATGCACAACCAAGAAAGTGATCAAAATGCCCAAGAACCAGTTCGAACAATCAACATGTCGATCCCCATCCCGGGAGTTTCGACGTCATAGCCCTCCACACCAAGAAACCCCATAGCCTCTAGTCGTGGTTGATCTTGCACAGTTCCGGGCAATGCAAGAGAAGGTCGATAAGATCTTCGAGATAATGCATACGCTAGGATCCATGGCACCGCCTAGCCAGGCCATCCCTCCTCATGCTCCAACGCGTACAAAGGACGATCCTTGCCCCAAGGACCCCAAAACGCGTCATCCAGACAAAAGGGGAGCGCGGTCTGACCATGAGAAGTAAGACACAGCAAGGAAGTCTACATCCATATCTCGCTCTTGCAAGCCTCACAACCGTAGTAGGATGCATCAAACTACATGAATCCCCGCGAAAGAGAAGCTCAGCAAGCGGACACCACCTCGTGTGGTCTCCGTCGCTGAGTCTAACTCGGTGAAAGATCGCTCCGCATGGCTCAAGAAGGAGAGAGCTACGCGTATAGTGGTCCCGGACAATAGGGACATCAAGATCAGGGAGCTTTGACAATGCTTAGAGGAATTGGAGTGCAACCAAATTCAGAGAAGCATGGCACCGCCTGTAGATTAGCTCGTGCAGCTAGCTGTACCAACCACCAAGGAACCATTGCTCGTCCAAGAGATCGTGGATGAGGTGCCTCCCACAGGGTGGCGAGCACCTCGGCTTGATAAGTATGACGGAAATACCAACCCCGCCGACCACATCGAAGCACTGAAGGCTCAACTGATGTTGCATGGATCCTTGAAGGGCTTGATGTGCAAAGCCTAGTGGCCACCCTCACGGGCCCAACCCTAACTTGGTATTCCTCTTTACCTCCGCATTCCATAGTGTTGTGGGAGTAGTTGGAGACCCAAATCCGCACACAGTTCTTGGAAAGCTAGAAGCATCAGAAGAGTTCGACCAGCCTTATGCAAGTGTGGTAGAGGAAGTCAGAATCTCTTAGATACTACTTGGCGAGATTCAACAAAGAAGCACTACAAGCCAGGAACCTGAACTAGTGTGTGGTCGTCACTACTATTCAGCATGGGCTTCACCCCTTGCCTTTCAACTTCTTCATCTCTAAGAACCCTTCGTAAACACTAGTTGCGCTGATGAGCCATGCCCAGAAGTACATCAACGCGGAAGAAGCACAGGTGCAACTATGGGATGTGGAAGAAAGGCCCGACAAGAAGAGGAGAGACACAGAAGAGTGGAAGTCAGAGAGATCATATCAGGACCATAAGAGGCAAGATCGTTGGCCCAACCATAGACCACAGACACTGTCGCCAACATATAGAAACTTCATGCCATTGAACACACTGCGTTCTGAAGTTCAGATGCAAATCCGTGACCACAATTACATCCGGTGGCCTAAAAAGATGAAAAGACAAGGCAAAAAGAGGAATTGTAACAAATATTGTGAATTCCACAGGGACCATGGCCATGACACGGACAATTGTTTCGACCTCCACAACCACATCGAGGACCTGATCAGGCATGGGTACCTCGATGGATTCGTTGACAAGAATGAGAAGCCAGCATAGGAAGAACCACGCGCAGAGAATGCTCGGACACCTCCCCGAGCTCCTCCTATCGGCGTGATCCATTTGATATCAGGAGGGATCACTACGGGAAGGGAGAGCAGCTAGGGGCACAAAAAATATGCGCAGTTGTGCAAGGTTGACAATCGAGGATAGAAGAAGAGGCGAGATGATCCAATCACCTTCACAGAGGATGACCTCCCGGGGGTGCGGACCCCACACGATGATGCCTTGGTAATCACGGCTGAGGTAGCCAACTTTGAGTGTGAAGCATCCTGGTTGATACAGGCAACTCAGCCGATGTCCTCTTCGAAGAAGCATTCGACAAGCTCGGCATCAACAGGAGTCGTCTTACCCCATCAACACTCCCTGATGGACTTCTCTAGGGAGTCCCTCATACCAACCGGAAGGATAGCCCTTCCCCTTCTAATCGGAGATGGTGATATCACCGCAATGGCCATGGTAGACTTCATCGTGGTCTGCTACCCAACTTCTTACAATGCCATCCTCAGCAGGCCGACCCTCAATGCTTTGCAAGCCTATCTCAACCTTCCACCTCGTGGTAAAATTCCCGACCTAGTATGGCGTGGGAATAGCACGTGGGGACCAGAGGACTGTAGAGCAATGTTACCTGACCTCTTGGTGAGGACCGTGCCCAATCACGGAAACACTGATGGCCGAAGCCTATGATTTGCGGGATAAGGTGAAGATACAGAACAACCAACTTGTTGAAGACCTCATCCAGGTGCCGCTCAATGAGGAAGACCCCGAGAGGATGGTCCAAGTTGGCTCACTCCTAGACGATCATCTCCGGGAGGAACTAGTATAACTACTAAGGGACCACGTCGACGTGTTCGCTTGGTTGGCTATAGACATGCCGGGGATTGACCCAAGGTAATCATGCACCGCTTGAATGCCGATCCACACTGTTGACCCATCAAGCAGAAGAAAAAGAGTTTCGCTACAGAACCTTGGCAAGTGATCGCTGACGAAGTGAAAAAGTTGCTTGACGCCAGCTTCATTCGGGAAGTAAAATACCCTAACTAGCTGACCAACGTGGTGATGGTGAAGAAGGCCAATGGGAAGTGGAGGATATGTATCGACTTCATCAACCTAAACAAAGCCTGCCCCAAGGACCACTTTCCTCTACCAGGGATCATTGACCAGCTCGTTGAGGCAACGTAGGGCATGAACTCTTGAGTTTCATGGATGCCTTCTCAAGATACAACCAGATTCGAATGCACCCAGATGACTAGGAGAAAACGGCCTTCATCATCGACCATGGACTATACTACTACAAGGTGATGCCTTTCGGCCTCAAGAACGCCGGTGCTACCTATCAGCGGCTGGTGAATGAGGTCTTCAAGGATCAGCTCGGCCAAAACATAGAATCTTGCATCGACGACATGCTCATGAAGAGCAAGAAGGCCAAGCATCACCTTGCCGACCTGATGTAGTGCGATTTGACTACTTCCAACTGGAGGATGATCTGGCTTTCAATCGAGTAGTGAGCTAGGTGAATTTGCAAGACAATGGATCAAAGAACCCAGGATGACTAACCCAACGAGGTTGCTCCGATGCTTAAGTCAGTACTAGGTTGTGCGAGCTAAAAGTTTGTATGCTAGTGAGCAAATAATCGCGCATGCCCTGTGTTATTGGGGTTGGTGCCTTTATATTGGCATTGTTTGGCGTAGGCTTCACGCACCGCATTTGAGATTTCCAAGAGGTCATGCCTTACCGGTCCGAAATCCTCGGAGGTAACCGCTATGCACGTTGACCATCCTCTAGAACATTCGGTACACAGGTCAACTTCAGAGAAACCTGTGAGTGTCGGGGTATGCATGTCGAATTTGTCGATGAGCACAACTCGTAGGTCACTACCTGGTCCTCAGTTAAGTCGGCAAGCCCTCAAGAGAGGTCGTGCCTCGCGTCGAGTTTACTTCAGCCAGTGACGATGTGCTACAGGTCGGCCCCGGACGAGATGCTACAAGCCGACCTAAGTTGTGGTCGAGGTCGCCAGGTCAACAATAAAGGCAGCTCGCTAGGTCAGGGCAAAGACAGACTACGATCTGGGACTCCAAATCATCACTCAGGTGGCATCTGGATGTCGTCTAGTTGTTTCGGGATGCCATGTGTCATGAGGTTATTGGAGGGCCAAATCCACCCTCATCACATCCTAAAAGAAGTCTTTGGCACCCTCAGGAAGTAAAAGATGAAGTTGAACCTGACCAAATGCTCCTTTGGTGTTGGGTCCAAAAAATTCCTGGGGTTTATGGTGACACAAAGGTGAATCGAGGCCAATCTAGAGAAAAAATAGGCCATCCTCGATATGCAATCACCTTAGACTCACAAGGAAGTGCAATGCCTCACTGGGAGATTAGCCGCACTTAGCAGATCCATGTCCAAATCCGCGGACCGATGCCTGCCCTTCTTCAAAACCTTCAAATGTTCGAAGGACATCCAATGGACCGAGGAATGTGAATGGTCCTTTCAAGAACTAAAACAGTATCTGAGCTCGCTGCCTCTCCTCACCAAACCAAGCCCAGGGGACGAGTTATTGCTCTACCTCTCGGTCGGGGATGAGGTCGTCAGCTCGGTGCTGGTCAAAAAGGAAGATCGGGTGCAGCGGCCGATCTACCACACCAGCAAGGTCCTCGGCTACGCGGAAACTCGATACTCCAACCTAGAGAAAATGGATTTGGCATGGTCACCTTGGCCAGAAAGCTCATGCTGTACTTCCAAGCCCACACCATTCGGGTGCTCACCAACCAACCCCTCAAGAAGATTCTCTAGAGGTTAAAAGCATCTGGATGCCTAATCAAGTGGAGTGTAGAGCTGAGTGAGTTCGACATGAATTACACACCTCGGCCCGCGATCAAGGCTCAGTTCCTAGCTGACTTCATCATCGAATGCACCTTCACCACCGAGGACTCGGCCCTACCACCACAAGTATGGACTTTGCATGTGGATGACTCATCAAATGAGCAAGGCAATGTGGCTGGCATCATCCTCCTCAGCCCGGACAACATGGTGTTGGACCATGCCCTCAGGTTCAAGTTTAAAGCATCCAACAATGAAGTCGAGTAAGAGGCCCTGATCGTTGAACTTCGCCTCAACCTAGAACTAGGAGCTCGGAGAATTGAAGCCTTCAGCGACTCCCAACTAGTAGTCAACCAGATCCTCGACTAGTTCAAGACGTGGACGCCCACAATGGTGAGCTATCTATAGAAGGTGTTGGAGCTCATTCAGCGGTTTGAACTGTTCAACATCTAGCAGATTCATTGACCCAAAATCATATGAGCCAATGCGCTGTCAAAGTTAGCGAGCTCTCCAAAAATTGACCTCAACACAACAGTGCGGTTGGACACATTGGCCCTATTGAGCATTGCACTAATGGCTCTCCTCATCCTTCCAATACAACATGACCCATCTTGGATGGACCCCATCACACAGTACCTTCAAGAGGGCACACTTCCGGAAGATTGGTCCAAAGCAAAGAGGCTCCAGCATATATCAGCCCAGTACTGCCTTATCCAAGGACAACTCTACTGTCGCTCGCATACTCTCCCCTACCTAAAGTGTCTTTCTCCAGCCGAGGCGGATTATGTCTTCAAAGAGATCCATGAAGGCATCAACAGAGACCACCCCAACACGTGCACCCTAGCACATAAGGCAGTTCGACAATGTTACTTCTGGCCGAACATGAAGCAAGATGCAGCCTAGCTTGTGAGGAAATGCAACAGTTGTTAGCGAAATTCCAACCGCCATCATTAGTCCGTGGTTCCCTTGAATCCGACTACTATCCCGTGGCCATTTTCACAGTGGGGCATGGACATCTCAGTTATTTCTCTACTACGGTTGCATAGAAAAAGTTTCTCTTAGTGGTAGTGGATTACTTCACCAAACGGGTGGAAGCTGAAGCACTGGTGTGCATTACCGCGCACAATGCCCATAACTTTTTTTGGCAAGGTATTGCCTGTCGGTTCAGTATTCCATGGGTGCTCATCACAGACAACGGGACGCAGTTCACTGGCTGAAAATTCAAAACTCTCTGCACCAATCTAAGGATTGACCACCGAACCACTGCCGTACATCAACCCCAGAGCAATAGGCAGACCGAGGTGACCAACCAGACCTTATTGCACGGCCTGAAAACTCAATTGGACTAGGCCAAGGGAAGGTGGGTCAAGGAGCTGCCGAGCATACTCTAGGCATATAGGACTACTCCGCGGACAACTATCGGAGAGACACCCTTTAGCCTGACCTATTGGGCCGAACTAGGAAGGGCTATATAGAATCACTAGAGTTCTTGGACATGACACCTACTGGCTCAAAGACCTCGATGGCTAACCAATTTTAAGAAGTTGGAACACTAGGAATCTCCAAATGTACTATTGGAGATTCTGTGTTAATGAACACTTAATTTAAGCCATATGTTGATTGCTCGGCACACCGCACTCACACGCACCACACGCGATGCTACATTGCACACACATCACGTAAGTTGCGTAGTACAAGTCGCACAACACCCACCGTAAAATACGGGCCACACAACACTCGTCGTGCAACACACGTTGTGCATCATACGCGTTGCTCGACAAATAACACAAACTTATCTGATCTTCGAACAGCCTGAGCCCACGATGCGTAGCTCGATAGCATATTGCCGACCAAGTAAACCACTTCGGTTGTCCATGGCCCGAGCCTAAAGTGGAGAAGAATGCCCCCACCCATCAAGGCCTGAGGGCAGTCATTGAACTCCATACACCCACTGGCTAATAGTCATACCAGAGTTGGCTGAGCAATGGCCAATCCTTGAAGAGCCAAAAAGCTCCCGAGACCAATAACCGAGCATCCTAAAGATGAGAGCTCAGAACAAACTTCGGCCCCACTAATTGGAGAATGAAGATCTTGGCCAACCCCAGACCTCGGCCACGACGAGACCGAGGAACCTTACTGGAAAAAAAAGAGAGAGGGAGAGAGAAGTGGCATGCAAGTTTAGAACAAAAGGTGTATTTTCATTAAGTTAACATTGTTAGTACAAGCTTCAAAGCTTGGCATACTGAGCCATTACAAAGACAATAGAAACAAAAGAAACCCCGCAACAACTTACTCCTCATCGGGATCAACAGCCTCATCTCCCTCCCCATCCTCATCCCCATTGCCCTCCTCATCAACAAGGTTGTCCGAGGCAGGTGATTGCCCTCCTCAGCGGGATCAGCAGTCTCATTGTCGTACGTGGCCCAAGTCTGTGCAATTTCAACCAGTTTCGGACAATGGCACAACGCCCTTCGCCGAAAGACTTTGAACCTTGCCTTGTAGGAGCTCGAGGTGTACTGATCCATCTCTTGTCGGTATTCCACCAAGTCCTTGTATTGGGTCACCGTGTTAGGAACCTACCTAACTCAGGGCTCTTCGAGGGGACAACCTCCTAAATTCTTGGAAGGAGAGGGGGAGAGAGAGGGAGAGAGAGAGTGAGAGTTTATTGCTAAAAGAGTGTTTACTTCTGAAAGAGTCCTCTCTTATTCCTTTTTGGCTCTATTACTTATAGCGTTACAATCTTGACTATTACAGCTGTTACAAGTGAATGGCAGTTGTGACAAGTGGATGCTAATGTGGCCTCTTCTTGTAATTGACTAACTGCCTTTTGTTGGTCTGTTCCAACAGTCTTGACAGTCCAATTGGATGGCAGTTGTTACAAGTGGATGGCAGTTATTACAAGTGGTTGGTTAGTTGAGCTGATGTGGCCTCCTCTTGTAAAACTAACTAACTGCCTTCTGTTGGTCTGTTCCAACAGTCTTGACAATCCCCCCTTCCTTTAGAGCGACCATGCCCTCAAGGTCTAATGTAGGAAATTTGATTGCAAATCTAAGTAGGAAAATTTGAGTCCATGTGCATGAATATGGGCTGATCGGGGTCTCCTCTTTGCTTTGTCAGTGTTGCAAGACTGATGGGCCTTGGGCCCTTGCATGTCTTCCCTTGTAGATGGATTGTAGAGTTTTCTAATGTGAAGTCCATGGTGAGATAGGCCCAGTCACAAACCAAGGGTCTTAGCTGCCTTAAAAATTGAATGCCTAGCACCACGTCTGCTCCATTGAGATGGAGAGGATATAGATGCACCGCAAACTGATGACCCTGAATCTTTAGTGGTAGGGTCATGCAAATGCTATTGCAAGAGAGGCTATTACCATTGGCCACATGAACTGTAAAGGCTGTTGTTGGCTGAACCGAAAGTCCCATTTTATCTACCAAGACTTGGGTTATGAAGTTAAGGGAGCTACCACTGTCTATGAGGATTGACACTTGGCACCCTAGAATCAGCCCTGCAGCTCTCATTGTTTTAGGGGACGCAAGTCCCGTAGGGCTTGTAAGGATATTTCAAGCATGCCATTGGATTGTATTTTCCAACCTAAGTTAGATTCTCCACAACCGGGGATGTCATCTTCCTCTTCGGCATCTGTTTGGAGGCGAAGCGCTTGTTATTTCTTACAGCGATGGCCTGGCCCAAATTTCTCTTCACAGTTGTAACAGAGACCTTTGTCTCTACGGGTTTACATCTCTGCCCAAGTCAGCCGTTTGAAAGGAACCAGTGGGCCTGGGCTCAGTACTCCTTCCTTGTCTAGTGTTGTTGTCTTTTCTTGCTCCCTTCTTGCTTCTGGACCCCATGGTCGCTGCACCTTTCTTGCTAGGTTGAACTTTTCCTCATACAATCTTGCTAGTGTTGCCACATTGATGATTGCATTGCCTTCACTTCCAGTCGCAATTCTTCCTTTAGGCCGCTGGCAAAGCTTCCCACCAGTGCCTTCTCAGTCCATCCTTGGACTCTCATGGCCAGCCTTTTGAACTCCATCTGGTATTCTTTTACTGATCTCACCTGTCGCAGTTCTCCAAGTTTTCATCAAGATCTTCGAACCCAGATGATCCAAAACGGACAATCATGGCGTCCATGAAGTCTGCCCAGGTTTGACAGGGGTGCCCCCTTCAGTACCATTGAAACCAAAGGATAGCTTCCCTTTCAAGATACACAGAAGCTAGAGCTACCCTATCCTATCCCGATGTTTCATGGTAATCGAAATACCTTTCTACTCTGAGAATCCAGGGGGTTGGGTCGCCGCTTGAGAATATAGGGAAGTCGATTTTGGCTATTCATGTTGTCGCCCCTATTCTGCGACTGTTTTCATTGTTGCGCTCTTCGGGGCTTCCTCTGTCAATGTTTGTTGTGCCCTGCTCCAGTCAATGGAGGAGAGCAGTGAAGCTTTCCTTCATTTCTTTGAGATTTGAAGACATTCGATGGATCTCGACTTCCATCTGATCCACTTGGGTGTTTCTTGTGTTGGTCATGCTAGCTCTGATACCAAATTGTTAGGAACCTACCTAACTCAGGGCTCTTCGAGGGGCCAACCTCCTGAATTCTTGGAAGGAGAGGGGGGAGAGAGAGGGAGAGAGTGAGAGAGAGTTTATTGCTGAAAGAGTGTTTAATTCTGAAAGAGTTCTCTCTTATTCCTTTTTGGCTCTACTACTTATAGTGTTACAATCTTGATTGTTATAGCTGTTACAAGTGAATGGCAGTTGTGAAAAGTGGCTGCTGATGTGGCATCTTCTTGAAATTGACTAACTGCCTTCTGTTGGTCTGTTCCAACAGTCTTGACAGTCCAATTGGATGGCAGTTGTTACAAGTGGGTGGCAGTTATTACAAGTGGCTAGTTAGTTGAGCTAATGTGGCCTTCTCTTGTAAAACTAACAAACTGCCTTCTATTGGTCTGTTCCAATAGTCTTGATACACCGCCGCTTCGACGGCTTCTTGCTTCAGCTACTCCCTGTCTGCCTTCAGCTTGGTGATCTACTATTTCAAGCTACGCACGACATTCGCCTACTCAACTATCTAGGCCTTCTGCTCGGCCACCTCCTCTTCCAGTGTGACTGTCCATTTCCCAACAGCTCGAAGCTCGACCAATTGGGCCTTCAGGTTCAGATACACGAAGTGCTCTCTCTCATACATCCCCTACAAGTTTCGGAGTTGGTCAACCAAAGGAGTTGCCAAGCACACATTTTGTAGATAAGAAACGATGTTAGCACGAAGGAACCTACTTAAAACAATGAAAGCAAGTACAAATTACCTAAGTTGTTTCTCGGATGAGTGAGCATTCCAAGGTGCCACTTCCAATGCCCCTGGCCTCCCGAGCAATGGATGCCATCATCATCCTGTGAAGTAGCTGTTCAAGCACCCCGGGCATCTCAAGTCCGTCCTCGCTATGGGCCGACCAACGTGGCACATGGATGGTCGAGCTATTGCTCCTGACTTCAGTATGCAAAGGAATGGCAATTCGGTGAATGTTCTCCGGTCCACCACTACCATGTCCTCGTCATCATTCCCCTGCTACTGAACCCTTTTTTGGCAATAGGACGCCCTCTTAGAAGATCTCGGCAGAGGGACCACCTCTGGGCGAACCTGCGACTGCGCACTAGCCCGGTTCTACCTCTGTTGATTCTCTTTCATTCAGCGGACAACCATTTCCTCACTTGCCATCTCCACACCTGCACCCTGGAATTATAACAATAAGCACAAGATTAAAAGGGGGGGGGGGGAAGAGGATTTGACAAGTAAATCGAAGCGACAAAAACACACCAGCCACCCTGTGCATCAATCTAGCGAGCATCAACATCTCAGAGCATGTGTACGCCACCACGTCTATCTCACTGATCATGCTCAGGGTCAACCTCTCCTCCTAGGTAAGAATGAGCCACTTGGACTATGACACCTTCATCCTCAGCAACTGCAACACAGTTGGGAAGGGGAGGCCCCCGGAACAGTGCACGAAGAAGAAGGTCTCTTTCCAATGCTTCACAGAGGTGGGGGCCCTGACCAACACCTTGACGCTATTCCTGGCTAAGAAATAATAGTAGCCCTGCTGGTGAAGCTTCAGCTGGAGGAGGTAGCTCACCATACCCAGGGTCAACTCGATGTCACGGACCACGCAATAAGATACAAGGCCGAACAAAAGCCTAAAGGAGTTCGACATTAGCTACACCGGCAATACTCGTACCATCCAAACACCTCGGCTACCCCGTCGTTCAGGAGAAACCTTAGCCCATCTTACAAGTTGCTCTTGTACATACACACCTCGCCCGGCTAAGCATTCGTTGGCCTTTCGATGACCTATGGACTCCTCATCCTGAACTCCTTGGGGATGTCATACATAGCCCGGATCCGAGCCATGTCTCCAGGGGTCAAAGCGTAGGGGGTGGTCCCGAACCAACAACCAGCCCACGCTGGAAGCTCTACTTCCACTCTAGAAGGGCCGACCTCGGCCTCCTCGACTTCGACAACCTCAAAGTCCCTGACCTCAAACTCATAGTTAGAGCCACTAGAACTAGAAGAGGAACCATAAGAAGAAGAAGAGGAATAGGAAGGTAGGGAAGACATCTTACTGGACTTGAAGCCGTTGAATGAAAATGAAAGCCGAGCAATGTTGACAACCCCAGACCAAGCTATCTTAGCAAGTTCCTCTCGCAAATGGTGAAGGAGAAATGCCCTTCCACCCTTTCTTATAACCTCCAAAAACGTGAATCGGAGCCAGATCAACAATGGAGATCACACACCGCTCTGACGAAGCTCAGGAAGACCAGTCGATGCAATTGTCACCGCACGTGCGAGGCCTCGGGAACTGAAGCGACAACCTTGACATGAAATGGTAAAGACATTAATTATCCCGGTTCGTCCAGGACCGCCAGTTCAATTTGCCTCTCGGGTCACTTCAAGACACCCAATGATGAGCCCTGACCAATGGAGGCTGTGTTGCACCCCAACTAGGCACTCCACTCATCGACTTTGAAACTGGGGGAGTGGTGTTCGGATTTTGAAATTTCAAGCACAAGTTCATCAACCGAAGAGAGAAGAGCCCTTCCGTGGTGCAACACCATCGCGCATCAGGGAGGTCTAGACTTTAGAGCTTAACTCGACTCCTCGATGCTTGGCCAGACTAAATGACCACGCAACACCTCGGCCGAGCACTCCCCCTCCTCGGCTTCAGAACTTGGGGAGTGGTGTTTGGATTCTGAAGCTAGAATTCTCGAAGTTCCATAGTTGACGATCAAAGGACTCCTCTGCCACAACCCACATTGTGCGGATCCCAAATTTTGGCAAGCACCGAGGAAAACTTAGACTAGACGCTCGACTAGACTTTAACTTAGAGTTCCTTAGCCGAGGAACAAAGCATTCTATCGTGCTACACCTCGACCAAACACTTCATTCCTCAACTTCAGAAATGGTGGAGGGGTGTCTGGGTCATGGTTGAGCTGGCCTTAGGAGACACGTGGCCACCTAGTCATCGCCCGGTCACCTCGGCCACATCGGCACAGCCCCGGCCGCGTTACGCTATTACTATAGCCCCCCATCTTATCCTCCCAGCCACATTAGCCACACGTCACATGGATAAGAACAACTACGGATAAGAGGAAGGAGGAGGACAACTCCATTGGGGAATAGGACTCTATCCCAAAGATCTCGGCGGTTAGCCTCATCTCGGCAACCCCAGAAGCCCAATTTGACAAGGACACGGAACTTCAGTTATAAAGAGGTATTCCTTGCTCAAGGTAAGGGATTCCAACTTTTAACACCCATATTGTTACTATGCTTAGACCTACACTCTCATTGCTTGGCCTGACCATCCACCACCTCCTACTGGCTTCAGCGTCGAAGTGCCTACCTAGGGATAACTCCTCGGGCCTCTGACATCTTTTCTTGATCACAGGTCTTGAAGCACGGTCTCGTCCTTCCACCTTGGCTCCACCCTGTAGGCAATGACTATCTGACTGCCTTCCTCAATTCGTGCACCACCTTGGATTGAGCAACATCAATATATATATATATGTATATGGGATTTATCCAAGAATTCTATTTTGATTGGGAAACCTCCTGAATATGTCAAACTTGTTGAGAAACACTTTTAAAAGAACTACTAGCACATAATAACCATGGTCAATCAAGGTTTAATTCCCTAATCAATTATGATATTGAAGTATAAGACCTAAAAATATCCTATGACTTCTACTACTACTAGGATTCTCCCCAACAATTCTAGTTTGATTAGGATTTCTTGATTGTAACACTTTTCCCTTATATGAGGGTGTAGACTTATTGGAATCCTTAGAACTACAATATCACTTTTAGCCTCCCAACATTAGAAATGGAAATGGGGCGGGTTTGGGGAGGGGACCATATTCTCCATCCCCAACTTCAATCCCTATGAGGATAAAAGTTGCCCTTCATCCCCAATGGGTTTCCTATGGGAACCGAATCCTCAAAACTTTTTTAATTAAAAGTATTGTTTAGAAAATAAATTTACTTAAAATAAAGGAAAGTATTAAATTATAAATAATTCTTAATGTATTTTGATTTGTATATAATATATATTTAATGCAAATAATATTTAATATATATAATTGGGGTCAGGTGGGGTAAGGACTTCACTTCCCATCCCATATGCTTGTCCCCAATCGAGGATCCCTATTAATCCCCATTCCCATCCCTGCCCCTGCCAAGACAATCTCCATCCTTGGCTCGGTGGAGTCGGGGAGGTTGAGTACTTGGCGGGGATGGGAAAATTGTCATCCCTACCCAACATAGAGACTATGGCAATCACAATTGGATAGTGATCTCACCCATAGTACATCAAAGTGATTGATCATCATATAGTAACACTAAGGATTCCTTAGGTCCAAGGGCAAGAAAGTCTTTGCATTTGAGTAACCATATTCAGTGATAGTGACCAAAGGATCCTATGATGGATCAAACTCAATTGGATCAGGAAATTGTAGTTGAAATATCACTATTAACTTTCTATGTGCCAACCATAAAGTGAAGTGCCCAATTCCACCCTCGGTTGGGAAATTCTAGGTTTACAAGGAAGTGAGTCATCCAAATCTACAATGATGAGTCTTTCTCCTTACTTGAATGCTATACAATGTAACCTCTAAACTACATAACAATGAACACAAACAAGCAATTTAAAAGATTCCTCTAACAAAAAGTCTCACTTCATTGTTCAAGAAATTGCGCAAAGATAAAAATGACTTTAAACGAGCACATGGAAATAATATTTCAAACAATTGAAAGTGCTTAATTATTGAACAAATAAAAAAATCTCTACATGACTTTTTAAGCAAAGTGGGAAGAGCATAAAACTTGTTTGCAAGAAGAAAAATCCAAGTGAATCGACTATAGCCATCCAAAAATTAAATATAGTATTGAAATCCATTATGAGAAGCAATAGAAGGATCCCAAATAAATCCAAAGGTGCATGAGAAGAAACATGTAAATGCAAACAACATAATTTATGACTTTTTGATACTTGACAATCATGAAAAATTGAAGATAAGGACTCATGACAATGAACTAGTAAATTGAAATCATTAAGGCTCAGTTTGGAAGGAGTACAACAAAACCTTATATTTTGTATTATTTTATATGTATTTGTACTGTACGTATTTGCATTTGTACTCCTTCCAAACTGAGCCTAATGACTTTATAAACAACTATGAATGCTGTTAGATGACCTAGTCTAAAATGTCAAATGTGAATTGAAGATTCTTCACCAACATAAGCTAAGAAAAGGGCAAATTGGAGCACTAGAAGCAGGAAGCTAATAGAGACTACCTTTACTAAAGCCTTGAAGAGAGATGCTCCTTAACAAGAAAATAAGAGGGATGGAATTGTAATTGTGGGTGAGAACTATGTGATTAAGTTGAGGTTGCTCCCACATTGTATAATAGATCAAATTGTCTACTGTGGGTGAGAACCATGTGATTAAGTTTATTTCATAATTGGCACATAACTTCTGGACCTTGAGGTCATTAGGAATTATTATAGTTTCCACGACCTCGACCTCGACCTTAACCTTCTGTGTCCTTGCCCTCTATCCCTGTAATTTCTCTTGTGATTATTATTAAGAAAATTCTTTGATTAAGAATTGTTACCTTTTCTGATTGGGAGGGGTGACATTGCTGTGTATTTTAATGATGATGGTATTTAAATAAGTAATATAAAGGTGACTAGAAAAGTGTCTGAATTTCCATTATTCATTGATGTGTAGTGAATAGAACCTATTCAAGGACCTCACTTAACATCTTAAGCTTTTAGTTTGAATGGTTCTCTTAGATGGTATCAGAGATAATCTCTTCTCCTAAAAATTAAAAATTATTTAAATATTCTAACAAAATTATATAATAACTTTAAAATATTTATTAAATACACAAAAGTAATTTTATATTTTACAAAATATATCACAAAATTATGTACTATCAATTTAAATTATGTTTTTTCGGATTATCAATTTAAATGTTTTTCAAATATTTAATAATATATAATAGCTTTAAATAAATAAAATTCAAATAACAAAAATTTTTAAATATTTTATAGATTATTTAAATATTTAAATAACTAAATATTTATCATAACTAGATTTTAAATAGTTAAAATAACAAAATTATGTAATAAAATAAAAAAAATTCTTCAAAGTAGAAAAATAATTATAACATAATATTGAAATTAATAATAATTTAGTATATTACAAAATTAATAACGAAATTATGTAATAATAGTATAAATTATGACTTTATGGATAATTAAATTCAATAAATAATTAATATTTTAAAATTTAAATATTTTACATATTATTTAAGTATTTAAGTAACTAAATCTTTTAAATAACAAAATATTTAACATAACTAGATTTTAAATAGTTAAAATAAAGAAATTATGTAATAAATTCAAAAAAGTATATGAAAAGTAGAAAAATAATTATAACATAACATTGAAATTAATAATAATTTAATATTTTTACATAATATTGTAAATAACTATTTTCACTTATATCAAGTAATAATTCAAAAAAATAACTTCCAAAAAATTAATATTTATTAATAATAATTTTAAACTCTTAATTTGTATTTACTATATAATTATATATACTAAAATTAATATTTATTGTATTTTAGTAATTATTTACTGTTTTTTGTGATAAATGTATTTTCAACCAGTGTGTATAAATTTATTTTGTTTTGTTATTTAATAGAAAACTTTCAATAATTATTAGAGATTAAACTACTATTATTGAAATTTTAAATTTAATTTATTGTACTTATTGTATTTATTGTATTTTTGTTATAACATATTGATTAATATTTATTAGAGATTAAACTATTATTTGAGATTATAATATTGACTAATTTAATATATTTTTAGTACTTATTGTATTTTTTTATTATTAATATATTTTCAATAATTGTGTTTTTTATATAAATTTTCAATAATTATTAGAGATTAAACTGTTGTTATTTATTAGAGACAAAACTTTTAATTTAGCTGAAATTATGAGTGTTTTTGTACAAAAACAAAATTGACCAAATATAGCGAATAGAGTGGTTGCATGTGTTTTATTAAGGGAAAATATGGTATTTTATTTTTATTAAATTTATTTAAATGAACATTAGGGTTTGTTATTTTCCACTGTCATATAATGGAAGATTGATTAAATCCATTGCAAATTATAAGTGGTGTTTTAGTAAAATGATAACTTTAGGGTAGCTTTTGCTTATTAGTAAAATGATAACTATAGCTTTCTATTATTTTAGTAAATGACCCACTAGTGTTTATTAGTATTCTATTGTTGCCATCTGGTTCTTGATATTGCAACCGTACCTGTTTAACTGCATTTTATGGAGAAACTTTAACTCGAATTGAATACTTTTATTGCATTAGAAATGAAGCATTACATAGTGAAGCACCATTCAAATTCCAAAGTGCTTCCATAACAGAGCAAACTAATAACTAGCTAGAACAAATTCTGAAATTCAGAATATCGAAAATGGCACTAATATGTAATATTCCCCCAAAGAAAAAACAGGGAATTAAGTAGATCGAAGCCACAAAAAACAACTATAGTTTAAGAGACAAATCAAGCTCCTTCTCTTCATGTGGATGAGCTTCCAGATTGCCACGTTCAATATCGTTCATCCTATTAGCTGCAGCATTTGAAGCTTCAATAGCTTGGGATCCTCTAAACATGTTATCAAAACCATCACCATCAAATCCTTCTGCACCTTGCAATATTAACCCATCATCCCTCCTCAATCTAGCAATTTCAGGTTGTCTGTTCATCAGCAGCATTTCTGGTCTGTTCCACCCACCAATAAAATAACTTCGTCCTGGAAGAGACCATGGGTGATACTGTTTATGAATCACTGCTGGTTGTAGCCCAAGTCCAGAAGATCTACTGAAACGCCCACAAACAATTCTTGATGGTAATCTTGAATATGCGTGCAGACGTGCATATGGGTATCTTAAATCCAATGGAGCCAACCCTTGGCTTTTGGCTAAAGATCTTTCACGTCTGTGAGCATTTTGATGTCCTCCATAAGCTTGTGGGCTCTCGAATGTCCTCCTGCAGTAGACACAGTAGAAAGATCTCCTCCCTGACTTCTTAACACGCAGTTTTGAAGCAACCATCTGTGGCTGAGAAGAGCTTTCACCCAATTCCTTACGATGAAACTTCAGGGAAAGTAAAACTTTGGATTCCATCACCCCATCAGGCTCTGGCTTTGCAGCTTCTTGATCAACCTTTGCTTTGTCCTTCCTGTCTTTCATATCTTTTTCTGGAGAAGATTCGGCCGCTGAAATGCTTGAGGTCTCGGAGAGACAGACTTCTGATGCAAGTGCTAATGCTTCCATGCCTGCAGACATTAGGGAAGTTCAGTACTATATGTGTGCTTTTGGCATATGATGTGTTGTCCGAGTAAAGCTGTTCTGGTTCCATTTAAAAGCACCCCAAGACTTGTTAAGAATTTTTGAGTAGTGAATGCTGTTATCTTCCATTAGTAGTAGGATATCTATGTAGTTATTGCATGGACTATCTTTGTTATGTGTCTTTTCTAAGGCCTCTTCTGTATATTAATTTATATTCTTAAAATATATCAGAGTACTCACATTACTCCTACTTCTATATAAGGCTCAGCTCGTCTCTGTCTCTATCTGGTTTATATCATGAAAGGGATCGCTACCAGAGCTTACTTCCAATTCTAGTTGTCTATAAATGTGAATTTCAATACATCAATGCCCATTCTAAAACTTTAATATAATACCCGTTCAAGTGTTGAGTTACAATTCTAATATGGGCAATATATGGTTAGAGAATCATTTAACTTTACCATGTCAGAATTATTTAAAATGGGGATTAATAAGGCTAGGTACATCGAATTCGGAACAGTCCCCCACAAGATTGTAAATGGGGTTGGACTGGGTATGGGTCCCTTGCCTAACATATTTGGAATTGGAAACTCTTGATGTTTCCACATAAAGCCTTCTTGCCATGCATGTCATTATCATTATTTGCCTAATAGTTATAAAATTCTTTCTTTCTTTGAGAGAGGAGGAAAGAGAGAGAGAGAGAGAGAGAGAGAGAGAGAGAGGGAGAGAGAGAGAGAGAGAGAGAGATTCAAAATTTTCTCAAGTCTTGAACAAATATTTGGTTGGTGACCGCCTAAAATATGTTTACTTGCTTGATTCTACTATGGCAAAGAATTTGATGAATACAAGTTTAGGAGACATACAGGGATATGTTTGTGAACATTTAGAAATGTAGTGAAAGAAATAAAGATAGTCATGGAGATGTTGTGGGAAAACTCAAATAGAATATACATCAGTAAAACTAACCCAAAGGTCTAAATGGATATAAATAGAGGGCACATACTAATTTCACCAATAGTTTGTTCTTTTTATTTATTCATTTATTTTATGTTAATCCATGCACATATTTATATTTGATATTGAATTGTACTCCATGTTTATTTTGGGCAGTTAATTTTTTTTTTTATTATTATTATTATTTTAGTGTACACTTTTAAATAGAATTCATATATTTAATAGTTCTTTTTTTCTTTGAGAAGTGTGTTTTTTCTTGTTTCATTCTTTAAGCAAAAAAAAAAAAAAAAGAAAAGAAAATGCAATTCCATTAATCAATAGTCTCGGTAACAGCCACGGTCCTTGGAAACAATGGGTGTTAAGAAAGGACTTCAGATCTGAAGCAAAAAAAGAAAGAAAGGACTTCAGATCACGTAACGCAATTACTAATGTTGCAAGCATATTGCACTAATGTATGAACATTTCCAAGGAAAGGAGACTTCAACTAGGGTAAAGGCCTAAAACCTCATAAAAAAAATGAAAAAGTACTGACAGGCTCAATGTAGATTTCTGAATTCTACTACATATCTATAAACATTCAAAATGTCAAATACTCCCACTTTATATATCAATGCCCGCCCTTCAATTGGCATCAATTCAAAGCTAACACCTACCCCAACTGTACTTTGGGCCTAAAAATTACCCTAGGCTGAACTGTCATTCTCCCTAAAAAAAGTCTGACAGTCCCAATAAGAATGCAGATTTGGTTGTGTTTTGTTGCAATGCAAATTTATTTGCACTGATACAAAATCATGGTAATGCAATTGATTTTGGTGCAAATTATAACGTATTTTTGTTTCAAAATTTACCTTATTTTGTGTGATTGCAATAAAAATGAAATAAAATAAGACTAAGGTAAAACCCAAAATAAAATTAAACCAAAAGCTGCATTATTTTCATTTTCACCCCCATACATTTGTACTAATGCAAATAAAATTGCACTGCACAAACAACCATAGCCAAAAGGAAAAATCCCAAATGACGAGATGAGAAAATCAACTACTCCTTGGAATAGCCATGGTAACTGATTTTTGAACCAATGACTTGTAAACAGTATAACTTCAATCTCCTGAACATAAATTAGGTAGACAAGCAGAGCATCATTAACTAGTTTCTCATACATTGGTTGATTATCTGGAGACCATAACTTGCCACCTATTTTGTGTTTTAAAAATGGGGAGGCACCATTGGATAGATTCCAAACAAATCGTTGACTATGAAAAAGTCCACTTAATGAGAAGACTGTTGACCATCTGATTTGGACATTATTTCAAGAAAAAATGCACCGACCAATCTGACAAGTTACCTCTATATCCGATCGGGTTAGATTTAAGTTTTAAATAAGGGGAGTGGATTCTTGATGTCTCATTCAATTCGATATGTCCATCAGTCCATGGGCTACACTAATAATTTGGAGTGTATTCTTAGGCCTATAGAAAAGAGATAGTTCTCCAACTGGCCAAGGAGAAGCCATGGACGGGTAACAAGGTGAAGATGTGTCTTTGAGCATTAGCTTTAGGTCAGGCTAAGGCTACCTTTCCATCCTTTGATTCTCGAGGTCTTGAACCATTATCCAGTTATCCCCAAATTTGATGAAATTCATGGTTGGTATCATTTCTGTGGCCTACCAGTAGGGTGTCCACTTGAACCTTAATCTTTTTAAGGTGTTACTCTATCTTAGATCCCACTCATTCACCAAAGGGTGGTAGTATTTCATGGCTTGGTCCGGGAAGAAGATCCTAGATGGCTCTCTCTATCTTTTATCCATGAGTAAAAGAGTTAATATTCCTCTGTGTCATGACAGAGTGGGTGAAAGGAATGGTGGTGGCCTTCAAGGCAGAGCAACAAAAAGAGAATTCCCATCACTAAAAAAGATACACGAGGAGGTATGGCTCCTAAAGACCATGCTCAAAACTTAAGAGAAAGGAATGGTGGGGGCCGAGCTGAAGCTTGTTAACACTAAGGTTAGAATAGAGACCATTAGAGCATATGTTGAGTAGGATAATGAAGAGTTGGCTAAGGCCAAGGCCAATGGGGCAGCAGAGTACTAGACCTCCAATCACTACAAGCAAGACCTAGCTAACTATAGTGGCAAAATTATACCTTGAAGGGAACTAAGTTTTTCAGGAGCACATCCTGGCCATCCTCCTTGAGTTCGACATGAGCAAGTTTAACCCTTTTGCCAATGTTGAGATCAAGGGTGGTGGTGCTAGGACATCTGAGGCTTGAGGTGAAGGTGAGAACAGCTCTACAAGGGATGTTGTTGTGGCTAACAATGGCAAAGAAAGGGCGGAGGACTCCTATACTTGATTGCCTTTTTCTTCTTGGTTTTTTGTTGTTGGGACCTATGTGCCTTTAGAGATTTTATAGAATGCCTTTTGGGGCAATGGCCCTATTGATACTTGCAGTTTCCTTTTTCTTCTATTTATTCGTAGGGGCCAAAGTTCCACCCATTGATGTAATGGAACTTCAAGTAATGAAAAATTATTTTATTTAACCTAATTTTCAACTTTTATCCCATTTTCCAGTTAGTACTAAGCTTAGGCTACGAAGTGCATAGCTTAGTGATACATAGGGGCTTTGGGAACCTAGCTGAACAATACCATTTAGGTCTTATCACATCAAACATCTGGTCAACTCTAGGGAAACATTCTCAAAGCAAATAGAAGTCCATTAGTTATAAGAGCCAATGGCTTAGAGGGAACAATCAGTGGTGTGTTGATGATCTTCATCCAGTTGAGAAGACCTATTGGACGAATAGCATAATGAGGTTGTATAACTTAGGCCTTAGCCACACCCAACTTAGGTCAGGGCTCTATGAGTTCAATGTCCTGTTGATGGAAACTATGACCACAAACAAGAGAGAAAAGAGGAACTTTTTATTAATAAAAGTTCCAAATACAAGATATGGGCTTCCCATCAAGGTGTTCAAGTTGATATGTCCCAAGCCCTAGTGCCTTTAGTACCCTATAAGGTCCCTCCCAAATGGGTGCAAGTTTTCCCTAATTAGACTTAAGGATAATGACCTATCAAAGGACAAGGTCACCTTCCCAAAATTTTCATCCTCAGATCTAAGTGTTGTAATACTGAGCAACCCTCTACTATTTGCTAGTAGGTCGCAACTCTGATTTGGCCCAATTCTTGGACTTCTTCTACTAGGCCCAGATTGGCTCTAGGTTCATTTTTCTTGCTTGAATATAGGAGTTGGTCCTCAGGGTCAACTCAAATCAGGGTATATTTGAATTCGGTCAAGCACTACTCATGTTAGATCCGATCCGATCGGACCTAATAGGACTCTATCTAAATTTGAATCCTATCAAACCTTTGGATCTTCAGATCTGATTTGATATGATGTGTTTTCATTAAAATTAATGAATTATTAAAAGAAAAAAATAAAATATACCGATTTAAATAAAAAAAAAACAAAAAAATATAAGTATTTTTTAATTATTTTCATCATATATATACACGCTTTTATAAAAAAAATAAATAAATAAAACAAATTTATAAAAATACAATATAAATAATATATTTGTAAATAAATAACATATATATATAACACATCTGATCAGATAGGGGTGATCCAAATCCAATCCAATCCGATCTGAAGATATGATGAAGGGTGATCCAAATTCGACCAAATAGGATTGGTTCGGATCACAATCCGATCCATTTGCACCCCTAATCCTATAGGCCAAAAGCACACACAAGAGCTCTTTTACCTAAAACCCTTGGCTTGGTCTAACTTGGTCTTTAAGTCGTGTAGTATTCTTGTTGGTCACCTCAGTTTGGCCATTAGTTCAAGGGTAGCCGATCGAACTGAACGCTAAGCATAACACAAAAGTCCATGAACTTTGAGTCATTGAATTAATGATCACTGTTTGTGATCAATGTATGAGGTAGGCTAAAGTGGTAGATTATACTCTCTAGAGAACCTCTTAATGTTCTTCATTATTATCTACATCAGAGGCTTGGATTCGACCCATTTAATGGCCACTATCAAGAATTTTCTTTGACCCAAGGCCAGGGGAGGGGAAATGGTCAAAGGATGTCCACTTTCTAGTGGATGAAAGGTGACAAAATGCTGATGATAATAAGTGAAGTCACAGATTAATGTGGTATGTTAGCATGCCTCTATCACTTTCATGTATTTCTCTAAGGACATAGTCTCCTTCCAATCTCAAACATCCTAGGTAAGGTGGGTTGAATGACCTTCTATACAACTTATCACTAATGAGTGTGTACCAAGCTGATCAACATATAGCTAGCTCTATGAGCTTTAACTTTATTCTCAAGTATGTCCAAACCAGGCATACTACTTTATCTAATGCTCCAATGCTAGGATAGGACAACTCTTATACAAACACTAGCCTTCCATGTTTTAATTCTATTAAGCTCGCTAACTTCGGTAAGGCATCGACCTAAGTATTCTCTAACTATGGAATCCATTAGAGAGTGAAGTGCTAGAATTGTGAAGTCAGTTCTCAAACCTTTTAATGATACTTAGACATTGTTGGCATTCTTATCTCGTATTCTCCATTTACTTTATTGACAACTAACTACGAGTCACTAAAAACTTCGACATGATCTACCCTTAACTCCTTGGACAAAGAGAGGCCAATCAGAAGATCCTTGTATTTAAATTTGTTATTAGAGGTTGGGAAGCTTAACCAAAGTGAATTCCCTAATGTCATGTTATCCAAGCTTGAATGGATGAGGCCTACTCCACTCCTCTTAAGATTAGAGAACCCATCTAAAAGCAAGATTCAAGTATGTTAGAGTTCTTATGATTGCACAACACTACTACTATTAAAGGTACATTCAACGATGAAGTTTACAAGAGCCTAAGCTTTGATAGATTCCCTTAACCTATACATGACGTCAAACTCCCTGAGCTTAATTGATCACTTTGTCACTCTGCCTAAGCCTTTTGTAGGAATTGCCTTAAGGGTTGGTGTCAACACCTGATTTTTCCTAGGTCTTTCGCCTAAACCTCTAATTCACCCCAATACCCAATCAGACCATTACAATCTCTTCAAAATACCAAAATGCACAATGAACCCAAATTTCAACCCAAAATCCCAAAAATCCACCATTAAATCTACTTGATACCAATCCGATGGCCCTAATTAGCACCCTTTTACACCTCAACCACTAGATCAGACACCACCATCAGGTCCAATACCTCTTAAAATACCTACCCGTCAAAATTTCAACCCAGGATTCTTCTATTTACCCCTCTATCAAACCAAGATTCCATTTTGAGCCCTATCATTGGCCTGAACACCCAACCCCAAATCCCCTTAATCCTAATACCTTTGAACCAATCAGACCACCATTGAACTCTGGATATACCAAAATATCGACCCATAAATTTTCAACTCAAAACTCCCTCATTCACCCCTCCATCAAACCAAAATTTCATTATAAACCCTTTCGTGAACCCAAAATCCTATGACATTGACTCCCCTGAACCAATAAGACACTACCATCATATCTTTGACACCGTAAATCCCCTCCCTACAAAATTTCATCCCAAACTACCTTTGTTCTCCCCTCCATCGCACCAAGAATCCATTTCAAAGATATGATTTACCGAATTGAGCCCCCTCTAGATCTGTCTGATCTTGGCCCAATTAAGCCAATCTAGCCCCACCAATAAACCCAGAGTGTCCGAAAACCCTACCCTACAAAATTTCAGCCAAAACTACCATCATTTATCCCTTTATATAACAAAAAATTATTTTGGCCAATTTCATTGGCCCACACATGCATAACCCTTGTATACACTTACTACCCATCCCATCCCTTCTTTCTTTGATCCAAAATCCCACCCATCCATCAAGTATCCTAGTTTGACCCTCTAGATCCAAAATTACCAAAATACCCCTCAAAATCTCAAAATCACCAAAATATCCTTACCCCATATATATAAGCTAATGTTTTTACATTTAACCTAACTCAAAACTGGCACTATTCATCATCCTCTACCTTTTGACACACCAAATAGGGTAGTGGTGAGAAGGCAAGCACAACCTCTTCCCTTACCTTCTCCACTCTCTCTCTCCCTCATCTTCTCTCCCTCTTCCTCATTTTTTGGTAGTTCAAACACCTCCCTTCCCCTATTTTTGCATCTTATTGTTGTCACTACAACTTTTAGTAGTGGTGGTGATTTCCCCTCCATTTTCTCTTATTCTCTCGATCTCTTTTCCCTCTTTCTCATATTCTTCCTCTTCCCCACTCCCTCTTATTCTTTCTTCCTCTATTTTTTCCACCACTTGGCATCCTAAATCCATTGTAAAAATCAAACGAAACACCACCAAACCAGTTTAGCAATGATAAACTCCTCTCCTATTCTGCGTCTTCTTTGTTGGATGAGTAGAATCAAATAATCAATAGTAGTTGTTGTCTGAAGCCATACTTCTCAATAGCTAACTAGAACCTCATCAGTCAATTTATCATCCTGTTATCCCCTGATCACCACTGCCATTCGAGAAGACGAGACTAGACTGAGATTTCCTGAGTTGTAGCAAACATGTTCAGGCCAAAATCTACTACAAATTTAGGCGAGACCGACATCTAGATGACCGTCTCTTCTCATCAAGCTTCAATCACCATTATCAATCAAGGAAGAAGGTTAGGCGAGAAAATTTTCTTCATCCTAGCTGATTGGATTTAAGGGAAACCACCCAATTAATGAGAAGTCTAATTCTCAGGTTTAAGAATAAAAAAATAATGTAAAAGGCATTCATTCCTTTCTAACATGGAGTCACTCTCTCTAAAGGAATGTCACTTAAAACCTCTGAGGAGATAGGAGGTGTAAGAAAGGTTCCATGTGCCTTTGTCATAAGGAGCACCATATATGTCATGTTGTACACTTGACGTAACTTTGAATAGGCCATTAGTATTATAAGTAGATATTAATCCAACACAGGACAAGAACACTAAACAACTATGAAGAACATACAAAAATACCTAAGCAAGACTAAAGATTATTGTTCCGTTCTCAATAGTAACTCACTAAAATGATATATTATATAGATGTTGGTTTTCAGTCAAATCTAAATGATAAAAAGTCTACATCTGGATATATGTTGGGATCATATACTATTAATGAGAAGTAGCAAATAAGGGTCAACAATAGACTCTACGACTAATGCCAAGTACATTGTCTCAAGTGAGGCTACAAAGGAAGTAGTTTGAATGAACAAATTCATTTAAGAGTTTGGAATTGTACCTTCTAGCATATCACCCATTCCACTATTGTGTGACAACATTGGAGTCATTGCTCAAGCTAAGGAGCCAAGAGCCCACTCAAAGTCAAAGCATATCGAGTGGGAAATTGTTGGTAGAGGAAATATCTAGATTCAAAACGTCATATCATGTGATAATGTGATAGACCCATTGACTAAGCCAGTAACACAGAAGGCGTTTAAGGAGCAAGTGAACAATATCGAACTAAGGCTTGTACCCGATTGGACCTAAGTGTGAGTGGGAATTGTTATACAATGTAGCCCTTAGCTCTAATCGGATTAATGTACACTATTATATATTAATAACATCAATATATTATTGTTTTATATTCAGATTGGTATTTTTTTGTACTTACTCCTTAAATTGGACACTTATGAGACTTGTGTTAGTTTAAAAAATTCTCAGTCATTGGAGAAATTGCCTAGCCACCTTTCAAACAAAGTAATTTAATGAGGCCACTAATGGAAATAGTTCAAAGTCAACCTAGATCTATTAAAAAAGATCCAAGAACAAGATTGGGTTAGGGTACTTACCTACTAACAAACGATGCCAAAGTGTTACAATGCTAGGGTCTAAAGAAGGCGATTCTAAGAAGGAAACCTTGTACTCTAAAATGTTGTCTAGCCAGAAAATAAGCTTGTGCCAAAAAAGAATCAGAAAAAAATAGAGAAAGGGAATACATACTTTCATGATCTTATTGTAAGCGTGGATCTAGAGGACCTCAAAGGGATGAGTTGTAACCTCGGTCTAGTTAATTGGGAGGTACACGCCTTGATCAAGAACTTCAATCATTTGTTCTTCCCAAACAGTGTCAACAACTATGGCTAACCACTCAAGACTGAATATTCATCAAATATGGACAATAGTTACTCTCTTGTGTCCCTCCTGTCATACCTTTTCACCAGATCATGACGACCCGATCATCATTAGAAAGCATGACCTTGTTCCAAAGTCATCTTGACCACTATGGTGTTGTTGCAACATCTATTGCTCAGGCCACCAATGTATTGCTAGGGTCTAAGCCTTCTTCATCTTCATGACCACCAAAAGACCCACCCAATTGAATGAAGCCATTTGATTATCTACACTAAGCACAAACAATCTAAAGTTGTAAAAACCAATGTTCAAAGAACTAGACTGATCATAGAACTGGAGAAGGGAGAGGTTAAATCAGGGCCCAGCCATGATGATGTGCCAATATATATATATATATATATATATATTGTGGATTATATAGATACTAATGTAATATATTTTACAACTTTTATTATGTTTAACTATGGTGGATGGATGGCAAATTCCATAATTTTTAATTCAAATTCCATATATATATATGTACTTTCATTAAAGTACATGTGTAATAAAGTTATATATACAATAAAGAGTCATTAAATAGCATAAGTAAAGAAGTGGACTAATGGTAAGTAAGCAATATATGAAAAAAAGAGGCCATGGGTTCAAGTCTTTTATAACATTCATTTTAGAATTTTAATTACTTTATGACTTCAGCAGTTTTATGAAACTAAGACCAATTCATCAAATTTTTAGTTAAACTAGATGGTCAATCGATTTTTTTTAGGTTTTTAGACATTAATTATGGTTCTTGGGGTGTGACCAAACCGATCAGGGCCCTAGGTCACAATTCAATTGGTCTGGTCTGGTTTTCTAAACAATAGTAACAACATTAGGGAAAAATTAAACAAGTTGAGAAGGAATGACTTAGATAATGTGTCTACCTAAATAGACCTTGCTCTGGCCAGTTTCAACTAACTTGTCCTTGGTCAAATACACTATGGTCTGAACCCTCAGGCTTACCAGTTTTTAAGAGCAACTTCTTCCTCACTAATCAACACTAGCTCCTCCTACTCCACCTTGGGGTAGGTCCACCTTATCAGTATGTGCCATGGGTCCCCACTCAACAAAAAAAAAAAAATACACCTCTCCTTCTAGTCATGGATGGAATAGGAAGCCTAAAATAGTGCCTTTGCCTTAGACTGAGTTTGAGAGGTAGAGTGAACCTTTTTCCCAAGATTGCTTCTTCAAGATGAAAAGAGATGTGAAGATCCTAATGTTCAGATCAATTTGTTGGATCCAACCTACACACATTATGATTATCAGGAACCTAATGGAGTTTGGCACACCAAGTATGAAGGCGTCACTTGGTTTAGCGTCAGAAGCTAGGCCACTAGCTCATCAACTAAGAACCCCAACCCAACTATCAAGCTATCTTTGTACACATACAACCATTACATGGACATCAAGTAGGCCATCTCCTCACCGATTAGAACTCTAAGTTTGAACTCCTTGGGGATTTGGTAGGTTTAACAAATCCTCACCAAGTCCTTATCCTTCAAAACACTTTCGGTGATCCATGCACCATTTATCAAATGGTCTTCAGCAAGAGAGTCCTCTTTAGAGTACATGACAGCCAAAAGGAATGGCTTGAACTGGCTCCTGGGGCCTCAACCTTAGGAGCATCTACATCAACTATGTCCAACTCAGTGGCCTCTACATCCACATCCAACTTAGTTTCCATTGACCAAGAACCCCATGTTCTTTTTTCATATTTATGTAGGGACCAAGGAAAGTTTATTTTCCTGGGTCCTAGGCGGGTAAATAACTTTCCCACTTGGGGGAAAGTTGCCAACACTTTAATGGGACAAAAATTACCCTTTTGATAATGGATTTTTATGGCTAAAATGAACATTGCCTTATTCACCTAGGAAACAAAAGAACATGGATAAATGCACTTATTTAGATAAGTGTTTCCCAAGAAAAAATTACCTAGGTAATTGCATTTATTTGGGTAAGTAACTTATTGAAAAGCGAACGGGACCTAGGAGTTATTGGCCTCAATCTCCCTAACATCAAGCTTAGTTTTTAGGGATGAGCTAGAGTTGGAACTCGCCAACTCCAACTTTATTCTTGATTAGTTCATAATGGGAAAAAGAGGAGTGAAAGGACGAAGAAGAGGGAGTAAACATTGTATAACTTATAGAAAACGAAAAAAAAAGACTTATTGAGTTGAAGACTAAAGACAGAGCCAAAAACTAAGATGACTTACGCTCTACTCTAAGCATCCAAGGACTCTAGGGGCAAATAACAAAATCCTAGTTGTTCGGGTATCCTCCATATATAAGATCTTCAACAGCTTAGATTGAATTAAGATCAAGCCTCTTAAAAGTAGCTTGGTTCGGATTTCCTCACATTTGCTTATTCAATTTCTGATCTTATTGCAAGTTCTGGCAACAACACTAAGGAGGTGTTTGGTACCAATGTCGTTGCCTAGGCAATCTTTTTTTTTTCTTGGATTTTGGGAGAGCAGTTAACTCTAGACAATATCCTAAAAACAATATTTTATGTGTCTACTCTTGTTTGAAGACACAGGCTACAATAGGTGCCACACAGGAAAGAATGTTTCTCCCCACAAGAAACACCAAAAATGACATTTTTTTGGAAAAACGACTCTCAGAGAAATTGAGTCAAAAAAATTGATAGAATTTTTATAAGAAATGGTAATAAAGCATCAACCAAATAAGAAGTGATTCTCCATTGCAAAAAAAAAAAATGCTTACGTGGCTTTAACTTGGCATCATTTTTCCAAAAAGAAACGGCAAAAAACAACAATAGTATCAAACACCACCTAAGTGACTTTAAAATTCATGGTATATCTTAAGGTAGGGGTATCAATGGACTGGTTTTGGGTTGGACTCCGTCCAAATCAAATTCAATTAGGACGGATTGGATGGATCAATAAGACACTGAATTGGACCAATCCAAACTTAATGGTCCAAAGTGTTTATTGGATTAGATTGGACTTGTCCATCTACAATGAATTTATATTAGATTGGGTTGGATTGAGCCAATATTTGGTCCATTGTTAGAAGAAAAGAATACATGTGTCAATGGACTACGTTTGAGTTGGGACCAATCTAAATTAAAATGAATTTGAAAAGATTGGACGGTCCAAACATTGAATTGGGCTAGTCCAAAATGGTCTAAAATATTCATTGGACTGGATTGGACCAGGTCCATTTGTAATGGAATCACATTGGATTGGATCAGATTGGACCAAATCCAATTTAATTGACACCTCTATCTTAAGGGAATTAGAGTTGAGGCAAGAACAAGGTTGTAAGAGACATTAGTAGTTTGGACATGAATATCATACTTGTAGTGGGATTTTGCATCAAGTATAAGGGTCCATTTGGTTCATAGTCGGAATTGGAATCGAAATCCTCTAGAATCGGAATCGGAATGGTCCATTCCCATAGTCTGTTTGGTTCAAATAGGAATGGGAATGGGAATTAAAATCAACAGGAATGGGATTTCATTCCCAAATCCCAAGGGAGGGGCAGGGAATTAAAATCAGTAGGAATGGGATTTCATTCCCAAATCCCAAGGGAGGGGCAGGGAATTAAAATCAGCAGGAATGGGGGAATGCCATTTTAGCAGGAATGGGAATGGGATTCCAATTCTGCCCAACCAAATAGTTGAAATCGGAATAGCCAATTCCAATTCTGATTCCAGACCCCTATTCCAGCAAACCAAACAGACCCTAAGTTTATTTTAATTGATTTTGGTTTGGAAAAACCATGGTTCAACCCCATATTGACTATATGCAGAAAATATTGACTTTTTTTCTGTCCAACATTGCAATTCACATGTCAAATTCAAAGTTAGACTGTTGGATATACTAGATTGTAGCTATATATTTTCTTTATGATAACTTCTTGTCAAATTCAAAGTCTGACATGAAACCTTATTATTAGTTTCACAACCTGCGGAACAGCTAAACCTTGCTCAATTCTCGAACCTAACCCGATTGGAGTCAGGTATTACCCGGCCCGACTTACAACCTTAGTTAAAAAAGTCGTCTACGGGTCTACGGAGAACATGGATCGGATTGCATTGGACCCATACCTGACTCCGTTGACAGGACCACATGGCAGCCTCCTGGAGGTGGTAGTAAAATTTAGAAAGAAAGGGAAAGCAGCAGAGGCATATAGAGATCCTCCTCCTCCGTGGCTTCAACTCCCCTATTGCATTCTGCTTAAGATTTCTGCCTCCTCTCCGGTTCTCTCCCCGTCTCTCCATGGAGGAGGCCCTCCTTCAGATCTTCTGTTCTTCTCTTCTGCTCCTCTTGAGGTATGTTTTGTATTTCTTTTCAACCATCATTATCATTTTCTCCCATTTTTTTTCATGTAATCTTGTCCTTTTCTCGGCACAACTTTCCAATTATGTTGGTATATTTTCGTTTTGATCTTTTATCCATATGCTTCAATATATTCTGACATTGGAGGGTTTGGATTTTGTTTTAGTTGTGCTTTTATTTTTTAATTTTAGAATTTTCGATTGTGTTAGATGTGATTTTGCATTAAAAAAAAAAAGAAAAGAAAAGTTGTCTCAACTATTTTGATATGCTGTTTATTTAACCCAATTTTTTCCAATTTCCATTAAAGATATTAATTGGGTTCAATTGCATAAAATTTCAATTCAATGTTTGTCGTGTCGAATCTTTTTTGATTTTCTGATTCTTTTGTAAAATCTAATGTAATTCATGGATTCATCTTGTTTTTCTTCTTTTTTTTTTCTAATTTTATTATTATTATTATTTTTTTTGTGGGGGGGGGGGGGGGGGGTTTCTCTTCTTTTGGCTTCACCTCTACCGTTTTGTCAGATATTAACCTCTTGTAATATGCCTGAGGGCTCTTATTTGTCTTTATTAATGGTAATTTTGATGCCTTTTCCTTTTTCCTGTTTGTGAATGAGTAGATTTTGAGCAGTTTTGGGAAGAAAGAAGGAAGGAATTCTCTGTGCAGAGTGGATAGAATTCTGAGCTTTGTCTCAGAAATTCGGCAGATACAAAGGGGGAGAGAAGTAAAGGATGTCGAGCGGAAATACCCATTGGTGTTACAGATGTAGGCAGCAGGTTAGACTCCGTAGACGAGATAAGGTGTGCCCTCATTGTGATGGAGGTTTTGTTCAGGAACTCGATGAGATGGAGGGCATTGGCCCCCTGGATTTCTTTGGATTTGATTCCATTGTCGACCATGACCAGCGATTTAGATTAATAGAAGATTTAATGGTGAGGCAGAGATTGGCAGGTAGATACCGAGAACTCGACAGATTGAGATCTCGTATGGTTCCCGAACATGGCATGGGGTTACGTGCAGGTGCATGGTTGATCTTTAATGGTCAGATGCCTTTCAGGATTCCTGAAAATGGTTTGATGGACTTACCTCTCAATAGAGGTTCAGGAGTTGGACTAAGACGGGCTAATACTGGTGATTACTTCATTGGCCCAGGACTGGATGAACTGATTGAGCAGCTCTCTGCGGGTGATAGGCAAGGGCCACCCCCAGCATCTCAGTCTTCCATAGATGCAATGCCCACAATAACAATCACAAATAAGCATCTGCGTACTGATTTGCATTGCCCTGTCTGTAAAGATAGGTTCGAGTTGGGCTCTGAAGCACGGCAGATGCCTTGCAAACATATTTATCACAATGATTGCATTGTTCCATGGTTGGTTCAGCACAACACATGTCCTGTCTGTCGTCATGAGTTGCCTCCACAAGGATCTAGTAGTGCATGCCATAGTCAAAGTTCAAGACGTAACAACAGAAGTCAAAGTGCTACTAGTACCCCCGGAGGCAGGGAGAATGGTGGGGAGGGTCGGGGAAGGCGCAATCCATTTTCCTTCATGTGGCCCTTCCGCTCGTCAAGTTCAAACTCACCACGGTGAATCAGGTGGAAGCAGCTCAGCAACCATTCATGAAGACAATCACCACATGAGATGTTCTAGATGGCCTTTCGATTATTAAGGATGGTGTGCTTGGATTGTCATTGCTTTTTTTTCTTTGTAGTTTGGTCATAGCACATATCTCCAATCAAATTAAATTAATTTGTTGGGCAGAGTGGAAGTGGTAAGACCAATGAATCCAAAGTGCTCTAAGCTGATGTGAAGTAATTGATGATCTTTGTTTCTGCCTTATTCCTTTAATGTAAATGATATGATATTTTGTGGTTTGCCCTTGATGATTCCAAGCAGCATTGATATTTATTGTTTTCTAGCATCTAAGGGACAATAAATATCACTTTTATATATGTCATTGTTGCGTTTTTGTCAGTCTGTGCTTTTTATAGGATGTAATATTTTTTGAGGGGATCATCATACAGTAATGTGAGGAGGTTGTCAATTTTAGCTGGCAGTTTGAACAGATGATGATCTAGTTCCCGGCAAGGTAAGTTTCCATTGAAAGGTTTTGTTCTTAATGTAGTTATTTGGTAGCAACATATTTTGATCATCCTGTGGATTCTGTGAAGAGCACGAACATGGTATTAAGCCATTCAAGACAGAGTCCTACATTAAGAGCATGAGTTCCCTATTGAAATAAATTCTTTTTTCTTGTTTATTTTTTTCCATCTCATGTCAATTTTGAAATAGGTACACTATCCTGACTCAGAGCTTGTGTAGTTGAAAAAAAAAATCATTATTGTTTTAGCATGAGCTCATGACTGTTTGGATCAGGTTAGTTTTGTAAAGGGAGTTATTTTCTTCCTTGTTCTTCAATATATATTGATTCACTTACACTCATATAGTGTGGAAAAAATAACTGTATATGATCAGCAAAATGAAACATTTGGGGGATGAGAAACTGTGGTTCCATGTGTTTGTAGCTTGATGTTCCATTCTACCTCTGACTGTTAACATTCTATATGCATGACCAACAATGTGATGAATTGTGTTGATTTTGCTTCTTATGTCATTCTCTGGAGCATTCAGTTCTATCCTGTCTCTCTATTCCATTCTTTAGCAATGAGACAAATGGCCCCAGTCTGGAAGTCTATATTACTTGGGATTTCAATTCCAGTCTGATCTAGTAATTCATTCTCATTATTGATTATTTCTTTTTTTATGAATATTATTTCTTATTTTTTAAACACGTAGGAAGTTACTCATTAACCACTCTCTGGAACCTTGCTTAGTTGTGCTACATTTCTTATTTTTCTCTTTAGGTTATGTGGTGGTTTGCATTCTTTGTTTTAATGAGTTATTTCCTCTTTCGGGTAGAATAAGGAGAATGTCCAATAATGTTTGTTTGCTAATGCATCACAATTAGGAGTGGCAAATGGGTGGGTTGGGTTGGGTGTGGGTTAAATACCAACCCACCCATATTGATCCACTAACCCACTATGACCCACTATAAATGCTTGTTACTGGGTCACAACCCACCCTTACCTCCTTACCCACCCATATTGACCCTCACCAAGTATAAATGCTTTTTGCTTTTATTTTTTTATATTTTTTTATCAAAGGCCACAACCAGGTTGGGTCAACCCGTATATCCAAAAAATCAAGTCTAAGAGAACCATATGTGCCTTTTTCATGATGGCCATGTGGCAGATACAGGTCGCATATATGAAAATTGCAAAAATTACATAAAAAGATGAATAAATAAAAAAATATATATATTACAGCTAAAAAGGAAAAAATGTAGAAAATACATAAAAAATGTAAAAATCAACAATATATACAAAAAAATAAGAAATTACAGAAAAAATACATAAAGTAGTAAGAAAATTAAAATGTACGTGCTTCAACTAAAAAACAACAATTGAAGAAAATACAAAAAACAATGAAAATAACAAGTGCCGTTGGAGGAATTGGAAAGTGAGATGAAGGCTATAGAGAGGAATGCAATCGAACACAGAACAAGTGCCGCTGGAGTTGAAGAGGATGCCAGTGTTTATGGCGAGGATGTAGGCCATGGTGAGGAACATGGCGGTACCAGCACGTAGCTCTGTTGTAAAGGTATAATTTTGCTCCCTGAGTTTGAAATGTTTTCTAGCTCAACTATTGGCAGCAAACTAGTTAAGCCGAGTAGAAAGAGGGGGCCTTGCGGTGGTGTTGGAGTCTCCATGAGAGGGAGAGGAGAGAGGTTTTATTCTTGTGGCCTTGTGGGGGTGTGGATTTGTTCACTTCCATGTGATTCTTCTATTATTTGCAGGTGTGTTTGTGTGTGTATGAGGAAGAGAGAGGTGAATTGAATTAGCCTATGGCACATGTCCTGCAACCATCCATGTAATGAAAATAACAAATTAACAATAAACAATGGAGATTTATTGATTTTGGATGAATTAGTGGCAACTTGTTTAGAAAAAACTTGGTGACATTGAAACGAGAAACAGTAGCAACAAGATTTACTTTTGACCCTGACCCAAATAGCTTTAATGGCGGAATAAAGAACTGAGAAAAAAAATTTCAAACCCTAACAGAGTTGTAGCTCCAATGGCGACTTCCACTGGTGGAACAGAGATCTAAGAAAATATTTTTCAAACCCTAACAGAGTAGCCAGCTTCAATGGTGACTGCCACTGGTGGAACAAAGATTTGAGGGCGACTTCCATTGGCGGAATAGAGATCTGAGAAAACATTTTTCAAACCCTACCAGAATAGCAACTTTAATGGCGACTTCCACTGTCAGATGCCAGAACAGAGATTTGAGAAAACAAATTTTAAACCCTAACAGAGTAGCAGTTACAATGGCGACTTCCACTAGCCAGAACAGAGAACTGAAAGAAAGAAAAATACTTTCGACCCTCACCTCCTTTATGACCCAAATGGGTACCCTCGACCCAACCCAACCAATGCAACAAGATATAAAAGCTAGTAGAAACAACAAGTGTTAAAATCTTGAGGTGAAACAGTACAGTTGAAGCTGGAACGAAGAACATCCTACTTTTATTGTTGAAATCACCACATCAATGGATAAAACGTCTTTAGAGTTTCAACCTCTCCGGGTGGAAACTTGACTGGCAAGAAAACCTTCATTCACTCAACATATGTGCCTGGGTCCAACTTCTGCAACTCTTCTTATGCGATGCAAGTAGTCTCTGATGAAATCTGTACTATATGTCATTGAGGGGCATTTTTGTCTTTTTCGTCAGAGGGAATTCTTTTGTCACATCTTTCTCCTTGCTGAAAACATGGTATCAGAGCAGTCAGTGCTCTATAAAATCTCCACATTGCATTTGCTGATCGTTCTGTGCTTTCTGGACTGAGAACGAAGGAAGCATACTGATGTTCTGTTCCTGAGAATTGTTTGGTTGCATCTCTTTCGTTTGTTCTGGGCTAAAACTTGACTGAAGTGATTCCAGGAGTTGTTGATGATTGGCTGAATCTTCCTAAGAGGTCGGCTGTTCCTTTATTTTTCTCTGTTGCTCCCTACTTTGTTATTAGAAAACCCAGAATTCTCTCGGACTGATCAAGGACACTTTGTAAACTTCTTTTTTTTTGTTCTTGGTGTTGATACCAAGAACAGGTTAAGGTTCTTTTGCATTGACCGAATGATATAAGGTGGGTCTAATCCCTTTGTGGATCGGATGATCCAGAAAACCCTTTTTTTGTGAAGAAATTTGTAGGTCATGGGAGTGACCTAGTTCGGCTGACTGGTACAATAGTTGTTTACTGATGTTTGTGGCTAATATTAGCCTTGGGGGATCTGTTACACTTGTGTGACTGTTCAGGTGACCAACATGGCAGCAGCAGTTGGGTTCTAATTGTTAATTACTCAAAGTGAGGGTTGTTTCTTCTCTTGTGGGTGTGTATAGACTGAAATCATGAACGCTAAAGAGTTTGCAACTTCAGGAACCACCATGAATCATAGTGGAATTAGTAGTGGTCATGACTCCACGAAATTCCCAATGACTATCACCCCGTTGGATGGTAGAAATTACTTGGCTTGGTCTAAGGAGATGTGGTTGTATATCACAGCCAGGGGTAAGGCAGGATATATAAATGGGAAAATAAAGGAACCCAGGGCTAGTACTGCAGAATAGGATAAGTGGGACCAAGAAAATTGCATGATTATGTCCTGGCTTTTGACATCCATGCAAGAACTTACCAATTACAAGCAAAGTCTTCGACATGTAAGCAAGGAGAAAGGAATTTATCAACATATTATTCTGCCCTCACTTCAGTTTGGAAAGAACTGGATTATTACCAGAATATTGAGTGGGAAAGTGAAAATGATGCTAAAGCATATAAAAAGTTAGTTTCACAACAAAGGGTGTTCGCTTTCCTTTTAGGTTTGAATCTCGTGTATGAACCTATTCGCGTTCAGATTTTGGGCAGCAAGGATCTTCCATCTGTCCAAGAGGTTTATGCACTTGTTTAGTCTGAAGAGAGTAGGAAGTCTGCCATGAATCCTCTTGAGGGGGAGACTATTGCCCTTGCTATAAGGGGTAACACTAGGGTACCGAAAAAAGGGAAAAATCAGAAAAAGACAGAAGATAAAGACAAAATGTGATGTACTCATTGTCAAAAACCTAGGCACACCCGTGAAACCTACTGGGAATTGAATGGGAATCCGAAATGGGTACAGGAATTGGGTAAGAAATCAACACAAGAACTAGCAAAGAAACCATACCAGAAGAAGTTTATTTCGGCTCACTTAGCATCTCATGAACATCAGAGTACTTCTCAGGGCTGCCTCGTTCTGACCCAAAGGAAGATATTATCAATTCCTTTCATGACCACTTAGAGCAATATTGTAGGCTCTCCGCAATGTTTATTTTGGACCCACACCTTCTACTTCTTTTGCCTCCTCTTCAGGTAATTTTGTTTCAGCTTTCCATGTGTCTACTGATAACCTAGAATCCCCATGGATTATTGATTTCGGTGCATCCAACCACATGACTGGTAAGTCAACCTTATTTCAAACATATTCTCTTATCTCTGGCAGAGATAAAGTGAGGCTAGTATATGGATCCTTCTCCTCCATTGCTGGTCAACCACCTATATCTTTGCCTTTTGGCCTCTCCTTATCAAATGTCCTTCATATTCCAAAGTTACCTATTAATTTTTTATCCATTAGTAGTATTACTCATGCCTTAAATTGCTCAATAACCTTTCTTCCACATTCTTGTGTTTTTTAGGATTTGGCTACCGAAAAGACGATTGGTAGAGGAAACATAGTGGGTGGTCTCTACGTGTTGGAGAACAAAGTTGGCCTTTCAGTTTCAAAGTCTTTGAATCCGTCTAGTAAGAGTTAGATTATTTTGTAGCACCACTGTTTGGGCCATGTGTCTTTTGAGTCTTTGAAGTTTTTATTTCCAAAGTTATTCAAGTCTTTGTTTGTTAGTAATTTTCAGTGTCAAGTGTGTCAACTGAGTAAACATTGTAGAACCTCATTTCCTTAACGTAATAAAAGATCAGAATTTCTTTTTCACATTGTGTATTCAGATGTGCGGGGACTTGTTAATATTCCAATTGAGAATGGTTACAAGTATTTTATTTCCTTTGTTGATGACTTCTCTCGCTACATTTGGATTTATCCTATGCATTCACAAGAGGAAGTTCCTAAAATTGTGCGACTTTCAATGTATGGTTTATACCCAATTTCGACATGAGATTCGAATTTTTCAATTAGTTAATACCAATGAATATTTTCATGGAGGCTTGACAGATTTCTTTGCATCCTGGAGCTCTCAACATAGAAGCTCATGTGTCAGAACCCCACAACAAAATGGGATTGCAAAAAGAAAAAATTGACATCTCCTAGAAGTTGCTCGAGGATTAATGTTGCAGATGAATGTCCCAAAAAGATTTTGGGTGGATGTTGTTCTAACTGCTGCCTATGTCATCAATAGAACACCATCTTGTGTACTGGATTATAGGTCCCCTCATCAGCTCATTTTCCCTAAAGCTCCTATGTTTTCTATCCCTATGCGGGTCTTTGGACGTAAGTGTTTTGTTCATGATCTCTCTCCTACTCGTGGTAAGCTTGATCCCAAAGCTATTATGTGCATTTTTCTTGGTTATCCCCTTGCTCAGAAAGGCTATCATTGTTTTGACCCAGTGTCTAAAAAATACTTTATTCTATGGATGTCTCTTTCTTTGAAGATGTTCCCTACTTTCTTGTTTCTCCTCAGGGGAGAGTAGAGTTGAAGAGAAACAGAGTCAAACTCAAGTTTTGTTGCCCTTTATTCCTAATCCTCCTCATTTTCGTGTCTTTCGGAGATTGCGCTACAAAAATCAAGGCCAACAGAGTTCAATTGCCATAGAGCCACCAGAAACCATGCCACCAATGCCATCAGAGTTTCAGGGGTTGGATCCTTCACCCCACCCAGGTACTATTGTTCCAGTTGATGTTCCTGAACCTATTGATATTGAGACTTCAAGTTGTGATCTGAACCTCTCTATTGCAAAAATGGTGTTAGATCATGCACCACACACCACCCTATATCTCATTTTTTGTCCTATGAGAATGTCTCATCTTCTTTTCGTGCTTTTCTATCTGCCATTGATAGTGTTCCCCTTCCCAAGAGTGTTGCGAAGGCCTTACTTGTTCCTGAGTGGACATATGCAATGAAAGAAGATATCAATGCTCTTCACAAGAATGGCACGTGGGAACTGGTAGATCTTCCTAAGGGAAAGGAACTTGTAGGATGTAAATGGGTCTTCTCTATAAAACATATACAGATGGGCCTGTGGATAGGTACGAGGTTCGACTAGTTGCAAAAGGTTTCACACAGGTGCATGGAGTTGATTATGCCAAGACTTTTTCTCTAGTTGCAAAAATGAACTCTATTTGGGTTCTCCTATCTCTAACTGCAAATCTTGATTGGGAGGTTCACCAACTTAATTATAAAGAATGCCTTCCTAAATGGTGATTTTGAAGAGGAAGTGTATATGACTCAATCCCCTGGTTTCTATACTAAGGGAAGTGAACAGTAAGTCTACAAATTGAAGAAATATTTCTATGGTCTAAAGCAATCTTTGAGAGCTTGGTTTAGTAGGTTTCATCAAGCAGCTCAACAGATGGGATTTAAGTAGTGCCAATCTAATCACACACTTTTTGTAAGGAGGGAACAAGAAAAAACAACAGCCTTGATTATCTATGTAGATGATATTGTCATCACTGGAGACTAGGTCTCAAAGATTTAGAGATTAAAGAAATTCCTTGCTACACAGTTTGAGGTAAAGGACCTGGGGCACTTGCACTACTTCCTCGGTATTGAGGTTACTCGTTCTCAGCAAGGTATCTTCATTTCCCAAAGGAAGTACACCCTAGATCTCCTAAAGGATACAAGGAAGCTAAGAGCTAAACCAACTGACATGCCTATAGATGTAAATCACAAACTTGGGGATTGCAGTGGTGAGTCCTTGAAAGATCCAAGGCAAGTACCAAAGACTTGTAGGCAAGCTTCTCTACCTATCCATGACCAGGCTTGACATAGCATATGTTGTGGGTGCTCTCAGTCAGTTCATGCATGCACCCAAGGAAGCACATCTAGAGGTAGCATACAAAGTTCTTAGGTGTTTGAATCAATTTTTAGGGATAAGTTTACTCTTTAAGAAACATGGGCACATGAGAGTAGAGGTGTACACAGATGCAGATTGGGCCGGTTTAGTAGATGACAGAAAATCCACCAGCGGATATTGTACCTTTGTTGGTGGAAACCTTGTGACTTGGAGAAGCAAAAAATAGAGTGTTGTGGCCAGGCCAAGTGCAGAGGCAAAACACAGGGCTATGTCGCATGGAGTTGCAGAGTTACTGTGGATCAAGAATCTATTGAGTGAATTAGGATTTCCTTTCGTTGATCTTATGTCACTTTATTGTGATAACAAAGTTGCCGTCAATACCACGGCCAACCCAGTTCTCCATGATAGAACCAAGCATATTGAGGTGGACAAACATTTCATCAGAGAGAAATTGAGAAGGGGCAAGTGTGCACTCCCTACATTAGCTTTGATGAATATCTTGCAGATGTTCTTACTAAAGGATTATGCTCACTACGACATTATGATCTTTGTGAGAAGTTGGGGATGACTGACATCTACACCCCAACTTGAGGGGGATGATTGCCATAGAGGGGCATTTTTGTCTTTGGTCACCCTAACATATAAATAATAAAGTTGGTGCCGCCAGAGGGAATTCTTTTGTCTCACATCTTTCTCCTTCTTCTTCTTCTTCTTCTTCTTCTTCTTCTTGAAAATAGTCTCAATAATTGGTTTTCCCAATCATTTCACTAAGAATCATCGATAGGTGTTTCCCCTTCTAGACTGAATCTCTTTTACATCCAAAACATCTTGTATCACTTCTGGTAGCTTTTTTGGGAGCTATTGAAACATGGTTTCTGGTGGCTGCATTTCTTCTTCAAATCCCTCAAAAGGATATAAGTCAACAACATTAAAGATAGGTCTGATTTAAAGCACTTCCGGCAACTCAATGATGTATTCATTGGAATTGATTTTCTTCAAAACCTTACAAGGCCCAAACTTTCTTGAGTTCAGCTTATGGTTTGTTCCCTTAGGGAACTTTTCCTTCCTCAAATGGACAAGTACTTCATCACCTTCACAAAATTCCTTGTGCCTTCTGTGTTGATTTGCTAATGTAGCATATGCTTCATTACTAACTTTTATTGGTTCTCGGACCTCATGGGTGTGCTTGATATGATTAGAAAATTCCTCACCTTCTACACAAACCCGTGCTTCATTCGGTAAGGAAACGAGGCTTTAAATATCTTGCAGCTTGTGCCCATAAGCTGCTTCAAATGGTGTTCTTTTGATAGATCTATTTACAGAGTTGTTGTAGGAAAACTCAACTTGGGGTATAACAGTATCCCAAATCTTTACATGGTCACCCACAAGACACCTCAACATGTTTCCAATACTTATATTGACGACTTATGTTTGCCCATTTGTTTGTGGGTGACATGTACTACAATAGGTTAGTTTGTACTTGAAATCCTCTGAAAGTGGCCCATAAACTTCACATCCCTATCAGATACAATAGAAGACGGAAGTCCATTTTAATTGCACTTCTTTGAAGAACAACTCAGCTATGTGAGTAGCATCAGCTGTCTTTGAGCAAGGTATGAAATGCACCATCTTGGAGAATCTTTCCATCACCACCACAAAAATTGAATCATGGCCCCTTACTGTCTTTGGAAGTCCAAGCACAAAATCCATACTTAAGTGAAACCCATGGTGAATTTGGAACTGGAAAAGGTGTATATAGCACAACCCTATCTTTTGAGTATTTCCCTTGGCTAGTTGGCAAGCTCTACATCTTTTCACCACTCATTCCACATCCTTGTGCATCATGGACAAAAAATAACGATCAACCACCATGTGTAAAGTTTTATCCCTCCCAAGATGTCCTCCTAAACCTCATCCATGTAGATCTCTAACAATCACTTCATGTAGAGACCCTTCGAGAATGCATAATTGATTACCTTCGAAAAGGTACTCATTATGGACAGCATATTGCAAGCTTCTTCCATTCGCTAGCCCTTCCAATTCCTTCATTATTTGGCTAAAAAATGGATCTTCATCATATTGGGTTTTCAACTCCTTAAAGCCCAACACTTGTGTACGTAACACATTCAGCTGTAAAAATGTGAATTCTACACTCTTGTTGGGTTTTCAACTCCTCAAATCCCAAGACTTGTATACGTTACACATTCAACTCCTCAAAGCCCAAGACTTGTTGCCTACGGAGAAGCAACTTTATTTGACACTCTTGACTTATGTTTCAGTGGAAATGTGAATTCTTGTAAGTAGGAAGTCCACTTGGCATGCCATGGGCTGAGATTCTTTTGTGAATTCAAGTACTGTAGGGCCTAATGATCAGAAAACACAACAAACTCCTTGCCTATCAAATAATGCTTCCGATGTTGTAGAGCCATCACCAAGGCATAAAACTCTAGATTATATGTAGAGTACTGACGCTTAGCATCGGTTAGTTTCTCATTGAAGAAGGCTACTAGTTTATCTTCTTGGCTGAATTGCACCAATTCCAGCTTGTGAGGCATCACACTCCACTGTAAACAACTTATCAAAACTTAGTAAAGCAAGTATGGGTGCTTTAGTCGAGGCCTATTTGATGTATTGAAAGGCTTTATCTACTGATTTTGTCCACACAAAGGTAGAACCTTTCAAAATCTTTGTAATGGGGTTCATTATGGAACTAAAATTGTGTATAAATCTACGGTAGGAAGCTAAACCATGGAAACTGCACACTTCACCTAGGGACTGAGTTGGACACTCCCTAATAGCTTTCACCTTCTCAAAATCTGGTTGTAACCCTAAAAAAAAAAAGGATATCTCTAGTACCTTTTGTAAGTGTTCTAAGTGTTCTTCTCTAGTCCGACTATAAATTAATATGCCATCAAAATAAACAACAACAAATGAGCCCAAGAATGGTCTAAGTACCTCTGAATGCATAAATGTACTAGGAGCATTGGATAAACCAAAAGGCATGACCAACCACTCATATCTGGAGTCTTGAATGCTGTCTTCCGTTCATCTCCATACCTCATTCTGAATTGACGGTACCCGCTACCCAAATCAATCTTGGAGAACACCTTAAAATCAGCCAATATGTTGAGCGTATCATCAAACCTTGGAATTTGGAACTAATATTTGATGGTTATCTTATTTATTGCACTGCTATCTATGCACATTCTCCATAAACCATCCTTTTTTGGTGTAATGGACTTTTACTTTCACAAATTAGCCCCTTTTTGATCAACTCTTCAACTTGCCTTCTCATTTCATTTCAGCCTGTTGTGTAGGTGGCATTCTATAAATTGGAAAATTTGGTAAAGATGCTCCCGGAGTCAAATCAATAGCATGTTGGACTGTTCCCATCGGTGGCAATCCACATGGAAACTCTTCATTCACTAATTCTTGAAAATCTTTCAACAACTTCTGAACTTATGTAGTCAACCTTTATTTGTAGTTTGTTCACATGCCACATTTTTTCTGATTAATGCATGATTAATCCCTGACTCCTTACTTTCTTCCTCAAACCATCATGTCGTAAGGAACCCATTAACCTTGCTAAGCTTAGAGGAATTTGAAACATCATCCTTAAGAGGTTGCAATGTTAATTTTTTCTCCATCTTTTTGAAAAGCATATGTATTTGTTTTGGTGTAATGGAGCATGTCCTTGTCGTACAACCATTGTGACCAATATAATTTTACATGCATCCATTGGCACATCATACCAAGCAATTTTGTAGGGATTTGGGTGCTTTTCCGTAGGCAACTTTAGCTTCTCCACTGCTTCTTTAAATACCAAGTTCTCACTGCTGCCCCCATCAAGTACGACATTCAGACCTTACCATCACAGGTAACACGAGTGTGGAAAATGTTATATCACCGCCAATCTTCAACCTCCTTAGCCTTTGGTGACATCTTAACTCTTTCACCTTGAGCTGGGGAAATGTTTATCTCTTCTTCTTCTTCTTCTTCTTCTTTATAATGGTGATGTTCAGGTTCCCCCCAACTCATTTTCTTCATCATTAGCCTCCACTGAGGTGGCGTTTGATAAATTTGAAATCTGAAAAATTAAAAAGATATTAAAAGGGGTCTGAAATCTGAAAAGAGAGTTGTTTTTTTGACCTTTTAGAGGTCCTGAATAAAGAAGGTTGTTGTGTTGGATCAAACCTTCAACATCTGAAAAAAATATTAAAAGGGTTTAAAATCTGAAAGAGACCGTTGTTTTTTGACTTTTTAAAGGCTTTGAATAAAGAAGGTTGTTTGTGTTTGGCTAAACCTTCATTATCTGAAATTCACTAATTTTACTATTTTACCTTTAAATTAGACTATTCGGTTGCAATAGATAGAGAGAGAGAGAGGGAGGGAGGGAGGGAGGGGGGAGAGAGAGAGAAGGCTGGAACTCGCCGCCGCTAGTTCGTTGGAGGAGTTGCAACGGTGAGAGAAGGATAGAGAGAGAGAGAAGGTCGGAACTCGCTGCCGCTAGTTTGTCGAAGAAGTTGCTGCGGTGAGAGAAAGAAGAAGAAAGGGGAGAGAGAGAGAGAGAGAGAAGGCTGAAACTCGCCATTGCTAGTTCGCCAGAGGAGTTGCAGCGGTGAGAAAAAGGGGAGAGAGAGAGAGGCGAGAGTTCAAGGGTATTTTGGAATTTCAGCCAGGTCTAAAATGCATCTGAATGCATTCAGCACCTGGCCCTTGCCTTATTATTTCAGATCTGAAAATGGTTTTCAAACCCAAATTCAGATACACTTCCAAACACCTCTGATGTCTGAAAAGCAACATTTTCAAACTTCAGAGGTCTGAAAAGTGTTATTAAACGCCATCTAAGTTAACTCTTCGATGCGGATCTGAAAATGGTTTTCAAACCCAAATTCAGATACACTTCCAAACACCTCTGACGTCTGAAAAGCAACATTTTCAGACTTCAGAGGTTTGAAAAGTGTTATTAAACACCATCTAAGTTAACTCTTCGATGCAGGTAGGTGTAAGAAGCATGCCCTTATTCACCACATGTGAAGCAACAAAGATTAGAGCTGCGGCCACCTTAAGTACCCCCATCTAAATGATTAGAGTTGTTGAATTTTGTAGGTTATTTCCCTTTCTCACCCTTGCCAACTCTATAGGATTTTTAATTGTTGCCCACCCCATGGTGTTAACTCCTTTAGCATTTTTAACACATGTTTGCTCACTCTGAGCACTCTTAACAACACTTGCATGGCGTTGTTGAAGTGAGCTTGTATGATTAAGATGGGACGCCCTTGCACCATAACGAAATACTCATTTCTCAGCCATTAAGGCATATTGTCAAGCATCTTCCAGACTAAACAGCCTCACTGCACCCATTTCATCTCTAATGGATGGGTTAAGTCTTGCAAGATAACGAGCTGTTAGTTGCTCATTGTTCTCATTAAGACCACGAATACAAAGATTATTTAATTCTGATGTGTACTCTTCTACTATCATCCCTTTTTGCCTCAATGAATGAAACTTCTCATACAACTCCATAGTGTAATCAGCTGGTAGAAATTGCTTCCTCACCTTTACCTTCATATGCCCCAATGTATTGATTTTTGACTTCCCTTGATGAGAACGTTGCTCTTCAGCTCGCTCCCAAAGTGCAACACACTTCAATTTCAACTTAACAAACAACACCTTCCATTCCTCGGCCATTGGCTTCCACTCAATAATTTTCCATGTTGGCTTTCCAATCCAAATAGTCTTCTTCATGCATCTTCCCCTGGAAATCAGCAACTTCTATTTTTATTCTACCACCGTTAAGGTCTAAAGCACATGCCAATCATTCTTCCAACCTACCATGTCCAACCCCTCCATTGTGAGGGTTATGGAAGGGATTCTCTTCCTCAACCTCAACTTCATCTCCAAGACTGCCTTCCAATATGTTAGAAGATTCGCAGTCGCCTTCTGAAATCTCCATCCGGGCTTCTGCTCTCTCCTGTTGTTGCAAGGCTTGCATAGCCCATGACAAGTCTTCAATCATACGTCTCATCTCCAACATTTCCCCTTGCTGAACTTGGTTTTCTCTACCTCCGCATCCCCTACCATGAGTTGCCATGGTTCAAACCTGATTTTCCTAAGCTCTAATACCAAAGTTGATACAGCAAGATATAAAACCCAATAGAAACATCAACAAAAAGTGTTAAAATCTTGAGGCGAAACAGTATAATTGAAACTGGAAGGAAGAACACCCCACTTTTAGGGCTGAAATCACTAAGCCTTTAGGGTTTCAAAACAGTAAAAAGATTATGAGGCTTTTATATAATTGCCTCCAAGCAAAATGACCCCCTAACACACAATTTGATAGAAATACCCTCACTTAAGTGATTCACATGACAATCACACGACTCAACTTAAAAATAAGACTAGGACATTGACAAGCACTTATAAAGTCCATATAAGTTGCATAACTCAAGAAAATAAGAAAACAATGCTGAATATCTAACTTGGATCCCCTAGGAACCCATTTGTTAGAGGGGTTACATGTGGGCCCCACATGCTCCTGCATCACCCACCCTGACCCTTTTCCCATAACCCTAATGGGTCACTCAACCCATATTGACCCACTACTAGAATGGGTGGATTAGGTGGATCAAACGAGTTGGGGTCAAAATTATTAGCCTAAATCGCAATCCTCCTTATTTTTGCTGAAAATATAATAAATTGGAGATTAGGAGTTTTTTTATTTCAACTTATTTAGACCTGCACTTCTATGAGTTTTATTTCCCAAATTAACCTTATTTTTTTATTTTCTTATTTTTTGCAAATGGTAATAAATACCAACTTTTATTGTTGAGATGCATTCACACAAATCCTAGAGAACAGACCTAAAGATGGTGAGAACGCCATCTATAGAGCTAAGCATTGGCATTAGTATCATTTCCTCTTTAGTCTTTACCATCTCTCGAACTGGGTGGTCAAAGTATATGTTCTTACTCTTCTTCTATTTTTAGCATGAAAAATATATATATAGAGAGAGAGAGAGAGAGAGTTTAGAAAATGTTACTCTTTCTCTCTCTCAACCTAACAACCATGTCAAACTCAGGGGCGAGGAATATGTATCTTATGTTTATAATTAATGTAAATGAAGTTGCAGGGCTTAGAGCTGGTTTAAACAATTAAAATGAGTGTCCATGGATGTAAAAGTGACATACGAAAATCTCGAAAATCTCTGGTTCTATCTTCTATCCTCATTTTCTAACATATATTTACAGGCTTGTTAATATGAATAACCTCAAATATAATGCTTGTCCTTTTAAAAGTGGAAAAGATATAAAACTTCTTATTTCTTTAAACCAAAAAACAAAGTTCATTAACAACTCAAAGCAATATCAACTTGTAAATCTTGTACAATGAAAAGAGGCGCACAAGACCAGGTGAAGTGGTGAGAAAGAGAAAGAGAATGCCTAGCTAAGATATGTATAGATCTATTGCAAGAATGTTGTACAAACTTAAGAGAGAAGTGGAGAATAAAATCAAATAGTACCTTACAATTGGCTACCAAGGTTTGGACTTGCCAAGGAGGAGAGGAATTCTCTCCCAAAGCAGTGAGATCTTTTTCTTTGTCTTGACTTTCCATTTCTCCCACAGTAAAAAAGAGAACTTTAATAAAAACTATTTAGTTGAGCTTTTGAAAAAAAGTTTCCTAATGAAGATTAATTAGAAATACAAGGTTAATAGACAAATAGTGGAAATGAAAAATGCTAAACAACTTTACAAATTAAATGCAGGGTATACTAACATCTCTAAAAGAAGAGTAAAACAATGAGACCACCTTCACTTGCATCGTTTTAACTCAGAAATCCCAAGCTAGGAGTGGTGTTTCACCTATGTTTGGATAGATTAAATCTTGGGTTAATTATAGCAATCGAACATATGTTAAGTGTGTGTAAGAGAGAGAAAGTGTGTTTAGGAAAGAAAGGTTTGAATAAATTAAATCTTGGGGTTGAGTGGGGTGGGAAAGAGATAGAGATAGATAGAGAGAGAGAGAGAGAGAGAGAGAGAGAGAGAGAGGGAATCAAAGCCAATTAAATAATCATGAAGAATAGTTCCTGACGTTGAATTTTTATCTAAAAAATGGAAAGAATGAACATTTATAGTAAGAATCGTAGAGGGGCCCAAAAGTATGGAAGAGTTAATTTATTAACAAAAAGGATCATTTTGGTACTTTCAAAATAGAAAGCTCGCTTGTGTAAGAACTGAGAAAAGCAATTCCTATGTGTGAGCAATATGGTTAGTCAACCATTGACTAACGTTAGTTTAATCATCATTCCCCACTAATCCTAATCCTTGAACAAATGAACCACGCAATATGAAGAAGAAAAGAAATTGAACTTCATTATTTATTTACAAAGTTTACAACTTAGTAATATTATTGGTACTGCATCCTCAAGTTGGAAGAGTTCCAATGTATGAGGTACAACTTTCCCTTCCATTAAGTGCCCTAACCTAGCACTTTGATGACCCTATAGGGGCCTTTCCAATTTGATACGAGTTTGTTGAAATCCACCTACTTAGAATATGGCCCTCCTTTTGAACTGTCTTCCCTAAACTAGGGCATTGAAGTACTTGTACAGCCTTTAGTGGAAGGTGGCCATTCTAATATTAGTTTGCTCCCTAACTTCTTCCATTAAGTGGCAATTGGTTCTTAGCCCTTCGTTGTATGCTTCCTCGTCAAATTGCTCAATTTGTAGGGTCGGTGGACCTATCTATTGGAATGATAGATTATATTCCAAAGACAAAGTTGAAAGATGTAACCCATGTGGCCAATGGTAAGCCCAAAGGAAGCTTGGGAGCTCATCCACACCAAAACCCTTTATTCGGTCCAATTAGGCCTTTATCCAATGATGTATGGTTTTATTAGTGATCTTGGTTTAATAGTTGTTATGCAGCTAGTAGACTATGGTGGATCACTACTTGATCCCTAACTCCTTGTAGAAGTCCTTGAACTTTGCATCACTGAACTACTTGTTGTCAATGATGAATACTTGAGATATGCCAAATCAGAAAATTACTAACCTCCAAAAGAAGCCTTGGATATTCTTCATGTTTCCAGAGGCCAAACCCAAGAGGGGGTGCGTTGGGTTCTTCACATAAGGTCTCTCTATTTTGATGAGTGAGTGTGTGATTATATGTAATTGTTGATTTACCAAAAAAAAAAAAAATCAAAAAGATATGTAACACATTAATACAAATGAATTGCAAGAAATGAAAGCACAGACACCAAAAAATTTTAGAGGTTTGACTCTCTCAATCAGCATCCTCTCTTCAGGCACCCTATTTGAGAATTTTAATCCATTTTATCAAATGGACTTCCAGGTGCCAACAAGACTTGTTACAACCACCAAATAGCTTCTGGGTGCCATCCAACCATTCACTAGTGTTCAAACCCTGAACACTTTACAACACTTAGCTAGAATCCCTCTAACCAACTAACAGTAATAGCTCTCCTTCAAATATAATGATATAGAAAATAATAACCAACAAAGGTTATTTGCTCGAGAGTTTTTGTTGGGAAGCTTTCTTAGAAAGAATCAACACAAATGATTTGCTTCAAAGAAAGAGACCCAATAGATGCTTATCCCCTCATTGGTATATTCTTTGTAAGGCAAATGGTGAGTCCGGTTACCATTTATTAATATCATGCCAATTTGCAAAAAAATATTCAGAAATGGTTTACTTCTTTGTTTGGGTGCAAGTGGAATCTCCACTAAATGTGCAAAGCTTGTTTACTTCTTCTTCCTTCAACTGACCAATGAAAAGGAGAAGGACCATGTGGAGATGTGCAAGGGCCGATGTTTGTTGGACTATTTGAGAAGTTTAGAAAATGTGTCAAAAGTGATCCACATAAGGGTTGTATACAGGCTGAAAACTCTGTCCTTGTTCACAAACTTTTCGGTGGATGATCTATTAAAAAACTGGAAAGAGATTGTGAGTTCAATCCATATAATCAAACTAAACTTCGGTGATAGTAGTATTGGAAATCTAGGGCCCTCTAGAATTGGGGGAGTATTAAGAAATGAGCAAGGGAATGTATTAGTTTTGTTTTTAGGCGCACTTAGAGTATGTGACTCTCTTAAGGCTGAGGTACTAGCAGCTTTGGAAGGGGTAAAAAGAGCTAAAGACCTGAATATTTAAGCTAATAATAAAAGAAGATTCTAAGCTAGTAGTGGGATGGTTAAAGGAAGACAAGAATAGGCTTTCCAATTACAACAATGAAAAGACAAAGTTGAAGTGGATGACAAAGGACATTGATGTAAAATGTAGTTAGGTAAAGATAAGTGTAAACTCCTTTGCCAATGGGTTAACTAGACAAAGGATGAATATGGATTCTGTTTTCTAGGCTCATTTGTAACTGTTTTTTACTTTCCTTTTGGGTGGCTTTTGGCATCCTTGGGGAGTTAAGATAGTTTAGCTCCCCTTCTCTTACCTAAAGAATATTTCTTAATGGAAAATTGTTATTATTGATAATAATAATAATAATAATAATAATAATAATAATAATAATAACCAACAAATGTATACCCCTTCAAGGTTGATAAAAACAATACAGCCAAACTATTTTAGTATGCAAGATATCGCAAAGAAAACTTAGCTCAATAGGGCTCATGGAATTCATGTTAAAATCAACTTCACACACACAAATCACTTAAACTCATATATTTCTCTCTTTTCAGCTCAAAGGAAGTTCAAATGATCTATCTTTTGGGTTCCTCAACTATTTCCCTTTGATTTTTCTTTTCTTTCTCAAGTTTTATCAAGATCTCACTCAAAACTTCTATTTCTTTCTTTCTTTTTTCTCCAAGATTTTATATTTAGGATTCAAAGATTCGAAAGTATGACTTTTTGAATCCATTAGCTAGGCCATCATCTTTCCACATTAAGAGAAATTCAAATGTGATTTTCCACTAGTTTTGAGCTATCCCAAAGATGAAAGAGCTGTGGAAACAAGCTTCAAAGTTTTTTCGCGTTTAGTAGTCAACTGGTTAAATTAATCTGTCAACTCCTTAACTATCAGAATCTAACAAACTGACAAACTATTCAATTACATGGCTTAAGTAGTCAACTCTTAGGCGAGACCATAATTTTTACTTTTGCTAGTCAACTAGTTATAACAACTAGTTAATTTCTTGAGCATTGTTCACTTAGCCACTCAGAAGTAGTTGACTTCTTAGCTTAAGCAATCGATTCCTTGGACTTATAGAACCCAAAATACTTAATCAGTTGTCTCCTAACCACTGGGAGTCAATTTCTTAGCCTCCAATAGGGGTGGACTCAAGCTAAGCCGAGCCAAATATCTAGCTATTCGAGCTCGACTCACCAATACACTTTAAGGCTCGAGCTTAAGCTCTATTTAATCTAGACTTGAGTTCGAATTTGGCACCAGCCAAAAGCTTGTAAGTTCGAGCTCGACTCAACTTGAGCTCAAATATGAGCCAAATGTTTTATAAAAATAAAAAATATTTTTTATTGGCATATAAAAAATTAAGAATTATAAAAACCAGTTATTATTATACATAAAAAAATATTATATATATAATTTTTTATTTTTTATTTATATATTACATTTATATGTATAGTATTTTTTATTTATATATTAGGCTCAAGCTCGGCTCGATTAGCAAACAAGATATATATTGGACTCATGCTTAGGTTGAAGATTAGTTTAGATTGAGCTCAGCTTGTAGCCACCCCTAGCCTTCAAAGTGTGCAAACATGATTTTTTTATCAACGTTTTTAGCACTTGGGTTTAAGAACATGTCTAAGTGTCTAGAATATTTAATGATTGGTCTCTAGAGTCTTTGTTCAACCAATCTAAGTCTGATATGACTCTTGATCTTCTTTGAACTTGACTTTCTCCTTCCATGAGAGGAGACTTACATTTTTCTTCACTTTTCAACTCAAATATGGAAGGTTCATAATATATACAAACTTAGATTCAAAATATATTAGTACCTTCAAAGAAATTATTATCATCAAAACACATAAGGTCAACAATCTCTCTTTTTTTGAAGATGACAATCCATTGATGAAAAATGATATAAACTAATTGCAAATACACATCAAAGTTGTTGATATAATGAATTATATACAACACTCCCCCTAAATTTGTTATGTGTTTTCAAAAACATGTGTTGATATTAACATTTGAAAATATTTTTAAAAACACCCTAAACACATAAGGTCAACAATTGTTGATATTAACATTTTAAGCACATATGAAAATATTTTCAAAAACACCATTTTCAATACATCACTTTTCAAATCATGTGTTCATGAATATATCATTTTATGATTTTAAAGCACATGCATTTCCCCCTTATTAGTTAACTTTTAAGCATATGTATGTATTCTTCCATTATTTCATTTAACATTTTATTTTTCATGGTTCTTTCCCTATCATCATTTTTCAAGCATCAAATATATTCTCCCCCTTTTGGCATTAGCAAAAAGATTTGGGGGGACTTATATAAATAAGAATGAATAGTATGAAACATGTAAACTATCAAAATACATAGGGAAGAAAAAACTAAAAACCACTACATTCATTAAGTTAGAAGAAGGATAGTTACAAACAGAGATGTGATTCAAACAAATAAAAAATAGTGAAAATATTTCAGATTAAGGTAGAAGAGAAAGAGAAGAAGAAGAAGAAGAAGACAACAAAAGGAAGAAGAAAGAAGGGAGAAGGGAGAAAGAAGGAGTTCGATAATCTCCTCTTTCTCCTCTCTAATCTTTTATTAATCTTGCTTAGATTACATAAATTACAAGTCTGCCCTTAAGTAGGCATCTACCTCATCAACATACTTAGAAAACATAAAAAAGGATTAAATGCCCATTAAGAACTAATAGCAAGAAAGAACTAATCAAAAAGATAGTAATGGGTTAGGGCCCATTTGGCCCAGTCTCTCTATACTCCCCCTCAATCTAAGCATAAATATCAATCATGCCCAGCTTGCTTATATAGTGAACCAGCTTTCCTTTAGGAACTCCTTTTGTCAAAACATCAACCAACTATTCTTTATAAGCAATAAATGGTAGACAAACTTCCCCTAAAGCAACTCTCTCCCATATAAAGTGCCTATCAACCTCTATGTGCTTAGTTTTGTCATGATGAACAAGATTATGTGCAACGTTGATAGTATCCTGGTTATCACAATATAACATTAATGGCTTGTCACCGTAAATACCTAATTCTTCTAAAAGTGATCTCAACCATAGAAGTTCTGAAACTTCATGTGTCATTGCCCTATACTCTGCTTAGGCCGACGATTTGGCCACTACAGACTATTTTTTACTCCTCAATGATACAATGTTCCCAACCACCATAGCACAGTAACATGAACTAGACCTCCTATCATCAATACATCCAGCCCAATCAGCATTAGTGTATGCTTCCAAGTTCACGTGTCCATGCTTAGCAAACAATATACATTTCCCTAAAGTCCCTTTCAGATAATACAAAACCCTTTCAGTAGTTGCTAAACATGTATGTATAGGAGAATGCATGAACTGACTAATTATACTAACTACATGGGAAATATTTGGTCGAGTCTTGCAAAGATATAATAACTTCCCAACCAGTCTCTAGAATACTCCCCTATCAGTCAATAGTTCACCATCAATAGCTTACAACTTATGATTAGGTCTATAGGGGTGGAAACTAATCGAGCACCCAATTTTCCAGTCTCTACAAGAAGATCAAGAACATACTTACGTTGAGATATGAAGATACAATCCTTAAACCTGGCAACTTCAATTCCTAAAAAATATCTGAGGTAACACAAGTCTTTGATCTCAAACTCACTGTTAAGAAATCTTTTGAAATGAGTGACTTCCTAAGTATCATTATCAGTAACAACAATATCATCAACATAGACAATTAGAAAGATCACTAGGGAATCCCTCCTCTTAACTAACAGGGTATGATCAGATTAAGTTTGTGCATACTCAAAAGTAACAAGGGCAGCCCAAAATTTGACAAACCAAGCTCTAGGAGATTGCTTAAGACCATAAAGAGACTTTTTCAACTTATAGACTTTTCCTTGCATCTCCTTCCCATACACCCCTGGAGGTAAAGACATATAGACCTCTTCATGTAGGTCCCCATTCAAAAAAGCATTTTTAACATCAAATTGATGAAGTTCCTAATCAAATGTAATGACTAAAGATAGCAAAACTCAAACTAAAGTCATTTTGGCTACTGGAGAAAAAGTCTCCAAGTAATCAATACCATATATCTGAGTGTACCCTTTAGAAACTTAATCAAATCGATGAAGTCCCCAATCAAATGTAATAACTAAAGATAACAAAACTCGAACTGAAGTTATTTTGGCTACTGGAGCAAAAGTCTCCAAATAATCAATACCATACATCTGAATGTACCCTTTAGCAACTAAATGGGCCTTAAATCTTTTAATAGTACCATCCAAATGATACTTGATAGTTAATACTCATTTACAACCAATCAGTTCTTTTCCCTTAGGCAAATCCACAATTTCCAAGTATTATTTTATGCAAAACATCTAATTCAGTCATCATGGCATCCCTCCATTCTATTTTGGATAAGGCTTCAAGGACAAATCTAGGAATCACGTGTAAAAACAGAAGCAAGAAAGGAATAGTATGTAGGGAAAAGGAGACTATAAGACAGGTATTTGGAAATGCAATGAGTTGTACACTTCCATTTTGTCCTTGCGAAGAGCAATAGGAAGATCAAGGTCAAGGAAAGCGTCAGAGGTAGAAGGGGGTTGATCTACTACCTCAATAGAGCTGGGAGTTGCAAGAAGCTCATCTGAAAGTGTGGAAACAACTTGCATATCCTTGAGTCTATCTCTGGTACCATCTATGGAGAATAGGATAGGAAGGAAATGTGAGAAGATGAGTAGGAGGAGGAGGGGGAGCAGAAACTTGAGAGGAAGACCCAACAAAAGACTCAATGAGAGGAGACTCAATAGGAATTGGAAGAGGGGTAGATGGTGATATAGAAAACAACTCCTCTGAATGCTCCCCCTCAAGAGAAGTACTAAAGAAAGGAATAGACTCAGCAAATGTGACATCTCTGAAAACCAAGGGAGTGCCACTATTGGAACAAAACAAGCCCCTTTTGTGTGGAGGCATATCCCAAGAAAACACACTTGTGTGCTTTAGGCTCAAACTTATGTCTTTGATGACTGTGAACATAACAGGTACACCCAAACACTCAGAGAAGAAGAGGGAAGGGATCCTCATTTGGAAATAGGAGGCTAAGTGGAGTTTTAAAACCTAGAACTAAAGAAGGCATCCGGTTTATCAAGTATGTAGCTGTAAGAATAGCATCCCCCCAAAACATAACAGGAATATGAGAAGTAAAAAGGAGGCTCCTCGCAACCTCAATCACATGTCAGTTCTTTAGCCACTCCATTTTGTTGTGGGGTGTAGGAACATGAACTCTGATGAATGACTCCAAAGGTATCAAAGTAGGAGGACAAACTCTTCTCAAAATATTCTTTTGCATTATCAAATTGGAATATTTTGATTCAAGTATTAAATTGGGTAAGAATAAGTTCATGAAATTTTTTTACAATATTCGGCGCTTCATCCCGGGATCTCATAAGGTAAATCTAAGTGTAATAAGAAAAATCATCAATGAAAATGATAAAATACTTATAACCCCCCATAGTAGATAAATGATATGGCCTCCACACATCATAGCGCACAATATGGAAAGGAGAAATTGATCTTTTATTACTCATTGAAAAAGATTGTTTATTGTATACAATGTTTTGCAAGTTCACATGACTCACAATGAAGACTCGATTCCCTTAAACATTTCTAGAAACAAATGACTCAAAGTTGAAAAAGACGAATGACTAAATCGCAAGCATAACATGACTCTATCAACTGACTCTGATGAAATAGACTCTAAAGCTACTCCACTAAGTGGTCCAGGACTTTGATTAGAAGTATCGAACAAATATATTCCATTCGCCTCATGGCCACTCTCAATTGTCCTTTGAGCTTTTAGGTCTTGAAAAACACAATAAGTAAGAAATAATGTTACACTACAATTCATTGGTTTAACTAAGCTACTAACAGACAAAAGATTAGTGTTAAGTTTGGGAACATGAAGGACAAAGGACAAAATAAGGGAGTCAGAGGCTCGAATATTCTCTTTGCTAGAGATAGGAGCAAGAAATCCATCGGCAAGGGAAATCTTCTCTCTACTAGAGAGGAACTGATATGAATAGAAAATGTTAGATATGTTGATTATATGATCTAATGCACTAGAATCTATAATCCAAGGAATTCTACGATTACCCAAGGTTGTAGCATGATTTGTAGAAGCACGAATACCTAAATGGGCAAATGCGGATGAAGAGGTGTTGCTTGAGGAAGAAGCTGCAATAGTAGTCTCCAGGTGATTAATTAACCTCCCATATCTCTCAAATTATGCTTTCACTACTGTCAGTTGCTCCACAGCAGATTTCTCTTCACTTTCTTTATTACCACCTTCAGATGTAGCAACATTTGCATTCTTGGGCTTTCCAGACTAACCACCTTTCTTAAAGTTGTTGTTGTTCAGAAACCTATCTAGGAGAAGATCTGGATGATGTTTCCAACAAGTATCCTTAGTATGTTTTGGCTTCTTGCAGTATTCACATGTCACCTCTTTCTTCTTAATTGTCCCCTGTGGTTTTATCCTAGCATGTGCAAAATGTTCAAAAGGTGGTGGGCCCTGCATCTGTACCTGTTGCCTACTCTCTCCACTACTCACCATGGAATATGCCTGAACAAGTGTTACTTCATCATTGGCCAGAATATTTTCTCTTGTAATATCAAATTCAAGGTTAAGTCCTATAAGAAACTCAAATACCATGTTCCTTTCCACAAATTTCCTAAATGTCTCTATACAACTGCTTCTATAACATCAATCCCCTACCATAGAGACTCCAACATTGAGTAGTAAACAGCTACATTCTTTTCCCCCTGTTTCAGATTTTTCACATCATTCTTCAATTTGTAAGTCATTTTAACATTTAATTTCTGAGAGTATGTTTCTATAACACTATCCCAAATTTCCTTAACTGAAGTCATCCGAACATAATGTTGACTTATGTGGGGCTACATAGAATTTACCAACCATCCAATTACTATTTAGTTATCTTGCATCCATTTCTTATATATAGGATCGGTCTCTTCTAGTTTTACCTTACTACCTGCGAGAAACCCTAGTTTACTTCTATTATAAATATGATTTTTTATAGATTGTTCCCAAGATAAATAATTTGTTCCATAAAGTTTGATTGTAGTTACTCCTGTCAAAAAGGAATCTACGGGACCAACCCTCCGACACTGAGATCTACTTTATCTCACTTCCAGTTTGCTCCATTGATCAAACGAAAATCAAAAAACAAGATTTTCAAGCTTTATAGACCTAATCAAGGTCAACCCAACAATTAAAAATCCCAAAACTAGGGTACCATTGTACGTGGCCTCTGAGGAGAAAGAGAGAAGAAGTAGTCATTCCAACCAAAGCTTTCCAAACTTCTTCCAATTGCAACCGCCCACTTTTGGAGATCAAAAGGAACCCTCCAAGCCTTGAGCACCACACCCAAACTATCTATTCAACCCATAACTGAAAACTCTCTAATCAGCTAGGGTTTTGAGCAAAAAAATCAGTAGCCCCACTTTCTTGGCAGTTTAGAACTAGATTCTAACTCTCAAAGCCCTCTACCAACTAGGCATACAAGTTCTCTTAATAATCAACAAATTATCACTCCATACACTTCTAATCGGAAGGTGTATGGGAAAAGAAAAGAAAAAAAATAAAAGAAGATCTGCTTTGATACCAAGATGAGATTCAAACCAATAAAAAACAGTGAAAATATTTCAAATTAAGGTAGAAGAGAAAGAGAAGAAGAAGACAAGAAGAGGAAGAAGAAAGAATGGAGAAGAAGGGAGAAAGGAGTTCGATAATCTCCTCTTTCTCCACTCTAATCTTTTATTAGTCTTGCTTAGATTACATAAATTACAAGTCTACCCTTAAGTAGGCATCCACCTCATCAGCATACTTAGAAACCATAAAAAAGGATTAAAGGCCCATTAAGAACTAATAACAAGAAATAACTAATCAAAAAGATAGTAATGGGCTAGGGCCCATTCGGCCCAGTCTCTCTACAAAGAGAAACTAGAAATATTCAATACTTTAGTTCAGCCATGAGGATAAAAGAAAGACAAATACATTCAGTGCAAAGGACCAAAACATGAGAGAGCATAGTCTAAGGTTGTCTGAGGGCACAAGCATAGACATAATTCTAGATTCCTTGAGAAATCCTTATGAGATCTTCAATTGTTTTTGCATCTTATCTTGAAAGGAGAAGATATCCCTACTTTCTTGTGCCAGTAATGCCACGATGGAGTTGGCATACTCCACAATATGGCAAGTGGTGGTTAAGGAATGTTTGAATAACTTGTTCTATGCAATTCAGAGAGTAGACACTTTGTATATCCCTAACCAACTTTGGCTCTGCTTTCAAATGCCTAGACTAGGCAAATCTTGGATTTTGGATCGCGAGGAAGGTGGTCGAGGTGTCAAGGAAGGTACTTAGAGCAGGAGTTCACATCCCCCTGCCCCCCACCCCCAGAGTGTGCCCCAAAAACGCCCCACATGCATATCTTAGCATGCATTGAAAACATCTCCTGTACTTGTCATTGGGAGATGTTCCCAATACACGGTTGGGATGTGTTGTGGGACATTTTTTGGGCACACTCTGTGGGGGCATATTTGAATTCCTTAGAGAAGTGGGCAAACTGCTCCAGATGTTGGGAGGATTGCTCCTGTCCTCGTGTCAATGGGTTGGCATCTCTGACCTTCTGCTCTTGCCCCTGTATGGCTGTTAGTTGAGGGGGAAGGGGGAATGTGGCACCTCACATCATGGCAACAAGGTCCTCAACTTGGTGTTGGAAAACTTAAATTACTCTGAAGTAATGGCTTGGGGCTGGTTCTATGAGACTCCTCCCCCTTTAAGTGTGGATGTTGGTGGATTATGTCTTAAGAGCCATGGTCGCTAAGTCATCTAATGTTAGTAAGATGAGCTTTTCATTTGATTCCCACAAATGGCACCAATTTTTTATTGCTCCAAGATGCAGCAAAGATAAGGTAGACAAGCTGAAGACTTATGGCAACCTACAAACACAGTAAGGATCAAAGGCCCTGAGGTGGATTCCCGGGAAGAGATTCTTCACCACTCAAGTTAGTAACTAAATGATGGAGTTGGAAAAGCTGAGTTGAGTAGTGAGATGAATTGTGATGTGAGAGCAAAAGAGTAAGATCACTAGAGTGTAAGACTATGTAAGAGAGTCTTACAAACAAGTCAAGAGCTAGAACTTTCTAAAATTATAGCATTTAAGAGCATTCAAGAATAGAAACTAAAGGCATGTGCATTAATAAAGTATAAGGGCAAATTTGATAAAGACAAAATATAAGAAGATTCCAAAATATGAAGGTCCAAACACTATAAATAGGGCCTATACCTATATCCATATGGGAACCAAGTTAACAACCCACCCATTAAACCCAATATTAGGAGGAGGATATCCACATTTTCTCCCTCCTCCCCCTCTCTTCTCTCTCCCATTCCCTAAAACCACCAACACATCCCGAACCAGCACTCTCCTTTCACTGTTGTTAAGTAGGGGGATAATGTAAGTGGATTTATATAAATACATTAGTCAGGCTGACCCGGCATAAATTCGGGTCAGACTAGACTGCTTCAGGCTGGTTATCAACTTAAGCAAAACCATTCATAAACAATTCAAGAGCTAGAAATGTAAGACCATTCCAAAATATATAGAAATCAAAGGTGTATACATTAATAAAGTATAAAGGCAAAATTGATAAAGACAAACTATAACAAGATTCTAGAATTTGGATGTCCAAACATTATAAATAGGACTCCATACCCATATGGGTAATGAATTAAGAACTCACCCATTAAACCCATCATTAGGGGAAGACTTCCTCTCTCTCTCTCCTTAAAACCCACCAACACATCCCCAACCGTCATTCTCCTCTGGTCTCTGGACTCTCAAAGTCAGACCACCACCACTTCCTTACCTGGGCCCAATTAGCATAATTTAAGCCATTGGGAAAAATCAGAATTATACATCTAGCAAACAAGCAAAGAGCCAAATACAGACCTTGAATCTTGCAAAGTTGCTGTCTACTTTTACTGTATCAATGTATTCAATACGATGTCTGATATAATAGAAAACGTATAATTAAACCCATTTGTATCAATGTATTCAAATGCGTTCTGTATCGATTTTCACCAAAACACAATATCATTACACAAGTATGGTATAAAAATAGAACGCCTACCTAAACCCATTTTACTATAATTTAAAATGTTTGAAATAGGTATGATATTAGGGATGCCAATTTTTCCCTTTTTTATTCCCATGGGGATCCGTTTCAAATAAGGTAAGGATGGGGATGATTTTCTTCCCGTAGAGACGGAGACGAGGAAATTTTCATCCCCATTATTTATATATATATATATATTGTGTGTATGTATATGTATGTATATATTAATATTTTAAAAAATATGGTTGAATATATTTATATCTTTTTTAATAAAAATAAAATAATTAACATTATAAAAAATCGCAAGAATGAAAATCCCCACGGGGATGGAGATTCCCATAGAGACAGGATGGAAATAACCTTGTCCCCATGGGAATAACCTCTTCCCATCCCCGCCACCGCCCCATTCCCATTCCTATATGGTACAAAAAATTGCCAATGATAACTCGTTCGCTTTGCCAATCATAACTAACCAAACAAGGTCAGATCACATTTAACACAAATTCGATGATTTTTTTTTTTTTGATAGATTGGAAAATTACATCAAATTAAAATCCACGTGGGGTGTGTGCATTTGCAAAGCAAATAAAATAAAATAAAAAGTTGAATAACGACGAGATGACACTTGATTTTGGTGCCCGAAATCTGCGAGCCAGTAAACTGCCTGATTTGCCTATCGGAGAGTGGATAATTCATGCAAATATCGTAGCTCAATTCTATTGTGTTGCTGATAATTCATGCAAATCTCGTAGTTCAATTCTATTGTGTTCCTAATATTCCATGGGGTATTAGATACACCTTATAATCCTTTAGTCCATCCATGGTTTTTAAAACCGAACCAGTCAGGGGTCCAGTTATCAATTCAAATGGTCCAATCATTTGACCCGAAAAGCCAGCCCATTCTAACAAAAAATAAAAAAAAAATTAAAAATTTTGAAAAACAGTCAAAACCGTTCAAACGGTTAACCAGCCAGTTCAACGGTTTGCTAACCAAAATCAATGATTTTGGAAGGAGAAAAACAGGTTAGGAAAAAAACGGATCCAATCAGGTCAGGTGAACGGTTCCCGGTTTTTCCAATCCAACCATCCGGTCCGGTTTTGAAAACCATGAGTCCTTCCACCATGATCCTCGAGTCACCTTCAAGGCAGCAACCAACAAAGAGGACATTACTGCAGTGTTTGGAAGTGTGGGTGTTTATTCAATAAACACCATCACATAGCTGCCACTTCAGCATTATATCCATCATGCTGATCGTATAAAAACTTGCAAAAACAGGCCAGGCCTTGATTGATTTCTCGGGTGGAGGTTTCCATTACACCAGCATTCTCAACTTTGGGCTCCTCTCTCCTTTTCAAGGGGAACTTTAGACGGAAATATTAGGTTAAATTTAGGCCTCACTTGGAAAAACTTGTTCACCCCCCATCGTTAATAAACGTTCAATGATTTTTTTTTACAAAAAATCAATGGACCCAAAAAGAACCCTGGCCGAATGATGGGTCAAACAGTGCGATAAGGTGGGTCGATAATGACTATAATATTGCCACAGAAAAATAATTAACAGACAAGAAAACCAGAAAAATAACCATGATTTAAAAACGCTTTTCTTCGTTTACCACTGAATACTAATACAACAAGAAACCAAGAAAAGTGAGGGAAAATGACAAAAATGAAAAGGGATTTTCTAACAGACCACACATTCAGTAAAAAAGAGCGAGGAAAATGTTTACTCAATGCATGATGGAGACACAATTCAGCGGGGTTTGGTTTAGTTTGTTAACTCCATGATGGCAGAGACAATGTCTCCATCAGCCGCCTTTAGTGCCTTCACGGCCTTCGCCCTTGAGACTCCGGCCTGTGTCATTACCAACTCTATGTCCTTGGGTTCTACACCTGTCTCGTCCACCTCTTCATCCTCCTGAGCCATGGCGGATGATTCAGGCTTGGAGATTACATGGCTGAGATCAGGGGCCTTGAACTGCTCCGCAGCCTGAGTCTGCAATTGGGAGCTCAGGTCTTCAATCTTTGCCTCCCCAAAAACAACATAGGTGTCTGAAGTCGGGCTCTTGAAAACATCTGGTTTTGAGATGACAAATAAAATCTGAAAGAAAAAGAAGAACCAACCATGTTTATTTCAACAGATTATAGTAAAAGCGACGGTAGAAAGCAGACCAAGTAGATCGTTTGAGAACGAAAGATCATTTAATGGCCTGTTGAAGAACTCACATTCTTGCTCTTTTTGACAGTAACACGGCTGACACCTGGGATGGGCTTCATTCCGAGCTTCACCATTGCCTTGCGACTCTTCTTCTCACTCCTACTCTGCTTTGACCTACCGCTTGCATCTCCTTCTTGCTGTCCTGTAAATTGCAAAAAAAGAACATTTGAGATAAGGAAAAGATGGCCAGCTTTTAGCCTCCATGACAAAACACCTAAAAATATGTGAAAGATAAGTAAATCAAATCAGATATAAAAATTTTACGAAGTGCATGCAAAGGCAATCACCGGCCAGGAGTCTCCTCTTAATTTTTAATGTATTGGTATGATGCGGGATGGACAGGTTGGTGGGGTTGGTAAAGGCAGGTTTGGGTTTAACCCAACCCATAATTTTCTTTAAATGGGTCAGAAACGGGTTGGTTAGTTAGATGGTTTGCCCAACCCAAACCCACCAAATTGCCACCCCTATGGATGACACCCTCTTAATAACTCTAAGCTGTTAGACCAAGTCAACCAAGAAAAACATGGTGTTGAACCCACAAATAGCTGTTTGATATTAGAGATCTTTACCTTCTGCATCATCTTCATCCTTGTCATCGTCATCTTCATCATCATCATCATCTTCGTCTTCATCTTCAACCACAGGCTCATCAGGCTACAGTGAAGATACTCAAAGAATTAAGAAAAACCATCCCATTGGCAGCTTGTCTTTTAGTATTGAAGAGAAAAGGACAAATTGAAGTAGAAAACAACAGAAAAGTATAAATTAATGCAATTAGTCAATTACAATGACAACAAAAATTTGGTGTCTAAAATTATATAATTGCATTATCGAATGCAGAGAACAAAAGAAATATAACATCAGGACACCCTCTGCTATCCCTTGTTAATCAAACCAACTTTCCAAGTGCAGTTTCCTTACAATGGATCACCACTTTTAAAGCAAAGTCTGCATATACCCATGTAGACACTGATGCCAATGTATTGTAATATCTTTGGAAGGCTGTATTGTAATATCATTCTAATTTTCATGAATAAATTTTCAATCATTTATCAAAAAAAAAAAATAAGACATTGATGCCAATGTCAGTAAACATAAAGGGGGAAGGGAGGGAAAGAGGGTAGAGAAAAGGAAACCATATAATAGAATGGTTAGTGACCTTAACACTCCTTCCTAGTGGAGCTCCTCACCACATCATCCAAACCTACCCTTTACTATACTTACCAGATATGACACTGGATGTTGCATGGGCACTTCGGAATGTGTAAAATGGTATGTTTTAACAAATTATACTATAATAGTTATCAAAAACTCAAATTATATTACAAAAAATTATACATGTTACAAATTTAATTTAACTTGAAAAGACAAAAGTTGACCCTTGAGAAATGACATCAAAGTTGAAAAATTAGATAGAAAAGCATGATATGAACATATTATATAGGATACCGATCCATCCATGTCTTGGATATTAGCAAATAGAGAGCAGTCCCATTTCCTTATAGTCAAAAACAGCTCCACAATAGCTAATGATAAAACTTCACATGTTTATCAATGTCCACCCACAAGGCCCCCCCAACTAATGTTGCATGGTTTCCCCAAAATAGATAAAATGTCCATGCCAGACAAGTTTCAGATCAACAGTCTGAATTCTTGCTTGGCACTTCAACATAACATTTATTTTATCTACTTGCTTATTTGACAGACAGAACTAGTTGTATGAAATCTACTAAATGGTTAATGTGTCCATGTTGGAAACAGATTAGGGTCCAAAAACTACACAATCTTTGAGGACACTTCCACATAACATTTACTTTTTATCTCCTAGCTTATTTGAAGTGACATAAATGAACAACTAATGCACAAGATGAATGCCATTTTTTTGTAAATGTTACTTGTAACAAAGGCAACATCTTTTGCAAGTATATACTGTTAGATTTCAAAAAATATAAACTATTTTAATAGAATACACTTTTCCATAGATGTACCTACAAGTTCATGTTTTCTCATCTTTTTTATATGAATAATGAAGTATGCTATTAAGAATAACAAAAGTAAACTGACAAGTTCATGCAAAACTGACTTCTCCCAGAAGGCAACGGAATGGATTTCAACTCCCATATTCATGTGCATGCAATAATATGGGCATAAATGACTGGCCAATTTACAAAATGAATACCATTTTTCTGAGAATAGTCATCAAGAAACAAAAACAAAATTCTAGACCTTTTCATGGGCATATAATGTTAGAATTTCTAAACAAGATTATCGTAATAGTTTACTTTTGATGAATGTAAAACTAGATAGGATAGGGATGAGTGGAAAAACTAGAAAGGATAGGACTAGGAATGAAGTTGTCCATAGGAACCTAGGAGCAGCTCCAATGGGTAATAAAATGAGAGAGTGTAGACTAAGATGGAATGGGCACATTGAAGAAGTGATTCGTTACACATTGAAGAGGTTACAAGATCTTGGCGAAACAGGATTTATGTAGGCAACCCCATATAGTTGGGATAAGGCAACCCCAGTTGGTCCAATTCATACTCCAGGACAAACATCAATTCTTAGTCTTATGTCCATGTCCATGCAAAACTACCTTTAACCACGCAAATGCATTACCATATAAGAACAATCATATTTGGGTATCACAATAGTTTAAAAGTGCAAGCAAGAAATGCAAGGGCCTTTTAGCACCTACGGCAAAAGACTAGGCACACGCCTTTTCAAAGCAAGAGCAGAAATTTTAAAAAGAAATCAAATAACAAAAATTAAATATAGTACATAAAAATTGCAAACCTAACCTTTAAAAATAAATAAATGTTTAAAAAAGCCTATCTGGATAAAATGAAAATAAATATATGTAACATATAAGGCATTAGAAGTTAAAATATTTCAGTGTGTGTGGATTGTATTAATGTCCTTCAAGCGTTGAACAATTCTAGTAAATGAAACATATCTTTTTATTTATCTCATGGTTGTGTTATGTCAAGAAGTTAGTGTAATGTTAAGCATCTTACATCCCTACCAGGAGATCGGTGAGAATCACCAGCATTCAAACAGCAATGAAACATAATTTAGAAGTCAGTAAATCAACATAAAGGTGTTAAGCCACCAAAAAAACATTAATAAAAAGGCAGACACCAGGTGCACCTGGGTTCAGGCAAGGCAAGTTCCCTAAAATGCACTTCATAGTTCATATGTGCACCTAAGGCAAGCTTTAAAACACTGATAGAGACAAGCACAGCAATTATAAACATTAGTAAATCATCAGGCCTGGAAACCAACATACTAGGTTAAACATTAAGCTGTATTTTCACCGCATTTCAACTGCTCCCTCTATAACCTATCACAATAAAATCCCTTAGTCAATCCCTCTATCATTTGGCAATTGCATAAATTGCCCACGTTCAGTTGTATCACTACAAGATTATAGATGTGTTTGACTCAATTAAACGCTCTATGGTTTGAAATCGCATAGATTTGACAAACCCACACATATATAACAACTCCTACATCAAAGAACCAAAGCCAACTATCATAGATAAATTTTATCTGCATCACTGTTTGCATAATTTGAATCTAACAAGGAGCAAGGAGACCCATCTCAGAACAAACACAACTAAAGGGCTTCAGCTGCCCATCCTAACCGCTCCAGTTGCACCAAAAATTATTTACTCAATCTGTAGTTACTCAATGATATGAAGCATGTTACTGAAAACCTACACACGGAACTAGTTTAAAGATCCATTCCCAACAAGAAATTACTAAAGGAAAGTAGGAAACAAAGCCTTGCTCAAATATCTCTTCCATTGCAAAAAAATTACCAAGTATTCAATTCAAAACTCGAAGGATTAGAAAGAATAAGAAGGGAATCGAGTGATATTATGAGAGAGTGGAGAAAGAGAGGAGACTATAGATGCTTACATCGATCTTTTGCTGTTCGAGATGAGCAGCGAGAAGCTCATCTTGCGTCTGAGCAGTCATGGTGTAAGGGGAAGAGTGGGAACTATAAAAACCCTAAAACCCCTATGTGCAGGCTGTGCAGCGGCCGTGCCTTAGATGGGAACAGCGACATCTTTTATAGTATGGGCTGTCACCGAATTACAAACTTAACATTATCATTTACCATAAATGGCCATTATGTCCCCTGTAGGCTCTCAATTCCGAGTTGCGACCTGGCTGCTGGCACTTCGGATTTCGCGGGATTTTTCGGTATCCGATACGTTCTGATATTATGACCCGTTTATCAAAATCTTATAAGGTTTGGGATGGTCACAGATTTAGGTTTTGATTTCATGTTAAAATCCGATAGAGTTTATGATGATGATGATATTAAATAATATGTATCTAATTTTTCTACATTTTTTATATTTTTTATATTTTTTGTATTTTTCATCTTTCTTAACTGTTATTATTATTTAATTTTAATGTCAAGGATTTACACATTTGGCCCAAAAGGTTTAATTGTTGACTTGCCACCAAACATGAAAATAATTCTATTTTTTGTTTTTTCTTAATTTGTATTTTATTTCTATTATCTATAAAAATGATTATTCTTTGTAACACTATTTTTTTAATATGATCAATTAATATAAGATTCACCGAAAGAATGAAAGTTAATAACTTAAAAAAGACTTAAAGGGAATTGAATGAGGAGAAATATAGTAGTTTAAATTACATTGTATGCCCCCACAGTTAGAGAGAGACAAAATACAAAGAAAGGGGCATTCTAGTCAAGAATAGGATACAATGAATGTTAATGAGAGTTAATACCTTAAATATAAGATTCAAATGAGAGAGATTTGAATGAGGTGAAAAATGGTTGTTGAAATTACATTCTATCCTTACGATAAAAGAAAAAACAAAATTCAAAAATTGGGATATTTTAGTCAAACAAAAGTTCTACACTCTCATTCACTAAGAAATATATATATATATATATATAAGAAATAAAAAATAATTGAGTAGAAGCTAGGAGGAATCCTATCACATTCTTAATTGGTTAAATCGCAAGTTTGGAACATATGGTTAGGTTCAAGTCCAATCCAAGCAATACTTTTAGGTGAATTGTTTGTCTATGAAATTTAAATTTTTATTAGTTAATTTTAAATTTTTATTGGTGTAACTATCGTTGAATTTAAATGGATTTTAAATTACTATAATTACGATTTAAGATTACACAATACAAAATGGTATCTATTTGTCTAGATTCAAATTAAGATTCAATTGGTTTGGGCAAGTTTAAGTCCAATCCAAGTAATATTTTTAAGTGAATTACTTGTCTATAAATTTTTTATTAATTAATTTTGAAAAATTAGTTATTAGGATTTGGGGCAATGGTATCTATTTGATTAAAACTCTATTCGTCTAGGAAAATTCAAGTCCAATCCAAGCATTATGTTTGGGTGACACACTTGTTAATGATTTTTAAACATTTATAATTACTTATAAAATTTTGATTGTTGTAACTATGATTGCAAATGGTTTCTATTTTTCAAAATTCAAATTCTAACTCGATTTGAAATGATAGTCTTAACTGCTTTGGATTAAATCCAATTTTCACAAGGGGCAAGGTTTGGGGTTATTGCCTTATGGGTATGGAGGGGACGAGCATAAGCTATTACACTGCCCTCATCCCCAAGCCCTTTACACCTTACGAAGCCAAAACTTAAAAGAAAAAATAAAGAACAAAAGAAAGAAAACAAGTGCTTTAGAATTTGGTAGGGGTGCTCATGGTTTGGTTGACCAAACCATGGGAAAATTATTGAAACCTAAACAGTGCTTTAGTGTTTGCAATATTGAGAACCAAAATTGAGTCGAACTAATCAATTAACAAATTGATTGGCTTGGTGTTTAATCCATTCGCTTCTTTGGTTTTTTTTATATTCATAACACGCACACACACATACACACACACTATATATATAATTGGTGAATATATAAATATATAAATATATAAATATATGGTTAGCAATTGAATTTTTTATAAGTTAATCAAAGTAAAAAGGATTTTTTGGTTTGGTTTCCTTGGTTTGGTTCATTCTTCATTTTTTTATGAACAGTCCTAAATTTTGGAAGGATTTGATAGAGTTTGCTTATAAGACATAAGTCTCATATAAATTACTAATATATATATATATATATATATATATAACAACATAACCTTTAAAGACATAATGGTTTTAGAACTTTAAGAATTTTCTTTTTAAAGGTCAAGTGTAAATCCTTCATGTTTATTTGTTTAGGCTTCAAAAAATATCCTTTGTCTTTTCTCTTTACCCATTTACCCTTAAGATTTAAGGGTTAAGACCAAGAGTCAAAGATCCATTGACCACTAAGTTTTGAGTTTTTAATTGTTTCTAGCAATCCAACTTCTTAACTTTTTTCTATAATTGTATTATTTGAAATTAGAAACTTATTGGTTACCAAAAAATAGAGATTTTTAGGAGTGTGAATTGATTAAACATCAAAGCAAACTCTCCAAAGAGAGATAAACAGGCTTAACTCTCTCTAGGAAGATAACAAAAAAGAAAAAGTTACGAAACAACCCAAAACATTTGATCCCTTCCCACCCCCTACTTTGCCAAAGCATCAGCAAATGCATTTGCTATTCTCTTGACCCACTAAAACTTAATTTTCACTCCTCTAGTTAGCCACTTAATCTCCCTCCTCTCATTAGCATATTTCCAAAGTCCACTACCTTCTTGTAACCAACATAAGGCTATCTTTGAGTCCCTTTCAATGACTAACTTTTGTATATTCAGTTCCTTAGACTTTCTTATACCCTCTAGTACTGCATAGACCTCAGCTTTGAGAGAGTCTCCAAACCCAATAGAACTTGAATACAAAGCGAGCACCTTCCCATCCTCATCTCTGAAAACCCCTTCTACACCTGATGAACCTAGATTTCCTTCACTACTTCTATCAAAGTTTAGCTTTATTAGTCCACCTCCTAGTGGTGACCACATAGGACAAACTAAAGAGCGAGCAGGAGCAGAATTTGCCACTTCCAGCCAGCTATTCAACAACATATTTGTAGAAATGTCAACAAATAGGTCCAAGGATTCCAGACAATGTACCACCCTCACTATTACTACTTCAATAAGGCATTCTTTACTTCTTTCAAATTCAGAGAAATTTCTGGTGTTCTTTTCCTCCCAAAGAGTTCAGCAAACAACAGCCCTCACACATCTCCACATTATCCTTCCCCTTTTGTTTGGCCAACCAAAGAATGAGGGGCTAAACAAACTTTGGATGTTTGGTAGTGAGGTCCACCTGCAACCAAAAGAGGAAAGAAACCATTCCCAAAGATCAGTAGCAAAGGGGCAAGAAACTAATAAGTGGTAGGAGCTTTCACCATTAGCCTTGCAAAGAATGCACCAATTCAGAGACAAGCACCAAAAAGGCATTTTTCTTTGGAGTATGTCACAAGTATTACATCTTCTGAGGAAGGCTTCCCAACAAAAGGCTCCAATCCTTGGAGGAATCGGCTCACCTGAAACATCCTTAACTAGAAAGTTTTGTGCAAATTGGCTGGATGAAGGCAGTAGGGACTTGAAGAAAGAGGCACAAGAGAAGGTTCCAAAGGGAGTTAGGGTCCACAGTCTCTTATCCCTCTCAAAGGGATCCAACATCACCTGGTTTAAGATATAAACCAAACTCATGGCATTTTTAACCTCTACATCCCTTAAGCCTCTTCTAAGCCCCAGATCCCAATCAAACACAAAATTAGACTTAGAAGGAACTAGAAAACTAGAACAACCTTGCCCTTACATCGGGAGAGTGAAAACAAGGAAGGGACTTGGTCTTTCAAAGGTATCTCACCCACCCAAATGTGCTCCCAAAACTTTACATGATTCCCAGAGCAAAGGTCATACTTGATGTGCTGCAAAAAGGAAAGAAGAATGGCATATATAGATTTCCAAGGAGAGGCACCAACAGACCTTACCAAAGTCCCAATGTCCCAATCATCATCTACCTTACCGTGAACACTTAAAATTACCCTCGTCCATAGTTTATCCCTCTCACTTCCCAACCTCCACAACCATTTCCCCAACATGGCTTCATTTTTCCTCTAAATGTTACCTAAACCTAACCCTCTGTCAACCTTGCTCCTAAAGACTAGTTCCCAATTCACCCTGTGATCCTTCCTCTCCTCCCTTGGTTCCCACAAGAAGTCTCTCATCAACTTCTCTAAATTCCTACTTACCTTCACTGGGATCCTAAAAACCGATAAGTAATGCACAGGCAAACTAGTTAATGCAGACTTAATCAAAGTAATTCTACCACCTAGGAATAAATAATTCTTCTTGCAAGAGGCTAGCTTCTTAACAAATCTATCAATTACTAGTCTCCAAAAGCTCTCTTTCCTCGAATTATTCCCTAAGGGCATCCCCAAATAGTTCAGCAGCCATTGAGACACCATACAACCCAAAGCTTCAACCCTCTCCAATATAGCTTTTTCTTCCATATTGATCCCCACCACACGGCTCTTATCGAAGTTCACCTTCATATTTGACATTTGTTCAAACACTTGAATTACCAACTTCAAGTTTTTAGCCCATCCCATATCCTCTCCCTCACAAAACAAAATTGTATCATCATCAAACTGTAAGTGGGTGATAGGAATGCTATCTTCTCCAACTTTCCATCCCCTCACAAGACTTCTTGAATCTGCTTTCCTAATTAGCCTCCCCAACACTTCAGTGATCAAGGTGAAAAGAAATAGAGAGAGGGGGTTCCCTTGTCTAATTCCTCTAATAGCTGGGAAGTGATCCGCTGCCTTTCCATTTACCATGATGGAGTAATGACAAGTCTCTATACATCCCAAGATCCATTTACACCATTTCTCCACAAAACCAAGGCAATCCAACACTTTCATAAAAAAAGACCAATCAACCATATCGTAAGCCTTTTCTAAATCTAACCTACACACATTCCCTTTCCTCCTTGTTCTCCGCATATCCTCCACACACTCATTGGCAATTAGAATTTGATCCACAATTTGTCTATTTCCAACAAAAGCCCATTGATCATGTGAGATTAGTTCTAGAAGAACCTCTCTTGTACTTCTAGACAAAACCTTCGCAATGATTTTATACAAGCTATTAACCAAACCGATGGGTTTAAAGTCTCTTGGATGACTAGCTCCCACTTTCTTTGGGACCAAAGCAATAAAAGTTGAGTTCAACCCCGGATTTATTACTCACTTCTAGAAAAATTCAAAAAACACTTTAATGATATCCTCCTTTAATATCTTCCAACAATCTTGGTAAAAAGCCATGGTAAAGCCATTAGGTCCTAGTGCTTTAGCTTGATCCATTGAAAAAATTGCTTCCCTTTATCTCCTTTAACTCAAAATTTCTTTCAAGCCACATCTTCTCCTCAGACAATTTTGGCCAATCTAACCCTTCCACCCAAATTCTTTGGTTTAAAGGCCTTATAAATAAAGACTTAAAATGCTCAATCTCATCCTACTGAGATATTGACACCCCATCTATCTCCAATTTAGAAATCAAATCTTTCATTCTTCTACTATTGGCCATTGCATGAAAAAATCTAGTGTTTCTATCACCTTCTTTCACCCACTTATGTCTAGACTTTTGCCTCCAGCTGACTTCCTCTTTAAATAGGATTTCTTCTAGTTGCTTCCTAAGCTTCCATCTTTCTTGTTTGTCTCTTTCTTTGGCATCTAACTCCTCAATCTGATTGATCACTTCATGTTTTCTCTCTTCAATCCTTCCAAACAGTAGAATATTCCACTCCTTAATATTCCTTTTTAACTCCTTCAACTTCCAATGAAATTTCATCCCTTCCCAAATAGCACTAGGGTTAGTGTCATTCCAAAAAATTTCCACCAACTCAATAAACCCAGGGTGACATAGCCACATGTTCTCAAATCTGAAAGGAGTGGGCCCTCTAATACCAATATCCTCTCTCATTAAGGTAATAGGTCAATGATTGATGTTACTCTAGGCAATGCTCTAGAAGTAATAGTCCCCTAGTGCTCCTCCAAATCTGTTATGAATAAAAATCTATCCAACTTTGAGCATATAGGGTTCTTTTGGAGATTGGACCAAGTAAATAGACCATGTAGTAGAGGAACCTTTTTCAACTCAAAACTGTTTTTGAAGCTATTAAACCTTCTCATGCTAGTACTACCGCCTCTCCTCACCATATTAGTCTCCTTTGTGAATCTAATGGCATTGAGATCTCCTCCTAAACACCAAGGGCCTTCCCAAAGTTCTCTAATGTCTCCTAATTCCTCTAAAAGTTCACTTCTTTCTCTATAATCAGTTGGACCATACATATTAGTTAATACCCACTCAAATCCATCTACCTTGTGTCTTAACTTGATACAAACAATAATCTTCTCAATCAACTTCTCCACTCCATCAAAAACCTCTTCTTTCTACATTGTCACTAAACCTCCTAACCTTCCCCACGAAGGACAAAAAGCCCAATTGATGCCCCTTAATTTCCACACCGATCTAGCCCATCTCCTATCAAACTCCATAAGCTTAGACTCATGAATCAATAGCAAATATGGATCCTCTCTTCTTATGCTTCTTTTATTAAAGGCCTTTTCCTAGCCCCCCTAATCCCCAAACATTCTAACTGAGAGTCTTCATCACCACTTTCTAATAAAACCCTTACTTGTCCTCTTTTTAATTATCTCTGTTCTTCTGGCCTTTCTCTCATTGAACTCCTTGTCTTCTTCTACATCTTGCCATAGCCTTTTTGACTTACTCAACTTCCTATTTCTTGGTTTTCTCTCTACCTTTCCTTTTTTGAAAAATACCTTCAACTCATTTGGATCCTTTATTTTATAGCCCATTTGCTCAACAAATTGTGCAACCAAGTCCTCCTTATCAGTTTCATTTGGTCCTCCTCCCTCATCTTTTCCACTACTCACCTCTTTCTCTACCTCCCCTATCTACACGTTTCCAATTGCTATCTCATCCTCTAGAATCCTACCCCAACTTCTTGTTTCAACTTCTTTCATTTCCATTTCTTCCAAAAAAGTTTCTATCAACTTCCAAATTTTCTCTCCCACCTCCTCTTCTTCCTTTGAAGCTATTTTCCCTCCATTATTCACCCCTTTAATAGGATGCAACTGTGGCAATATAGCTAGCTCGGAGTTTAGGATAGAGACAAAAGACAAGGAGTTAGTACCAAAATGCAAAGTCACAACCATACCTTGGGTGGAAGCTAGGACTATTCATCCCCTCATATCATGAGTCATGACTAATAACCAAAATAGGAAGAGCTAGAGAAAAACACTTTATTGCATTGTGATTATTGCTCTCCCAATTGTGAAGTAAAAAAAAAAAAAGTATAAAGAAAACTATAACAAGCTTACCTAAATCCATTGTCATCTTGTTGACCACCAAGAAAAGCTTGTTATTGTTTTCTTTTCATTTTTTTTTGGAAAAAGTAAAAGCTTGTTACTGTTGCAAATTATCTAATGTTTTCCAGAGTACATTTGTTGGTTTATTGCTTGCATCCAACTAATACAAAATCTAGAAGACTAGAAGTCTAGAAGGTGAACATATTGTTGTTTTTTGCACCACGATTATCCATTGTATTTGGGCCACTAGCAGTTGCCAACACTGAGCACTCACTATGATCACTTGGCCACTTTTTTTTTTGTGAAAACTAGGAGGAGCTATACAAGACAAGGGGTAACTCTTCTCCACCCACACATCATCCCCACAAATAATAGCTAAAGCAAGGAGGAGGTTAAAGTTACAAATCAACAACTCTCAAACCTTCCAACATTCCTCCAAAATAGTCTTGAGTCTCCATGGTGTGGCGGTCTTCCTCTTGAGGCACGAAATGACAAGGAGAGAGTCCCCTTTTATAGTGATTAGATGAACCCTATAATTTAAAGCAATGTTATGGTCTTTCCACACAACCCAAGCCTTAGCCAAGTTTATCGAGGTAATTATAATAAAATAAGCTTTAACCTCTAACACTTTGTTATATGCATCTGTAGCTACACAAACAATTGTGCAAGCTCTCCTTAAATTCATCTTTAGCACAAAAAGATCAATATTGATACTTTTTAAATGATTGCAATCCCAAAAGATTATTGGCTTGGGGTTCTAGTTTTTTTTTTTTTTTTTTTTTTTTGACATGTCAAACAATTTTGATTTATCCAAAACCTTTGGCACCAAAGATTTATAATTTTTTGTTCAATTACTTCTATGGTTTTACCTTATTTGGATACTCTAATAAATTTGCAGCCTTAGATTTTGAATCTTTCAATAAGTTGGAGTCTACAACAACAAAATGACCATAAAAGCCCTACGAACAATCCCATTCTTTCTAAAAAAGGCTATATTGCATGCAAGTACATGGTAAGCAGAAAAACACACTACAAATTTTCCAATTTTGGACCCATTTCGTCTTTCTTGTTGAGTAATGGACCAACTAGTGATTTTGGCTAGTTGGTGAAGAGATTAGAATCTTGATTAGGTTCCACTTGAGATCTCCAACAGAGATACAAGTAGAGGCTTTTGAAGTGAGAAACCCACAAATTAATCATATTAAGGATACATATTTCCAAGTCTTCATAGGAATTGGCTTTGTTATCAAATATTCTTCAGTTTGTTCATAAGTAATTGTCTTCTAAAAGATTGCATTATACTTGACTATGATTCTAAAAAACAAGGAGAAACAAAATTGTAACCCACTTCACAATACCTTCTATTTCATTTTCTTTCTTTATTTTGGATTTTTTAGAAGGTAAATGGAATTGTATCGTTGATATTAGAAAGTATTATACATAAAAGATGTACAATAGTACACAAGGAAGTATTTATATAGCCCAATAACAAAAAACTACTAAAGATGTTGACCTTTTTTTTTTTGTACAAGAATGCCCTACCCACATGGTCACACCCAATCTAGCTAGGCTGACTACTATCGTTCAATGCAGGAAAACATACTTAAAAGAACATTTTTACATACTTTAACATTGAACTTGAAGAAAATTTTAATTTGATCATATGATAATCGGGTGGGACGGGTTTAACGGGTTTGGGACAAGACGAGGTTAGGAAATTGGGAGGAGAATTTAAACGGGTTTAACAAGTTTGGAATCATGGGTACCTAGGTGGGTTTGGGAATGGATAGGGCAATTTGCATGGGAACCTTACCCAATGCCATTCCTAGGGTCATGGCTATGGTTTTTTGCCCCTATTTGGGACCACTTATTTTAAGTACTTGTGGGGACCTGTGCATGCACGAATTTTGTTAAGCAAAAATGAACCATGATGCTCAACTCTAACAAGTAATCAACAAGAAGTAGATAAGGTTTATTTAGTGTTAAGAATTTCAATTTATGAGAATTGGACGGGACATAAAACCATTGTAAAGCTATTTTCCATCAAAATAAGTTTTAAATAATAAATAGGGAAATTTGCATATTAGTATCCTATACTTTGGCCCAAGTCTAACTTTGGTCCCTGAGCTTCAGAATGCCATTCCAATCTAGTACTTAAACTTTCAAAATGTGCCAACTTAGTACCTACTGTTAACTAACTGTTAGTTATGTGTATCATGTGACATCATGTGTGACTTAAAACTTTTGAAAATGTCAAAATTACACTTCAAAAGAAAACATCGTTCATCATCTTCTTTAGGAAGAAGATGAAACAGAAGTGTAAGTTTTGGGTATTGAGTTTTGCAAGGGAATGGTAATACTCGCATTCTACAACATTGCAGCCCCTACATATCTTGTAGTAGCCATTCTCTCCCCTTAGGAATTCTTTATGATCTAGTACGGCTTGTCTTTCATGCAGAGGGGACAATAACCTTCAAAACCATATCCCACTAGAAGTACTCCATGTATAATTGCAAGAAAATTGCATTGATACCCACTACAAGAGGACCGCTTTTCACTAAATTTGCAGCAATTTAATCATGTCGGTCCAAAAATAGACCCATGCTAGTCAAAGAACTCAATTCAAAGGCCTTCATGGTTGTCGGTGATGGTAATGACCATGTCGAGCTCGGCATGAAATGTAGTAGAGAAGTTGCCATTGCCATTCATGGTGCCATTATCCTTGCAGAGTTGTCGGTGATTCCAGTCAGGAAGAGTTACTGGGGGAACAAGATTGGGAAGCCTCACACTATGATGTGCAACGTTACTGGTAAGTGTTGTTCTATTACAATGCAGATGGTGCCAACTCCTCGTGGTGCTAGAATCATTGCTGCTAGGGTTCCAAAGAAAGTTCTACAGTTTGCTGGAATTGAAGATGTCTTTGCATCATTTCACGAATCCATGAAAACACTAGGCAATTTCATTAAGGCAACATTTGAATGTCTCCTAAAGTCCTATGAGTTCCTAACACCTGATTTCTAGAGGAAGAGACTCGCTTCACAAAATCCCCATTCCAGGAGTACATAGATCTATAGGACAATCCTACAAAGATCCTCATTGTTGAGGTCACTAGTAGGTTAGGTTAGTTAAAATTTTAGCAAGAGGAGTTAGGTATTTTTTTAGTCTTGGTAGGTATTCTAGACATGAAATATCTATTTTGAAAGAACAAACAAATAGGTTTTAAGAGTGTAAACACCCAATTTTTGCTCGATCCCTTTACCATACTTTTTCGTACCCTCCTTTTAGACCCCAAAACTTGGAATCACAACTAGATCAAATTAAGACTTTACAAAGCCAAAAAACTCCCTCTTTTGACAATCCATAGGACAAATGAAAACCTCAAAACCAACACCGACGTCTAATCAAATATGGCCTACAAATTTAAGAAACTATAAATTAGTCACACATCTACCATTCATCAAGCCAACTTCCTTTCTAATGGCTCTGATCCAATACATACATTGCCTCAAGATCATTAGGATACAATCAACTAATGAATCCCACTATAAGTATACAATGATCAACCTCAAAAGTGTCCAAATTCCATTCTAACGATCATGCACAACTAAATTTAGAAAACCTAGAATAACCTTTTCTTTCTCAGATTAAAACCATCCACTTGACTTCTCACCATAACCTGTGCATATCCACCAAATTTTAGCTCAAAATTTTCCTATTTGACCCACTATCAAACCTATATCCTATTTCAGTAAATCTTATTAATTAGAACTTATCATCCATCTTTCCAACTTCATTTGACCAATCACACATAATCATTGTGTTTGGAAACCCAAAAAGCCCTAGCACATCAAATTTCATAACCAAATTCATCCATTTGATTGTTAAAAAAGTAAGATTCCATTTTAGACTGTCATGTTAATTGATAAACCATTGACCCAAACCAAATCTATCAATCCACACCTCTGATCAAAGATTCATCACCTTCATCAGATTTAGGATGTTCAAAAATGCCTATCCACCAATTTTCATCCCAAAATTCCCACATTTGACCCTTCACCAAGCAAAGATTCGATTTCAACAAATCACGTTGATCCAAAAACCCTAGCACATAAAATTTCATGACTTGATCTGCCCGTTTGACCAATATACTATGAAAGTGTCATTTCGACGCACAAGATTGAATTGCCACCTCATCTGTCCTAATATGAAACCTCAAAAGTGTGATGGCTAGTGTTAAATCCATTCTTGACCTATTCAAACAATTGGACCTGTGAAGTTGAGCCTAATAGACCCAAAAATCCCCAAAACCTAAAGATACCCCCATTTAAAACTAAGAAAAGATAAAAACCACTTTTAAAAGTTCATTGAATTTACATTTTCTTGCCATTGTCAGGCTCAAATACGGGACTGCAACATTCAACATGCCCCAAGCTCCCATTGGATGCACAAAACTCGTGAAAACCACCCCCAAAATGAAGAAAACCTTTCACCAAAAAAGAAAGCTTGACTGGACACCATTTCCTTTAAAAAATCTTTACCCATTTTATGAAAATGTTGTCTTTAAGTCCAAGCTTTATGATTGGGTGAATTTCAAAACTCTTCCCCTCTTCTTCTCTATAAATACAAACCTAACTTGAACTAGAGAAAAAAAACTAAGGGGGAATTTCAAAAGAACTTTGGGTGGGGATCTGAAGAGGAGAGATTTTAGAAGCACTCACAACCTTCATAAAACTTCTATTCACGAGAAACCCCAGATATCTGAATTGTAAACTTCAAAATTGTAGAGAACACTGATGTTGGCCCCATTGTAGTGATCCCCACTGTGTTCATAGGACAACATGTGTAGTTATTTGTTCCAGTTATAATAGTGTCAGTTTGAGTCAATTTGTTAATTCAGTTGTTATTTATTTCAGCTTTTATTTATTTTATTTATTATGTAAGTACTAAGGGCAGATGTGTCCTTTCTATTATGTACTAAACATAACCTATAAATAATAAGAAAGTTGAGGCGGCAAATCAGTAAGAATCTGTCCTTCCTTTCAACCACTTGTGTTCTCCTGTTTCTCTTCTATTCTCTCTCCTTTTCTCTCATTTTCTTCTGTTTTGTAAACCTAAAACCTATTAGGATTCAAGACTGATTACAGTCTTGATCTTCTACTTGGTATCAGAGTCTATCTAGGGCATCTCATGTGTGTCTAGTCTAGTCGACCACATGAGGACTAGCTAGGGCTGGAAGCTTTGAAAAAGTATTCGGTGGATGAATCTTGGAGATTACTAGGAGAGGTTCGCAACAGTTGAAGACTTGCCGCAGCTTGCAGAAAGTTGGTAGTCAGGAAGAAGCAGCGAAGGTAGCCCTAGAAGACAATAAACCGAGGTACATAAATAAGTTTTTTTATTGAGTTTCAGAGACTGCAATTAGTCGAGATAGGTTGGACCTATCTAGAAGTAGGGGTCGAACTGTGTTCAAGTTTGTTTCTAGGGTTTGACTTGGCAAACTGTGTTTAAGTCTGTTTCTAGGGTTTGACTGTTGGGCCGAACCCCTTCCCTCTCAAAGGTGATTAGTTTTTAGGGTTTCATATTGCCCTATGACAAGTCCCACTTGTGCGGACTGCTTGGAGAGTGCAGCTGAGCACTTATTTCAGACCCACAGTTGAAACCCTAATTTTGCTCTCGCAGTAGTGGGCCCCATAGTAGTGATTTTAGAAAATAACATATCAGATTGACAGGCTGCCTGGTACTGTGCATGCTGATTGATTTCAGATCAGATTTGAGTTGATTCCTTGCCTATATTGTGATAGGCGATTGATTTTTGATTAGATTTGGGTTGGTTTCAGATCAGATTTGGGATCAGATCAGATTTTAGATTAGATCATATTTGTGTTGGTTTCGGATCAGTTTTCAGACCTGCTTGTTTGACTCTGTTTTTTGGTATAATGACTCTAACAATTTGTAGCCACTGAATCTTGATCAAAGATGGAGTTTAAGGGTTAGGGAGAAAGTAGTTTTGGAAACCACAGTTATGGTAGTGTATCTGAAACCGGGTTTCAGATTACAACTATGAGATTTGATGGGTCAAATTATTTGGAGTGGGCTCAATCAGCCATGATGGTTATTGCAGGAAGGGGAAAACTAGGTTACCTCTTGGGAGATGTGAAAGAACCTTCCAAGGAAGATCCAACATACACCAAGTTGGTTCAAGAGAACTATTTGGTTATGGCGTGGCTGTGTAATTCTATGCAGCCACATATCAACCGAAATTACTTGTGGACAAAGACAGCCAAAGAGATATGGGATTTTGTGAAAGAAACCTATTCTCGACCCCTTAATGTTGCCAGAGCCTATGAACTGAAATGTGAGGTGAACAACCTTAAACAAGGAGAGAAGCTAGTCTTTGTCTACTTCTCTACCTTGAAATTCTTGTGGCATGAGATTGACCATCTAGAGATCCTTGAGTGGGAGAGTCCCAAAGATGCACAAACTCACATAAAGCAAGTTGAGACGAATAGGGTATTTGAGTTTCTGGTTGGTTTGAATCCAGAATATGACATTGTGCGACAACAGATATTGACAAGAGATAATGTGACCCTTTCTCAAGCATACTCCCTAATACATAGTGAAGAGACCAGGAGGAAAGTCATGATGCAGCCTTAGCCCTCTTTCCCAACCTTGACAGCTATTAAACCTAAGCCAGAGGGTGACTCAGAAAGGGATCAAAAGAATGAAGATAAACGGGATCTGGTATGTGAACATTGCAAGAAACCCAAGCACACAAAAGATACTTGTTGGAAGCTACATCCTCACTTGGTCCTAGCAAAACTAAGAAATAAGAAGGGTAATGCTCATGTGGCCATGAACACTGATTCAACATCTTCATCAGGCACATCCCTGACCGATGTGTTTTTTCAGGATTTGGAGACGAGGAAGGTGATTGGGACTGGCTGTGAGATGAATGGGATCTATCTGCTTGGAGAGAGTTCTCGTTGGAAGGAGTCAATGGATAAGAAGCCTTTTGTTTCCCAGTCTGTGAATTCGGTTATGCTTTGGCAAAACTGATTAGGTCATTTGTCTTTTAAGTCTTTGAAGAGTCAGTTTCCTGCTTTATTTGAGTCTGTTGAGTTATCAAAGTTGAGGTGTGAGAGTTGTGAGTTTGCCAAACATTGTAGAACCTCTTATTCTTTAAGTAATAAAAATAGTAATTCCTCTTTTGATATTGTGCATACTGATGTTTGGGGGCCATATCATATCTCTTCTATGGGTGGGTACATATATTTTCTACTATTTGTTGATGACCATACCCATTTTTCTTGGGTCTATTTTATGCGTTCTCGGGATGAGGTTCTTGCTCTGACCCAAAACTTTCATCAGATGGTTCTCACTCAGTTTGGGACCAAAATCAAAGTCCTTAAATCTGATAATGCAAAGGAATACTTTGCTCAACCATTAACCTCCTACCTTCTTAGCCATGGAGTTATTCACCAGAGCACTTGCCCTTATACACCACAGCAGAACGATGTTGCCGAAAGGAAGAATATGCATATCTTGGAGGTGGTTAGAAGCATTATGTTTACCTCTAATGTACCTATTCGCTTCTGAGGTGATGCTATCCTCACGGCAGTTTATCTCATTAATCGAATTCCTTCCCAGGTTCTTGATATGAGAACCCCCTTTTCCCTTCTATACCTAGACGAGGAGTTGTTCATTGTTCCCCTTAAAACCTTTGGTTGTACCTATTTCGTTCAGCTTCTCGAGCCTCATCATTTCAAGTTTGAACCTAAGGCCTCCAAATGCATTTTTCTTGGTTATGCACAAACTCAAAAGGGTTATTGTTGCTATGATATGGTTTTAGGAAAATGGTTTGTCTCCATGGATGCCACCTTCTTTGAGGAGACACCCTATTATCCTAGGGTTTCTCCTTAGGGGGAGAGTAGTGAGAGTGGGGCTGTTTTGAGTTTCTTTCCTTAGGGGGAGAGCAGTGAGAGCGGAAGTGGGGCTGTTTTGAGTGGGACTGTTCCTTTACCTATTCCACTGGATAATGAAGGTTGTAGTGGTGAGGGCGGTCAGAGGGAGCCGGAGTTGAGAGTCTATCATAGGCGATGCAGGCAGGTTGATCCTAGTCATCGGCAGTCCCGGTCAACTCCAGTTCCTTCCGCGGCTCCAGATCCAGAGCCTACTGAGATACCTCTTACTGTTGCCACTTCCCCTCTTGTGGATGACCTTGATCTCCCTATTGCCATTCGCAAAGGAAAACGACATTGCACCACCTCTACAGCTCACAACATCTCACAGTTTTTATCCTATGATCGTTTATCTCCATCTTACCGGTCCTATCTCACTTCCATTGTCGATGTCCCTATTCCGAGAACAGTGCAAGAAGCCTTATCAGTTCCAGAATGGAAAGATGCAATGCAAGTCAAAATGGATGCCCTGTTGAAGAATAATACTTGGGCACTGGTTGACCCACCAAAAGGAAAGAAAACCAGTGGGATGCAGATGGGTGTTCACTGTGAAGCATAATGCTGATGGCTCTATTGAAAGGCACAAAGCCTAGCTGGTTGCAAAGGGGTTCACTCAGAGTTATGGTATAGACTACTTGGAGACCTTTGCCCCAGTAGCCAAGATGACCACCATTCAAGTTCTGTTATCCCTTGCAGCAAATCATTCTTGGCCCCTGTTTCAGATGGATGTTAAAAATGCATTTTCTGAATGGAGACTTACAGGAAGAGGTTTACATGCAGTTGCCTCCTGGATTCTATGATACAAAGATAGGTAAGAAGGTTTGCCGACTGAACAAGGCATTGTATGGTTTGAAACAATCACCTAGAGCCTGGTTTGATAGGTTCAGATTAGCCCTTAGAAAGTTTGGTTATGTACAGGCCCAGTCATATCATACACTATTCATCAAAAAGGTAGAGTCCTCTCTGACACTACTTGCAATATATGTTGATGATTTTGTAGTGACAGGAAATGGCAGTCATGAGATTGAGTCCCTCAAACAGCTCCTTCATCAAGAGTTTGAGGTGAAAGATCTTGGTGCACTATGGTACTTTTCAGGTATTGAGGTTGCTAGATCCAAGCAGGGGATTTTTATCTCTCAGAGAAAATATGTTCTAGATCTGTTGGCGGGAACTGGAAAGTTGGGTGTTAAGCCGGCTGATACACCCATCGAACAAAATCACAAGATTAGTGCAGAGGGCGGGGAGCTTCTTGAAGACAAAGTTATGTTCCAATGGTTGGTTGGGAAGCTCCTATATCTTTACCTCACTCGGCCAGATATAATCACATGAGGGTGGAAGTTTATACAGATGCCGATTGGGCTGGGAGTGTTGATGACAGAAGGTCTACCTCCGGATATTGTGCCCTTGTGAGTGGTAACCTTGTCTCTTGTTGGAGTAAGAAGCAGAGTGTTGTTTCCTGCTCTAGTGCTGAAGCGGAATACAAGTCAATGGCTAATGGAGTGGCTGAAATCTTGTGGCTGAGGCACTATTTGAAGAGTTGGGTATTGACTATGAAAAGCCCTTAATGTTGTATTGTGATAATCAGGCAGCTATTAATATAGCCCACAACCCAGTGTAGCATGACAGAACTAAACATATCGAAGTTGATCGACATTTTGTGCGAGAAAGGGTCACATCACAAGAATGTGTCTTCCGTACATCACATCTAATATGCAGCTCGCGGATATCCTCACCAAGGCTGTACCAAGGAAGAAGTTAGAGACAGACCTATCCAAGTTGGGAATGATAGATATCTACTCCCAACTTGAGGGGGTGTAGAGAATACTGATGTGGGCCCCACTATGTTCGTAGGACAACATGTGTAATTATTTGTTCCAGTTATAGTAGTGTCAATTTGTTAATTCAGTTGTTATTTATTTCAGCTTTTATTTACTTTATTTATTATGTAAGTACTAAGGGCAGATGTGTCATTTCCATTATGTACTAAACAGAACCTATAAATAATAAGAAAGTGGTGGCGGCAGATCAATAAGAATCTGTCATTCCTTTTAACCACTTGTGTTCTCCTGTTTCTCTTCTATTCTCTCTCCTTTTCTCTCATTTTCTTCTGTTTTGTAAACCTAAAACCTATTAGGATTCAAGACTGATTACAGTCTTGATCTTTTACTAAAACCACCATCTATGTTTTAGATCTGAAATTTTCTCGAAATCTCTAATCATTCATCCATATCAAACATCTATTAAGCCCGTTCAACTACTCTTTTGATCAGTTTGATTGCTAGAATATTGTTATCAAGGTTACATACGAGAGTTAAGCCTCTCACCTTATCCATAGCTCGAGTTTGTGCTTTTTGTGTTGCTTGAAGTTCTGAAACATTGGAGAATCATTGTTCTTGACTTCTTCAAAACTGAGAATAGAGGTGGAGAGGCAGGGGTCTTAAGGAAGTCAGTACTTAAGAATTGATAACATCACCTCAAAATCAGTCTTAGGAGAAGTTAAGAGCATGTTTCTCTAAATTTCAGAAATTTCAATAACCATTTCTGTTGTATTTCACATGAAATAGAGCCTAGAAAATTCCTGTATTGGGCTGATACAACACCTTAGAGAGAGGGGTGCCTAACGCCTTCCCTCTCCCAATCCCTCCGGATTTAGAATCTCTTAGTTGTGTATCTTTTTTTGTAGAGAATGGAGTCACTATCAAAGCCATTAAATCAAATTTTTGAATCTAGAATGATGGCCCATTTCCTCTAAAAAATGGGTGGTGACTCCATTCCTTTGAGCCAACCATGAGCTTTTCGGAGCTCACAAAGAGTTTATTAAGTTGAAAAGTATTTTTTCTTTCTTCTGTTTAAAAATGTTGAATTGACATTTACCATCATGATCTACATGGTTGTATTGAAAGAGCAAACAAATAGGCGTTAAGAGTTTATTAAGTTGAGAAGTACTTTTTTCTTTTGTTTAAGAATTTTGAATCGACATTTACCATCATAATCTACATGGTTGTATTTGTTTCATATTTTCAATCAAGTGCTCAATGGACCTAGAACCTATGTTGGAGCATGTTAAAAGTAGTCAAATACATGTTAAAAGTACTACAACCTTGAACCTATTTCAAAAAAACACATCCCATAACCAACTTTTAAAGAATTAGGAGAGATGTAATAGTGCATGTATTGATCCTCAATCAAGTGATCAATGGACCTTGAAATGGAGGGCTGATGGGAAGTTTTTGGTTAAATCCTTCGCAAATGGTTTAAGAATTAGAAGAGATTCAGGTTTTCCATCTAATCAATTTAAATGTCTTGAAATGTTGATCCATTGTATTGTTGCTTGGTTAGCTTATTGGTTATCCATCCTGCCTGAGTATAGTAATTAGAACATATTAATCTTTTGTGTTTGGACATGTGTTGCATTAATTTCTGAGTCTTCATTTTACTATGTTTTGTTTTATTTAGAATCATGGAGTAGAGTCAAGGCAAGTGTTGGAATCAGTGGTGTGCTTTCTTATGCTGTAACTTATTATTATTAGCATTAGATTTGAGATATTTCTACTACTCTTTTACATGTCTATGTTTGCATGATTTTGTCCTTGAAATTTCTTCTTGAATATATTAAGTTTTGTATAAGATATATTACTTATTGGCTATGATTCTCAACAAGCTGTAATGAATTATCTACTTTTGTTCTCTAATTTTTTTTTTCTATTGAGATTTTAGGAATAAGTAGTACCTTGTACCACTACATCAACTGGAGATTTTACCATTGAACTAAGCAATGGCCCCTAAAAGCTATCCAATGAACATATTTACAAAATACTGTGTCTGAGTACTGATCATATGCAAAACAACTCAAAAGTCAAATTTTAAACATGAATTTTTCATTTGATGCAAGTTTTATGGACATGATTTCTAATATGAGGGGTCATCTAGGAAGCTTTCCTATCTGGATATGCTTTCTAACCAATAATATATTTAATGTGTTTTGTCTAAGAAAAATGTTTTTCAATCATTTTATGGGCTTGATTTTCTTGAAATAATAACAAAAAAAAAAAAACTCATATTGAAGAACACCTCCTTAATATAATCTTCTTCAACTATTATTCTAATCCTCTTGAAAAGTCATACAAATTTTTCTAGGTTTTCCACATGAGTAAAGAACAAAACCCAACCATAGTTTTGGATGAGCCACACTAAGTTTGCCACAGGACCCATACTAAGTTTCATCCAAAGGTGGTAAGCATCATGAATTAGAGGTGGCATTGAAATTGGCATCTCTCCTAATTCTTTATAAGTTGGTTATGGGATGTGTTTTTCTGAAATAGGTTCAAGGTTGTAGTACTTTAAACATGTATTTGACTATTTTTAACATGCTCCAACATAGGCCTTTGATTTCTTGTTTTGTTAAGAATTCTCATTCAACTAAAGCAAAGACTAAGAATGGCAACGAGGTGGGTTTAGGGCAGAGCACCCCCTCCCCGTCCTAGTGGCAGGATGGGTTCAGAGTGGGGAACACTCCCCCTCAAGGACAGGGAATCCCCAAATTTTCCCTACCCCAAGGCAATCACCTAATCTAATTTATAAATATTTTACAAATAAGATTATGACAATTTGAGGGTATTTTAAGAATTGGATTGTGACAATTTGGCATATTTATAAATGCACATATGAGAACCTAGGATTTTAAGAATTTAGGAAAACTAAGAAATATTTTAAAAAATCAATATTAAATCTATAGATAGTTTACTAATTTACTATTGGGTTTGGGGAATTATATGCAAACTCTGTCCCCACCTTGTCTCCAATTCGAGGCAAAAATATTTTCCCTACCCTTGCCCCATCCCCGTTTACGATTAGGGAAATACTTTTGTATAAAAAATGTGTTTGTTCTCATATTCTACATCAACACATGCAAAAGGAGGGTAGCCACTATACTCTCCTTCCATATAAATGCAATTGATATTTAAGGCATGTTCAATGTGTTTTTGAAAATCAGTCGATTAAAGAAGTGCCTTGTTATGGAATTCACAAATTTTGCAACCGGTAGAAGACACTATGGATCAATAGTGTTGTTGTGATGCTTTCCCTCGACATCCTTAGCCCCTTGGATGACAACTAAAAGTAACCTTGCTCCACTCAAGGCTTCATCTTCACAAACCATCTTAGACAAGGCTAATCTGACTAATCTAGTTGATGGTCTAGAGGATTGAAGGATATAAGAATGCAGCAATTTGGACTTGTCCAAACAACCCTTAATTTTCCAGCTTAGAGCTAGATTATCTAAACAATAGACTTGAGTAAGTATTGTGGTTCTAGAGTAATGATGACATGTAATTTCTTCATGCCTTGTACATGCATGTTCTCTTGTAGGGTGGTTTGATGGGTTGATGATGTTGATATCAAATTATGCAATTTGTTCTTGGAATGTCCTTTTAGCAAATTGACAAAAAATAGTGGTTTTCCTTTGCTAGATGGAGATATCATATAAGATTTAGTTTGGGGTTTTTTCTAGTACTAAGGACAACCAATAAGGTCTTATTTGGATGTTGTTGGAGTATATTCTATATGCTCTCTTATCATTGTTAAAATCAATCGTAAATCCAAAGTCTAATGTAGCTCAAAAATTGATGAAAATTTGTTCTATTAGCCTAAATTTTTTATATGGGTAGTCATTAATTAGCACCCAATAGACTGCTAGGCCTTCTTATGTCTCCTCAAGATCCTGACTCTAGCTGGCAGCATGCCCCATGGATTGGTTGGAACTCACTTTGGACTTAGCTCAAGTCAAGTTGACAGGCTTCCTGATCCAAATCCAATTAGAAATTTGGCTTTAGTACAAGTAAAACCTCAAATCAAAAGATGACAACCCATGTTTCAGTCACCTATGGGTTAAGCTTGGTCTATTTTTATCTTCATGAAGAAACAAGCCTCTCATATCATGTCTATAAGATAGTTCAATGTTCAAATGCTATTAGGTTAATAAAAATTTGTAAATGGATCTTTGTTTGCAAAATATACGTACTAACTGAACTATTAGTAATCATAGAGGCTAAACAACCTTGCATTCATAGAATAAATCTCCATCCATTTTGGATGCCAACTTTCTATCCTGAAACAAATTAGCTCATTTGTCAGCTAATGATTGGGATGATGTTGCCCTTTTGGTCGGATGCAGAGCTCGGATCATCTCTTCTACTACTGGTGCTTGCCAACTCATGCTCTACTTAATTAAGGAATTTGAACATTCTCTTTTGAGCTAAGAAACTCATAATTTAGTAAGATATTGTTGTATTGTTGGAAGACCTATTGTCCACCCAAAAGGAACCATATTATCATACTAATAGATTATATACTCACTTTTGCCTAGATTAGATTCCAAATGAAATGAATAATATGAATAGGAGTAAATCTGTTACCATGAGATACCAGCTTCTAACAATCAAAGGATTGATCACGGATAAGAGAAACTGGGAAAAAAATAAAATTAAATGCAAGGACTTTAAACAGATAGAAATGCCCCTATGGGAAAATTTTTAGCTTAACCTGACAATAGGTTGTTTACTAAGTCATTCGAGAAGTGATTAGATCTTTTGAAACAAATGGGTAAAAATTATATTGTTCCAGACCATCTATCATTCTGAACATAGAAAAGATGAAAAGAATGCTTACTACATGATATTGAATAAAGGAATTCGACTTAGTTATGTAATTAGATGAGCTTTAAGCTATTACTCCCCATGTAGTGTAGGAGGAAAATTCCTCTAAGCTATTCCTCTGGCAACCCCTCCAATCAAAGGAATTATTTATGTTTTTCAACAAAATAAAAGAAATTAAAATGAGTTGCCTCCTTGTCATAACTCATAAGTGTTTCATACTTCATTCAAGTGCAGTAAACTTGTTTATTATCTTCTTATATATAACTTTTACATCAGTATATGGAAGTCATGGAGGACATTCATATACTTCTTCAAGAGGCTTGGTCTATTTCTTATACACATCATTCAAAACTATCTGTACTTACCTAACAAATACAATGGGTTAACAATCGCTGGAGACTTCTCTTTCATGTTTCTTGTTCATTTATGATTTCAATGATAATATTCTTGCATTTGATTACTATTTTATGAGAACCTTATTGGTAATCTTGTCATCATTTATGCATCCATTTGATGAAATAGCTTGCAAACCAATTTCCACAAATATTTTTTTCTCTCCTTTAGAAAATGTTCTTGAAAAAGAACTTAAACAAACATTTAAAACAATTGACCATATGTATTTCAGGTTGCAGTTATGACTCCACCTATTGAGACTCCAAACAAGGCAACTAGATCAACCCAACAGCTGCATCCTCCTCTCAACGAAAGGATACTCTCATCCATGTCTAGGAGGGCAGTTACTACACACCCCTGGCATGATCTTGAGATAGGTACATGATTTAAATGCTACATGACATCATTTGATAATTGTTCAATCAATCTTTATTTGTTAAATTCTATTTTAAGCATGGTATTCAAAATCAAACATGGAATTCTTAGTGCTTAATATTTCAATTATCTGTGCCAATATAATGAGATCACAACTTATTGTATTGTATCTTTGGATTCAGGACCTGGAGCACCAAAAATTTTTAACTGTGTAAGGATACCATACTTGATTGATTGGTATTTGAAACTTGGGTTTCATGATGACATGTGATTAATATCCATGTATTGCAATTCCTATAATAAAGGCTATCTTCCCTTGTAAAAAATGTTAAACAATGCAATCTTCTTATATGTATTGATATAAAAGGTTTTAATTTTCTATTAAGTTTTCACCGAGGGGTCAAAATTTTGAGTTTTATGGTGGATGAGGTTCATTTTGCTTATTGGATTTTACTAAAGAAACTTCCAACTCTTCTAGGTGGTTAAAATAGGAAAAGGGAGTAAGGTGAAATATGAACTAGACAAAAAAACTAGCATGATCAAGGTAACCAAGGAACCCATAATCTATCATATTTATTAGTTGACATCCCCTTCATATTCATAAAGGGTTTCATTTGCAGGTCGATCGTATACTTTATTCATCAATTTTATATTCCCATAACTATGGTTTCATCCCACGTACACTCTATGAGGACAATTATCCAATGGATGTTTTGATCCTCATGCAGGTATATGCAAGTGTCTATATTGAAACCCTACTTACAATAGTATATTTGAATGATAGTAATGCAATAAGATTTGAAAGTTGAATTCTTGCACAAGTATGTAGGAAATGCTTGATATCAAGTTTTCTAAGTTTTGAAAACTCAAGAAATGTTAAAACTTCTTCTTGAGCAATAAAATTTGGATTTGTATCTCAATTCAACTCGATTAAGCATTTTCTGGATTGCATGGAGCCAGCTACATGAATCTTGTTTTTTTTTTCTTTGATAAATTATACATGAATCTTGTTTTACCATTCACCCTCAATGCCATATCCATCGAAGATTTGGATCTTGTTTTCAGGGAGCCTAACACCTAAATGTGAGAGAGGGAGGGGGAGAACCATGGTCCGGAACATGATTTAGACCCATGGTCCAAACCCATGGTTCAAAACTATGGGCCAGATCCATGGTTCAAAACTATGGTCCAGACCCATGGTTCAGACCCATGTAATGTTTAATTTTAGACAATTGATCCAATACATCCAAACAATAATCTTTCACCAATAGACCCATGGATGTCATATGATGCATTTGAAGATTTTACTAACCAGTTTTGTCCCATTAAGCACAAAACAATTTAATTTTTCTGATCGATACACAAAACAATTTAATTAGGTATATTTCTTTTGTTATGTTTTTTTTTTTCCTTTAACAAAAAAAACAATAGTTCACAAATATGGCAAAGTGGGATCCTTGGGAAAGTTGCATGCATATCAAAATTAATGTTGAAAAAGGTCCTACAAAAGAAGGAAATTCAATTTGATCAAAAGTTAATGTTGTTAAATCTTCTTCATAACACTAATGTTAATCTGAGCTAAACAATCTATCAATTAGGCTATTAATGACCAAAAATAACTAAAGAATAAAATAAGCTCATTTATAGTTTTGTGGTTAAAACATAGAATTAAATCAAGAAAATACAATCAAGTCCCTTTCTGGTTCAACACCTAATACAATTTTCAAAATATTGCTTCTGCATGCGCATAGAGTGTCTTCATATCTTAACTCTTAAGTTAGCTATTTGGAGATAAGGCAACAACCAAATGGCTACAAAAAGATAACCATGTTTTATAAAAAGACAACAAAATGCATTTAAAGGTCCTCACTTGCCATAAAATGTTGACTAGTGAAGTGCAGTCCAACAATTCACATCATGGAAATTGATACTAATAACACCTGCAACTACTGTTGGTGCTATGACCCAATCATAACCAAGAGCAGTTGCTAAATGCAACACACCTTGCCCTTCCTTATCTAATACACTAGGACAGTTTTCATCTTCAATTACGTTGTAAAGAAGGCATGCATGCAACTTCTTTTTCAGTAACTTTAACAAACTAATTTTATTGCTTATATGAGTTTTCTCACCAACATTGCTGGTGAGAATAGTTGGGTGACTGGAACATCCCATAAATCAACTTGGGTTTTAGCTTGCCCAGTTTTTAGCACTTGCTTTGTGAGATCAAAAGGAAAAAATTCCTACTGAAGTGTACTTGATGCTAAAGAAGGGGAATTAAGATCTGAAATTTTGAATTAGGGAACAAAGCACACAACTTTAAAACTAAGACAAACCTGCTAGGACACTCAAATATAGAATCTAATTCTCAATGCAACTCTAAATACCTAATAATAATCCTATTAAATCTAAACAAATTCCAAAATAATCTAAAAAAGACTTAAGTCCACTCAAACCACTCTAACATTGTAATCCAGTTTTACAATGAGAACCTATACGTAGTTACCACTTTAAGTTCTCATGGTTGTTCTCTGTACTCAACATGGGATATATATTTTACTGTACTTCTTCCTTTTATTCTAATTAATTTGTTTTCAATGTACCATTTAGGTTGAGTCTGGGAAGAGTACAAATACAAATTTGTATGGTGCAAAACCTTTTTTGTTTTATATACTCTTTAGCTGAAGCAAGTCCATCTGTCCATGCTCCCTTGCAGCCTATAAATTCTTAAATGGTTGTTCTCTAGGAGATATTTTCTTTCTTTAATTTCTATCATAGGGATAAAACTCAAAATCATGCTTCAAATTTCATGAACAAGACCCCATACTAAGACAGAGGAACATAGCAAACCCAAAAATGATGACATTTCTGGAAACCTAGTTTACGTATGTTCCAACTCAAAATGTTTTGGGTATATAATACAAGGAACTGCAATTGCCCCTTAAAATGATGACATTTACATGGTGCCATGAAATAATAAGAAATAAAGAACTCCAATTCTACATGAACTATTATTTTTGAAATCTGGAAATCACCTCAAATTTAACACTTGGAAAAAATAAAACTGTAAAAGAAGATCATTGTTAGGGTTGTGATTCAAATTCACTAAACCTATTACATCATTAAATGTGATTACTACCAATGTATGTTTTATACCTACTATTGGCTTAACTGTCATAAAAAAATTCAAATAGATTAACTAGAAAGAATCAATATAAACAAAAGTTAAGAAATCATTAACATTCAGCTAAATAAGTTTCAAAACCATCTACAATGAACATAGAAAGGGAAAGAGAGAGTCTCACATGTTAATGTCAATATCTGGTTGTCTATTTGGTGCTGATAAAGCGAAGATCGAGATCACCCTTTGGTTACCGTTCAGTTCTGAGAAAATCCAGACCAAGGTCATTCTCTGGTTGTGAGAAAGTCGAGATTGAGATCACTCTCTGGTTTCTGTTCAGTTGTGAGAAAATCCAACTGAGGTTATTCTCTGGTTGTGAGAAAGTCAAGAGAGAGAGAGAGAGCGAGACAGAGAGGATGAGACACAGAGAGCGGGAGAAAAATGAAAGAGTGAGCGAATGAGTGAGACAAAGAGAGCGATAAAAAAATGAGAGAGAGTGTGTGTGTGTGTGTGTGTGTGTGCAAGCGGGCGAGCGAGCAAGACAGAGAGGGTGAGAGATAAAGAAAGTGAGAGAAATCAATGCTTAGGGATTTATGTGGGGAAGGAGAAGAGGAAATTTGGTGCTACCTCTTAAACAGTGGCAATCGACAATGTTTTTAGGCGATAATTTTAAACGTATGCCGCTATATATTAGTATTATTAGCGGTAACTGTCCTATAGCCACTTCTTGAATTGCCGCTAAAAGTGTAATTTTTTGTAGTGTGATGAGTGTTTGTGGTTGAATATCTCTTTAGAGGATTCCAACAACCACCCTCATATCTCTTTAAGGTGGTATTTGGTGTTGCAATTTTCTATGTAAGTCTAGCATTTTTTGTATCTAGCATCTACTAAATAATATTTCCTATTTAAAGTGATAATTGTTAACAAAAAAATTAGTTATAATGATAAAATCAGTTGCTAAAGTATCAAAATAGATTAAATAACAATATAAGTTACCTTTTGGGATATGAAGTTTACATTCTCTTCATAGAGAATCTTAGAGGATTGTGACATCTATGGTGGAATCATTCCATTCAGCCAGTACATACTTGAATTTTAAATCAAAAGTGATTGTAACCATTACATTTTGAGTTGTTTTTCCCTTTATACCACGAAACTTGCCTTATTCTTCAACAAACACTTTGCATGGCATATAAGTGTCATCAATTTCACCTATGTAGTCTTACATTTAACTAAATTGTGTCACATATTTTGCCCATAGGGGGTTTGTGGAAATATAATAATTACTAAATTATCAAAACATTCCTTAAAATATAGTATAACTTTAAGGGCCCTTTCTAATCTCAATGGGTACTCATATGGTTGTACAACTAATAAAGGGTATAATTTAAGTACACCATGTAAGGCTTTGTGAAAATATTGACTTACCGTTTCTTGTGAATGCACGAAGGTAATATGTATAACATTATTTCTTTCATTATGCCCTATAGTGTGCAAAAACATTGCAATTTGTTTTTTAACAAACAAATTAATGGTTGACTAAAATCCATAATGCGATAAGCAAGTGACACAATGAATTAAAGCATAGCTTTTTCATTCAAACTTGCAAGAGATGAAATGTCTCACTATTAAATATGTTGTTACGAAAAATTTCCTTCCCCGAGATCTTAACGTCTTGTACCTTTTGACTTATAGATAATGTATAGTATCTGGCCATAACAACCATTGCAACAAAATCCATCATGGCACTAATGGCCCCATTGATTCATCTATGCTTGGCCACAATTTCGTGTAGTACCATCATGTTTGGTGGACAAAACAAAATTATGTCATGAAACAAGTTCCATTATAAGATAATACAAAAAAATTATTGGAAACATTTAACGGTTCCTTTTATCTATGTTTGACTAGGAACATCAGGTCATAGAAGCAAAGTCCCATCTAAAATAAAAGTTGAATTTCATAGTGGGACTAAGGACATTATTGTTACCTTTTTTATTCCAAAAAATATACATACTAATTCATAACAACAAAATTATATGTCTTTGATTAATTTGAACTTGTGGATTAAAGATCCAAACACATTAGACTTAGTTAAGGTACCTTGAATTAATAGGATGAGAGTGGGTCCAACTACAATAAAGAACCATTCTAGTTGGTCCCATCTATTAAAAGCAAGGAGAAGTTCTTTAAGTTGATGATACAAGGAAGAAGTTGACTAGCTTATTGAAAAAGGGGATATACTTGGTTTTGACACATTAAATCTATTTATAATATGTGCAATTTTGAAGAGTACACTGACAATGGTGTTGATGAGCCATTTAATAATAATCCTTTTTAGGGTTCACTATTGATAGAAGAACTTAATTTTGGAGGTCTTAGTGGGCATTGGACTTTCTTTTGTTATCATCCACAAGATGCTTCATGAGTAGTAAGGGACAACAGTGGGTAGTAGCCCTTCTATCCTCCTAACACTAAGTAGAAAGGGTGTTGACCCTTTCTAGCCTCTTAACACCAAGTGAGAAGGTAGTGGCCCTTTCTAGCCTTTTAAACTTTCATTAACATGGAATTTGGCCTAAATTTCTTTATTTTGCTTTTACTGGAACTTCCTAACATCATATACCCCAATTCCATAAAAACCTATCTACCTTTGGTTTCATTGAGTACTTCTTAGAGACAACTAGTATTTTATACTTTTTTTTTTTTGCTTCAAAGACCTATATTCTCTTTAGTTAAGTTTAACTTGTGCAATAATTCTTAGTTTTTTTTATGTACCTTGCACTTTATATGGAGAAATATTTTAACATCTAAAAGAAGGCACACATACTCAAATAAATATAAAAGAATTACTCCTTATTGGGTGTTATTTACCCAAAATGATTTTATCTTCATAATTTTAGTAATGGTATCTCAAACTAAATCGTCTACTTAACAAACAAAAAAGTTATTAAAATGCTATACTCTTTGTATTTATTGTTATGATGACCCTTTAGTAGTGTGGACTTTCTTCTTTTACATTTCCATTTATTTTTTTCCATTGAAGTGGGGTGAAAGACAAAAGGCAAACTGTAATTGTTAAGTTATTACTTATAAAAAATTTGCTATTTCAAGGTATGTGCAAAAGATATGTTAAGAATAAACTCCACATTTGTGATTACCCTACATAGGCAACACAATCTATAAGCTTCTGAACTTAGAAATAAACATTCCATAATTCTAACACATGTGGCAAGTATATAGCCCCTACCCCACTGAACACAACAATTCAAATTGATTGTTCACCACCGCATTTAATTAAATAAATAAATAATTAATTAAAGAAGTAAACATTTCCTCGTTTTAAAATGTTTAAATGATATCTCCTATTAGGTGTACTATGAAATGAGACATTTTGAAACAACAAACTTATAATAATAAGAAAACATAAACATAAACTATTCTAGATACTAATTAACATGGGTTTCAACAAGTTTAATAGGGATTTGTCAAAAAAAAAGTTTAATAGGGGATTCAACTTCTTTAATTGAGGATTCAACAAGTTTATAAGAGGTTTCAACTAGTTTAACAAGGGATTCCACAAGTTTAACAGGGGATTCAATGAGTTTAACAATGAATTTCAACAAGTTTAATAAGGGATTCAACTAACTTAACATTGGATTCAACAAGTTTACCATGGAATTTCAACAAACTTATATTAACCAAAGAAAATTTTATTTTACAAGAGATGCATATCTTCTTGTAATAAGAAAACATTATAGGAAATTAAGTTTTCTCTATAATAAGCAAACACGATAGTAAATTAAGTTTTCTCTGTAATAGGGAACATTATAGGAATTTCAACAAGTTTATGTTAACCAAATAAATTTTTTAAGGGGATTCCATCTATTCTCTTCCTATGAAGAATGACGAGTACCATATATTATAAGGAATTAATTAAGTATGAAATCATAAAAAAATAACAAATAAACAAAGAAATTCAGGACAAATATAGACTTACTCAAATATTGAAGACAAATGATTAAGTTGGAAGCTTATCTAACCTAAGAAAAAAAAATTATATGAATTTATCTTCACATCCGTTATTCAATCCTTAAAATGGATAGGAACAACCAATCTAGTACTCAGATTTATAAATGAACATTGTCAGTTTGGACAAACACATTCAATTTGAGTTCTAGATTGAAAAAAAGGTGACAAACAAGTTCAATCCTTAAAACACATTGAATTTGAACTCTAATGACGTTCTCATTTTTTTTAATTTGTTTTTCTCAATGTTTTAGGACTATAATCTTCTTGAGAAGAATATAAGTTTTGGTTGTTTATTGACATTTGGCCTTTTGGTGTCATTAATTGAATATAGTCTTGAACCCTATTTTACATTATCGATAGGGGTGTTCATAAAAAAACCGGAAAACTGAATTGGATCGAAAAAACCAAACCAAAAAATGCGATTAACCGAACTGATTGGTTCGATATTTCTGAAAAAAAATGAAGGACCAGTTCGATTTTCAGATAACCTAGGAAAACCAATGATTAACCGAATTAACCGGTATATATATATTTATATGTATATTATATATTGTTAATATATGTGACATTATATATATATATATGTATATATAAATATATACACATATTATATTTATTTTATAATATATGTTATAAATAAAAAAACAAAAAGTCGAAATAAAAAACCAAAACCAATCAATTGGTTATCCAGTAGTACCAATTTGACTTCGATTAAGAGAAATGCAAAAAGCGATAAGACCATTTTGGTTTCAAAAAATTGCCCATGGTAAGGGTGTCAATGAACTAGACCCCATCTAGTCTAAAATCAATTTGAACAGATTGGACGAACCAACAAGGCATATTGGATTGAACATGATTCATCTGTAAAAAAATTATATTAGACTGGGTTGGATTAAACTAATATCTAGTCCATTGATATAAAATAAATATATAGGTGTCAACGGACTGGTTTGGATTTTGGTTGAAACTAGTATAAATTAAAACAAATTTGAACAGATTGGATGGTCCACACATTGAATTAGACAGGTCCAAAATTCATTAGATTGGATTGAATCTGGTCAATTTGTAATAGACTCACATTGAACTGGATCGAATTGGACCAAATCCGGTCCAATTGACATCCTTGGGCCATGGTTCGATTAATCGAGCTGTGAGCACTGAGCACCCGTAGACTTATCGATGTAGAACTTCTAGTCTAGATCGAGACCCGACAAAATAGGCAGATTGGTCTTTGGATATGGGTTTGTCGGCGACCCGATTAGTGAAATATCGCCAGGGATGTGGTACGTGCCGATAACCCTGTAGCTGAGATGTTGACTCGGTGTACCTCTTAACATGGAAGCGAGAGATCAAACCTGCGTAACTGCAGATTCTGCATGATAAGGTCAGTAGACTTCGCGTTTATTGTGCCTTTTTAAATCTCTTTTTATTTTTTTTAATATTTATATCTTGAGGTTGAAAAATCCAGTGAGAGTGATTTGCAGTCTCTTAATCTTAACTCGAGTCTTCATCAGTTCTTCTTGCCTCCAAAGCTCCACTAATCATAAACTAATCAAATTAATTGAATCAGTTAATCAAAACTATCAAAAACAAAACCCTCCAGGATCTCTCTCTCTCTCTCTCTCTCTCTCTCTCTCCTTTGGTCCCTTGTATCACTCTCTCGCTCTGATGAACAGATGGCAACGGAGGAGTTTGCTTCAAATTTAGGGCAAGTAGACGGAAATGGAGATTAAAGGGGAGATAGCTGGGTGTCAATGGGGAAAGTTGAAGAAGAGCAAGCTCTGCATTCGACTGTAATCGTAGGAATTCCAGATGAAAATGCGGGGAATCGATGTGAGATCAGCAAATTTGTTCGATTCAGATGTGTTATCGTGCTCCTGTTTGGTGTAGCGGTGTTGTTATCGGGGATATTTTCGTTGCCGCCGTTCTTCCGATACGGGAAACAAGGGGATCTGGATCTAGACGCGCAAATTAGAGGTAAACTTCGATGCTTTTCTCGGTTTTATCTTTTGGGTGCTCAGAGGTGGTTTTTGGGACGTCTTCGTTGTGGCATTGTTTGCAATATGGGGATCTTCAGGTTATTTTGGTGGGTTGTTGCGGGTTTTGTTGATTTTAGGGTTTGTGGATTAATGGATGATTTATTATGCCGCAAATTTGAGTTTTGGTTTGATGGGATCTTAGTTCTTGCTAGATGGTTAAATTTTGTTTGGCTATAATTTGTGCATTTCTAATTTTGGGTGGTTTCTGAGGATATATTAAGGGGTCTCTTGACCTGCATTTTGAGAATGTTTGGTATATCCAAATTTGTGGTTGTTGTGGTTGAAGTTTGAAGTGTCAATAATCTTTTAGCAGCAACATTTGGGGAATAGACAATTTTCCCTACCTGCTTTTATCTTATTTTTCATGATTATTTATTTACACACATTTGGTGGATGACTGGGGGCGCCAGTTTCTTAAATTTTTCCATATCTGCCTATATTCTAGTAAAGATGTTAAACTTCAATGCATTATTTCTATCTTGAGAATTTTTAAGTATTTGTTTTGCGGCCCTAAATAATTATTGTTTCTATTTTGATGCCTTTTATTTCGACCAAATAAAGTAATTTTAGGGTATACTTTGCTGAACATGATAATTGAAAAGTGGAGTTTGAAAGCCTGTGGCATGCACCTAGTTAAAAAAGGGTTACCTTAAGATTAGTGAAATCTTTGATTTTGGCCAGTGTTATTTTCACTTTTATTGAAATGGTTTCATTTAAGATCCATTTTTTTTTTTATCAGTGAAAATGATTTTATTAAAAAAGAGAATATTAGTACAGAGAATGGGTAGCCTCGGCTACCCCACTGTCCAAAGATATTCCACCTAAAATTTGCTTTGTAGACTTACAACAGAGCCCAAAAACAATGTTCTCTGTTAGCCCCTTGCTTTGCTAGCTGGTCCGCAAACTCATTTGCTGCTCTTGGAGTCCACTGAAATAAAACCTGCATATCCTTTGTGGAGTGATTAATTTTCTTAATTTCATTTCTGAATACCCATGGAGCCTTTCCGTCCTGCTTCAGCCAGCTTATCACCACTTTGGAGTCAGTCGCCTTCTACAACTAACTCCCTTACAGCTATTTCCGAGGCCTTTTGTATACCGGAAACCAGAGCTTTTAGTTCAGCCGTAATGGGGTCTCCCCACCCAATAGGGCTGGAAAACAGCCCCACTACATTCCCCCTATCATCTCTAATGACCCCACCAATACCGGCCATGCCTGGGTTGCCAAAACTGCTCCCATCAAAGTTTAATTTGAGGAATCCCACTTCAGGAGGATTCCGGTTTCTTACTACCTTCTTTTTAGCAGATGACGGGGAAGCTACAGTCCTCCAGTTCCTGATTATATCATTCACAGTAAAGTCTGAGAATGACTCCATCGATTTTACCCATGAAGTCACTTTTAACATAATCCCCTCTATCAGTAATTCCTTACACCTTTTCTTCCCTTAAAAAATCCTCAGATTTCTTTCCTCCCATAACATCCAAAGTACTGCTGCCCGTGTGCATCTCCATAAGGTTTTCCCCCTTCTCTTTGGCCACCTGAAAGTGGAGGCTTCAAACAAACTCCCTAGGCTCACCGGGGTATCCCACCTACAACCAAAGAGAGAAAAGAACCACTCTGATATGCTGCTAGCTACAGGACAGGAAACAAAAATATGAAGAACAGTTTCACCATTAGATTCACACAAACAACACCAATTAGGTGAAGGGCACTAACCAGGCCTCCTCCTCTAAATCAGATCACAGGTGTTAATTGCACCATGGTAAACTTCCCAACAAAAGGCACCCACTTTAGGGGGAATAGGGCGACACCAGACTTCACGGAATGGAAAATGGACCCCAGGTTGAAAAGAAGTCAAAGCTTTGAAGAAGGACGCACAACTGAACTCACCAAGGGGGTTCGGAATCCAAATTCTAGTGTCTTGCTTGGTAGAATCTATACAAATCCCATCAAGCAACTGAATAATAGCAGACACCAAATCCAACTCCGAGTCATGCACATTTCTGCGGAGACCCAGGTTCCAAGCATACCCAGATTGTGAGGGAGAGGGGGACAGGAAATCAGCAACCGGTTTTCCTTTAAAGCGGGACAGAGAAAAATCCTTTCTTCCCAGGACCCTGGATTGCTGGGACCAACTTTGAGTAATGACCCTTATATTGAAGTTCTCTTTGTTCCTTTATTTCCAGTGCTGTATGTGGTGACAACTGTGTTTTCAAACCCAAAGACATGAATTGAGCTTCTATGACCTTCAGATGGATTATGGCATATACCTTGAGCTTGTGATTTAAGCATTCTATACCCAAGTACCTTTTGAAAAAAAAAAACATAATAATTACAGAATGGAACAATATATTTAACTCAGTAAAGCTGGTATTTGTTTCTTCAAGAACTAGGGTTAGTATGCTTATCATGGAATCTCAAACTGTGGAGGTGGAAGGGAATTTCAGATGGATTATGGCATATTACCTTGAGCTTGTGGTTCAAGCATTCTATACCCATGTACCTTTTGAAAAAAAAACATAATAATTACGGAGTGGAACAATATATTTAACTCAGTAAAGCTGGTATTTGTTTCTTCAAGAACTAGGATTAGTATGCTTATCATGGAATCTCAAACTGTGGAGGTGGAAGGGAATTTCCAGGTGGTGATAGGATGAATGAATAAAGGGGAAAAGACATGCTCTTGTGGAAATGCTAGATTCCTAGCTAATAGACTAAATGCCTTTCAGATGGATTTTTGTTTGGGTGAATTTCAGATGGGTAAGAAGATGATACATTAGCGGATGCTCTTGTCAGGGAAGGTGTAAATAGGGGGAATCTGTATCAGGAGCCTGCCAACTGAGGATAGTAAAGTGATGGTGTAAGTTTGTGGTGGTGACGTGGTGTGCAAAAGGTCTCTTTTGTAGTCATTAAGGGAGAGCCAGGTATCTATATATTAAAACAGAATGTGCCGAGCTGACACTTCCTGTTTTCTGGTTGATTTTGAAAGGTACTTATCTTTTTTTTCCTTTTTTTTGAAATTTTCTAATTTTAAAATTGAACAAAAAACTCAACTAGCCAATCACCTTTAAGACTTTTATCTCTCTTCATTAACTCACCATTAACTCTCTCTCTCCTCTTTCTCAATAACTCCATTAAACTCATTAACTTTATCTATATCTATATCCATTTTAATTTAACTATAATTTTAGATATTTATATTAAATTATAATAATTTATAAAAAGTAATTATATTAAAATGGAAATATTTAATGATTAATTATATTATTAGGCCAAATAATCTACTTTTGTTTAAACAATAGTTAATTTTTAAATTAATTAATCAAGTAATTTGCTTTTTAGAATAAATATTATTTACTTCACTTAACAAATAAAACCAATGTTTTAAAAGCTGGCTTAGAGGCTGAATGGTTTTTGCGTCTAGGTAACAAGTCAACGGTTCAATTGTGCGAGTTGAATGAATCAAACCGTGACATGCTATCCATCTCTCTTTCTCTCTATATACTTATATTTATATATAATGTAATATAATTATATTTTATGTGTGTGTATAACATTCTAATTACATTTTTTTTTTCAGTATAGTGGGGTTGCAAAGATTTGTATGTTGTAACCTCTGACCCAGTGGGTCAAAAGGGTCAGTGGTTCAATTGTCCAAGTCAGTGACGAGTTGAAAAGATTGAATAAAACATCATAAAAATTATAATCCATTTATGTTCCATATGAAAATTATAAAAATTAATCAACCATAGTAAAAATAATTTAGTAAATTCCTTAAATAAAATAAAAATAATTATTAATTGTTACTATTGACAAAAACATTTTTATAATATAATAAAAATAATTTAATTACTAAAAAGTAACAAGATAAATTAAAAACTAATATCCATTTAAAATTAATATAAAACTAATACAAAATTATCTAACAATTGTTAGTTTATAACTAATTTCTACCAATTTAAAACCAACATAAATTCCAAAGAAAAAGAAAAATCTTAATATAATTAATTATAGTTAGTAAGGATTGATAAAAACAAAAATTAATAAAATTTTATTAATTTTAGATATAGTTTAATCAATTTAAATTCCATTTAAATATAGGGAAATTTATAAAAAACTCCTTGGATTTTCTAACAATCTTATGAACCTCCCTATTTTTTGACCTTAACAAAAACCTCCCCTATTGTTTTTAAAAAGGTGCAAATACCTTTCATCAGTGTTCCAAATGGAAAATGCTGATGTAATGCATTATTTTTTTAAATATCAAATTTATCCTTAACCAACTTCATTCAAATGTAAATTTACTACAATACCTTGAAAAAAAAGGGTTTGCTTTTTTTACTTCACTTCTACCTTTTAACCTTACTTCATCCAAGAAGAGTAGAGAATATTACTCTTTGAAAGTTTTAGTGAAGGGTGGAGTTGAAACTTTAAATTGTGTATGATAACACCTTAACAACGATAAAGGTATTTTGCTAACTTCAACATCTTTGTTATTGAAAAGCATTGATTAAATAAAAACTTTGTTATTTAAAAGCTAACGGAAAGGAGGTATTTGCACTTTCTTTTTCAAAACTATAGGGTAGGTTTTTGTTAGGATCAGAACACAAGGGTGGTTTATAGAATTGTTATAAGAGGAGGGTTTTTTTTTTTTGAAGAAGGTGAAGTATTGTATTAGATTAAAAAGAAGAACCCATGTGCAATGAGGACCTGTACAATGGGGCGTCCTTAAAGAATCTCAATCGAAAAAAGGTCCAATACAAAAAAGAGGTCAGTTGGAAGTCCTTAAATAGATCACGTACACCCAGCCAGTAACCATGTAAACCTATAAGATTATTTTCAGCCTTCTCAATGCTTGAAACTTTAAGGTAAAAAATTTGACGATTTCTTTCCTTCCAAATTAGCCAAAAGATAGCAGCTGGGAGGGTGTTCCACAAAAGTTTACCCCTCCTGTTCGGACCTCTAGCTGCCCAGCCTTGCAAAAGTTGAATAATAGATTCTGGGGAGAAAAAAGGAATACCAAAACAGGAGAGTACCATTGTCTACAGTTACTGAGAAAAGCTGCAATGGAGGAAGAGGTGGTTTATGGATTCTGGAGCAGCATTGCAAAGGGAGCAAAGAGAGCTCGAAGGGCATTTGTCATTTCAATAACCTGTCCAAGGTTAGGCATCTTCCTTGAGCTGCTACCCAAACCAGAAAAGCCGCCTTTGAGTAGGGGTGTCCATGAAAAATCGAAAAACTGAACCGAACCGGAAAATGCGGTTAACTGAACCGATCGGTTCAGTTTGGTTTTCGGTTAACCTACAAAAAGACTGGCGGTTAACCAAACCGACTGGTATATATTTATATGTATATTTTATATATATTTTTAATATATGTCACATATTTTCTATATATTATATATAAATATATGTTCATTATATATATATATATATATAAATATACACATATATTATATTTATAATAATCTATTTATAAAATTATTATATATTTTTATAATATTTATAATATATTATTTATCATTTATTATTTATAATATAATATTATACATATATTTATATAACATATATTATAGATATAAAAAACAGAAAAACCGAACCGGTCAAAAACCGAAACTGGCGGACCAGTTAACCGGTGGTACCAATTTGGTTTTGGTTTGGAGAAATGGAAAAACTGGTGGTACCAGTTCGGTTTGCAAAAATTGCCCATGGTTTGGTTAACTGAACCGTGGACACCCCTACCTTTGAGGGGATGTGGGGAGCCCAAATTTTATCCCAAGGTATATTAGGGACCTGACTATCTTCTTGTAGTAGGGAGAGAGAGAGAGAGCCGAAGAAAAAGCTGACTAAGAATTCACCAGAAGCAAAGGACCAGATTCTTTCATCTTCCAAAAGGGGTTAAGTTTGAATTTCTCAAGATGGTTCATCAAATCAGCCAGAGGGCCCACGTCTCAAGTCATTTATATTCCTTCTAAAGGTTGGATCCCAACTAAACTCCTCATTAACTTGATCGTAGCAATCTTCCGCCACAACATCTTTATCAAGGGCAATATCAACAAGGGAAGGGATTCTTTTTCTCAGAGTGAGGTCTCCACACCAAGCATCTTTCCAAAACCGGATCTGGTTTCCTCTGCCTAACCTGTAGCTAATTCCTTTCAAATAATCAGGGAGAATTTTGAGGATGTTGCTTACTTGCTTCAGACTATGCACCCCAGGGGAGAAAGGCCAGGGGTGGAATCCCACCCAAGGGATGAAAGCCCACATTTTCCAGCTACAACTCTTTTCCATAGACTTTCTCTTTCCTTATTAAACCTCCAGCACCATTTACCAAGGAGAGATCTGTTGGCTTGCATGAGGTTTCTGATACCTAGACCACCCAAAAAGTAGTACAAAAAGAATAACAAACCAATAAAACTTAAAAATTATTAAAAAATAGCATTAAGATACAAGAATAATACAAATTTATCTAGAGCATAGGAAATTGGCCACTCTCACTAAAGCACAACTTGGATTGTGATTGGAAAATTAGATGCAAAAAATAATGCTTGAACTGGACCTAGATGGCCACTGCTTCATTAGAAATGTGATAGAGTTCCTTCCTCAATTTTTCTTCATAAAACCTGTGCATCGCATGGGTCCTGACTAGTTAAGTTTTAACAAAATTTTTTCTGATTTATTGATGTAGGACTGGGGTGACCAAGCATGTGTCTAGGAGAGTAATGATGGGTTAGGAAGAGTTTAAGGATGGTTTTAACAGAGATCTGTTATAACTGCAAGACTTATGTCTCAAGATGGTGAAAACATAGAGATCAGGAAAACAGGTGTATGATAGGAGGTTTTCAACGGAATTTTGTAGGTAAGATTTTGAATGAATAGTTGCAGAGGGCAACCAAGTTTGGTAAAGCTTGGAGTATGTCTTGCACAAAAGGATGAAAATATTGTCTTTCCCGTAAGCTATGGAACTTAAGGTTGCCTCTAGGTGAAATGCTGAGGTGAGATTAGAGGGATGAAAGGTTGTTAAGGTCTACGGGAGCAATCAGAGAAGGTTTGACATAAAAAGATGAAAATTGTTGGAAAAGGAAAATTTTGAGGTTTGATGAAAAACAGGAAGGTTACATAGATTAGTTCTAATCCTTTTAGAATGTTGAACGAGTGCCTTTTGATGAAGAATTTAATTGCTGTCACTTTCATCCAAACTCATTCACAGTTGCATGTGACCACTGACTTGTTACTAATCTCCCACTTATATCTCTCCCCTTCCCTAATCTTTATCACATGTCTCATGTAAAGCTCCCCGAAGGGCAGTTATTCTTCTCCAAACCTCCTTTAACACCTATATGTCCACTCACAGCAATCGGAATTCCTTTAATACCCTAGTCAAGAGCCATCTCATCTTCTTCTACTTTCCACAATGTTTTTTCATCTTCGTCTGCAACCCCACTTTCTTCTTCTTCTTCAGAATTTGATCTCTCACAAGTAATGAGGATGATCTCTAATAAAATCACTTCCACAAACAATTCTGCCGTCCCCCACAACTGCAAGGTCCTCTCTCCTTTGATCGTCACCTTAATTTCAGACAATTCACTGGCAAAACTTAAATCAATGAACGAGGTAACTGAAGGGCTAACAGCTTCAATAATAATTCTCACAACCTTGTTGAATTTCTATAAAATGATCATAAGCATCTCCAGTAGCATGGAATGTCTGAATACACCAAACATGTAGTTCAATCCCTGCTACATATATCTACAACAGTTTCTTTGGCATCAACTGATTACAAGAACCAAACAAAGGATTCCAATGATCCAATCTCAAATCTGGACTGCGATGATGATGGATTTCCCACTGCAATATGCTGTCAGCGTCCTCTTTACTTGAATTGCCACTATCATTGGAAACTCAAATTACACGTAAAGTACTTAGCTAATGACTATGAAAATATAGAAACAACTAAACCATGACTAGACAAATTAAACTATTAGACCACATACCCTATAGGCAATATATGAAATGGCTGAAATGCCTTTACTGTCAAAAATATAGAAGTACATAAGAAATTTAAAATACTTCAACTTTGACTTATTTGCTCCTGCATTATCTATTTAATGATCAATATATCTTTTAAGTAATTTAGCGTGTTCACTCAACTCAACTTAGGGGCTGTTTGGTAACAGCTGAAGTTGCTGAACTGAATGACTTATTGATTTGTTTTTTAGTGGATAAAATAATTCAATAATAAAATATTCAAGGTATAGTAATCAGTTCAACTTCATCTTCAGCCATTAAGGAGCCTAGAACCTTCTTAAGAAAACTTATCCACTAAAAGACAAAGCAATAATCTGTTCAGTTCAGTCACTTCAGCTGTTTTCAAACAGCCCCTCAGCCTTGTCTCAACTATATAAGGTGAGCTACATGAATCCTTATCTGTCATTCCACTCTGTTTGGTGCCATATCTATTGTTAAATTATGGACCCCTAAAATCAAGGAAATTGGAGTTTTTTTTTTTTTTTTTTGGAAAAGGTAAAGTAATTTTATTCAACTCAAAAACATACAAGCTGGGATCAGACCCAGAAGGACAATCTGAATACCACAGCAGTTACACTTTCCTCCAGAATTCAGAACAATAAAAAGAAGACAAATTCAGACTTTTAAATTCCTCAGATACAGATATCCAAGAAATCAGTTTGCCCACAGCTCTCTGAACAAGGAAATTGGAGTATGATTGTTATGCATTATATATCAGCCTTGCGCCTTTTAATAAAATTTACTTCTCAATTTTTTTTTCTTTTAATTTTTAAATAGACAATATTATTTGCACTCTTCTCTACCATCAGGAGAGAAAAGATGGTTGGTTCGTAAGGTGATTTTAAACTCTATGGACTGCGGTATGAGAAACCAGATTCAGTCAGCGCAATGCCCGTTCGAACAGCCTTTATAGCCTTGCATTGGGAATATCTTCCCATGAAATAAATCACGTAAATACGAAGATATTCCCAATGCAAGGCTGTAAAGGCTGTTTGAATGGTGTTCGAATGTGTCTTGCACTGACTAAAGCCGACCTCTGGTATGAGACCTTTCTCTGAGCTTTTTGTCCATGGGGTGCTCTATTTGACACTGATCCCTCTGTGTGCAGTGTGCTGCAAACTCTTTTTACTCATGTTTTCTGTGCACTTATCTGATTAAAAAAATAAGATTATCTTGCTATCAAATAATGAAAAGTGACAATTATCTTGAAAAACACTGGAAATGCAATGTTCATGTGGGAGTTGGGGGGCACTGGGAGACTGTCTATGGTTCAACATCAGCATTGTCAATCGGCCCTTGTGTTTCTTTCTTGCTATCTATTTCACTTTATTTGGTTAGTTCAATGATGCTTTCTTGTTTAATATGAAGCTGAGATGCCACTGAGCTGTGGCAAGTTGCTGTGTGAAAAATTTTAATACATTTAATTTTTTCTTATTTATTTTTATATTTTAGGCAATTTTAAATTCTGAAACTATAATTGCCAGGCATCAAATAGGTGGCATAATGCTTTCATATTTGCAATTGATGTTTTCTAATTTTTTAATCAGTTTATACTTTGACCTCACAAAGTCCATTTTCCAGCGTATGATGTAGTTGCAGCATTTAAATTGCAAAAGCCAGTTTCTCTGCTAAAGGCAAATATTTTGGAGCTTGAGTCGAACATTGTTGATGAGATAGGTGTTGCCAACTCTACGGTAGACAACCTTCCTCTTTTCCTTCTATAATTCTGTTTGTGTATTTCTTCTACTAATATGGTGATCAAAACAGGTGGTGGTTATATCTCTGGAACCCTCAGCTTGGCCAAATTCAACGGATGTGGTGTTTGCAGTAGTGCCATACTCAAAAATATTGAATATATCTTCAACTGCTCTCAGTTTACTTAGATCCGGTTTTGAAGCATTGGTTATTCAGCAAACATATCTCCATTTGAACTCATCACTGTTTGGTGATCCATTCTTCTTTGAAGTGCTAAAATTTCGAGGTGGAATTACAATTGCCCCTCCACAGAGTGCATTTCTACTGATGAAAGCTGAGATATTTTTCAATTTCACCTTGAACTTCTCTATTTATCAAATACAAGAAAATTTCATTGAATTAAAGAACCAGCTGAAGTCAGGGTTGCATCTAACTTCACATGAGGTTTGGCTGTTATCCATTTTCATGTTATATTTTTTCTTGCACTTATATTTTCCTACATGGGACCCTTTTTTTGTTTGGATAGGGGGTATTAGTGTTAGAATATTAGTTCTAATTACTTTCTTGTTCTTATATTCATTTTCTGAAGTGTACACCAACATTCTCTCTTATAGCTAGTAAACTGCCACCATCCTTTGTTTTCTCTTATAGGCGCAGAAACACAAAAAATCCTGCTGATAAACTGAGATTTTTTTTTGAAGAGTAAAAGGAAAATTTTCATTATCAATAAAATATGGAAATACAATCCAAGAGATGACAAGGTGGCACCTCACCAATACAAGACAGCTACAGACTAAATAACAGATACTTGTTCAGCATTACAAAGTTGTATTTCAAGGACATTCCAACAATTTCCCCCCATATCTGATATACTAATTTGATCAAATTCTGGAAGCACCAATACCCAGTCCACCACCATATCCCCAACCAGGGCCACAAGCACCTCAATATCTTTAGACTTAGCTTTGAACATTCTTCTGCTTCTTTCATTCCAAAGAACCCAGCATATAGAAAAAGGGATGCAGCTCCAAACTATCCTTTCTTTCCTGCTGCCATTGATCCTTGGCCATTAGGAGAACAAATATGCTGTTGATCTTGGCTGAAATACCCTGACCCCAAATAGGAAGGAATGGAATTCCAAATGAAATTTGCAATCTTACAAGAGTAGAACTGGTGTTAGAATGAAATACCCTGACTCTTCATCTGAACAGCATAAAACACAGTAACTTGCCAAGTTGAAACATCTATATTTAAATGAATTTTTCGATCAATCTATTTTTTTCTTAATTATCTGGAGTTAGAATGATGTCCAAATCCACTAACGATGCAAAGGCTTCCACTCTAGGAGGAACAGGATTCCCCCAAACTCCTTCTGCCTTCCACTTGGTCTGAATCCAGATGATTCTTAACCAAAGCCAGATAGAAAGATTTTACAGTAACCTTCCCATTCCTACTTTGAGTGCTTTCTTTCCACCACAGCCCATCTTTTGAAGAAGTTGTAACCTTTGATTGCTGAAGCTTTTCCAGCAATGATATGCACTCTTCTAATTCCTGATCCATCAAGGTTCTTCTAAATTAGGACACCACACAACATTATCACCCCCAGCTCAAAATATTGATCAACCTTGACTTGGTGCTCAGTCAACCTGTATAGCTTCGGGCATATCTCACACAACTTCCCTACTCCACACTACTCATCCTCCCAAAATCTTACCCTTGATCCGTCTCCCAAGTCCCATCTTGAAACTAACTAAAGCTTTGAAGTCTTGGTTGAATTGCATTATCCCTTTCCAGACACTCACCCCATTAGAGTTTGACACCTCCCTCAACTCCCACCCAAACCTCACCACTCCATACTTCTCAACTACCATCCTCCTCCAAAGAGAATCCTTCTCCCTCTCCAGCCCAAACCTCCACAATCATTAACCCAAAAGAGCCTTGTTGAAAATTCTAAGCCTTCTAATTCCCAATTAACCTCTTCCTTTTGATCTACCCACTTTGTCCCACTTTACTAGATGAAATTTCTTAGTTCCTCTCACCCCTTCCCACAGGACATCCCTTTGTAACTTCTCAATCCTTTCAGCCACCTTTGCTGGAATCTTCAACAGTAAAAGGTAATATGTTGGTAGACTTGAGAGGGCACTCCTAATCAGTGTAATTCTGCCCCCCAGAGATAATTTGCTTTCCACTTCTCCAACCTCTTTTCCACCCCTCAACTATCGACTTCAGACTTCCATATCCTTACTGCAGATGTTTTAGTTCCCACTGGGAGACCCAAGTAAAGAGAAGATAACTCCTCAATTTGGCATTCTAAAAACCACAAAAAATTGCTCCAACTCCTCCTCCCTACTTCCCTCACACCAATTAACTGGCTCTTTGCTAGGTTAACTTGCAACCCTGTGAGCATTTCGAAGTTAGCTAATATTGCCCTTAAACTCAGCATCTGATTCACTGAAGCATCCAAGAATATTAGAGTATTGTCAGCATACTGTAGATGAGAAATAGAAGGACCCTTTGATCCCACTTTAAAGCCTTCGGTTCAACCCAATTGAGCACCATTCTCCACGAGCAAATTCAGCACTTACATAACTAAAACAAACAACAATGGGGAGATTGGTTCCCCTTTCCGAAGTTCTCTGGATGCTTGGAAAAACTCCATTAAGAAATAAGGAGAAGGAAACAGATGAGAGACAAGCATACACCTAGCTTCTCCACTTCTCCCCAAATCTCATCAGTCTTTGCATCTCCTTCAGGAAACCCCACTCTACATGGTCATAAGCCATCTCAATATCAATCTTGCACACCAGCCCTAGTCTCCCACTCCTTAGTCTTGAATCAATACACTCACTAACCACCAACACCCCATCCAAAATCTGCCTACATTCCACAAATGCCATATGTGTTTCTCCCAGTAATTTAAAAGGCGTGCCTAGGCGCACAAGCGAGGCACATTTTAGGGTATGCGCCTTGCCTAGGTCCTAGGTGTAGCTCTTTCAAAAGGCGTCTCAGCCTAGGTGTGTCTAGCGGCTGGGCTAGGCGTGTGTCGAAGCTTCAAGAACCCCCTATTTGGTAGTGTTGTTCATTCATTCATCCTAATAAATTATCTTCTTAAAAAGCAATTGAAACCATAAAATCATTGTTTTTTTGTGTGAGAACTAAGAATTTAAGACCTTATGTAGACTTGTTTGGGCTTGCCTCGAGGGGTGTGGCACAAAAGCGGCTCGTAGAATCAGGAATGTAATATGTTTTACATCACATTAGCTACTTGAAGTAATGCAATTTAGACAAAAAGAGATTGTGGGTTTTATATGCTTGAAAATGTTTTATATATTTGATTTTATTTTTAGATTCTCATTTGAATATGCTTTACATGTTATATTTATGTATTTTAATTTTAGATAATAGGTTTTTTAAAACATTTATTTTAAAATTTTAAGTTTATATTTTTATTAATATCATGTTCAATGTTTTTTTTTTATTTTGACATTTTTTTTATTTTTAGCTTTTTTTTTTTTACGCCTTGCTTAAAAAGGTGCACTCCTTGCCTTGCGCCTTGCGCTTTTAAAACACTGGTTTCTCCCACCACCTCTTGAATCAATACACTCACTAACCACCAATACCCATCCAAAATCTGCCTACATTCCACAAGTGCCATCTGTGTTTCTCCCACCACCTCATGAATTACTCCTCTCAACCTCTCTTGCTGGCAGTTTCTGGTTTAGTTGTTCAGTGTTTAGTTCTTCAAGACCATGACCATGACTTCTTCATGACATCATTGTTGTAGGCTTAGTACAAATTAAGTAACATTAAGGCAAGTAGTGAAAGAGGGTGCCAATAAAAAAAGTAGTGACTTGAGAGGGATTCCTTGGTTACTTAGGGAACTCCTACTAAAAAAGTGGTAATGAAAAGGAGAAGGAATCTTCTTCACCATATTCCCCATTTGTGTTCATTGAGGAATCTCCATCAGTTTAAAGTACACTGATGGAGTTGTACACCCGATCAGTTTAAAGTTATGGACCGTTGTAAACTGGAAGTGTGATTATTGATGTAAATATTTACATCGTTTTTGTTGAAGTTGTACTGGCCTCCTACAGATAAGTGAAGATAAAAGAGCGAGATTTATTAATGTCATCAGCTCAACTAGTTTAACCACCTACAAGATTACCATGTTGTCTTTTCCGATTTGGCCCTTGGGGGGCTATTCATGGAAAGACTTTGTACTTATTATTTTGTGTTTGACTATGCTTGTGAAATGCAGAACTTGTATCTGAGCTTGACAAATATGCAAGGCTCAACAGTTGATCCCCCCACTACTGTTAAGGCATCTGTCCTGCCAGCAGTTGGGAATCTTCCACTGCCAAGGTCAAGGTTGAAGCAACTGGCACAAACTATCACAGGTTCTCCTGCAAGAAACCTTGGTCTCAATAATACTGTATTTGGTCGAGTTAAGCAGGTTCGTCTCTCATCAATTCTGGAACACTCCCTCAATGGTACTGGTGGCAATAATGGCATGTCTTCATCACCTAGTCCCTCTCCTCTACCTCATACTCACCACCACCACCACCACCACCACCACCACCACCACCACCATCATCATCACCATCACCATCATGCTCAGACTCAGAATCATCATCAAGATATCCATCAGGCTCCTACACCTGCAGCTGCACCCGGTAATGGGCACCAGGTGAAGCCCCCCTCTGGTTGCCAAGGATCTATTACCAGGGCCAAAAGGCAGTCACATTTAGTTCCTACTACTGCACCGATGATTCCTCCCGGTTCTGCTTCGCCACCAGATTTGCATGTAGGCTCTCCTGCACCAACCTTGCATCAGCTTCGTGGATCTTCTCCTTTGCCAACTGTGGTTTTTGCACATATTCATCCTCCAAGCAAGAGCATAGTAGATGTAGAGCCGCCTGATATAACCCCATCTATTTCATCATTGCCACCTTCGTGTGAGTCATCTATTATGTTCTTTATTTAGTGCATTCTTTACATTTAACTGTATTATCTGTAAGGCAAGTTGTTTTCTGAATTTCACTTCATGTACCATGGTTAGCATGTTTTTTATCCGTTACGTATCTGTTTTCTGAAATTAGATGATGCTGTGCATTGAGGTTACATATCCGTTACATACATTGGTTAATTGGATGATGCTGTGCATTGAGATTAATGGATTTAGACAGTTTTTCCCCCTCTATATATTGTTCTATTTATTGTTTATGTATGATACACCTTTTGCATGTTCTGTCTTGATCATGTGGCTTGACCGGTAACAGACATTAGTTAGAATGGCCAAATGGTGTTTAGTTGTTTCATGGCTAACTTTTAGGGCATCAAACATTCTTTCGGCCCAACTTTCATACATCATGTTATTTCAGTAGCATTGCTTTATAATGCTACTGAAATTGTAGAACATGGATCAATTTAGCATCATGATATCTCATTTTGAAATGGTTGTATAGTCATGTTTCTCGCTGTCTCAAAAGCATGTTAGAAATAATTACCTTATTGGTGTTTCTATTTGTGAATGAATGAATCCCAAGATCTACAAGCATTGCTTTATAATGCTATATTTTTGTGTTACTTTAGCTTCTGCAGGTCTTCTTCCTCCTGTCGAATTAGCAATCCTACTGCTGTTATTGGTAGTATGTCTTTTCTGACAGAGAAAGGGAAATGTGTTCTTTTTTTTCCTCGGCAAAGTCGTCTCTAGTTTTCGATGGACAAAAATGGTTCGTCGGACCTGGGCATTTCAAGTGGAAAAGAAGCTGGAGGAGCTCCGCAAGTAGGAGCTGCGTGAAGAGTGTGCCCAGACATTGGAGTCAATGGAGTGAGTATATTTTGTTTTCTGTGTAAATAGTGATATAATCAAGTCAGCAGATGTGTTTCAGGTCAAAGCCACAGAGGTGGCAGGCCCTTGGTAACATGTATCACTGCTGGTCTGCTGTATGTGTATGACTGTTCACAAAATCCAAGGAAAAGAAGTGATCTTTTGCCACGAGAAACCAAACCATGGTTATCCTTTCATTTTCCTGATAGCTGTCTCTCTTTTCTGTTTACTGTTACCTTCTATGGCTCCATACACAATGGCAGCTGATACGTTTTGGTTTTTAAGTATTAAAATGGCATGTTTAGGTGTTATTCCCCAATCCCCAGTACCGCTTTGTGTCTGACTGATGCATCGATGCATGCACTGATACCTAAAAACCAAGGTGGCCAAGGTGACGATACAAGCAATATTATATCTGGATTTCACTCAACTTTCCCTCTCCAATTCTAACTCTTTTTTTGGCTCCATTTCTAACTCTTCAATTATTTGTATTTCTGTAATCAACTCTCTTTCTCAGCAATTTCTCAGTCACAAATGACATTCCAATCAATGGTATGACAATTTAATGACCAATCAACCTGTATCATCCAACCAACTGGTAATCAATCGATCGGTATTTCATCAAATTCACGTGGGTCTTCTGGTTATGCTACCTTTTCAGTATACAGAGATTGCCCTACTGCTAGGGTGGTATTTGGTAAAACTGAGCTTTTATGCAAGGTCCAAAATATCACAAAAACACCAAGTTCTGATTTAAGCTGTTTAATAAGTATAAGTTTAAACATTAATGTTTATCTTCATATATGCATTTTTTAATTTGTCAAATTTATTTGTTTGTACAATCGGAACAGTGAAAGTGGGAGAATGAACCAAAATTCAAGGGGAGGTAGTGAATCATAGGTGGAATTGTTGATAAAAAAAACAACAAAGATTTTTGAGGTGGACAGAACCATAAATTTCTCTAAAAAAACTAAAGAGTATTGATTGTTAGGCTTACTTAGGAAAAGCGCAAATGCAAATATGTAATACAAATGAGATGGTGTTGGTGAACATTCTGAAACCAGATTCAGTCGATGCAAGGCCTGTTTGAACAGCTTTCATAGCCTTGGATGGGCAATATCTTCCCATGAAATAAAGCACAGAAGTATAGAGATATTCTCAATGTAAGGCTGTAAAGGCTGTTCGAACGGGTCTTGTACTGATTGAAGCCGATCTGAACACTCTCGAGTTGGGCTTCAGTCAATGCAAGCCCATGCTCATACTGTTCGAACAACCTCTTGCAACGTTGTATTGAAAATATCTCCCTATGAAATAAAACGCAAGTTGTTGCATTGGGAATATCTCCCCATGAAATAAAACATATAAGTATGGAGATATTCCCAATATAATTCTGTTCGAATGGACCAACTCAACGCTCTCTGTTAAACTAAATCTTCTCCGGCAAACTTGATCCTACTTTTCCAGCGGAATATTGATATGGAGGGTTTCAGCGACAAATGGAAGAAAGAGATGATAGTGAAGAGGAAAAGGTTTTTGTTTGAAAAAACAGGCGGAGGTAAACAATATTTGCATTTACTAAAACGAGTTGAAAAGATGAGCTGACCTAGAAGGGAAGAAATTCACAATGGATGGTATGTCTTCCAAGGGAAGAATAAAAAAAAAGGGGTTGTTTATTGAGTTGAAATGAGTCGTTTGGGAAGGGTTGGCAACAGATGGTATGTCAAAAGGGAGAGAAAGACAGTGTTGGGTGAAAGTTCCAGAAACCTTAGACAAAGAAGGTGGTTGGTGGCAAGGTTAAAAATATGGATACGTATTGGGAGACTGGATCTGCTCCTCACACATGGCGCTTCACACTGACTCACAGGCACATTCCACTGTGCATTGGAAACATTTCTCATATTTATGTGTTATTATTTACTTATGATGTTCCCAATGCACAGAGGGATGTGCCTGTGAGGTCATTGTGAGGTGCCCTGTGTGAGGAGCATATCCCAATTCACATATTGCGGTATTGGGCCATACACATATCTCTTGATATGTCATTATAGTGGGTGTTTTAAGGTCTAACCTGGTTCAAGGAGTAGACGGGTCTTAAATTGACCCCTCTGAACCTGTTTTAAAAAAGTAAAAAAAGGACATATTGGCCCATATCGATATTTTGAACCCTAGCTAGTAGAAAAGATGATTAAGGGGCTGTTTGGAAAGTCTTTTTTGAAAGTTATTCTGGAAGTTCTAACAGTCAAAAGATGAGTTTTTTTTTTTTTTTTTTTTTGCATTAAGATCTTGATAGACTGAAAACCGTTTGGTTAAGGTGTGCCTTTCCGTGCATCTTTCTGCGTGAAGACAAGTTGAAAAAAAAAAAACCTGGGAAGCTTCTCGAAAATCATCCAAAATGTGCTTTGCGCATCTTTTTGGTGCAACATCTTTTGGTGGCTAAATGTTTTACCAACAAAATGAGAAAAAAACAAAAACACGAGCTGTTGGGCTTCTAAAAAGCCGACAGCTCGCATGCAAAGACACACCAAACAGGGCCTTATCAGTAGAAGATGGAGGATTGGGTAGTGTTCTACAAGAAAAACAGTCAAAGTTGGCAGATGAAGGACCGCCGCCTCAGATCTAAGGCAGCGATCGTGAGTCCACCCCCTAAACCACTGCTGGCCTAGGTTAAGATAGTCGTCTTTGAGGATCGGTCCAACGTGGTTAAATCATTCCTAAACTGGCGGTATAACAGAATTGTCGGCTCAGAGTTAATAAAGGCAGTGATCTTGACCGCCAGCTTAGATATATTTGGGCCACCGCCTTAGGTCCGTCAAAATGTTGCTTCAGTTTTTAGGTGGCGGTCTGGAGCGCCGGCTTAGATCTCTTTGGACCGCCACCTTAGGTCTCTTTTATGTATAAGGCGACGGTCATATGACTGCCAGCTTTATTTTTTAATTTTTTATTATTTATATAAATTTGATTTCAACATTTTTTGGTACCTGTTTAATACAAATCTTGTGGAAAATAATGCACAAAAATCAATTTAAATAAAAAATGCAAATTAAAAATAAAAAACTTTTAATTAAATTATTAATTATTATAATATACAAAACAAATTGCTTAAATACAATATCCAATTAATATAAAAAAAATACAATGCATTTAAAAAAAAATCTTCTTTAATAATGTAACGCATCTTTCAATGCAAATTCACTTCTTAACATAATGGTTTAACCTTCTCGGGCTCTGCTTGGCTGGCCATTGAAATGTTCCACTTTTGCACCAAAGAAGCAGTTGTGCAGGAGAACTCATCAATGGGTTCAATGAAGCTCCATATATAGTTGGGTCTCCGGGACGGGAATTGGGTGGAGGGGTTGCGGGCGAAAGACCAAGATTATTGCTTTATTCGAGATGGTCATGTGGTCTAAGAGCCATGAAAATTGCAGCATATTGTCGAAGTCATCGATCATCGCCATTTTCTTGTGGCTGAACCACCAATCTTCTAGTCCTCACCATGTATTGGCGCCAAGAAAGCTGATGTTCACGGCTGCCCATGTCCGCCAATTTGATGAATAATACCTTGTCGTCCCTTTAAGCTTGTCATTAGCAAACTTGTAACGGAAATGATCGGTAATATATCAGAGGAGATGGGCGTCTAGACCAAATGCTTCTGTTCCCTCTACATAGATCATTCCGATTTCGATTCCAAAGAATTTTGATTCTGATTCTAATTCCGACTGTGAATCAAAAGGACCTTCAAATGGGTCTTATCCTTCATAGTTGAGAGTTGGGATCAAGTTATTAGTCGTCTAACGAAGTGGGATTAGTTGATTAATAAAGAAAAATATTCCCACTTGCAACTAGTAGTTGACTAACAATCGACTACCAAAAATGAAAATTTGACATTTTAAAGGCTAAATGGCTAGTTTCTTGTTTTGATATGCCTTGTATACGTTGTTGGGGCTAAGTTCTGAGCATTGCCAAGAATGGCTACAAGCCAACCTAATGGCTCTCTAATACTCATAAGGTCTCAACATCTATAAAATGACGTTTGGGGATAGATGAAGAACATGAAACTGGATTAGAGAGTCAAAGATTCTTTGACTGATTCAAAAAGGTAACTCAAACTCATTTGCACAATCCAACTTGCCATTCTCGTTGATGGAGGGTTGAAATATTAAGTGAGCTATCGTAGCCTTCCTGAATAGATGAACATGTAAAAGCCACAAAGAGAAATTGTACATGCGACATCTCCTCTTCTATCACTATGAAAATTCAATAGAAAAAACTAAACACAAACAATCGTATTCATACATTTTTTCTAATTGATCCTGCAACTAATTAAGCCTACTTGGGTTTTCTTTAACACAAATTGAAGAGATGGAGAGAAGATCGATATACCTGCATTTTCTCTAACACAAACAAAGAGATGATTAAAACAAGAAAAAACATAGGCTATTCTGAGTTGACATTGGTGCCCCAAAGCACATCCCAGCTATGCATTAGAAACATCTCCCAATAACAAGTACAGGGTACAGATGTGAACTCGAATATAGTGTTGAAAACAGAAAGTGATTATAGTTTAGCAAAATTTGAAAAGTTAAAAATGAAAAATATGGAAAACTAAGGTTTCCACCGAGAAGCCAGGATGTGGCTAATGCATTTGATTCATAGTGTGGGGGAATTATGTGGTAATCTATATATATTCACTAAAGTAAAATGATGCCACGTCATGGCTTGCCCCAGTTGAGAACTCTCAACCCCTCTCATTTTAGCCTTCCTTGCTCCCTCATGAAGCTACCTCATCACTCCCTTCTCCCTCTCTCATAATCACACCTCATCATGCCTGGCCCACCCTTCTTTCCTCTATGTTTATCCCTTTCGATATCCCTTCCTAAAACTATTTCTGAAATCTCTCTCTACCAAAATCTAATCTAATATAGCCAAGTGGCACCACTATCCCCTACTACTTTCTCCTAAATTATTTATAATTCCTATTTATCTCCTAAATTATCTCTAATTTATTAGACATTCTCTCATAAATTATCTTTAATTCCTATTTATCCTTTCCCCCACTTTTCATCTTTATCTATCAAAAAATAGTTTGAATTAAAAAATTTAAGAATCATATAAACATTATAATAAAATTATGTAATAACTTTAAAATATTTATTAAAACACAAAAAATATCATAAATTTACTAATATTCATATTATTAATAATTTTACACTTTTATGAAATTCATAAGGAAATTGTGTACTAACAATATACATTATAATTTTATGAATTATTCAATTTAAATATCATTCAAATAAAAAATATTTATAATTCAAAAAAAATATTATTTAAAAACTTCAATAACTAAATATTATAAATAAAAAATATTAAAAATATTATATAGCAAAATATTTAACATTATGTACTAACTTTAAAATAAATAAAATTTAAATAAAGAAATTATTTAATAAATTTTAAAAAGTTATAATAACTAAATCTTAATAGTTAAAATAAATAAATAACTAAATAACAAAATTTTAAATAGTTAAAATAACGAAATTATGCAATAAACTTAAAAATTTTATTAAAATTAGAAAACCGTTGTAATACATTTCATAATATTTGAAATAATAATAATTTTATATTTTAAAAAATTAATATCAAAATTATGTAATAATAGTATAACTTAGAATTTTATGGATTATTAAATACAATAAAAAAGTAATATTGAAATAACTAAATAGTGATGTTATTGAAGTATATGAATAATATTGTAAATAACTAATTTCAAATATTTTAGATATTAAAAAATTAATAACTAAATCATATTTTAAATATTATTTAAAAATAAAATAGATTAAATAAATAAGTTATGTAATAACCTTAAAAACTTTATCAAAAACACAAAAATAATTATAATAGGATTAATAATATTTTATAATAATACAAAATATAAAAAAATTAATTTTTTAAATATTATTAAAATAATGAATAATAGATTAAATAATTTAAAGGTATTAAAGCTTTCAAATAACAAAACTAGATAGTAACTTTAAAAAAGTTTTCAATAGATATTAAAAAAATTGAATAATAATTTTAATTATTAATGTACTAATAATAAAAACATTATTTAACTTATATCATATAATAATTCTAGAAAATAACTTCCCAAAATTGATATTTATCAATAATAATATTAAAAATCTTAATCTATATTTATTATATATTTATATATAACAAAATTTATATTTATTGTATTTTTAGTAATTATTTTTTGTATTTTGAGATGAATATATTTTCAATATTTATGTGTAAATCTATTTTTGTTTTGTTATTTAATAAAAAAATTTCAATACACACACGCACACACACACACACACACACACACACACACACACACAAAAGTAGAAACATGTCACTACCACGTCATGGTTTGAGCTTTCTCCCTTACCCTAACCAAGAACTCTCAAACACACTTCATTTTAGCCTTCCGTGCTTCGTCATGAAGTCATCTCATTACTCCCTTCTCCTTCTCTCATATTGAATTATTTAATTAATTTAATTAATTATCAGTATTAATTAACATTTTTATGATATTTCTTTAATTATTTAATTTATTTAATCAATTAATAGTATTAGCAATACATTATTTAACAATATTTATTAATTAATTACAGAATTTATTTAATTAAATACCAAGATTAATAAAAATGTTGTTACAAAATATACATCTAGTATTGTCAAATAATTAGATTAATACCATAATTAATAAAATATTGTTAACTAATGAATTACTAATTAATTATATCAAAATACCATTAATTAATTAATAGTATTTTCATAAATACTGTTTATTAATTAAATAAATTAAATAATTAAATAAATATTGAAATTAATAACAAAAATATCGTTAAGAAAAATACTATATTAATTATGGTATTTATTTTAGATATTTTGGTAAGCTTGGGGGTATTTTAGTTAATTCGGGTCTAAGGAGGCCAAAACAAAATTCTAATACAATGGTGGGTATTTTGAGTATATATAGTGGTTTTGCGCGTAAGGGCAAATGAGATTGAGCAAAATGGAATCTTTTATAAAGAGGGCAAACAAGGGTATTTTTGGATGAAATTTTACAGGGTGTGGTTTTTAGGCATTTTGAATCGATTAGTGGGGTCAGATTGGCCTAAATAGGCTAGGATTAGGTAGATCTAGAGGGGTAGTGATTCAGTTAATTTATAATTTTGAAATAGAATCTTGGTGTAATTGAGGGGAAAATAAGGGAATTTTTTGTTGAAAATGAGAGAATTTTTTGTTGAATCTTGATAGGGTATTGTTTTTTTTTTTTGGTCAAAATTTGGTAAGGTCAGATTGGCTCAATTATGTCAAGATTGGACAGATTCGGAAAGGACTTAATCCAGTCAATGCAAAGTTTTGAAACAAAATCTTGGTGTAATGGAAGGGCAAACAAAGGTATTTTGGACTAATTTGTGTGGTATAGTTTTTAGGGTGTCTAGGATCTTATGGAAACATCTGATTGATTTTGAAGGGCCAAAATCACGAAAATTTGGATCGACGAGAGCATTCAAAATGAAATATTTGTTTAATGATGGGGAAAATGGGCAAATTTTAGGTTGAAAATTTATGGGTAGATGTTTTTAGTGTGTCTAGGGTTCAATTGTATGGTCTAATTGATTTAGAGGTCTTAGGATCAAAGAGATTTGGGTTATGGGTGCTTCAGGCTAACGAGAGGGTTCGAAAGGGAATCTTGGTTTGATAAAAGAATAAACGGAGAGGAATATGGGGTTATAATTTCAGGGATAGATATTTTAGGAAGTCCTAGGTTTGATGACAGTGTTTGGGGATTTTTAGGTACTTCGGAAGGATCGGAACAGTCTAATCTGGTGTTTGGGGTAAATTGGGTGTTGACAATGGGTTTTCTAGAGGTATTGGTCTCTTTGATCATTTGGTGGGGTTTGATTGGTCCATAAATGGTATGATCAAGGGCGCTTAAGAAATGAATATCTTAGCCAATGAGATAGCCCAAATTAAAATCATAGTGTGATGAAGAGTTAAATGGGGGATATCTATGATGAAATTTTGTGGTAAGTTGTTTATAAGTATCTTTGGAAGCCCATTAACTCTAATTTGCAATTTGGTTAAAAAATCATGTACATCACATCGGTTCTGACTAGTGTTAATTTAAGATACCGTGACAATAGGAGATTAAGAGAGGCCACTAAACGCGTGCCTTTGCATATGTTTACATGAGAGACGAATCATCTCCAATCAATTTGGTTTATTGCTAAGAACCTAAAGTCAAATCCATTTTATTAGAAGAACTCTTTTTTTAACTGATTTATTTAAAAAAAAATAAAAAAAATTGAGAAGATGAGTTGGGGTGGAAAAGGGAGAAATATGGTTTGTTCAATGTGCCCAATTATGTGGCTTTAAAAAAATAAGAATATTAAAAAAACATGAGAAATTATTGAGGGATTTTGTAGCAAATTTTGAAGGAGAGCAAGGGTGAAATGTGGGCTGTTGTATATATAATTATTAAATTAATTAATTAATAAATACTATAAATGTTTTAATTACTATTTGTAAGATGATGGATTTACTAAAGTACATTGGCCTAGTTTGCCCGATCTAAACCCGGGTCAAACCAGATCATTTTTAGGCTAATTATTGAATTAACGGATTTTTTGTATTTATTATGTGCCAGAACCATTCCATAATAATAATTAAGGTTACGTTTGGTTTGAAGGAAAAAGTAGGGAAAGGAAAGGAAATGTAGGAAACCTTTACAAACTTTGTAAGATTTCCCTACCTTCCCTTCCTTTTCCTTCAAACCAAACAAGCCATAAAGGCATGTGCATTAACTAAGTGTTCAGAATATTTCAGAATAAGGGTAAAATCTAAAAAGGATTAAAATAAGAAAATTCTACAATATGGAAGACCCAATTGGTTACAAATAGGGGCTTTTAACCCATTATTCATCAGTCAGTTTCTCTCTCTCCTCTCCTCTTGCGGTCACCAACGCCTGGATTTCCCTTTTCCTTTTAGACTTTTGGAGCATGAAAAACAACTTGTCTTATTGTTGAAAAAGACCAAAAATGAAAATTATTTTAGCATTTTAGTAACATTCCATGAATTTGAATTGAATATGTTACACATGTAATGGTGTGCAAATTTTTACAAAAATCCTCCAAACATTGGATAATTGCTCTATAAAAAAAACTAAAAAAATGAAAATTTAGATTCATACTCAAAAATAATGGAAAGGGGACATTGGCACATGCATAGATTAATTAATTTAATTAATTACATTATTTTTTATTATAAATCATTAATACATAGATAATGTATGAGTCAAAATGGCACATGTAAGCTAAGTATAGAATTTTGAATTAATATAAATAATTACCTTAATTTTAAAATTTAAAACTAATTAAAACACAAAGGGTTGGTTTGAAAGTTAAAATCAAATGAGATTAATCATGGACAGATTAATTGTCTCAAATGAGAATCAGGATTGTGGAGTACATAGGCAACATATGAACTAGATTGAACCAATTAGTTTGGTTTTGGTTTGATATTTTTTGAAAATCGAAGGACCAATTTGGTTTTTGATTAATTTAGAAAAAATCCATAATTAATCAAATCGGTTGGTATATATATTTTTATGTATATATTTATATATACATATATATGCATTATGTACAATATATATATATATATATATATATTATAATATTTACATATTATATGTTATTTATGATATACATTATAAATATAAAAAAATCAAAAACCAAAGAACCGAAAACCATTAACCAATTAACCAGTGGTATTCGCTCGATTTCGGTTCAGGGAATTGCAAAAATGGGTGGTACGTACTGCTTCGGTTTCAAAAAAGATCCTATGAATAGCCCATCTTCTTCACCCGTGTTTGTAGTTCATTATGAAGTGATTAAAAAATGGCTCAAATCTGGCTATATAACCAAAGAGGTGATGTTGCAATGAGGTTGTTCGTCTTATTCTTTAAAGCTTGTCATCAAATTGTTCATTAGCTCATTGTAGGATTGCTATTGCATAAGACTCCTAACAAATATTGATCAGAAACAGGCGATAGAAGACAACTCTTTTTAGTTTACTGATATAATATAGATTGGGAATAGTTTTGGTTAGGGAAAGCAAAACAAAGATTGGGAATGATTTTGGCTGTAGAAGAAAAAAAGATCATTAGAAACAAACTCTTCTCAGTATCCAAATATGGCATGCACATTTTCTGTTTTGGCTCAGCTTGAAAGGAGTACAAATACAAATATGTAGAGTGCAAATTCATGTATTTTGTATTATTTTGTACATATTTGCATTTGTACTCCTTCCAAACTAAGCCGTTAGAAACATAATTTCCAATGAGAAGGGGGAATGTGGAGACGGAGAGATATAATTTCCAATGAGAAGGTGCCTTTGAGTATCGCCATTCAATTTGCCAACTCCATCGTATATGCTTCCATGCGGTTGACTAACCCTTCATATCTGATGTTGGCGCTAGTAGCCTCATTCCTAGATTGATGGAGATGGTGGTGAGTTTCATTGGTTTCGGCTTCCAACATTTGATTCTCTTGAAGTGCCTTTGCTAATTTCTCCATTTTTTCAAGATGGCTTGCTTGGGCTTCACTACTATTTTTTCTTGGATTTTCCAAATTTTCTTTTAATTCCATAATTTCCTTCGTTAAATCTGACTCTTCTATTTCCATTTGCCATTTTTGCTTGATGTGCTCTCTTATTTGATTCCTTATATTGTGCCTCCTGATCCTTACTTCTTGTTCATCATTTACCCTGTTTTGCTCATGAAGTTCTAGTGTTGCTTTCAAATATAGATCATCTAAAGGTCGTTTAAGATATTCCTTTGATATAGTACCTTTGGATGGATACTTAATCGGGGTGGGGAATTCAGGCAGTGGCCCTGGAGGTGATAGGAAACTTTGACTACACACCCATTCCCTATATGTATGATCATACGTTGGCTTGGAGGTTGGCAACAAGGTTGAGAATTCCCTTTTGATGGAAGCCTGATGCTCTTTAAACTTTATTTCCATGTTCTCGCAATATTTGATAAAATCAACCATGTCTCCTTTAATGTCATCAATGGTTGATATGAACTATAAGAAGCCCAGTTGCCTTAGGACTCGTACTAGGACATATGGTGCCAATCCATATAAACCTTCTAGAACCATGCTTTGTCTTCCTTCTGTGGCTAAACGGGGTTGATTACACCCTTCTTGGATGGACAATCCAATGTTCCAATTGATCTTTCCTTCTGTGGCCCTTTACAATAATGCCAAGTTTTGTTTATTTGTCAAGGTTGTTGCCTGTGGATTAGTGATCAATATTTCTTTTACCTTGTATGTGGGTTGAGATAAAAATTTCACGGTGTGGATGACCAAATGCGGCAGATGTTATATCAACCAAAGCTATAAGATTTGGAGGAAGTCTTGAAACCATGCTCTACATGTGTGCAACATGGTTAAGCCCCACAAAATTTCTACTAAGATCATGGGGACCAAGGTGACTGGTGGTGCTTCTTTGATTTGACACAACACTGTCACTATTCTCACGTGAATCCTTTTACTATCAAGTGGAAAGAGGAGATGACCCATTGCAGTCATGAACAAGGCATTTTTCTATCATTCTCTATCCTTCTTTGGTTTATCTGACTTGAAGACTTAGGTGTTGCAGTTTAGGAGAAACTGAACTGTGATGAATTCTTCATATACAATTTGTAGTTGGGGCTTTTTTCATGCTAAGAATTGCATAGGTCTGCTTTGTATCACTACTTAGCGATTGGGAAGGCAATCTCAACTTCGATGGGCATTCGTAAGAGATAAGCTACATTTTCTAATGTTGGACACATCTCAATTTCCCTAGTAGAGTCTCCAACTATGAGATCTAGGAAGCTCATGGCCGGCTCAACGAAATGGAGTCACCACCCATTTTTAGAGGAAATGGGCCCTCATTTCAGATTTGAAAATTCGATTACTAGCTTTGATAGTGACTCCATTCTCCCTAGAAAAAGCGCACAACCTAGAGATTCTAAATCTAGAAGAATTGGGAAAGGGAAGGTGTTAGCCACCCCTCTCTCCAAGTTGTTGTTGCTGTCCAAAATGAGAGTAGTTCAGGCTCAATTTATAATAAAACACCAATGAAAAGGGTTGCTCAGAACTCCACAAATAAGGTGAAAACACTTCCAACTTTACTCAGAATTGATTTGAGGTGATGTTATCGGGTCTTATGTACTGATTTCCCTAAGACTCTCGCCTCTCTGTCTCTTTTACTCAATCTAGATAAAATCGGGAATGCAAGTTTCCCACGGTTTTGGGACCTCAAGCAACCTAGAACACTGAATACAAAGATTTTTGAATTTAAACTTAGAAAAATAGATGGCGGAATGTGAAACTTACCTCTCATGTGCGATCTTGAGGGAGGTTTTCCAGCAACTAAAAAATCTTTAAATGAAGCTTGGGCGAGCTATCGAGTTGGGATGAGTGTTTTTAGCTTTAAATCTTTAGTTTGGAAAACAAAGAACCTTCCTTCTTTGTGTAACATTTTTCCTTGGATTTCGACGGGTCGTCTAGTGAAAGCTTAGGGGCGTAGTAGACATTGTAGTCCCGTATTTGGGCTGACAGTAGACTTGTTAATGGGCTAGGCTTCAGGCCCAACTTTACATTGTCTTGGGCTCGGCCTTCGGGTTGAGCCCATTAGAATTTTGACAAAAGCTAAGCCTGAGCCTGGCCCATGAATAGGTCTAGCTGGTAGTGGAAAAAACGTAAATTTGATGAACTTTTGAATGTGATTTTGTTCTTTCTTAGCTCTAAGTGCGGGCACCTTTGGGTTTTGGGTTTTTTTGGGTCTATTAGGCTCAAATTCATTGGTCTAGGAGTTTTAATGAGGTCAAATAAGGAGCTAACATCAATACCCACCCTCTTGAGATCCTAGGTTGGGACAACTGATGTGGCAATTCAATCTGATGCTTTGAAATGGTATGATTTTAGTTTAATGGTTAAATGGGTGAATTAGGACATGAAATTTGACGTGTTGGGAGTTTTTTGGGTTTTTGAACATGTTGGTGGGGCATGATGGTCGAATAAGGCTTGGATGATGGAGATCTATGACAGGAAAGCTTTTTATCAATAAGATTCATCAAAACAGAATCAAGGTTTGATGATGGGTCAAACAAGGGAATTTTGAGATGAAATTTGGTGGATATGTATGGATTGAGATTACGAAGCTGTTGGGAGGTTTTGATTGTGTCGGGTATGTATAGATCATAGGTTTTAGGCTCAAGAAGTGTCATAGTGTTAGACGCATTGAAATAGAATCTCTAATGGATGATAGGCTAAATCAAGGAATTTAGGGCTGAAACTTTGTCTGGTTGGTTGTTTAAGGATTTTGTTTCACGTTATGGAATTTGATTGGGGATTAGTATGGTGATGTGGCACAATCAAGATCATCAAAAAGGAATCATGTAGATTTAACGATAGATTTATGGGCATTTGAGCTAAAATTTGGTTTGTTAGGGTTTTAACATGTTTTAAAGAGATTGCTTTGATCCGATCGGGCATCCAAAATGTAGAAGATGGGTTAAAGAAGGGATCGAGCAAAAATTGGGTGCTGACAATTGCCCCTCTTTGTAAGAGCTAGCAAGCTACTGAATCAACAAAGAAAAAGAAGCACCTAGAGGTTTTTGTGAGTGACAAGAGGTTGGGGGAGGAACTTTTGTTGTTGGAATTTCGGTCGAGGTCGAAGTTAATGTAGTGTAATACCTTTGCCTGGAAGGTGTAGTATCATCCTAGGTCTTAATAGGCAAATGCAACTATCACACAAACAATAAAGCGATACCATTCCAGAAGAAGTCATTGATTCTTTTGTTTCTCTTTTTTTTTCATGTTTCTTTCTTTCTTTGTTTTTTTTTTTTGACAACTTTGATCACTTGATTTGATTTCAGTATCAACCTCATCTTGAGCTTTCTAATGCTAGATTACATTTTACAAAAGCACTTTAATGAAAGTACTTTTATAAAAAAAAACTTTTACAAAAGCACTTTTACGGAAGTACTTTTATAAAAGAACTTCCACGAAAGTACTTCTGTAAAAGTACTTTTATGAAAGAATTCTTACAAAAGTATTGTTACAAAAGCACTTTTGTGAAATAACTTTTATAAAGTACTTATACGGAAATACTTTTATAAAAGAACTTCTGCAGAAGTACACTTTTGTGAAAGTGCTTTTTCAATGCCAAAAGGGTATATTTTTGTAATTTTTATATTTTCTTCTTTTTAATATATTTTTTTAATTTTTTATATATTCTATTTTTTTATATTTCATTCAGTTTGGATTGGATGCAATCCAGTCCATTTACGTTTTAATGGATTGGATTGGATTGGGTCATGTCCATTTGCAAGTGGACTCACATTGGACTAGATCGGGTTGGACTAAATCGAATCCAATTAACACCTCTACTACTATCAAGGGTAGAGCCAGGGGGACCCCCCCTTATGGTTCAGAAATTCCTACTTGTGATTTTAAATTTCCCCCTCCCTCTACTCCCCACTCCAATAGTTCACCCCCATGGCCATCCATATTTATTTATCCCTCCCCTCTCAATCCATTTTAGGTTTTGGCCCCCCTTATGAAAAATTTTTGGCTCCATCCTTAATGAGGGGGCCAAGACTTCTGGATGGGCTTGGGTGAGAAGTGAGGGAAGGGAGGAAACTTACATTGAAAGATGTATTAAGTGTGGGGATTTCTGGACCATAGGGGGGCCATGGCTCCCCTGTGTTCCCCTAGCTCTGCCCCTACTTGCTATAATAACACAAATAGCTTACGGGTTCTATCTAAGCCTTTTCCATGTTGAATCCTTAAACACTTCACAACACTTTAGCTAGAATCCCTCTAGCAACTTGAGAGTAACAACTCTCTTGCAAATACGATACAAATAAGAGATAAAAATAGTAATACTTTTTCCTCTACAATGTGAATTTAATAATGCAACATAAACTATTCAGATGGCAAGAAAGCTCAATAAAACTAGGGCTAAAAAGATTTTTGGATTTGATGTATTCTTTCACTCAAAGTGATGATGCATGATCTGTTCACTCCCTTGTGTTAGTGACTGGGCCCGAACTAGGTTATGATCTGGCAGTGCCGAGTTGTACTACCGAGCTAGAATTAGTACGCCTGAGCTGGAAGAGCTATGAAGAAAGAAAGATTATAGTGCCTGGGTAGGTTTTACCTAGGAGAACACTCCGATGCTTAAGTCAGAATAGGGGTTTTTGTGAGAATATTTAAGAGAGTTCAAGAGCTTTTGTGCGCATACCTCTTAGGATGAGAGTTCAAGAGCTTTTGTGCGCATACCTCTTAGGATGGATTTGGAGTCTTTTTATAGCTGTCTAAGGTTTAGGTGCCATCAGGCAACGTCTTTGAGTCTTCTACGGAGTTGTTTTCGTAGTTTGAGGCATGCTGGAGTGTCAGTTGCTAGATTCGCACAACAGTTACAGGTCACCCGCGGGTCTTATGGCGTACGGTTCAGTGAGTTGTTCCTATGGTTGTGGTAATGGTACTCGTGTGGGTGCGGCGCGCAGAACAGTTTTAGATGAGCTTGAGTCATTGGCGGGCCGAACTCGGTCCAACTTGTCCGCACACCTGATATTGGTTGCCATGTATTGACTTGTCAAGCTATCTTGCTGACTTGGATGTTGTGTCATCAATAGTGTCCACGTGTCGGTAGTTGTGTGGGGTGACCAAAATGCCCCTCATCAATTGTCCCCCACTCTCGAGCCGATGCTCAATGGGTGAAGAGAGTAGGAACTTTTGAGGCATTTTGGGTTTGCTCGCCTTTGTTGATGGTTCAACTCACCTTTGGTGGCGGTTCTGTTCGAGCCGCTTCTTCTAGAATCTTTTGGAGTAGGTAGTTTCACATGCACAGCATCCGTGGCGGTAATTTGAATTAAAATGTGCACCTAAATTCAAACTGAACGTGCATGTTGGGTTTTAAGTTTCAGAATTGGCGCACTTGAAGGGATAGGATATCCATCACATGGACGCCCAAAGATTGCGGAATAAGGGGGCGAATTTCAAGAACTTTTTCTCTCCCTTCAACTGGGAATCGCATTCCCTATTTAGAAAATCACATTTTCAAGGACCATTCTTGAACCATAAACTGAACCAGATCTGAACCAAAAGGAGTAGGGAAGGATTATACCTAATACGAAGAAGCAGTATCTCCCAACGGAGGTGTTCACGCCCAAGGAAGGATCCAAAATCTGCTCCCACTGAAGATGGCGCATTGTAGGGTGGAGCAGAATCAGCAGTGTTCTTCCAAAAGAACTTGACCATTCGCAAGAATCAACTAGATGGCTTGTGAATACAACTCCCACCAATCTTTTCTCCAAAAGATTGGTATCAAGATCAAATCTTGATTTCTCCCAAGAACTGGAGATCGAACTACTGGAGGCAGCAGTTGTAGGAAGGAGGCGGCAAGAGAGTATTTGTAGGGTGCAGAATTCTCTCTTCTAATAATCTCAGCTCTGAAGACAAGGATCTCTAGATTGCATTGCATGTCTAAAGGCTGCCTCTCCCTCATCCTTTTATAATCTCAAAGGGATCAGTTCCTAATCCCATTAGGAGTTGCTAACCCAAATCATATTTGGATTAGAAGTCCCTTTAAGTGATAAGGGATAACCCTTATCTTATCTGTGGATTAGATCAACCATCTCCTAATCTTAATTAGGAGGTTTACAGATCTAAATCTTATTTAGATTTTGGACTCTCTAAGTGGATAGGGTCTGGGCCCAATCCCATCAGCTGATCCATCTCAGAATTCGCCCCTTAAGTGACTAATCAAATTAGCCCAGTTCGAAATGGGCTTAAGGCTCATTTAAGGTTATGTATTCATTTAGCCTTCCAAACTGCTGCCCAGTTGGGCTTCCTTGTATGGCGTGGGACCCAAACATTGATCTACACATTAGCCACATGGGTTCGGCCCAGCCTTTGTTACAAGGCCTGGCCATATACACTGTTATGGACAGTGCACCCCCTAAACCCCATTAGATGGGCTCTATGGGCCCAACACTTACCCTAAGTGGTCCCTAGGCCAAGCCACCTTGTAACACCTAGGGACTGTGGGCAGATGCAAGATTAGCCCATCAGGTGTTATCCTCAATGGTCTTACACTTAACCTCTCAGCCCGTAATGATCATACACTACCCAACAAGAGAGGACCTCTCCCTCGGCTGCAAGGAACAATGTTGCACTCTCTCTTGTATGGATCCTGGGAATTAAAACCTTTTGCAAATCAAAAACCATAATATATATACTTTTATATCTCATATAAAATATATTTTGCAAAACAAATCTCAACAATTGAAATCGGCTGCCGACAGTCTTGGTTTCCATTAGTGAGAGTGCATCCCCGATCATTACCTTTGTCCGACAAAGGGGCTAATCCTGTCACTATGATCACCCACTCAGATGAATTCTTAGACTGTCCCAACATACCCAGGTTTTGACCCCCGCTAAGGATCTCACTGATTGGTATATCAAAGACAGCCCAATTCGACACCTAGTGCAATATCATAATCAAGTCTAGGGGTCGGGTGTAACTTTTCAAGGGTTCGCTAGAAGAAGTTCTGGACATTGCGAGTTGTTATTGTGACTAGGGGTTCGACTTCTACCCACTTGGTGAAGTAATTTACTACCACCACCAGGAATTTTTCCTATCCTTTAGCTGGTGGGAAGGGACCCAGCAAGTCTATGCCCCATTGTGCAAATGGCCACAGGCTAGTTAAGTATCTTAGGTCGGTGGTGGGCCAATGTTGGATATTTGCATGTCGTTAACACTTGTCGCATCGCCGGGGCCAGTTTGGTTGCATTTGTTTGCATGGTGGGCCAGTAATATCCTTATCGTAAAGCCTTCTATGCGAGGGCCCTGCCCCCCATGTGTCCTCCGCAGAGACCTTCATGGATTTTGTGCAGGATTTGTTCCACTTCAGCTCGCTGTAGGCACCACAAATATGGTAGTGTAAAGGATCTCCTATAGAGCAACTTGCCTACTATCACGTAGAGGGCTTCCTGTCGTTCTATTCACCAGGCTGCATTTCCCTCTGTCAGTAGTGTTCCGTGTTTTAAGTAGTTGTAGATTGGGTCGATCCAACTCGACTATGCGTTAGTTATATTGGCAACCTCCTCACCCCCTTTTTCTATCGAGGGGCGAGGTAGTTCCTCTATGTAGACAGTTCACTATGTCGAGTCAATCGTGCTCGCAAGTCTAGAAAGGGCATTGGCCTCTATGTTTTTCGATCTTGAAATTTGTTGGAAGTACCAACAGTCAAAACTAGGACGGAGTTCTCTTACTTTGGCCAGGTAGGCTGCCATGGAGGGTTCTCGGGCTTCATAGTTTCCATTTACCTGGTTCACAATGAGCTGCGAGCCATTGCAGACTACTAGGTGTTTAGCTACTACCTCCTTTGCTAGCGCCAAGCCAGCCAACAGTGCCTCCTATTCGGCCCGATTATTTGAAGCTCGGAGTTAGAACTGGAGCGCATACTCCAACTTTACATTGTTAGGTCCGTAGAGCATTAACCCGACTCCACTTCCACCCTAGAGACAAGCCATCCACATGAAGTATGTAGGGCTCCTCATCCCAGCTTGCTATCTCGTGACCTGGAGGAGGTGTTGCGCTGGATGAAGTTTTTACGTCTAGCTTTGTCGGTTCAGGGGATGGCAAGCTAAAGGTATACTCGACAATGAAGTCTACCCGGACCTTTGCATTTATTGTTGTGCGCGGCTCATACCGGATATCATATTCATTGAGCTCGATTGCCCATTTGGTAAGTCTTCCTGAGACCTTAGGTTTCTGGAGAACTTGCTTCAGAGGTCAATCGATCAGTACTATAATGGTGTGGGCCTGAAAATAGGGCCTTAGCTTTCGGGTAGCTAGCACCAATGCAAAGGCGAGCTTCTCTATGTTGGGGCACCTTGTCTCGGCAGCGTGGAGAACTTTGTTTACATAGTAAATCGGTCATTATATTTTACCTATTTCTCTTATTAGGACTGAGCAAACTACCTCGTCACTCGCAGAGAGGTAAAGTTTGAGGTCGTCCCCAATCTAAGGCTTGGTCAGCAGGGGCGGCAAGCTAATGTACTATTTCAACTCATTGAAGGCGAGCTAGCACTCTTCAGTCCATTCGATGGCTTGACTTCTCTTTATAGCCTTGAAGAAGGGCAGGCACTTCCCAACCGATTTAGACATAAATCGGTCCAAAGCTACTACCCATCCGATTAGTCTTTGGGTTTCCTTAACTAAGCCAGGTGGTTTCATGTCTAGGATAGCCTGGATCTTCTCGGGATTGGCCTCTATGCCATGCTGGCTAACAATGTAACCCAGGAACTTAGCTGAGGTCACACTGAAAGCACACTTGCTTGGGTTTAATTTTAAATTGTGCTTTCTCAAAACATTGAACACAAGGTTTAAATTGGAAATCAAATTCTTTGAAAAAAGTGCCTCTACAACCATGTCGTCTACGTAACATTCTACTTTATCACCAATTAAATTGGAAAAAAATAGAATAGACTAGACACTGGAAGGTCACCCCAACATTTTTTTAACCAAAAGGCATGACCTTGTAGCAGTATAGGCTTGTTTTAGTAATAAAAGCGGTATTCTCTTTGTCTTCTGGATCCATTAGGATCTGGTTGCCTGAGTAGGCATCCATGAAGCTGAGTAGCTCGAATCCCGAGGTTGCATCCACTAGGCGATCTATGCTAGGTAGGGGAAAGATGTCTTTTGGACAAGCTCGGTTCAGATCTATAAAGTCTATGCACATTTGCCACTTATCGTTCGCCTTCTTTACCAGAATTAGATTTGCTATCCAGCTCGGGTATTGGACTTCTTTCATGAAGTCAGCTGCTAGCAACTTTCCCACTTCCTTGTCCACTATGTGCCACCCTTCTGGGGTGAGGTTTCTCTTCCTCTGTCGGACGGGTCTAATTGTAGGGTCAACTTTGAGATTATGAGTTATCAATGTTAGACAATTTTGTATGCCCTTAGCTTCAATCAGAATGATGTACTTTATGAGTTTATTATAAATGAATAAAAGTGCATTTTGATTCATGTTCCCTTGGTATGTTTCTGTGTAATAACCTTAAACTGGACACTTAATGAGACTCATGTTAGTTTAGAATATTCACAACTAGTGGGTCGGTCTGGGGAGACCTATCCTGACAAGGCTGACACTGTGGTGCCACCAAGTCGGTTGGGGTGGCCTGTCTCACCTGCCAGGGTGAGACCCTAGGCACATATAGTGTAGGATTGTCTCCACATATCACCTTGCATTAAAATTCCCAATGAACACAAGTGTAGAAGTGATGCGAGGAGGCCAACTGGAATCCAGGAAGTGTTATGTAGCATCTCTAAAGGCCAAGGCAAAATTGCTGCCGATATCGATCTGGAGCCACCACTAGAAAATACAAAAGAAAGAGCTCGCCCAACTGAAGAAATTATTGCGATACCAATCTCTAGAATATAGCCTAAAAAAATGCTCCAAATCGGAGCTCGCCTGGTGGAACCCCTGCGATCTGAATTGGTAAGCTTCTTGCTAAATAACTTTGATATTTTTGCCTGGTCAACAACTGAAATGCCTAGCATAGACCCTAGTTTGATTGAAGGGATAGGATATCCATCACATGGATGCCCAAATCTTGCGGAATGGACTGGCGAATTTCAAAAATTTCTCCCATCTTTGCAAGAAATCGAATTCCTTATTTTAGAAAAACATATTTTTCAAGGATCAATCTTGAACCATTAACCAAACCAGATCTAAACCAAAAGAAGTAGGAGGGAGGATGTGCCTGATACGGAGAAATAATATCTCTCAATGGAGGTGTTCACGCCCAAGGATCCAAAGACTGCTCTCACTGAAGATGGCGTAGTGTAGGATGGAGCAAAATCAACAATGTTTTTCAAAAGAACTTGACCCTTCGCAAGAATCAATTGGATGGCTTGTGAGTACAACTTGAATCAATCTTTTCCCAAAAGATTGATATCAAGATCAGATCTTGATTTCTCCCAAGAACTGGAGATCGAACTGGAGATAATGGGGGCGGTAGGAAGGAGGTAGCAAGAGAGATTTCGTAGGGTGCATAATTCTCTCTTCTTGTGATTTCAACTCTGAAGACAAGAGTTTTTGGGTTGCATATCAAAAGGCTGCCGCTCCCTCCTCCTTTTATAGATTTAAAGGGATCAGCTCCTAATCCTATTAGGAGCTGCTGATCCAAATTATATTTGGATTAGAAGTCCCTTTAAGTGATAAAGAAGAACCCTTATCTTACCTACAGATCAGATCAATCATCTCCTAATCTAATTAGGAGGTTTCCAGATCTAAATCTCATTTAGATCTTGGACTCTCTTAGTAGATAGGGTCTAGGCTCAATCCTATGAGCTGATCCACCTCAGAATTCACCCATTTTAATTGACTGATCAAATCAGCCCAGTTTGAAATGTGCTTAAGGCCCAATTAAGGTTATGTACTCACTTAGTCTTCCAAACTGCTGCCCAGTTGGGTTTCCTTGTATGGCGTGAGACCCAAACATTAATCTACACATCAGCCACATGGATTCAAACTAGCCTTTGTTACAAGGCCTGGCCGAATACACTGTTATGGACAATGCACCCCCTGAAACCCATCTTATGGGCTCTATGGGCCCAACAATTAACCTAAGTGGTCCCTGGGCCAAACCACCTTGTAACACCCAGGGACTGTGGACAGATGCAAGATTAGCCCATCAGATATTATCCTTAATGGTCTTACACTTAACCTCTCAGCCCATAATGATCATACACTGCCTGACAAGAGAGGACATCTCCCTCGGTTGCAAGGAACAATGTTGCACTATCTCTTGTATGGATCCCGGGAATTAGAACCTTTTGCAAATCATTTCAAAACCATAGCAATATATATATATATATATTTGCAAAACAAAATCTCAACAGTTGAAATCGGCTGCCGGCAATCTTGGTTTCCATCAGAGAGAGTGCATCCCCGATCATTACCTTTGTCCGACAAAGGGGCTGATCCTGTCACTATGATCACCCACTTAGATGAATTCTCAGAGTGTCCCAATATACCTAGGTTTTGGCCCCACTAAGGATCCCATTGATTGGTATATCAAAGACAACCCAATCCGACACCTAGTGCAGTATCATAATCGAGTCTAGGGGTCGGGTGTAAATTTCCAGTTTTGCCCATCAATCTCCAAGGTCCAGGGCAATACTGGAAATCTGGTCCAGTTCAATTGGTCGTCCTAAGATCGCATTATACGGCGACAAGATGGAAACCACCAGAAAATCATGTTCAAAGCGCACTGTGCGTGGTGGCGAACCTGCCTCAACTAGCACTCTTACCTTGCCAATCGGGTAAACTACGTGACCACTAAATCCCACTAGCGATATATCAATGGCCTATAGGTCGGCTTTGCTAAGCTCCACCCTCTTGAAGGCTTCTGCAAACAAAATATCTGTCGAGCTGCCAGAGTCCACTAAAATCCTCTTCACTTTGAAGTCATTTATCAATAGCTTTACGACCAGGGCATTGTCGTGTGGGTATACCCACTAGATCCCATGCATATCATCCTTTGTAAAATAAATTACCTCATCCTTCCATGGGCATTTGGACGGATGACAATCTTCTTGCTCCAGCTCCCTAACCGCATTTCTTCCTGCTGATGAGGTGCACCCAACAACTATAGATCCTTCTATAATTACATTAATAGTCCCTCAGACCGGTCGTTCCTGGGTGAGCTACTGGTTGTGGGGAGCTGGGTCCTGCTGTCTACTAGTCTGAGGTGCTTGTCCACTGGTGTCTTCTTCAGGTCATTGTTCATCTTTGATGAAGTGCCTCAGGTAGCCCCTCTTTATAAGATCTTCGATTTCATTCTTCAAATTCCATCAATTTCTGTGTCATGCCCTACATCTTTGTGAAAATGGCAGCACTTGTTTGAGTTTCAAGTGGTGGGGTCTCCCCTCATCTTAGGTGGCCACTTCATGTAGTTGTTGGACTTGATTTGCATCAGAATTTCTTTCCTCTTGGTGTTCAGTGGTGTGAATGTTCTAGTATATGCTAGAGGCGTGGCAGATCGCCTGCTCGATCTCTTAGCTGGCGATTTGCTTCTTCGGCACGGCGAGCTGCTGCACCTACTTCTTGGTGACTTGCTCCTCCGCTTGGTTCTTCTTGTACTTGCCTCTTCTTCAGTTTGCTTCCTCTTTCTGTTCTGGTCAAACTCTGATCCCACTGCCTCCTCTGCTTTGATGAATCAATGGGCACATCCAGAAATGCCTCCATGGTAGCTGGTGGGTATAGATCAAGTTCCCATTCAGCTTGTAATGTTTCACTCCTTTCTTTGCTGCTATAAGCTGTACAGTGGGATCCAGGTCCAAAATCTATAATCGCTCCATGTTGAACCTCCTGATATATTCCCTGAGTGTTTCGTTTGATTTCTATACGACATTGAACAAGCAAGTTGCTAATTTAGAGTGTCTCTTACTAGTAGCGAATGGCGAACTGGTCCCAATTTTTTTTGGAGCCAAGAGTCAAACTAGAGTAGCAGAGCCAGGCCTCTTCTTTCAGTGTTATGGGGAATGCTATACACATGTTGGCATCGTTTGCTCCATGGAGGAGCATGAGGGCTTGGAAGTTGTTCACATGCTCAACTGGGTCTGTCTTACTCATGTAGAACTTCAAGTTCGGAGCCCACAAGATCTTTAGATGCGAGGCTTTTTGGATTTCAGGGGCCAGTGGGATCTCGCGTGTTAGGCAAGGTGGTTTTTAAAGAGAAATTATTCTGCTGGTTGCAATGTTGTTTTCCCTGTATTGAGCCTTGCTACTTGCGCGGGCGAGCTGAACCTTTCTTCCAACGTGGTGTGTGCGCTTCTTGTGCTTTTTCTTGGTGCATTCGATACAACTGGTGACATCAGTCCCAACTGGAACCTCATCTCAGCTCTTTGCTGGGACCTAGTCATTTTGAGCTGAAACATCGGCATGATCCTGGTCATCAACCCTGTCAGGGACATGAACCTGTCTACGTACCCATGGGCGAGGTGGGCCTTCGCAGTTTGAGTCGTTTGTTCTGAGGCTGTTGTTGCTGGTTGTTCCTGGGTGCTTTCTGATTGTTGTGTGGTATTTTTTGATCATTGGCCGACACTCGCTAGCTATAAGTGGTTGCTGCTAACTGTCGCACGATACATGTTGACCATCCTGCGGTATTTTCTGGCTATTCTGTGACACTTGAGGAATTGGTACTTGAGGGTGTTGTTGTTGCTAATATTGCTATTGTTGGTACTATAGTCCATAAGTGGAGGCAAACTTGTTCTCCCAGGACCTAAGTTGCTCAGTCATGGTCTGCACACATCTTACTAAGTCGTTGAATTGCTGTACATCGACTGTCGTGGGGGCTGCTATAGGGTCAATAGGCGGGGGCGGTGCATTCATGTTGCCTTGAGCTTTAATTGGGGCCAAAGGGACATCAATTTGGCCCATCATGATAGTGGGAATCTGGCCTTTGATGTTGTTATTAGTAGAAGGGTTGTTCGAAGATTCCGTTAAGGAAATTTTGAGAAAGACGAAAAGAAAGAAACACAAGCTTTTTGTTGTGTTCCCACAGACGACGCCAATTGATGATGCGCGATCTGCTTACTCCCTCGTGTCAGTGACCGGGCCCAAACTAGGTTCTAATCTGGCAGTGTCGAGTTGTACTACCAAGCTGGAAGAGCTATGAAGAAAGAAAGATTAGAGTGCCTGGGTAGGTTTTACCCAGGAGAACACTCTGATGCTTAAGTCAGAATAGGGGTTTCTTTGAGAACATGTGAGAGAGTTCAAGAGCTTTTCTGTGCATACCTCTTAGGATGGATTTGGAGTCTTTTTATGGTTGTCTAAGGTTCAGGTGCCACCAGGCAACGTCTTTGAGTCTTCTATAGAGCTGTTTCCGCAGTTTGAGGCGTGTTGGAGTGTTAGTTGCTAGATTTGCGTAGTGATTACAAATCACCCATGGGTCATGTGGGGTACGGTTCGACAAGCTGTTTCTATGGTCATATGGGCGTGGCTCACATAACAATTTTAGATGAGTTTGATTCATTGGTGGGCCGAGCTCGCTCCCAGCTCGACCACACACTTGACGTTGATTACCACATGTTGACTTGTCGAGCTATCTTGCTGACTTGGATGTTGTGTCATCAATAGCGTCCACGTGTCAGTAGCTGTGCGGGGTAACCAAAATGCCCCTCATCACAAAGCTTGCACACTCTTAAAGTTTTTTTGTTTTTCACTCTTGTTTTTTCTCTTGGGAAGCTATCTTGATTTTTCTTTCTTTTCTTCCTTATTCTTCTTTCTATTTTCTTGTTTATTTTTCCATTTTTTCCAAGAACTTATATCACAGATTTAAAGGCTAAGCAATATGACCATCTGAATGAAATGTACCACTAAATTTCTTCAATTGGATAGATTTAGAGATGATTTCCAAGAGATTTTGAAGCATTCCCAAAGAGGAAATAGTTGTTTGAGGCTTGAAGACTGTTTTAAAATTTTTGTTAGTGTTGAGTGCATCGGGGAGTTGATTGGTTGGCACAACAAGTTAATTACTTAGCTATTAGAATTAAAAGCTTTCGACTAAGTTGGGTGTCAACTTCTTAGCTTAAGAAGTCAACTCCTAGACTTTTGTCACTAAGGTTGTGTTTGGTTGCAATGCAAATAAATTTGTATTGATGCAAAACTATGGCAGTGCAAATGATTTGAACGTAAATTCTGACCTATTTTTGTTTCAAACTTTAGCTTATTTTATTTGATTGCAATACAAATGAAGTAAATTAAGATATAAAGCAAAATAAAGTAAAATTCAAAACGAAATTAAACAAGAATTTGTATTTTTTTTCATGGGTAAAATACAAAAACCTCCCCAAGTTTTACAACAATCATAAAAACCTCTCCTGTAGTTTCACTTTAATAAAAACCTCCCTTATACTTTTTAGAAAATACGCAACTACCTCCCTTTCTAGACAAAAAAACTGACCAAATGTATTTGTTTTTTTAAATGCCTATTTTGCCCTTATACCTATGTATTTAGATGTAGATTTATTAAAATACCATCCAAAGCATTGTTCATTTTCTTTCGATAACTGGGAACTAGAGCCACCAGCCTTCTCTATCTCTTAAGTTTGAGCCACTGTCTTTAGTTTGCCATGTCCATGGCCTTTCTCCTAAACAAAATCAATTTTAGAGGCTCCTCAACGCATCTTGAAAATGTCTCAAAGGATTGGCAACGATACAGAATCCACCATTGTAGTAGACGGAAGAGTCTAAGAAAAACTTTTGGAGATCAAATGATCTGTAAACAAGGATCTTCTATGCTTTTGGTTGGCAATAATGAAAAATCTAAAACCCCTTTGTGCTCCAAGCATCTTTTCTACATTTCAAGCAATCCACCTACCTTATAAATCTCATCAAAAAGACAACTGTTTCATCAAATTTTAGAACACCATAATGAAATTAAATAAGTCCAAACCTACTTAATTGAGAGCATAAGACAACCACGAGCTTTAACACCAAGCTTCAGAAGATGGTATTAACGGTTGCAGCGTCCATCAACATAAGCGCTTGTTGTTGTATAGCTGGACCAACCTTCTTCATTGCAGCCACGTGGATGGAAGACATCTCTTTAATGGAGGTGCACTTAATCAGTTTGTCATAAGCATACATCTCCAATGGAGGGCAAAAGAAAGGACGAGGACCAAGAATACATACCATACGATAAGAGATCTCACGGGGTGATGAGGAGGGGTATGCTTTTGAGTCCATGTGTGGGGGAAGCATTGTTGAGGAAGGACAGCTGGTCTTGGAGCTAAAGTTCATCAATCAGATCGATACCACCATCATAGAAAGGAAAAGCCAAAATAGTAGCTAAGAAAGATGATGTGGGTGGAGGAGAACCCACGGCCATGTTGTTGATGCCATTTATTCCCGCCGAGTAGGAGGCAGAGGAGCTGGAACCAGGACTTACAAGGTCGGTGGTCTTGGATGGGGATATCTGAGAAGGCAGAAGTTGTCTAAGGCGACAATAGTGAGGGCGATGTTTTTCCAAAGAGGGAATCTATCACCATGCATCCGCAAAGAAGGATCCTGTCTAAAATTGGAGGAGTTGGAGCTGCTACAAAGAACGAGAAGGAGACAAAGGGTGTGGATGGTGTCGACAGTATTTCAATATATAAGGGCAAAATAGGTATTTTAAAAATCAAATACATTAAGTTGGCTTTTCTGTTTAAAAAGGGAGGTAGTTGTATATTTAAAAAAAATAGGGGAGGTTTTTGTTAAAGTGAAACTACAAGGGGGGTTTTTATGATTGTTAAAAAATTCAAGGGATGTTTTTTTTGGTATTTTACCCTTTTTTTCATTTGCATTCTCATGCATTTGTACTAATGCAAATACAATTGCGCTGCAACCAAACACAACCTAAGGCTTAGTTTGGATGGAGTACAAATACAAGTATGTAGAGTGCAAAACCTTATATTTTGTATTCTTTTGTATGTATTTGTACTGTACATATTTGAATTTGCACTCTTTCCAAATTGAGCTTAAGGAGTCCATTGCTTATCACAAGAATCAGCTTAGCAAGCCGCAAGGAGTCAACTCCTTGTCACAAGGAGGCGATTCATTATGTTCCTAGAACCCTGAATTCACAAGGAGTTAACTCCTAGTCTCGGGGAGTCGACTCCTTAAGCTATTGAATGTATAACATTGATTTTTAATTGAATTTTTTAACCAAAAACATGGTCTGGGAAATTGCCTAGGGGTTTTACTAAGCTAGTCATTGGTCTCTATGGTATTTGTTTGACCGAGAAAAGTTTGAGATGTGCCCTAGATAAGATTTTGCAACTAATTACATCAATTTCTTAAATAATATAACTTTTGAACTTCATTCAACTTATTTTCTTCTTTCAATAGAGAAGAGATCCAGGCCCCCCATTTGGTTCGTGGGAATAGGGGTCTGGAATCAGAATGGCCTTTTCAATTCCAACAGTTTGATTGAGCGGAATCGGAATCCCATTCCCATTCCTACTGGAATGACATTCTACCATTTGAGGGAATGGTCATTCCCTACCCCTCCCTTGGGAATGAAATCCCCTTCCTGCTGATTCTAATTTCTATTCCCATTCCTGTCTGAACCAAACAAACTATGGGAATATACCCAAGGATTAAAGTATTGGTATTGAGTATCGTATTGAACAATTTGGATATGGATATGGATACGGATACGGATACACTTTAGAAACGCATAGATATGGACGAAAAATATGGATGCACTAGGGAAGCACGTAAAAATTTCATAATACATTAATAATATTAAATTTAAGGTCAAATAACCACAAATAATGTATAAATACAAAGAAAATATATATTTTAATGGTGTATATGAAAAAAATATATTACAATTAATATAATATGATGCATAAATATCATACAATTTTATTGATAATGTATCAATCAAGAGTCCAAAATGCAAAACATATTTTCCTATTATATTTTAATTATTATATCAATTTTTTTTTTATTTTACTAATTTTACTTTTTTACATTAACAAAGAGGTCAACTAAATATTAATTTTTCTATGTAAATTAAAATATCCATTAATAATTTTTAAAATGTATAATCTCAACTTAAAATATATCAAATCTATTAAAATTTCTAAGATGCATATCATATGCAAATTTATAATTTTTTAACTTTTAAAATGATTATTCCATAATTATATTTTTATTCCTATAATTTTCTAATTAAAACTATTTTTTTTGGTATAAATGTAGATTACTAGATCTGTTTTGTTCAATTTAAAATTATATTCTTGAATATTTTGTAAACACTGTTTTTATTTTTTAAATAATAAATATGGTTTTATCTAATGTAAATTAATATATATAAATTATAAGTAGTAAAATAATTATTCTCTTATTAATATTATATTTTTATAATTTTTCTGAGACTCAAATAATATTTTGATATAAATGTGGATTTGATATATTATTTATTTCTATTACTTTATAAAATACTAATTTTAAGTATTACCTTTTTAATTTTTAGTTAGAATTAACCATAAAATGTATTATTTATTTGAATTACATTTAATTAATAAAGAAATATGGTGTGTAATCATTTACTCATTCATTGTGATAGATGATGCCAGCTTCACTTTGGATTGAACAAATTTGCGAGGGCATTTTAAGAGCCGTTGATTCTAAATCATCGTTGCCTTAGTTAGAAAAGAGGATTCATCTTGTCTCCTCTGGAATATAGCTAGATCAACATTTCAACTACTACTCCCCAAACAAGTCATGCTCCATGACAGGTGAGGTTGATAGCTAGTGTTGGAAAATGGGGTCACTGTAACTTTGGAGGAGAAGCTTTGAGGCGCGTTTGAAGACACTGTCTTTAGAATGTTATTTAGCCCCACTCAGTTTCACTGAGTTTGCTTTTGGGTTACAGGCAAATCTGTTCCTAGGATATAACAGAGCCTTGGGCGAGAATCTGCAACCAGCAAAGTTGAACAATCTCCGAAGGTAGGTGCTGGTTCAGAGAAGGCACCTTGAACAGTCACAATTTCAAACATTGTGACTATTTAAAAAGTAGTTAATAGTTAATGTGGGACAAGTTCAAAACTGGGTGCGTGCGAAGTATGAGCAAAGTGCGCCTCTAAAGCGCCTCATTGCGTCGCACACACGCGCACACACGTGCACGCGCGTTGCATGGTATCAAACCCCCATACTCTCTTCTACTATTTCTAAGGAGTCTAAATCAGCTCTTATTAAAATATTGAAAACAAAACTTATAACTTTCCAATGTGGGACAAGTTCAAAACTGGGTTTTGTAAGAGAAAAGCTAATTTTTTCAATCAAGTGTGCAGGTGCAATTTCTCATGTAATTGACCAATCAAACCCATTGGATTTAATCTCTTATGAGATTAAAATCCAACAGCTAGGATGCCAGAGAACTAGCTAAACTCAACGTTGGTGATCACTAATTCCTCTCCTAGGTCAACATTTGAGAAGAAAGCCAGTTCTATATAGCAGGATTTTTGGAGAAATTTTTAGTTTTTGTTGTAGTGGAGGCAGGATTGTTTTTGCCATTTGTGGTGGCATCGCTAGTGACAACAATGGTGGGGATGGCAGCCACATGCTACACTGCAAACCCCCTAAATATTCTTAGGTGTTCAGACTTCAGATATACTATCAACCAACACTCCCAACATGTCCCAACTGGCCATGTCAGTCACACGCTGGGAATATCTTCCCATGAATGACAAAATGATAAGGGAGATGTTTCCAATGTATGGCTACAATTAGATATGCTCATGGGCTGGTATTTTTACACTGTGTCGGGTTCGGGCTTCGGGCTGGGCCCTTTCAAATTTTGGCAAAATCCCAGCCCATGAATAAATCTAGCTGCAATGGTTTGTTAGTATGGTATTGGGAGCATTTAGTTGGAGTATGTTTAATTATAAGAAACGTGTGGTTGTGTTTGAAGTTGCATCCTTTTGACTTCATTTGGACCGATGAGCATAACCCAAATGTTCATGAAGTCAAAGCAAAAGTTCAAACACCTATCTGAAGGGATGAGAGATCCAACATATGGATGGCCGAACCCTGCAGGTAGTTTGGGCAAAATTTCAAAAATTTCTCTCTTCGATGTGGGAATCACATTCCCTATTTTAGAAAACTGCATTTTCAATGATCAATCTTGAATCTAAACCAGACCAGATCTGAAATCAAAAGGTAGGAGAGGGATATACCTGATATGGAGTAGTAGTAACCCCCAACGAAGGTGTTCACGCCCAAGGAGATTACCGAACACTGCTCCCACTGAAGATGACACAGCGTAGGGTGGAGCAAAATCAGCAGGATGGCTCTTCAGCAAGAACCTGATTCTTCACCAAGAATCTAATGGAGGGCGAGTGAGCACGACTTCAGATCACCTTTTCTATCAAAAGGTGATATCAAGAACCCTTTCTTGATCACTTCTACAGGTGGAGATCGAACTGGTAATGGCGGCAATAGCAGGAGAAGGCAAGAGCACAAGATGGCGTCAATCCAACTGTATTCTATCTTCTCTCTTTTATCAGTAAGTCTGAAGGATGAACTAGAGGTTCGCCCTACTCCTCTATTTATAGCCTTAAAAAGAGTATCTCCTAATCCCCTTAGGAGTTTCCTAATCCAAATCTTGTATTTGGATCTAGACTCTCTTTAAGAGATAAGGATAATCCCTTATCTTATCTATAGATAAAGATCAGCCCTCCTAATCTAATTAGGAGTTTCCTGATCCAAATATTTATTTGAATTTGGACTCTCTGAGTGGATAGGGACAATCCCTTATTCTATTTGCTAATCTAAATTCTAGAACCGCCCCTCTTTAATTAATCTAATCAAGCTAGTTCAAATTGGGCTTTAGGCCCATTAAGTCCATGTGCTCATTTATCCTCCAAACTACTGCCCAGATGGATATCCTTGTATGGCGTGGGACCCAAACATTGATCTACACGTCAACCACATGGGTTCAACCCAACCTCTATTACAAGGCCTGGCCGAATACCCTATAGGAGACAGTGAACCCCTAAGTCCATCACCATGGGCTCTTAATGGGACCAACATTTACACTAAATGGTCCTTGAGTCAAATCACCTTATAAGTACGTACCTAAGGACTGTGGGAAGATGCAAGATTAGCCCATCAGATATTACCCTCAATGGTACACTTAACCTCTCAGTCCATAATGATCAAACACTACCCGACAAGAGAGGACCTCTCCCTTGGCTGCAAGGTGCAGTGCTGCACTTTCTACTCACATGGATCCCATGAATTAAAACCTTTTGCAAATATTTTGAAATATTTTGCAAAATAATTTTCAACGGTTGAAATCGACTACCGGCAGTTTTGGTTTCCATTAGAGAGAGTACATCCCCGATCATTCACTTTGTCCGATAAAGGGGCTGATCCTGTCACTGTAATCACCCACTCGGATGAATTCTCGAACTGTCCCAACATACCTAGGTTTTGACCCCCTCTAAGGATCTCACTGATTGGCATATCGAAGACAGCCCAATCTGACACCTAGTGCAGTATCATAATCAAGTCTAGGGGTCAGGTGTAACATTCCAGTTTTGCCCATCTATCTCCAAGGTCCAGGGCAATATTGGAATTCTGGTCCGGTTTAGGGTTTCAATTAAACCCACACTACATGTGCCTCAGGTCCCACTGTGGCAGCTGAGACAAGCCACCCCAACCAACTTGGCGGTACACTAGTGTCAGCCTTGGCAGGATAAATCTCCCCAGATCTATTCAACAACTGTGAAGATTCTAAATTAACACGAGTCTCATATGTGTCTAGTTTAAGGGTATTACATAGAAACACACCATAATAACATGAATCAAATATGTACTTTATTCATTTACATTAAATGTCATAATGTAAATCATTCTGATTGGAGCTAAGGGCATATACTATCTAACAGCTCCCTCTTGCACTTAGGTCCAATTTGGTATAAGCCAGAGGCCCATGCTTTCCATGTGTTTTTCAAACACTTTCTATGTCAGTGACTTAGTCAATGGGTCTGTTACATTTTCCACTGATGCTACCTTCTGAATTAGGACATTCTCTCTTCCAACTATCTCCCGTAGTACATGGTACTTCCTCTCGATGTGCTTCAACTTCGAGTGGGCTCGTGGCTCCTTTGCCTGAGCGATAGCTCTAGTGTTGTCATACAATAATGGAATGGGTGATGTGATAGATGGGACTACACCCAATTCGTGAATGAACTTCTTCATCCAAACGACTTCTTTGTCAGCTTCACTTGTGGCAATGTATTCGGCTTCGGTTGTGGAATCCGCCGTGGACCCCTGTTTGCTACTTTTCCAGCAAACAACACATGATCCTATAATGGAAACATATCCAGATGTAGACTTTATATCATTTGGATTTGACTGGAAATCGACGTTAGTATACCCCTGGATCTGTAGTGAACTACCATCGAATACCAGACAAAACTCTTTTGTCCTTCGAAGGTACATGAGTATGTTTTTCACAACAGTCCAATGATCCTGCCCTAGGTTTGACTGGAATCTACTTACCACCCTCACTGCTTGATCAATGTTAGGACAAGTGCACAGCATGGCATACATGATGCTCCCTACGGTTGAGGCATAGGGAACGTTCTTCATGCCCTCAATCTCCTCGAGAGTCTTGGGAGACATACCCTTGAAGAGAGTGACTCCATGCCTGAGAGGAACATTTCCTTTCTTGGAGTTCTCCATGCTGTATCTCTTGACTATCTTGTCAATGTAAGTAGATTAGGATAATCCTATTATCCTCTTCGATCTATCTCTATAGAGCTGAAGACCCAGTATATAGGAGGCTTCTCCAAGATCTTTCATGGAGAATTGCTATGAAAGCCATATACTTTCACCGTAATCAACATTCCTACATCATTCCCAATGAGTAGAATGTCATCTACATACAGAACCAGGAATGTAACCTTATCCCTACTGGATTTCCTATAAACACAAGGGTCATCTGGATTTTGCTCAAAGTCAAACTTTTTGATGGTAGAGTCAAATCAGATGTTCCAACTCCTAGAAGATTGCTTAAGTCCATATATGGATCAGTTTAATTTACATACCGTGTATTCTTGATCTGCAGCTATAAAACCTTATGATTCCTGCATATAGATATCTTCACTAAGATCTCCATTCAGGAACACAGTTTTGACATCCATTTTCCAAATCTCGTAATCATGGTACGATGCTACAGCTAGCAAGATCCTAACAGATTTAAGCATGGCCACCAACGAAAAGGTTTCCTCATAATCGATTTCTTTTTTCTGAGTGTACTCTTTCACCACAAGACGAGCCTTACAGGTCTCAACCTTACCATCAGGGCCCTTCTTCCTCTTATAGATCCATTTTCAACCAATTACTTTTACCTCCGGGGGTGGATCTACCAGAGTCCAGATTCCATTGGTCTCCATTGAGTCCATCTCAACTCTTATGGCATCTACTCACTTCAACGAATCTATGTCCAACATAGCTTCCGTATAAGTCATAGGATCCTCTTCATTGGTCGTGGCTTCCACCAAGTAACTATCCTGATCATAGCCAAAACAAACTGAAAGCCTAAAAACCCGGGTAGATCTACTAGGTTGGTCATTTACCTGGAGCTTGTGGGACATCTCCCACTACCCTGAAATCTCCTCATCAAGAACAACTTCTTGATGATGATTGTTCAGAATGTAATCATCCTCCAAGAAATGGGCATTTCGACTATAGAACACCTTCTGTTCTCTTGGGTCATAGAATAAGTAACCCACAGAGCCTTTGGGGTAGCCTATGAATAGGCAATGGCTGGTTGGTTTCCGCACTTGTTCTTGTAATGTGTCAGACAACCCCAAATCTTCAAGTGTCTCACACTTGGTTTCTTACCGGTCCAAAGCTCATAGGGAGTCTTCGGAACTAATTTGGTTGGAACCCGGTTCAACACGTATATCATAGTCTCCAATGCGTAACCCCAAAAGGATGTAGGTAACTCTAAGTGTATGAGAAGTGATCAGACTATATCTAATAAAGTTTGGTTCCTCCTCTCTAACACACCGTTTAGCTGTAGTTTAGCAGGAGGAGCTAAATGTGATACTATCCCATTGACCTTCAAGTAATCCCTGAATTCGTTAGAGAGATTCTCGCCACTTCGATCTGGTCGAAGGGTCTTGTGTTTCATTAGGTACACGTAAGCATACCGAGTAATCATCGGTGAATGTTATAAAATAAATGTGTTGGTTACGTGTCCAAACAATCATGGGACCACATACATTAGTATGTATAAGGTAAAGCATGTTTGTACATCTTTCAGGCTTACCGTTAAATGGCCGTTTTTTCATCTTACCCTGAAGGCAAGGTTCACAGGTTGGAAGATCTTCTACAGTTAGAAAATCCAAATTACCATCATTTACCAACCTTGTGATATGATCTATGTTAATATGGCCAAGTCGGTAATGCCACAAAAATGTGGGATTAATTGTATCACGGGTTCTTTTCTTGGGGATATCATCCGACGTAGTTTTGGTTATGTTAGTTTCCAGAGAAGGATGGAGAACATAGAGACCATTATCAAGTTCTCCGTATGCGAGGAATTTTTTATTTCTTTTGATAGTAATCATATTACTAAAGAGACCAGAATATCCATCCTACACAGCTTTGAAATGAAAATCAAATTTCTTCTCAAATTAGGTACATAAAGACAATCTTTAAGTACAATAATTCATTCTCTGAAAATTAACTCTACAAATCCTATGGCTATAGCTGCAACACTTGTAGAAGTCCCTAAGTAAAGAGTCACCTCTCCGTCACTTAGTCTTCTGCTTGCCTTGAACCCCTGCAGTGAGTTACGCGTATGAGTCGAAGTCCCAGAGTCAATACACCAAGAAGTAGAAGTTACCAATAAATTGGTTTCTATGACAAAGGATTCAAAATTACCTTGTTTCTTAGATTCCAGGTACTAAGGACAGTTCCTCTTCTAGTGGTCAACCACTTGTAGAAGTGACAAGCATCCGATGCATTGTCTTTTGGACTTAGCAGCTTTTTTTTGAGGTTTTCTCATTGCCTTCCTCTTCTTCTTGCCCGATTTACCAGCTTCAACAAGCATGGCAATGGGCTCATCCTTCTTGATCAGTTCATATGCACTCTGCAACATATTGTTGAGTTCCTGGATGCTAACATTTAAATTATTCATGTTGTAGTTCATGATGAACTGACTGAAGAAAGGAGACAAAGAATTTAGGATGGCGTCCACCATAGTGACATGGTCAAGCCCAGATCCAAGAGCCTCAAGTTTATTGTTATATCCCATCATCTTAAGACAATGATAATGAACCTATTGATTCTTGGACATCTGCGTGGTCATGAACTGTTTCAAAACCTTTTGTCAAGTAGAACGATTTTGCTCTTCGTTCATCGTCCTCAAACTGTCCAGGATTGGAGGGATAGGATATCTATCACATGGACGCCCAAAGATTACGGAATAAGGGGGCGAATTTCAAAAATTTTTATCTCCCTTCAACTAGGAATCGAATTCCCTATTTACAAAATCATATTTTCAAGGATCATTCTTGAACCATAAGGGGAGAAGCAGTATCTCCCAATGGAGGTGTTCACACCCAAGGAATGATCCAAAATCTACTCCCACTGAAGATGGCGCAGTTGATGAACCTACAATTTATCTATATTTTATGAGGTTTTTGCATGAAATTTTATGATGGTTTAATTAAATTTTGCCCTATTTTAGCTTGACTGCAAGAAAGATTTCAGGGGGAGCCAAATCAACAAAAAAAAGGCAAAAGCAAGAAAAGAAAACCCAAAATTTATCAAGTTCAGCCCGGCCCAGCCATGAGAGCAAGAGAATTTCATTCGGCCCAAGAAGAGCAAGTGAAACTCTTTGGAAAATCCAAGGGAAGAAGCCTAGCAAGAAGGAAATTTCGGCCCAACCCATTTTTAGCCCAAATAACAGCCTAGAGTGTAGCCCACATGAGCTCAAAAGCAAGCTAAGTTGTAGCCCAAATAGCAGCCCAAAGGGAGCTAGGGGCGACAACTTCTAGGTGTTTCTTGAAGAGAAGGAGGGAGCACTCTAGAAGGTTCATGAGGGGTGTAATACACCCCATTCTAGAGGCTTCAAGAAGGGGCAAGAGCCCCCTTGAAAAACTATATAAGGAGGCCTCTAGGAGGGGAGAAAGTTGTTCAATTGCTTGAGAGAAAGGCTCTCCCACTCTTAGAGGTTCGGCCACCTTGAGAGAAGAGAAGAGAAGAAGGCTAGGCGCAAGGAAGAAGAAGAAGAAGGGCTGAAGGAAGTTCAAGACAAGCAAGCTAGAAGAAGAAGGTGAGTTCGAATTGAGGGATTGTGATTCAAAGATTTTTTGTAATAAATCATTTGTAGTTTCATTCTCTTTTGATTTGAATTCAGTTTCTTAGTTATATGTTCTTTCTTCTTTCTCCTTGTTTCCATTCTTCCTTGATGTATTTCAGCTTGTAAAATTTCAGTTCAGCAATCTAATTCTTTTTGATTCATTCAAATGGTCATGCATTGTACTTGAAGTTTCTTGAATAAGGGTGTGATTGCAGATCAATTCGGCCAACTAACCTTCAAAACTCAGATCTGAATTATCAGATATGAGATTGCAAGATCTGAATTACTTGAAAGAGAATTCAGATCTGCAAATTTCAGATTGGGCGAATTAATCTACAGCTTGGAATTCCTAGAGTGCTTGAGAGAGACTCTAAGAATTCAGATCTACTATTCAAGAACTGAATTGAGTGCAAGGTTAGAGATAACTTGCACAATTCAGTTGGTGATCAATTCAGATTTGAATTGATGCCTTAGAAGTGTTTGAAGAAATGCATGCATGGGGATTAGATTCTTGCTAGAGATAGAATAACCATCACTCATGCATAGGATGAACATGCGCTTGAGAGAGGCTGTTCATGACCTTGGGGTTTCACCAAACCAAGGCTCAATCATGATTTATTCGAATGATCCAAATTGATAGATTGCTGAATTCTGAGATTGACATTTACTGCTTACTCTTCTAACCTGATTTGAAGGCAATTGGACCAATGATTTAGATAGATTTTAATTTAGGATTTCTTAGCTTTCATTAGAGTTTTGATTTATTTGTTGATCAGATAAGAAGTGTTCAATTTAGTATTGGTAATTGTTTCCTAAATCCTCATGGGAACGATACTTCACTCTCTACTTTATTACTTGAACGGCTAGTGCACTTGCTAGTGTCACAATGAGCCACACACCAGCAGTGCAGGGTGGAGCAGAATCAATAGTGTTCTTCCAAAAAAACTTGACCCTTCGCAAGAATCAACTGGATGGATTGTACGAGCAACCCATAAATCAAGATAAATATAAAGAACAATGTAAATATAAATTAGATTTATAAAGATTTAATTTCAAATCAATCGCCCTTAATTTGGGAACCGATTTCCCAGAAAATCAACAATATACGCAAACCGGGTAGAACGCCTTCTGCCCATATGCGCAGTTTCAGATTTGGCCAATTTCGGTTCAAGATTTGAACCTGGCTCTGATACCACTAAAGGGATGAGAGATCCATCATATGGATGGCCGAACCCTACAGGTAGGTTGAGCGAAATGTCAAAAATTTCTCTCTCTCGCATGTGGAATCACATTCCCTATTTTAGAAAACTGCATTTTCAAGGATCAATCTTGAACCTAAACTAGACCATATCTGAAACCAAAAGGTAGGAGAGGGATATACCTGATACAGAGTAGTATTAACCCCCAACGAAGGTGTTCACGCCCAAGGAGATTAACAAAGATTACTCCCACTGAAGATGACACATCGTAGGGTGGAGCAGAATCAATAGGATGGCTCTTCAACAAGAACCTGATTCCTTACCAAGAATCTAATGGAGGGCGAGTGAGCATGACTTCAGATCACCTTTTTGGCCAAAAGTTGATATCAAGAACCCTTTCTTGATCACTCCTACAGGTGGAGATTGAACTGGTAATGGCAGCAATAGCAGGAGAAGGCAAGAGCAGAAGATGGCGTCAATCCAACTTTATGCTACCTTCTCTCTTGTATCAGTATGCCTAAAGGATGAACTAGAGGTTTGCCCTGCTCCTCTCTTTATAGCCTTAAAGAGATCATCTCCTAATCCCATTAGGAGTTTCCTAATCCAAATCTTGTATTTGGAAAATGATTCTTTTTAAGAGATAAGGATAAACCCTTATCTTATCTGCAGATAAACATCAGCCCTCCTAATATAATTACGAGTTTTCTGATCCAAATCTTTATTTGGATCTGGACTCTCTGAGTGAATAGGGACAATCCCTTATCCTATATGTTGATCTGAATCCCAGAACCACCCCTCTTTAATTAATCTAATCAAGCCAGTTCGTATTGGGCTTTAGGCCCATTAAGTTCATGTGCTCACTTATCCTCCAAACTGCTGCCCATTTGGATATCCTTGTATAGCATGGGACCTAAACATTGATCTACTTGTCATCCACATGGGTTCAACCCAACCTCTATTACAATGCCTGGCCGAATTCACTGTAGGAGACAGTGAACCCCTGAGTCCATCACCATGGGCTCTTAATGGCCCAACATTTACACTAAATGGTCATTGGGTCAAGCCACCTTATAAAAACCCAAAGACTGTGGGAAGATGCAAGATTATCCCATCAGGTATTACCCTCAATGGTCTTACACTTATCCTCTCAGCCCATAATGATCAAACACTACCTGACAAGAGAGGACCTCTCCCTTGGCTTCTAGGTACAGTGTTGCGCTCTCTATTCACATTGATCCCGGGAATTAAAACCTTTTGCAAACATTTTGAAACCATAATATATATATATATATATATATATATATATATATATATTGCAAAACAAATTTCAACAGTTGAAATCGACTGCCGGTAGTTTTGTATCCATCAAAGAGAGTGCATCCCCAACCATTCACTTTGTTCGACAAAGGGGCTGATCCTGTCACCATGATCACCCACTTACCTTGAGCATGGAGTACCTTTTCATAGCCAAAGATCTGTGTCCTGGTCGGATTGGGCTTCCGGGGTTATCGGCATGAGGTTAGCCATCGAGGTATTCGGGATAGAGCCCCATTCATCTTCCTTATTCCTCTTTATTCGTAGTTGTGCTCATCCACGTGACATGTAGTTGATGTGGCTGAAAGGAGAAGATGGGGGGCCACCATAATAGCGTGGCTCGGCCAAGCTATGTCGACGTGGCTGAGCTAGCCCGATGTGGTCGGGCTATGCCGATGTGGCCGAGCTGTGCTGATGTGGCCGAGCTGTGCTGACGTGGACAAGTTAGGATGATGTGGCAAGACGATAGTTGAGTGACCACGTGTCTCGCAGGACCAGCTCGGCCACGACCCGAACACCACTCTTCCAGTTCTGAAGTCGAGGAATGAAGTCTCCTAGGTTCATTGCCCGGTTGAGGAACTTCCGAGCATGCGTATCGTCTGTGCCATGTTGGTCATTGTCAAGGAGTCCTCCGATCGTCGGTTGCAGAATTTAAATAAGAACCAAAGTTTTGGTTCCTGAACCACTCCCCCAGTTCTGTTGTTGAACTAGCGCAATTAATGGGCGCAACCGTTGCCTGCCAAAGGTGCTGCTTCAATTTTTGAGGTATTGTTAGGGGTGCTTCATTTGTTCCATTGATCTCTCCTCGGTTTGTGCCCCTAATAGTTATAAAAGGGAAAAGGGGTCTCCCCCCTTTTCCATCCTCAGTATTGCTTGCAAGAGTTTGGCATCCACTACTCGACAGATTCGTCGGTCACATAGTTCGGTAGATAGCTTGGTAACTTTCTTCCTTTGGCTCCGCAAATTGCTCAGTATGTCCTCTTCATCTCATCGGTCCTCTTCCTTATCTGGGTCCTCCAGTAGTTCTGGTTCCATCTCTTCTCGCGGCTCGACCTATGAGACTGAGCTAAGAGAATTTGTGGTTGCCAAAATTGAAGAAGCCGAGGCTGGTCCCTCTAGGATGGAGACAGAGCTTCCTCTTTGGTCAAGTCGCTAGTTCGGTACAACACCCGACATCTTGATTCCTAGTGATATGGCTCGGATCCGAGCTATGTATGCCATGCTCAGCCCGATGAGTTGTGTGTTTATGAGCACAGCTTGGAGGCTAGGCTGAGGTTCCCGTTGATCGAGGGGTTCACCAAGGTGCTAAACTAGTATGGGGTGTTAGCGGTGTAGCTAATGCCAAACTCCTCTAGGTTTTTGCTCGGCCTCATGTCCTATTGTACGGTCCATGATATTGATCTGACCTTGGGATGGTGAGCTTTATGGTCCAATTGAAACAACAATAGCAGGGGTACTATTACTTCTCCACTCGACGGAACATCCGGTCCTTGGTCAGAGCCCCTTCTTCTATGATGCACTAGAAGGAGTCTTTCTTCTTTGTGCGAATCCCGTGGGTCTCCCTTTTCCTACCAAGCTGCGGGGGCCGAGGACGTCTCTTCCGCAGCCCCAGTGGTCGGCGCTTACTTGGGAGGAGAAGTCGGCCCAAAGCAAGATCCACGAAATCAACATTATCGCGTACACATGCTCGAAGATGTTGATGCTCGTCGGGTTGATGGAAAGGGTGGCTGGTCTATTTCCTTTTATTTCTGCTTTCCAATCTGATTTTATCTTGCCTTCTTTGTACTTATCTTGGGCCTCCCTCGTTCCGAGGTAGATGAGCAGCCACAATCCGAAGATAGGGTGGTTCATCGGCAAAGAAGGGTTCGACAACGAGAGGTTGAGGAGGACGACATTGTCGTAGTTCACCCCGAAGGGGTCCGCCGTCCCACTAGTACACTGGTGACTGAGGCAAGAAGTAGCTCAGGTCTGCATGTATTGAGGGGGTCAGTTCGCATGGACGACAATCTGGAGACACTCAGGGTTCCCGTTCAGTTACTGCTAGGAATCATGACCATGTCCATAGCTTGGGAATCGGTCGATGTTGGTAGTGGAGCCTTGGAGTGTGCTCTTCTTTGGTCTGTTGCTCAGGTAAATCCTCTTCTCTTTATTCCTTGTGTTTTGCTCTCCTTTCTAGTGTACTTATCATATTTTTTGCCGAATGCTTGCGCGATAGTTTCTCTGGTTGATCGTCTCCAGGACATTCGATCGGCTGCACTGGAGAGGGAAGTGGTCGGCTGTTGGTAAGTGGTTGGCTGCACTAGAGAGGGAAGTGGCCGAGCTAAAGGTGCAACTGGCTAAGTAGACTGGTCTTGTCCGGGAGCTGAAGCAGGAGATCACCGAGCTCAAGGCTGAGCAAGACAGACTGAGGCAAGAATCCGCCAATGAGTACAAGGCGTCAAAGGAGATATAGCTGCACATGGACAAGTATGTCGAGGCCTCCTTTGTGGCTGGGTTCAACATTTTCCGACGAAGGATCCTTTGCCGTCACCCGAAGTTGGCCGATGAGTCACAAGGATGGGACGCTTTTGATCCAATTTCTCCACAAGGGTCCACCGAGGGAGCTGAGGATGTGGCCGAGGTTGCTTTTGGCACTACTGATTCTACCATCGAGGACTGATCGACAGCCTAATATGTTCATTATTCCCTATGTTGTTTTGGTGTTATTTCTTTTGTTGGCTCGGTATGCCGAGCCTTAAACGATTGTAATAGACCATCTTAAGTTGAACATCAACTCTTTTTCATATTGACTATATATACGCCTCTTTTTGTTGTTGCTATACTTGTGCATGTGCATTTTTTTTAGCCGAAGCATGCCCAGCCGAGCTATTATGCATACCGAGCTGAGCTACGCCTCAGCCTCTTGTTACTTGTACAATTTTTCTATCGCTGGCCCAGGTGAGGCTGGATGGGCTACTACGTGGGCCGAGCTGGGCTGTGCCTCGAACGTCCTCTTTGTACTTGGTGATTCTAGTTCATTAATTGAGGTATGGCTGGCCCTACTAAGCCTCAACATCCCCCGTCTTGCGCTGACCGAGGTTACCATTGGCCAAGGTGTAGCCGACCGGGTTATACCTTGGTGTCCTCAGTCTTGTGCTGATCAAGGTTACTGCTGGCCGAGGTGTAGTTGGGCAAGTCATTCCTTGGCATCCTTATTCTTGTGCTGACCGAGGTTACCGTTGGCCGAGGTGTAGCCGGTCGGGCTATGCTTTGGCATCCCCAATCTTGTGCTGGTCGAGGTTACTGTTGGCCGAGGTGTAGCCAGCCGAGCTGTACCTCGGTGTCCCCAGTCTTGTGTTGACTGAGGTGTCATTGTCCGAGATCTTTCGATTCCCGAGCTCTCAGCCATGGGATGCTCAGTTTCTGGTCTCGAAAGCCTTTGGGGCCCTTCTAGGGCTAGTCACTTCCCAGCTAGCTCAGTCGTTAAGCCGATAGTAGTGCGGAGTTCCTCGACTGCCCTCAAGCCTTGGTGGGCAGGGGCATTCTTCCTCCACGTTAGCAATTGAGTCAGGTAGCTTGCTTGGGAATGTGCTTTCGATCTAGGCGTAATGGGTTCAACCATTTTTGGGGATCGACGAAGTCAACTCAATTGGTAGTGTGACTTAGCATGTGTGGGTGTAGTGTGTGCAGTGGCCGTGGGCACGCCTCCAGGCCGAAGAAGTAGCGTAAAAGCAGACTTTCATTGCTTGTGGGTCTACAGGTAGTACATCCTGAGGTTTCCCGAGTTCCAACTCCTCAGAATTGGTTGACCTTCAAGGTCTTCAAGTCTATAAGTGCTTGGTCTGAGGACTCTTGTGATGACCCTATATGGCTCTTCCCAGTTCGGTTCGAGATTCCCTTCTCCTAGTGTGGGTACAATGATTTTGCGTAGAATGAAGTCGTCTATCTTGAATTCGTGTCTTCTTACCTTAGAATCGTAATGCCGTGCCATCTTCTTTTGCTACGCAATCATCTTCCTATGTACTTGGTCCTGAGCTTCTTCTACCAGGTCCAACTCGACGTGTAGATCTTCGTCATTCTATCCCTCATCAAAGAGCTCGGTCCGAAGGGTCAGGGAACCTATCTCCACGAGGATCATGGCTTCGGCTCCGTAGGTTAGATTGAAAGGGGTCTCTCTAGTGGCCATTCGCGGGGTCATCTTGTAAGCCCAAAGAATGATGGCAGCTCTTCAACCCATATTCTCTTGGCCTGATCCAGGCGTGTTTTTAGGTTATGTAGTAGGATGTGGTTGGTTACCTCGGTGTGTCCATTGCTCAGAGGTCGATGTACCACGGTAGTCCAGTGATCGATCCTTAGGTTGGCACATAGGGCCTTGAACTTCTTGTCGGTGAACTGGGTTCCGTTGTCTGTGATGAGCACAAGCGGGATACCGAAGTGGTAGATGATTCCCTACCAAAGGAAGTTCCGGGCATTGTAGGCGGTGATGCATGCCAGGGCTTCGGCTTCTACTCACTTCGTGAAGTAGTCTACTGCTTCGAGAAGGAACTTCATTTGCGCAACCGCGGTGGGAAAGGGGCCGAGGATGTCCATTCCCCATTGGGCAAACGACCATGGGCTGGCGATTGGTCTTAAAGGGGCCACAAGCTAGTGATGTAGATTAGAGTGATGTTGGAAACTATCACACTTCTGGACTAACTGGGTGGCATCCTACTTCATCATTGGACAAAAATACCCCTATCAGAGTGCCTTATGGGCCAGTGTGTGTGCGTCGAGGTGATCTCCACAAATGCTCTCATGTATTTCCCTAAGGATGTAGTCTGCCTCGGCTAGGGGGAGGCACCTCAAGTAGGGAAGCGTATGGGAACAATGGTAGAGTTAACCCTATATCAAGCAATATCTGGTCACTTTGTGTTGTAGTCTTCTTGCTTCTGCCCGATCTTCTGGGGAGGTGCCTTCTCGAAGATACTCGATTATGGGGTCCATCCAAGACGAGCCATGTTGCACTGGAAGGATGAGAATGGCTGAAAGATTCTAAACTAACACAAGTCTCATATGTGTCCAGTTTAAGGGTATTACATAGAAACACACCATAATAACATGAATCAAATATGTACTTTGTTCATTTAAATTAATTGTCATAACACATTTATCATGAAGCAACCCTATACAATAAATAAGGTGTAAATAATTGCAATTGGTGCAACCCTATACACAAGTCTCATATGTGATACTGCTCAATCCGAGGTAGTGCACGAACTGATGAAGGCGGTCAGATAGTCCTTGTTGGCAGGGCGGGGCCGAGCTACAAGGAGGAGGTGGCGCTTTAAGACCTGTGATCAAGGAAACAAAAGTTAGAGACCCGAGGAGTTATCCCCGGGTAAGAACTCCAATGCTCAAGTCAGTAAGTGGTGGTAAGATGGTCGGGCCAAGCTATAAGGATGCCAGTCCAAGCTAAGTAGCTGTGTAGGTCTTAGAAGTTGGATTCCTTACCTTGAGCATGGAGTACGCTTTATAGCCAAAGATCCGTGTCCTGGTTGGATTGGGCTTCTAGGGTTGTCGGGATGAGGTTAGTCGTCGAGGTATTCGGGATAGAGTCTCATTCCCTGGCCGAGTTGTTCCTTATTCCTCTTTATCCGTAGTTGTGCTCATCCACGTGACGTGTAGTTGAAGGGAGGAGTCCGTATTGTATGGTTGTCACCACGACTGATTGATTTAAGTCCCTGACTTGAAGTTCTTCTTTGTTGAACCTCGCCAGGTAGTCCCTAAGGGACTCCGTCTTTCTCTGTCGAACTTGCATGAGGATAGTCAAGGTTTTCCAATGCTTCTAACTTGCTATGAACTGTGCCAAGAACTGGGTCTCCAGTTGTGTCATGATGCTATAGACCTCGGCGGTAGGGAGGATTGCCATGCTAAGGCTGGGCCTTGTGGTGTGGTTACAAGGGCTTTGCACATCAATCCCTCCGACGCACCATGTAGCATCATTTGGGCTTGGAGCACCGCGATATGGTCAAAGGGGTCTGAGTTCCTGTCATACATGTCGAGTTGGGGGGCTCACCATCCTGTAGGGGGAACCTCATCCATGATGTCCTGGACAAAGGGTGGCTCCTTGGTGATATGCGCGAAGGCCTACACAGGTTGATCTACAGCGGGAATTGCGCTCTTATGAGTGGAAGTACACTCTAACTATTCTAGACGCTGCCGGAGCTCCTTAATCTCGGCACCTTTGTTGTCCAGGGTTGTACTGTATGGCCTCCTTTTTGGGTCATGTGGGGTGATCCTTGACTGAGCTTGACTCGGCAATGGAGACCACGAAGGGCGGCATCCTTTTGCCGAGCCTTTCTTTGGCGGGGATGCGTACTGACTAGTGTGTCTGGCTACGGTGGTCCCATTCACAGGAACGAGCAGCACACGAATGTCTGTCCTGCCTCATATACTCAGACCCCTCTCCCCTTATGTCTATCCAGCGCGCTTTGGGGTCCTCGGTCTGAGGATCATCCTTCGTGCGCATCGGGGCATGAGGAATGGCAGCCCAATTAAGTGGTGCAACAAACCCTAGTGTTTGCATGAATTCGAAGATCCTATCAATCTTTTCCTGCTTGGCTCAGAACTGCGCTTGATCTACTACAACTAAAGGTTATGGGACTTCTTGGTGCGAGGAGTGTCGGTTCTCTTGAGACGGGAATGGCCAGCTGATCGCTCGGGCTAGTTTTTAGGCATCTTGATCACTTCCTTAATTCCGCAGTGAGGAATGAGATTTTTGAGAAAGGCTTTTTGTGGGATTCTCATAGATGATGCTAATCTAATGCTGCTCAATCCGAGGTAGTGCACGAACCGAGGAAGGCGATCAGATAGTCCTTGTTGGCAGGGCGGGGCCGAGCTACAAGGACAAGGCTACGCTTTAAGACCTGCGATCAAGGAAATAGAAGTTAGAGACCTGAGGAGTTATCCCCAGGTAAGAACTCTTACGCTCAAGTCAGTAAGTGGTGGTAAGATGGTCGGGCCGAGCTATAAGGATGCCGGTCCAAGCTAAGTATTTCTGTAGGTCTTAGAAGTTGGATCCCTTACCTTGAGCCTGGAGTACCCTTTTATAGCCAAAGATCTGTGTCCTGGTCGGATTGGGCTTCCGGGGTTGTCGGGATGAGGTTAGCCATCAAGGTATTCGTGATAGAGTCCCATTCCCCAACCGAGTTGTCTTCCTTATTCCTCTTTATCCGTAGCTCGGCCGAGCTATGCCGATGTGGCTGAGCTAGCCCGATGTGGCCGGACTATTTCAACGTGGCCGTTAGGATGATGTGGCAAGGCGATAGTTGGGCGGCCAAGTGTCTTATAGGACCAGCTTGGCCATGACCCGAACAATGTGTTTGACCATTTTAAGGTTGTTCGTGATTATTTTACTAGTATGTTAAGGTAAAGAATATAAGAACACTTTAAAATGGATGATATTACAAATTGAATGGATTAAATGATGTGTTTTTCAACAATTGTAAAAAGGATAATGGAATTTTTTGGCAACATATGTTTATTTCATGTAGGTTTGATGTGTTAGTGGGCCCACATTAATGTGTTTTGCAAGTTTTGGGTGTTAATGAGGGTTCAACCCCATTTCTACGACACTGGGTGTTTGTAAGCCTACATTATTGTGATTTGTAGGCTTTGGGTGTTAGTGGGGCCCAATGTGTGGTCCGGATATGCTATAAGGTCGGTGGCAGTGAGTCCGGATATGCTATAAGGTCCATGTGTGATTGTGATTTAACATAACATCGCAGTCACACATGGAGAACATCTCATCCTCTTACATAGTATTATGTAGGGAGAGATGTTCCCAATTCATGAGGGTAGTGTGTTGTGAGTAGACGTGGGCAGGTGATCCAGAGTCAGTGTTAGGAGTACTAATTTGTCAATCGTTCTGTTTTATAGATCTTCTCAAAAGATTTCACCTATTTGTATAATATTATTCATGAGAAATGTTCTGATACACATGGGATGTGGCTGTGAGGAGTGCCATAAGGAGAAAATCCCAATTTGTCAGATGCATCTTTTAATCCAATGAAATCGACTTTTGTACCCACAAGACTGTGTTTACACCATTCTCATAGTTCCGTTTTTCTTTTTAAAGATAAACAAAATATATATTAAAGCATAGAAATATGTACAAACTGCTCAGCTCTCATAATCCCATCAGGATAGTCATTATATTCAAAATAAGACACAAGATGAGTTTTTGCCTGTAGGGATACCTTGTGATCAGGTAAATTAAAAGTTCTGTTAAAATATTGGAAAGTAGCATGGAAGTTTAATAGGGAATTAAATTCTTGGTTCTTAGCAAAAGCCAATGGCAGAACCAAGGTAGAGGAGAGTCCTTGTGCAGAGCTATATAACTTGTAGATTATCAGAATAGATGCAAATTTCTTTTTGCCTCCAATATTGTAATTCCAAAAAGGCTTGCAAGATAGCAAAGAGTTCTGTTTGATCAATAGCAGAAGGATGAGATGTTCGTCCTCCGATAATTTTTAAACATTGAAGATTTGCATTTAAAATCACAATGCTGAAAGTAAAGAATCAGAAATTTTCCCTACATAAGTAAAAATGATTAGTTCAGAAGTACAATTGATGGACAGATTTAAAATATTATTGTGAGAGGGAGATTGCAACAGATTTTCCAGTGATGAATTCTGTAAGGATTTTGAACAATTCTGTTGACTATAGAAAGGATTTGCAAGGGAAGAATTTGTTTATTTTCAAAAATCTTTCCATTCCTTGCATACCAAACAAAATAATAGGCAATTGCAATCCAATTTAAAACTTGGAGGTTGAATTGATTATCATAAATTTGATTATAAAGATTTATAAAGTAGGTAGTCCAAGAATGCTGAGAAGTCATGATTAAGTTAAGATTCCAAGGATTACCAAATAAGACTGCTCGAGCAAAAGAGTAATTAAGAAAAAGATGTGCAGTAGTTTCTTCAGATTGACCACAAAGAATGCACACCTTATCATTAGTTTCTGAAAAGAGAGAAGCTTTCATAGGAACAAAGTTATTGAGAACTCGCCATATAAAAAGCTGATACCTTGGAGGGACCATCAACTTCCAAATTTTAGATAAACAGAATTTAAAATCATTTGAAAGTTTAGGAGTAGAAATTTTCTCCTTAATTTTATATTCCACCTTAACTGTGTACTTTCTAGAATGATGTTGTGTCAAAATCCAATGAAGATTATTATTGAGAGGAAAAATGGGGGAAGATATGTTAAGATTTCTCATGTGAGGAGGAATGAGAAAGGGAATCCAGTGGAGTGTTTGATTTTTTTTTTTTGAATCCAAGGAAATTAGAGATTAGAAAATCAGAATTTTCATTGACCATATATCCTATTTTAGATGCTAATTCTCTAATTTTTGGATAGATGGATTTCCAACAAATAGATGTAGTAGAGGAAGTGGTGTAAGGAATTATATTCTCTGGTTTGAGATATTCGGATTTCAAAAATTGTGCTCAGAGTTTATGTTGTTCATTCAAGAAGGGCATGATTTACAAGAGTGAGATTTTTGAAGCCCAAACCACCAAAATCTTTTGGTAATAAAAGAGTTCCAAGAGCACTAGTGACAACGATGTTTTCGAGATTTTGAAGTATTCCACCAAAAATTTTTAACTATTTTATTTATTTGATGTATAGTTTTCTGGGGGAATTGAATGAGACTTATTGAGTGAATAGGTACTCCGACGAATTCAAGGTCAACATAAGGGACAATGGGATTGTTTCACAGTTAGCTCCTCCTGCTACACCACCATTAAATGGTTTGTTAGAGAGGAGGAACTAGACTTTATTAAGTATGGTCTGATCACTTCTCGTTCACTCGGAACTGCCTACATCCTTTTGGGGGTACGCATTAGAGACTGCGATATATGTGTTGAACCGGGTTCCAAACAAATCCGTTCCTAAGATCCCTATGAGCTATGGATTGGTAAGAAACCAAGTGTAAGACACTTGAAGATTCAGAGTTGTCTAGCACATTTTAAAAGAACAAGTGCTAACAAATTGGAATCTAAGTACAGCCATTGCCTATTTGTAGGCTACACCAAAGGCTCTGTATGATACATTTTCTATGACCCAAAAGAGCAAAAAGTGTTTTGCAGTGGAAATGCCCATTTCTTGGAAAAAGATTACATCCTGAACAGTCATCATCAGGAAGTTGTTCTTGATGAGGAGAGCTTAGGGGTAGCGGGAGATGTCCCACAAGCTCTAGATAATAACCAACCTAGAAGGTTTACCTAGGTATCCAGCCCTCCAGTTTCTTATGGCTATGACCAAGAAAGTAACTTGGTGGAAGCCACAACCAGTGAGGAAGATCCCGTGACTTATATGGAAGCTATGTTGGACATAGATTTTTTGAAGTGGGTAGATGCCATGAAAGCCAAGATGGACTCAATGGAGACCAATAAAGTCTAGACTCTTGTAGACCCACCCCCTGGGGTGAAAGTAGTATCCGGATGAGCCCTATGTTTACAAGAAGAGAGTGGGAGATAAGGTTACGTTGCTGCAAAATCCATACCTCTACCGTAGCTAACATTCCTACTGTTAGACACTTTGTATGCCCTTAGCACCAATCAATTTTGATGTAGTTTAGACATTTAGTGTAAATGAATAAAGTGCATGTTTGATTCAGGTTGTGTGGTATGTGACAGGTTGTCAAAGCCCTCAAAATTAGTACTAGTCTCACAATCAAATAATTGCAATAAAAAGTGGTACTAGGTCGAATCCCACAGAGAGCAATTTGGTAATCTCTTATCCGAATGGATAAAGTAATTGAGTGGGAAAATTTAATAACTAAAATTAAAATAATAACAAACTAGACAAACAAGAGAAAACCAGTCTTACCGAATTATGGTTCAAGGGTTTGGGTTGAATCGATTGGCCATCGATCCTAGGTACATCTCAGCATTCTTGCAATTCAAGCATTTAACCTTAGATTTATTAGGATAGCCATAATAAACCTTGTGTTTTCCTAATTCAGTTGACGAAACCCAGCATTCGATCAACACTTATCACCACTCAACTGGGTACGATAGCGTCCATATTAAACAGTGATAGCATTAAGATTTGTGAAAACAATTAAACCAAAATAACAATAATTGAGATAGCTGCAATTATTGAATCTTGTTCCATCAATTCCTTTAGGTTTAACCATGTTAAAACATTGGTCAAAGACTGTCACGAACAATTGACCCAAAAAGAAATCCACCTAATTGCTACTTGCACCATTATTCGTGACAATTACGGATCATCGACATCATGGATAGTAGTAGGAAGATCAACATTAATTCAGTTTGTCAGCCTAATTAGCATCAACATCCAAAAAAAGTATGCACAAGAATCAATGAATACTTGAAAAAGAAAGCAAGAAAATAAAGTAACTACAAAACCTCACAATGACACAATCGAACCTCCCCCCTTAAACCAGAAAAAAGAAGCTTAGCTGCTCATGATCTGCGCAATCTAAGAGTGATTGATGCTAGAGCTGGTTCACCCCCCTCTTTATATAGCTGAATCAAAATACAAGAGTAATGAGTTCATTTAAATTCTAAAGTAATGCAAAAAGATGAAAATTAGGGGACAAAAATATTGTTCTTTTCAGTCTCATCAAACCCCCCCCCACACTTAAACTTTGCCCATCCTCGGACAAGGCAAAAACTCAAGTAACACAAAAGAAACCAACTACTGATTTTCAATCTTTCTTTTTCTCTACATGAGGCATAGTTCATTGCATGCTTTAGTCCAGACTTGGTAACCTTCCCTCTTTATATTGCTTTCTCTCCTTCTTCTCGTCCAAGAGTGATTGCAAATCACCATTCCCCCTGGTCCCAGGTTAAATCGATAGTCTAGGAGACAAGCCTTCCCAGCTGAAGCATCCTTGGCTGAATGGGGACTCATTGCCTTAACAAACCAATGCAGCTAGATTCACTTACCTTTCTTTGTTTCTTAAGCCAAAACAAGGTGTGCTTATTGCCATAAGCTTGATATATATCACATCTCCACCACTTAGTATGAATTCCTAGGATCTGAAGGTGAGAATGGGGTTGGGGTTCTAGGGTGAGTGCATTTTATGCTCCATCTCACCCTTGCCTTCATTTCAAGATGTGAGTGCATTTTATGCTCCATCTCACACGTTTTTGTTTTTAGATGTGAGCGCATTTTATGCTCCATCTCACATTAGTCACGATTTTATTTTCAATTTTATTTTCTTTTATTTTCTTTTTATTTTCTTTTTTTTTTTTGCACAAGAATCACAGGGTTTCACCGTCTGATCCATGAATTCATTGATCATGGTCTCAATATGCCTAACACAACAAGTTCTAGAATAATCAAACCATATTTGATAGATAATTATGAGAAAATCAATCAAACTCTTATGCATCTTGCCTATTGATCGATTAAAATCATGAGGTACCATATGCAGCCAAGAAAGATTTAGTTAGTCATGCTTGCATCCTATCTTATCTATTCAGCCTAAGCACATGATTCCTGATAAGTTGAAATCATTCAAGGATAAGTTTCCAGGAATAGAAATTTCAGAAAGGTAAGGTATCCCAAATTTCCATCAGATTTCCCTAATCCCCCCACACTTAAGTTATACATTGTCCCCAATGTATGTGATTATGCATAAAGTAGAAGGATTCAGGGGTACTTCCCTGTTCGCCTTGTAAGGTTCCTACTAAACACAAAAATCAAAACAAAATAACAAAATTAACTAAACACAATGGGTTGCCTCCTACAAGCGCAATTGTTTAACGTCGTTATGCTCGACGTCCTCCTTTGCTACTTTAGCTCTCGTGGTTTCAACTTTCAGTGTGCTCCCCTTCTATCAATCATGACGGGTTCAACTCTGGAATAGGGGCCATGGTATCCAATTGTGCACTTGATTCTAACTCCTCATTCATATCTTTTTCAAAAATTTCATGCACAGTTGGATCAAAAGTGTCAACTGAATATATCAAATGGTCTTCAATTGGGTACTTCATAGCTTAAAAAATATTAAATTTTATAGTCTCTTCGTCACATTCGATGGAGAGGGTACCCTCATCCACATCTATTTTGGTCTTGGTCATTTTCATGAATGGCCTGCCTAATAGAAATGGGGCTAAACTTTTGATCGTGTCCTCCTCCATCTTCACAATGTAAAAATCGACTGGGAAAATTAAATCGTTAACTTGCACCATTACATTCTCAACAATCCTTTCTGGGTAGGCATTAGAACGATCAACTAATTGGATAATAGCTTTAGTTTCCCTTAAAGGACCTAATCTCAAAGCATAGTAAATCGAGTATGGCATGACATTGATAGATGCACCTAAGTCTAGCATGGCATGCCCGATTCGCTTATTGCCAATCACACAAGGTAGGGTGAACATACCTAGATCAGCATATTTTTTTGGTAAGGTCCTCTTGATCACAACTAAAACATTCTCTCTAACTCTTGAGTCCTGTACCTCCTCTTCTTTTTGTCCTTTATCCGCCTTCCTTGGTGAGGTAGGTTCTAGCTGCAGTTCCTTCCCGCTTCTTAGCACCACTACACTTACATTCTCCTTGGGGTTGACTACCGTTTGTGATTGTAGTTTCCCGGAGCTCTGCGCCTCCAACTTGCTAATGGCAGTGACAAGCTGGCTGATTTGGTTCCCTAAATTCTGAATGCTAGCTCTTGTTTCCTGTTGAAATTGCTGAGTATTAGTAGCTAGAGCCTTAACTATATCTTCTAATAAAATACCTGAATTCGGGGGTTGGCCTTGCGCTATGATGGGTGCTGAATACTGGGGCTGTCGACTAAAAAAATGGGGATGATATTGCTACTGTCCTCCTGGGTTCCTATAGCTTAGATTTGGATGATCTCTCCACCCCTAATTGTAGTAATTGGAGTAGGGATCATACTTTCATTGGGCCTGCCTCAGGAATCCTCCTATGGCATTTACTTGCTACATCAATCCATCTTGTAATGATGAACACATGTCCGTAGGATGGCCAGGGATCGAACATATATCACACACCCTAGCAGTTTGTAATTGTCCTGCAGCTAGTTGCCTAACCAAGGCGCTTAAGTCAGAAATCTGATTTTCTAAATTGACATGGCTTACCTCATTAACCCGTCTAGTGGTGCCACCTATCCTTGCACCGAACTGCTGTGAATTTTTGGCCATGTGAGAAATTAATTCCCTGGCCGCTTCGGGTGTCTTGTTCACTAGGGCTCCTCCACTGGCTGCATCGACCATACTTCTATCCATGGGCTGAAGCCCTTCATAGAAGTATTGAATCAAAAGCTGTTCGGGTATTTGGTGGTGTGGGCAGCTAGCAACAAGTTGTTTAAATCTTTTCCAATATTCATATAGCATCTCACCACCAAATTTCCAAACTCCACATATTTCTTTTCTTATATTTGCAGCTCGGGATGCAGGGTAATATTTATCTAAAAATACCCTGTTCATCTCATCTCATGTGTGTATTGAACCGGGAGGAAGAATATACAACCAATCTTTTGCTTTATCATGTAAAGTAAGTGGAAAGGCTATGAGTCTTACCTGATTCTCGATCATACCATGGGGTTTCGTGCTTGAACAGATGACATGGAATTCCTTTAGATGCTTATGAGGGTCCTCACCTAGAAAACCATGAAATAGAGGTAATAATTATATCAAACCAGATTTCAATTCAAAACCTACCTCAAGATTGGGATACGTGATGCATAAGGGCTGTTGGTTCATCATTGGTGCAGCCAACTCCCTTAGTGTCCTCTCTCTGTCAGCCATTCTTTCTCCTTCTTTGAAGATGGGAAAATCACAAGTGGGCAATTCACAATCTGAGTTCGCCCTTTTTGGTGAACGATCATTCATTTGCTTAGCTTCCTTCCTTAAACGACGGGTGGTCCTCTCAATTTCGGGGTGTACTCGAGTTCACCTCGTTGAGAAGCACGGGTTATAAAATAAAAAAGGTTAACAAGAGGAAGGTAATAGCTAAGAAATTAAAGTTGCTCCCTGGCAGCAGCACCAAAATTTTGACGGGTTGTCGAAGCCCTCAAAATTAGTACTAGTCTCACAATCAAATAATTGCAGTAAAAAGTGGTACTAGGTCAAATCCCATAGAGAGCAAATTAGTAATCTCTTAGCCGAATGGATAAAGAAATTGAGTGGGAAAATTTAATAACTAAAATTAAAATAATAACAAACTAGACAAACAAGAGAAAACCAGTCTTACCGAATTCTGGTTCAAGGGTTCGGGTTGAATCGATTGGCCATCGATCCTAGGTACATTTCAGCATTCTTGCAATTCAAGCATTTAACCTTAGATTTATTAGGATAGCCATAATAAACCTTGTGTTTTCCTAATTCAGTTGACGAAACCTAGCATTCGATCAACACTTATCACCACTCAACTGGGTACGATAGCGTCCATATTAAACAGTGGTAGCATTAAGATTTGTGAAAACAATTAAACCAAAATAACAATAATTGAGATAGCTGCAATTACTGAATCTTGTTCCATCAATTCCTTTAGGTTGAACCATGTTAAAACATTGGTCAAAGACTATCACGAACAATTGACCCAAAAAGAAATCAACCTAATTGCTACTTGCACCATTATTCGTGACAATTACGGATCACCGACATCATGGATAGCAGTAGGAAGATCAACATTAATTTAGTTTGTCAGCCTAATTAGCATCAACATCCAAAAAAAATACGCACAAGAATCAATGAATACTTGAAAAAGAAAGCAAGAAAATAAAGTAACTACAAAACCTCACAATGACACAATCGAACCTCCCCCCTTGAACCAGAAAAAAGAAGCTTAGCTGCTCATGATCTGCACAATCTCCATGCTTTTCTTCTCCATAGCCGAACTGCCTTCTTGAGCTTCTTGGTCTTCTTGATGATCTCTTGGATCTGAGAGTGATTGATGCTGGAGCTAGTTCACCCCCCTCTTTATATAGCCAAAGGAGAGGGCTGTTTTCCAACTCCTTGTAGGAGATCATCTTATCTTTAGGGAGTCTTGATCTTCTTTGAACTAATCATATCCTATCTCTTATCTAATGATATAATCTCAATCTTCTTATCTCTCTAGGATTACATTCACGACTTTAAATCTGATAAGACTCTATCCTTGGAGATTACATTCAAAATTCAGACTCTTAACTCTTGAATTCGAGTTGGGCTGCTTTAAAACTTGGGCTACTTCAAGGTACTTCTGCGAGTTGGGCTTAAGTTGTGAAATGGGCCTGGCTATGAACTTGCTCTGACTTTGGGCTTTCAGGCCGAATCTGTCAAAACCCAAAACATAAAAGTTGTGCGCCTTCCTTTCATCTTTCTAATGCTTCTTGAATTGTCAAATTTGGAGTCCGGAATTGAGAGTTAGGCCCAGATTACTGACTGTCACCAAATTGTGTAAAATCACCCAATTTGCCCTATTTTCTTCCAATTGCCTTTTTTATTGCCCTGAATCAAAATACAAGAGTAATGAGTCCATTTAAATGCTAAAGTAATGTAAAAAGATGAAAATTAGGGGACAAAAATAGGGTTCTTTTCAGTCTCATCAGTATGTTTCTGTGTAAGACCCTTAAACTGGACACTTAATGAGACTCGTGTTAGTTTAAAATGTTCACAGCCAGTGGGTCGGTCTGGGGCGACCTATCTTGATAAGGCTATCACTGATGTGCTGCCAAGTTGGTTGGGGGGGCTTGTCTTAGCAGCCAGGGTGAGACCTAAGGTACATGCAGTGAGGGTTCAACTTGAAACCCTTAACAGAACCAGATTTCCAGTATTGCCCTGGACCTTGGTGATGAGTGGGCAAAACTGGAAAGTTACACCTGACCCCAAGACTCGATTATGATACTGCTCTAGGTGGTAGATTTGGCTGTCTTTGATATGCCAATCAGTGAGATCCTCAAAGGGGGTCAAAACCTGGGTATGTTGGGATGGTTCATGAACCCATTTGAGTGGGTGATCATAGTGACAGAATCAGCCCCTTTGTTGGACAAAGGTAATGATCGAGGATGCACTCTCTCTGATGGGAACCAAGACTGGGCAGCCGATTTCAACATTGGAATTTTGTTTTACAACATATATTTATAATGATATAATATATATGTACAGTTTCAACTCATTTGCAAAAGGTTTTAATCCCCAGGGTCCATCCTAGAGGAGAGTGCGACACTGTGCCTTGTAGTTGATGGAGATGTCCTCTCTTGTCGGGCTGTGTTTGGATCATTATGGGTTGAGAGGTTAAGTGTAAGACCATTTAGGGTTATACCTGATGGGCTAATCTTGCATCTGCCCACAGTCCCTGGGTTTTTATAAGATAGCTTGGCCCAGGGACCACTTAGTGTAAGTGTTGGGCCCATAGAGTCAATGTGATGGGCTCAAGGGGTTCATTGGGCTTTCTAGTGAATTTGGCTAGGCCTTGTAACAAAGGCTGGGCCGAACCCAAGTGGTTGATGTGTAGATCAGTGCTTGAGTCCCTCACCATACAAAGAAGCCCAACTGGGCAGCAGTTTGGAAGCCTGTTGAGCACTTGATGCATATTGGGCCTAAAGCCCATTTCGAACTAGGCTAATTTGATCAGTTACTTAAAGGGTAGGATCTAAGGTGAAGGGATGAGATATCCATCTTATGGGTGCCTGAATCTTGCGTAATAGAATGGGTGAATTTGAAAAATTTCTCTCCATCCTACTGGGAATCGTATTCCCTATTTTAGAAAAATCATATTTTTCAGGGATCAATTTTGAACCAAGAACCGAACAAGATCTGAACAAAAGTAGTAGGAGAGGAATATACCTGATACAGAGAAATAATATCTCCCAATGGAGGTGTTCACACCAATGGAAGGAACCAAAAACTACTCCCAGTGAAGATGATGCAGTGCAGGATGGAGCAGAATCAACATCGTTCTTCACAAGAACCAGATCCTTTGTAAGAATCAACTAGATGGGCGAATTTCAAAAATTTTTCTCCATCCTACTGGGAATCGTATTCCCTATTTTAGAAAAATCATATTTTTCAAGGATTAGTCTTGAACCAAGAATTGAACCAGATCTGAACAAAAGCAGTAGGAGAGGGATATACCTGATACGGAGAAATAATATCTCCCAATGGAGGTGTTCACGCCCAAGGAAGGAACAAAAAACTGCTCCCACTAAAGATGGCGCATTGCATGATGGAGCAGAATGAATAACGTTCTTCACAAGAACCAAATCCTGCGCAAGAATCAACTGGATGGCACATGAGCACCTCTTCCAATCAGCCCTTTCACAAAGGACTGATATCAAGATCCAATCTTGATCTCTTCCACTGAGAACAAGAGATCAAATTGGCAGATATGGTGATAATAGGAAGGAGGCGATAAGAGAGATTTAGCGCAGTAATGCTGAATTCTCTCTTCTGTGATTTCAGCTCTAAAGAGGATGTGAATATGTATATCATCTAAAGGCTGCCGCCCCCTCATCTTTTTATAAGCTTAAAGGGATCGACTCCTAATCCCATTAGGAGTTGCTGATCCAAATCATATTTGGATCAGAATTCCCCTCAAGTGATAAGGGTAAACCCTTATCTTATCTGCAGATTAGATCAGCCTCCACCTAATCCTATTAGGAGGTTTTCAGATCTAAATCACATTCAGATCTGGACTCTTTGAGTGGATAGGTTAAGACCCAATCCTATTTGCTAATCTAATCTTAGAATTCACCCCTTATTTAACTGATCAAATCAGCCCAGTTCAAATGGGCTTTAGGCCCAATAAGGTTATGTACTCACTTAGCCTTCGAAACTGCAACCCAGTTGGGCTTCCGTGTATGGCATGGGACCCAAACATTGATCTACACATCAGCCACATGGGTTCAGCCTAGCCTTTGTTACAAGGCATGGCCGAATACACTGTTATGGACAGTGCACCCCCTGAAACCCATCACATGGGCTCTATGGGCCCAACACTTACACTAAGTGGTCCCCGAGCCAAGCCACTTTGTAACACCTAGGGACCGTGGGCAGATGAAAGATTAGCCCATCAGGTATTACCCTCAATGGTCTTACACTTAACCTCTCAGCCCATAATGATAAAACACTACCCAACAAGAGAGGACCTCTCCCTCGACTACAAGGAATAGTGTTGCACTCTCTACTCACATGGATCTCGGGATTTAAAACCTTTTGCAAACATTTGGAAACCATATTATATATACTTTTATATCTCATATAAAATATATTTTGCAAAACAAATCTCAACGTTTGAAATCGGCTGCCAGCAGTCTTGGTTTCCATTAGAAAGAGTGCATCCCTGATCATTACCTTTGTCCAACACAAGGGCTAATCCTGTCACTATGATCACCCACTCAGATTAATTCTCAGACTTTCCCAACATACCTAGGTTTTGACCCGTGCTAAGGATCTCACTGATTTGCATATCAAAGATAGCCCAATTCGACACTTAGTTCCATATCATAATTGAGTCTAGGGGTTAGGTGTAACTTTCCAGTTTTTCCCATCAATATCCAAGGTCCAAGGAAATATTAGAAATCTAGTCCAGTTCAAAGATTCAATTAATCCTACATTGCATGTGCCTTTGGTCTCACCTTGGCGGCTGAGACAGGCCACCCCAACATTTGGCAGCACACCAGTGTTAGCCTTGGCAAGATAAATCTCCCAAGACTAACCCCACGGTTGTGAACATTCTAAACTAACACAAGTCTCATAAGTGTCTAGTTTAAGGATATTACATAGAAACACACCACATGAACATGAATCAAATATGTACTTTATTCATTTACAATAAACTCATAATGTACATCATTCTGATTGGAGCTAAGGGCATACAACTGTCTAATAGCTCCCACTTGCACTTTGGTTCAATCTGGTACAAGCCAGAGTCCCATACTTTCCACGTGTTTCTCAAACACTTTCTATGTCATTGGCTTAGTCAATGGGTCTGCTACATTCTCCGCTGACACTACCTTGATATCTTCACTTGCGGCAATATATTTAGCTTCGGTTGTGGAGTCTGTCATGGACCCTTGTTTGCTGCTTTTCCAGCAAATAACACACGATCCTATCATGAAAACATACCCAGATGTAGACTTTCTATCATCTGGATATGACTAGAAATCGACATCAGTATACCCCTGGATCTGTAGTGAGCTACCATCAAATATCAGACAAAACTATTTTGTCCTTGGAAGGTACTTAAGTATGTTTTTCACAGCAGTCCAGTGCTCCTACCCTTGGTTGGCCTAAAATCTGCTTACCACACTCACTACCTGAGCAATGTCAGGATGAGTGCACAACATGGCATACATGATGCTCCCTACGGCTGAGGCATAGGGAACGTCCTTCATGCCCTCAATCTCCTCAGAGGTCTTGGGAGAGATCTTCTTGGAGAGAGTGATTCTGTGCCTGAAAGGAACATTTCCCTTCTTGGAGTTCTCCATGTTGTATCTTTTGACAATTTTGTCAATGTAAGCAAATTGGGACAATCCTATTATCCGCTTCAATCTATCTCTATAGAGTCGTAGACCCAGTATATAGGAGGCTTCTCCAAGATCTTTCATGGAGAATTGCTGTGAAAGCCACACTTTCACCATAGTCAACATTCCAACATCATTGCCAATAAGTAGAATGTCGTCTACATACAGAACCAAGAACATAACCTTGTCCCCATTGGTCTTCCTGTAAACACAGGGCTCATCCGGATTCTGCTCAAAGTCAAACGTTTTGACAGTAGAGTCAAATCGGATGTTCTAACTTCTAGAAGTTTGCTTAAGTTCATATATGGATATATTTAGTTTACATACCATGTGTTCTTGACCCGCAAGTATGAAGCCTTGCGGATGCTGCATATAGATATCTTCAGTAAGATCTCCATTCAGGAACACCATTTTGACATCCATTTGCCAAATCTCATAGTCATGGTATGCTGCTATAGCTAGCAAGATCCTAATGGATTTAAGCATGGCCACAGGCAAAAATGTTTCCTCATAATTGATGCCCTCTTTCTGAGTGTACCCTTTCGCCACCAGACGAGCTTTGTAGGTCTCAACCCTACCATCGGGGCCCTTCTTCCTCTTATAAATCCATTTGCAACTAATTGCTTTTACCCCGATGGGCGGATCTACTGGAGTCTAGACTCCATTGGTCTCCATTGAGTCCATCTCAGCTCTCATGGCATCTACCCACTTAAGGGAGTCTATGTCCAACATAACTTCCGCATAAGTCATGGGATCCTCCTCACTTGTCAAGGCTTCCACTAGGTAACTATCCTGGTCATAACCAAAACGGACAGGTGGCCTGGACACCCAGATAGATCTTCTAGGTTGGTCACTACCTGGATCTTGTGGGATACCTCCCACTACATCTGAGCTCTCCTCGTCAAGAACAATTTCCTGACGATGATTGTTCAGGATGTAATAATTTTCCAAGAATTGTGCATTTCAACTGCAGAACACCTTCTGCTCATTTGGATCATAGAAAAGGTAACCCACAGAGCCTTTTGGGTAGCCTATAAATAGGCAATGATTGGTCTTGGATTCCAATTTGTCTGGACTTGTTCTTTTAACATGTGCTGGACAACCCCAAATCTTCAAGTGTTGTACACTTGGTTTCTTTCATGTCCAAAGCCCATAGGGAGTCTTCGAAACTGATTTGGTTGGAACCCGATTCAGCACGTATATCGCAGTCTCCAATGTGTATCCCCAAAAGGATGTGGGCAACTCTAAATGGACAAGAAGTGATCGGACCATATCTAATAAGGTCCTATTCCTCCTCTCTAAAACACCGTTAAGTTGTGTTGTAGCAGGAGGAGCCAACTGTGATACTATCTCGTTGACCTTCAAGTAGTCCTTGAATTCGTAAGAGAGATACTCGCCACCTTGATCCGATCGAAGGGTCTTAATTTCTCTCCCTAACTGTTTTTTGACTTCTTGTCTGAACTCTTTGAACTTTTCAAAGGATTCGGACTTATGTCTCATTAGGTACACGTAACCATACCAAGAGTAATCATCGGTAAATGTAATAAAATACATGTATTTGTTATGAGTCCTAACACTTAGGGGACCACATACATCAGTATGTATAAGGTCAAGCGTCCTGTACATCTTCCAGGCTTACCATTAAATGGCCTCTTTGTCATCTTACCCTGAAGGCAAGGCTCACAAGTGGGAAGATCTTCTACAGTTAGAAAATCCAAAGGACCATCCTTTACCAGTCTTGTGATTTAGTCAATACCGATATGGCCAAGTCGGTAATGCCACAGGCACGTGGGATTAAATGTATACACGTGCTGGTTATGAGTCCTAACACTTAGGGGACCACATATATCAGTATGTATAAGGTCAAGCGTCCTATACATCTTTCAGGCTTACCGTTAAATGGCCTCTTTGTCATCTTACCCTGAAGGCAAGGCTCACAAGTGGGAAGATCTTCTACAGTTAGAAAATCCAAAGGACCATCCTTTACCAGTCTTGTGATTCAGTGAATACCGATATGGCCAAGTCGATAATGCCACAGGCACGTGGGACTAAATGTATACACATGCTGGTTATGAGTCCTAACACTTAGGGGACCACATACATCAGTATGTATAAGGTCAAGCGTCCTGTACATCTTTCAGGCTTACTGTTAAATGGCCTCTATGTCATCTTACCCTGAAGGCAAGGCTCACAAGTGGGAAGATCTTCTACAGTTAGAAAATCCAAAGGACCATCCTTTACCAATCTTGTGATTCGGTCAATACCAATATGGCCAAGTCGGTAATGTCACAGGCACATGGGACTAAATGTATCACGTACTCTTTTCTTGGGGATATCAGCCGATGTAGTTTCGGCTATGTTAGTTACTAGAGAAGGATGTAGAACATAGAGACCATTCTCCAGTTCCCCGTATGCGATGAATCTATTGTTTCTTTTAATAGTAATTGTATTACTGAAAAAGACAAATTATCCATCCGCACATAGTTTTGAGACAGAAATCAAATTTCTTCTTAAATTTTGCACAAAAAGAAAATATTTGAGTACAATGGATCCTTCTCTAAAAAATAACTCTACGGTTCCTATCACCGTAGCTGCAACACTTGCAGAAATCCCCAAGTAGAGCATCACTTCACCTTCATTCAGCCTTTTGCTTACTTGAACCCCTGCAGTGAGTTACACGCATGAGTTGAAGCCTCGGAGTCAATACACTAGGACGCAGAAGCCATCAATAAATTGGTTTCTATGACACAAGATTCGAAATTACCTTTCTTGGATTCCAGGTATTGAGGACAATTCCTCTTCCAATGGCCGGTCCGTTTGCAGAAGTGACACGCATCCGATGCCCTATCTTTCTTCTGCTTCTTGGGTTTGGTAGCTTTCTTCTGAGGCTTCTTTAACTTCCTCTTTTTCTTGCCCGATTTGCTAGCTTCAGCAACTTCCTCGGCCCTCTGTAACATATTGCTAAGTTCCTGGATGCTGACATTCAGCTTGTTCATATTGTAATTCATTATGAATGGATTAGACGAAAGAGGCAAAGAATTAAGGATGGCATCCACTTGTGTGCCAAGATCTAGCCCGGATCCAAGGGCTTCAAGGTCATTGATATAACCCATCATCCGAAGACAATGGTCGTGAACCTGTTGCCCCTAGGACATTTGAGCGGTCATGAACTGTTTCAAGACCTTCTGCTGAGTAGAACGATTATGCTCTTCGTACATTGTCTTTAAACTATCCAATATGTCCTTGGCTAGTTCGATCTGATCGAACTGCCTCTATATCGGATTGTCTAGGGACACAATGACATAACAGTGGGCTAGGGAGTTTTCATCCTCTCAATCTTGGAATTCCCTCCTTCTGGTCTCAAAAGCCCTAGAACTCGGATGCTCTGGGGTAGGATTTTTGACTAACTTATCCAATTTTTTAGATGTTAAGACAAACATGAGGTCATGGTACCAATCGGCATAGTTTGGGCCCTTAAGCTTGTCGTCATCAAGAAGCTTTGCAAATTGTCCATTTGCCATTTTCTTGTAAAACATCAAACATTAGTCCACAACCTAATTTGATTCATGTTCATTACATAGATATGACTTTTAATCTATGTTCCAATTCCATTTGTTCATCTCTGAGATTTTCCTCCCATCTCAATGACGGAGACAGTGACTTGTCTCTAGAAATGTGGGAAACCACATAGGGTGCATGGAGCCAACTGTTTAAGCTGCAAAACCCCACCACCTTTTTGTGAAGGATCATATCCACTCATCATATGAGTTTTTCCTTTGGCCTCTGTTAGACAAGGTTCAAAGCCATTTTCAAGTAAACCTTTCTGTCTAGTGAGTGCTCACCCATCATATTCATGAACGCCAAGGTACCGTGAGGGAGTTCCCATTTTCTAGTGAAACCCCTCCCACGTCGGTCTATGACGCCCCTATCATCTTATGAAACATTTAGACAAGCCCAACAGCGAATGGATAGCCCATTTTCTGGTGCGTTTCCTCATTACTGAATGACCCATCCTCATGCACTCATATTTGTGAAAGGGATGGTAGAATCCATCATATGAATCTCCCTATCACATGCACTCATATTTGTGAAAGGGATGGTAGAATCCATCGTATGGATGCCGAAATGGTTGCAGAATGGGTGGGCGAATTTCAAAATTTTCTACCTACCTTCCAACTTGGAATCGCATTCCCTGTTTTAGAATCAAGATTCAAGGATCCTACTTGAACTAGAACTGAACCAGATTTGAACCAAAAGAGAAGAGAGTGATTATACCTGATCCAGAGAAATAATATCTCCCAAAGTTGGTGTTCACGCCCAAAGAAGACACCAAGATCTGCTCCTGCTGAAGATGACACAACAACTGTGGAACATAACCAACAGAGTGCGTCTTACACATTGAATACTTCACAAGAATCCTTTGGAAGACAATGAGCACCAAATTGAATCAGACTTTCAGCAAAGACTGATATCAAGAACTTTTCTTGATCTTTCTCTGACATCGAAATCGAACTGCAATAGAAGGTGGCTGCTGCAATAGGAGGAAGCTAGAGAAGAAGGTGGCAAACTGTTTTTCTTCTCTAGGGTTTCTGAGATCCTATTTCAAAACTTGTAGAGAGTTTTGTATGTTCCCTAGGGTTCGAATTCTTGTAATTCAAATAGGGTTTCCTCTAGTTGCTTAATGATTAAGAATGATCTCCTGATCATATCAGGAGTTACCCTTTCCAAATCTATATTTGGATAAGGACTCTTCTTAATCTTATCTGCAGATTAGATAAGCTTTTGGGCTCATCCCAATCTCAGATCCACACCCTGTTAATGACTGATCAAATCAGCCCAGTTTGAAATGGGCTTTAGGCCCAATAAGAATAAAGTGCTCAAAAGTCCTCCAAACTGATGCCCAGTTGGACTTCTTTGTATGGCGTGGAACCCAAGCATTGATCTACACACCAGCCACATGGGTTCGGCCCAGCCTTTGTTACAAGGCCTGGCCAAATTCACTGGAGAGCCCAATGAACCCCCTGAGCCCATCACATGGACCCTATGGGCCCAACACTTACACTAAGTAGTCCCTAGGCCAAGCCATCTTATAAAAACCCAGGGACTGTGGGCAGGTGCAAGATTAGCCCATCAGGTATCATCCCAAATGGCCTTACACTTAACCTCCTAGCCCATAATGATCAAGCACTACTCGACAAGAGAGGACCTCTCCCTCGGCTGCAAGGAACAGTGCTACACTCTCTACTTACATGGGTCCCGGGAATTCAAACAATTTGCAAATATTTTGAAACCATACTTAGATATATATCATATATATAAATTTTGCAAAACAAAATTCCAATGATTGAAATCAACTACCGGCAGTTTTGTTTCAATCAGAGAGAGTGCATTCCCGATCATTACCTTTGTCCGACAAAGGGGCTGATCCCATCACTATGATCACCTACTTAGATGAATTCTCAGGCTATCCCAACAGACCCAGGTTTTGACCCCCGCTAAGGATCTCACTGATTGGCATATCAAAGACAGCCTAGTCCAATCTCCAAGATCCAAAACAATACTAGAAATTTGGTCTGGTTCAAGGGTTCAAGTAATCCTACACTGCATGTGCCTTAGGTCTCACCTTGGTGGCTGAGACAAGCCACCCCAACAGTTGGTAGCACACCAGTGTCAGCCTTGGCAGGATAAATTTTCCCAGACTTATCCAACGGCTATGAACATTTAAAACCAACACAAGTCTCATTAAGTCTCTAGTTTTAGGGTATTACACATAAGTATACCACACAACATGAATCAAACATGTACTTTATTTATTTGCATTAAATATCAAAAGTATATCAAGACTGATTGTAGCTAAGGGCATACAAAAACTGTCCAACAGCTCCCATTTGCACTTAGGTCCAATCTGGTACAAGCCGGAGTCCCATACTTTCCACGTGTTTCTCAAACACTTTCTGAGTGAATGGCTTAGTTAATGGGTCTACCACATTATCCATTGATGCTACCATCTAAATCAAGATGTCCCCTCTACCAACGATCTCCCATAGTACATGGTACTTCTTCTCGATGTGCTTTGACTTTGAGTGGGCCCGAGGCTCCTTAGCCTAGGCGATCACTCCATTGTTGTCATACAACAATGGGATGGGTGATGTGCTAGACGGAACCACTCATGGTATGCTGCTATAGCTAGCCGGATCCTAATGGATTTAAGCATGGCCATGGGTGAAAATGGTTTCTCATAGTCGATAACTTCTTTCTGAGTATACCCTTTCACCACCAAATGAGCTTTGTTGGTCTCAATCCTGCCATCGGGGCCCTTCTTCCTCTTATAGATCCATTTGCAACTAATTGCTTTTACCCCAGAGGGCGGATCTACTAGAGTCCAAACTCCATTGGCCTCCATCAAGTCCATCTCAGCTCTCATGGCCTCCACCCACATCTAGGAATCTATGTCCAATATAGTTTTCCCGTAAGTCATGGGATCCTCCTCACTCTTCCAACAGGTAACTATCCTGGTCATAACCATAATGGATTGGTGGCCTGGATACCCGGGTGGATCTTCTAGGTTGGTTACTACCTGGAACCTACAGGACATCTCCCACTGATCCTTAGCTCTCCTCATCAAGAACTATTTCCTGATGATGAGTGTCCAAGATATAATCCGAATTTAAGAACAGGGCATTTCGACTGCAGAACACTTTCTGCTCACCTGGGTCATAGAAAAGATAACCCATTGAATCCTTTGGTCTTGGATTCCAACTTGTCTGCACTCGTTCTTTTAACGTTTATAAGACAACCCCAAATCTGTAAGTATTTGACACTTGGTTTCTTTCTGGTCCATAGTTCGTATGGATTTTTCAAAACCGATTTGGTTGAAACCCGATTCAGCACGTACATTGCGGTCTCTAACGGATATCCCCAAAAGGATGTGGGCAATTCTGAGCATGTGAGAAGTGACCAGACCATGTCTAGCAATGTCCTATTCCTCCTCTCTAAAATGTCGTTAAGTTGGGGTGTTGCAGGTGGAGCTAACTGTGAGATAATCCCATTGGCCTTCAAGTAGTCGCTGAATTCGTCAGAGAGATACTCGCCACCTCGATCTAATCGAAGGGCCTTAATTTCTCTCCCTTACGGTTTCTCGACTTCTTGTCTAAACTCCTTAAACTTTTCAAAGAATTCAGATTTATGTCTCATTAGGTACACGTAACCATATCATGAGAAATCATCGGTAAAGGTGATGAAATACACATGTTAGTTGTGGGTCCTAATACTTAGGGGGCCACATACATCACTATGTATAATGTCAAGTGTGCCTGTACATCTTTCAGGCTTACCATTAAATGGCTGCATTGTCATCTTAACTCTAAGGCAAGGCTCACAAGTGGGAAGGTTTTCTACGGTTAAAAAACCCAAAGGACCATCCTTTTCCAATCTTGTGATTTGGTCAATACTGATGTGGCCAAGTCGGTAATGCCACAGGCACGTGGGACTAACCATGTCATGAGTCATTTTCTTCGGGATTTTGACCGACATAGTTTCGGTTAGATTAGTTTCTAGAGAAGGATGTAGAACATAGAGACCATTCTCTAGTTCCCCGCATGCGATGAATTTGTTGTTCCTTTTGATAGTAATCATATTATTAAAAGAGACAGTATATCCATCCACACACAGTTTAGAAATAGAAATCAAATTTCTTCTTAGATTTTGTACATAAAGACAGTCTTTTAGTACAAGTGGCCAGCCTGCTTGCAGCAGTGACAGGCATCGAATGCCTTGTCTTTCTTTTGTTTCTTAGATTTGGTGGTCTTCTTCTGAGGCTTTCTCTTACCCTTCCTCTTCTTGCCAGATTTGCCAGCTTCAACAAGCATGGATATCGGCTCATCCTTCCTTATTAACTCCTCAGCTCTTTGCAACATATTGCTGAGCTCTTGGATGCTGACATTCAGCTTGTTCATATTGTAATAAATTATGAACGGGTTGAAGGACGGAGGTAGAGGGTTGAGAATAGCTCATTTATGTAGCCCATCATCCAAAGACAATGGTCATGCACTTGCTGCCCCTTAGTCATCTGCGTGGTCATGAACTATTTCAGGACTTTCTGTCGAGTAGAACGATTCTGCTCTTCGTATATAGTCTTCAGACTATCCAATATGTCTTTAGTGTGCTCAATCTGATTGAACTGTCTCTGTATGGGATTGTCCAAAAAGGCTATGATATAACAGCAGGCAAGGGAGTTTTTATCCTCCCATTCTTGGTATTCTCTCCTTTGGGCCTCAGAAGCCCTGTCTCCCGGATGATCCAGAGCAGGATTTTTAGCCAACTTATCCAGTTTTTCTCAAGCCAGGACCAGCAAAAGGTTTTTGTACCAGTCGGCATAATTGGGTCCCTGAAGCTTGTTGTCATCAAGCAACATAGAAAATTGTTCGTTTTTCATTTTCTGGTAAAACAACAAAACGTTAGTCTGCAACCTTTAGTTTGATTCATGTTACCTACATAGATATGGCTTTTAATCTATGTTCCATCTCCATTTGTTCATCTCTGAGATTTCCCTCTGATGGGTTTGTCGAAACCCTCAAAATTAGTACTAGTCCCACAATAAAATATTTGTAGTAAAAGTGGTACTAGGTCGAATCCCACAGGGAGCAAATCAATAATCTCTTAGCCGAATGGATAAAGTAATTGTGTGGGAAAATTTAATAACTAAAATTAAATGAATAACAAACTAAACAAACAAGAGAAAAATCAGTCTTACCGAATTCTGGTTCAAGGGTTCGGGTTGAATCGATTGGCCATCGATCCTACGTACAATTCAGCATTCTTGCAATTCAAGCATTAAACCTTAGATTTATTAGGATAGCCATAATAAACCTTGTGTTTACCTAATTCAGTTGACCAAACCCAGCATTCGATCAACACTTATCACCACTCAACTGGGTACGATAGTGTTCCATGTTAAACAATGATAGCATTAAGATTTATGAAAACAGTTAAACCAAAATAACAATAATTGAGATAGCTGCAATTATTGAATTTTGTTCCATTGATTCCATTAGGTTGAACCATGATAAAACATTGGTCAAAGGCTGTCATGAACAATTGACCCAAAAAGATATCAACCTAATTGCTACTTGTACCATTATTCGTGACAATTACGGATCACCGAAATCATGGATAGCAATAGGAAAATCAACATTAATTCAGTTTGTCAAACTAATTAACATCAACATCCAATAAAAACATGCAAAAGAATCAATGAATACTTGAATTAGAAAGCAAGAAAATAAAGTAGCTACAGAACCTCACAATGACACGATCGAACCTCCCCCTTGAACCAGAAAAAGGAGCTTAGCTACTCATGATATGCGCAATCTCCATGCTTTTCTTCTCCATAGCCGAACTACCTTCTTGAGCTTCTTGGCCTCTTGATGATCTTTTGGATCTTGGAATGAGTGATGCTAGAGCTGGTTCACCCCCCTCTTTATATAGCCAAAGGAGAGGGCTGTTTTCCAACTCCTTCTAGGAGATCATCTTATCTTTAGGGAGTCTTGATCTTATCTTCTTTGAACTAATCCTATCCTATCTCTTATCTAATCCCTAACCTTCTTATCCTTATAGGATTACATTCAAAGTTTAGATCTAATAAGACTCTCTCCCTCTTGGGAGATTACATTCGAATTAGGACTCTAGACTCTTATATCCGAGTGGGGCTTGTTTGCTACTTGGGCTGCTACTTCTGCGAATTGGGTTTCAGCTGTTAAATGGGCCTGGCTGCGATGTTACTCCAACTTCGGGCCCAGTTTCGTACTTGATGTGGACCAAATCAATCAAAACCCAAAACATAAAAGTTGTGGGCCTTTCGTTTTTCTTTCTAATGCTTCTTGAATTGCCTAATTCGGTGTCCGGAATTATGAGTTAGGCCCAGATCACTGACTATCACCGAAACTGTGAAAAATCACCCGAATTGGCATGTTTCCTTCCAATTGCCTTCTTTATTGCCCTGAATCGAAATACAAAGAGTAATGAGTGCATTTAAGTGTTAAAATAATGAAAAAAAGATGAAAATTAGGGGACAAAAATAGGGTTCTTTTTCGTCTCATCAAATCCCCCCACACTTAAACTTTGCTCGTCCTCGGGCAAGGCAAAAACTCAAGTAACACAAAAGAAACCAACTACTGATTTTCAATATTTCTTTTTCTCTACATGAGGCCTGATTCATCGCATGCTTTAGTTCAGACTTGGTAACCTTTCCCTTTTCATCTCTTTCTCCCCTTTTTCTTTTCCAAGAGTGATCGCAAATCACCATTCCTCATGGTCCCAAGTTAAATCGATAGTCAAGGAGACAAGCCTTCCAGGGCTGAAACTCCTTGGACTGCACGGGTGCTCATTGCTCTTAACAAACCAATTCAGCCAGATGCAATTACTTTTCTTTGAATCAAAACAAGGTGTGCTTATTGCCATAAGCTTGCTATGTATCACATCTCCACCACTTAGTGTGAATTCCTAGGATCTGAAGGTGAGAATGGGGTTGGGGTTCTAGGGTGAGTGCATTTTATGCTCCATCTCACCCTTGCCTTTTTTTCAAGATGTGAGTGCATTTTATGCTCCATCTCACACTTGCTTTCATTTCTAGATGTGAGTGCATTTTATGCTCCATCTCACATTAGTCATGATTTTTTTTTTTTGCACAAGAATCACAGGGTTTCACTGCTTGATCCATGAATTCATTGATCGTAGTCTCTATATGCCTAACACAGCAAGTTCTAGAATAATCAACCCATGTTTGACAGATAATTATGTGAAAATCAATCAAACCCTTATGCATCTTGCCTATTGATTTATTAAAATCATGAGGTACCATATGCAGCCAAGAAAGATTCAGTTAGTCATGCTTGCATCCTATCTTATCTATTCAGCCTAAGCACATGATTCTTGATAAGTTGAAATCATTCAAGGATATGCTTCCAGGGAGCAGAACTTTCAAGAAGGTAAGGTATCTCAAATTTCCATCAGATTTCCTTAATCCCCCCACACTTAAGTTATACATTGTCCCCAATGTATGTGATTATGCATAAAGTAGAAGGATTTGGGGGTACTTCCCTGTTTGTCTTGTTGGGTTCCTGCTAAACACAAAAATCAAAACAAAACAAAATAACAAATTAACTAAACATAATGGGTTGCCTCCCAGAAGTGCAATTGTTTAACGTTGTTATGCTCGACGTCCTCCTTTTCTACTTTAACTCTCGTGGTTGCAGCTTTCGGTGTGCTCCCCTTCCATCCATCATGGGCGGGTTCAAATTTGGAATAGGGGCCTTGGCATCCAATTGTGCACTCGATTCTAACTCCTCATTCATATCTTTTTAAAAAATTTCCTGCACAGTTGGATCAAAAGTGTCAACCGAATAGATCGAATGGTGTTCAATTGGGTACTTCATAGCTTCAAAAATATTAAATTTAACAGTCTCTCCATCACATTTGATGGAGAGGGTACCCTCACCCACATCTATTTTGGTCTTGGCCGTTTTCATGAATGGCCGATTTAATAGAAGTGGGGCTGAACTTGTGGCTGTGTCTTCTTCCATCTTGAGGATGTAAAAATCAGCTGGAAAGATCAAATCGTTAACCTGCACTAATACATCCTCAACAATCCCTTCTGGGTATGCATTAGAACGATCAGCCAATTGAATAACAACTCTAGTCTCTTTTAACGGACCTAGTCTCAATGCACAGTAAATCGAGTATGGCATGACATTAATAGATGCACCTAAGTTAGCATGGCACGCTCGATTCGTTTATTGCCAATTACACAGGGTAGGGTAAACATACCTGGATCAACACGCTTTTCTGGCAGGGTCCTCTTGATCACGGCTGAAACGTTCTCTCCAATTCCTACCTTAATGGGGCTTTTGTTTGAGTCCTGTACCTCCTCTTCTTCTTGTCTTTTTTCCGCCTTCCTTGGTGAGGTGGGTTCTAGCTGCAGTTCCTTCCCGATTCTCAGCACCACTGCACTTACATTTTCCTTGGGGTTGACTACCGTTTCTGATGGTAGTTTCCTAGAGCTCTGCGCCTCCAACTTACTAATGGAAGTGGCAAGTTGGCTGATTTGGTTCCCCAAATTCTGAATGCTTGCTCTTGTTTCCTGTTGAAATTGCTGAGTATTAGTAGCTAGAGCCTTAAATATATCTTCTAATGACGTACCTGAATTTGGGGGTTGGGCTTGCGTTGTGATGGGTGTTGAAAATTGGGGCTGTCGACTAAAAAAATGGGGCTGATATTGCTGCTGTCCTCCTGGGTTTCCGTAGCTTAGATTTGGATGATCTCTCCACCCAGGATTGTAATAATTGGAGTAGGGATCATTCTTTCGTTGGGGCTGCCTTGGGAATCCTCCTACGACATGTACTTGCTACATCGATCCATCTTGTAATGATGGACACATGTCCGTAGGATGACCATGGATCGAACAGATACCACACACCCTATCAGTTTGCAATTGTCCTGCAGCTAGTTGCTTAACCAAAGCAGTTAAGTCAGAAATCTGATTTTCTAAATTTACATGGCTTACCTCATTTGCATGCCTAATGGGACCATCTGTCCTTGCACCGAACTGCTGTGAATTTTCGGCCATGTTGGAAATTAATTCCCTAGCCGCTTCGGGTGTCTTGTTCACTAGAGGTCCTCCACTGGCTGCATCGACCATACTTTTATCCATGGGCTGAAGCCCTTCATAGAAGTATTGGATTAACAATTGTTCAGGAATTTGGTGGTGGGGACAACTAGCAACAAGTTGCTTAAACCTTTCCCAATATTCATATAATGTCTCACCACCAAACTGCCGAACTCCACATATTTCTTTTCTTATATTCGCAGCCCGGGATGCAGGAAAATATTTATCTAAAAATATCCTATTCATTTCATCCCATGTGCGTACAGAATTGGGAGGGAGAATATACAACCAATCCTTTGCTTTATCTCTTAAAGTAAATGGAAAGGCTATGAGTTTTACCTGGTCCTCGGTCATACCGTGGGGTTTCATGCTTGAACAGATGATATGAAATTCCTTTAGATGTTTGTGAGGGTCTTCACCTGGGAAACCATGAAACAGAGGTAATAATTGAATCAAACCAGATTTGAGTTCAAAGGCTACCTCAAGAGTGGTGTACGTGATGCATAAAGGCTGTTGGTTCATAATTGGTGCAGTCAACTCCCTTAATGTCCTCTCTCTGTCAGCCATTCTTTCAACTTCTTCGAAGATGGGAAAATCACAAGTGGGTAGATTGATATATGAGTTCACCCTTTTAGGTGAACGATCCTTCCTTTGCTTCGCCTCCTTCCTTAAACGACGGGTGATCCTCTCAATTTTCGGGGTTGTATTGAAGTTCACCTCGTTGAGAAGCATGAGTCATAAACAAGAAGATTAACAAAAGAAGGTAATAGCTAAGAAATTAACATTGCTCCCCGGCAACGACGCCAAAATTTTGATGGGTTTGTCGAAGCCCTCAAAATTAGTACTAGTCCCACAATAAAATATTTGTAGTAAAAGTGGTACTAGGTCAAATCCCACAGGGATCAAATCAGTAATCTCTTAGCCGAATGGATAAAGTAATTGTGTGGGAAAATTTAATAACTAAAATTAAATGAATAACAAACTAAACAAACAAGAGAAAAATCAGTCTTACCGAATTCTGGTTCAAGGGTTCGGGTTGAATCGATTGGCCATCGATCCTAAGTACAATTCAGCATTCTTGCAATTCAAGCATTTAACCTTAGATTTACTAGGATAGCAATAATAAACCTTGTGTTTTCCTAATTCAGTTGACCAAACCCAACATTCAATCAACACTTATCACCACTCATCTGGGTACGATAGCGTTCCATGTTAAACAATGATAGCATTAAGATTTGTGAAAACAGTTAAACCAAAATAACAATAATTTAGATAGCTGCAATTATTGAATTTTGTTCTATCGATTCCTTTAGGTTGAGCCATGATAAAACATTGGTCAAAGGCTGTCATGAACAATTGACCCAAAAAGATATTAATCTAATTGCTACTTGTACCATTATTCGTGACAATTACGGATCACCGAAATCATGGATAGCAATAGGAAAATCAACATTAATTCAGTTTGTCAAACTAATTAACATCAACATCCAATAAAAATATACACAAGAATCAATGAATACTTGAATTAGAAAGCAAGAAAATAAAGTAACTACAGAACCTCACAATGACACGATCGAACCTCCCCCTTGAACCAGAAAAAAAAGCTTAGCTACTCATGATCTGCGCAATCTCCATGCTTTTCTTCTCCATAGCCGAACTACCTTCTTGAGCTTCTTGGCCTCTTTATGATCTTTTGGATCTTGGAATGAGTGATGCTAGATTTGGTTCGCCCCCCTCTTTATATAGCCAAAGGAGAGGGCTGTTTTCCAACTCCTTCTAGGAGATCATCTTATCTTTAGGGAGTCTTGATCTTATCTTCTTTGAACTAATCCTATCCTATCTCTTATCTAATCCCCAACCTTCTTATCCTTATAGGATTACATTCAAAGTTTAGATCTAATAAGACTCTCTCCCTCTTGGGAGATTACATTCATATTAGGACTCTAGACTCTTATATCCGAGTGGGGCTTCTCTGCTACTTGGGTTGCTTCCATGTTCTTCTGCGAGTTGGGTTTCAGTTGTTAAATGGGCCTGGCTGCGGTGTTGCTCTGACTTCGGGCCCAGTTTCGTACTCGATGTGGACCGTATCAGTCAAAACCCAAAACATAAAAGTTGTGGACCTTTCGTTTTTCTTTCTAATGCTTCTTGAATTGCCCAATTTGGAGTTCGGAATTGTGAGTTAGGCCCAGATCACTGACTATCGCCAAAACTATGCAAAATCACCCGAATTGGCATGTTTCCTTCCAATTGCCTTCTTTATTGCCCTGAATCGAAATACAAGAGTAATGAATGCATTTAAGTGTTAAAATAATGAAAAAAAGATGAAAATTAGGGGACACAAATAGGGTTCTTTTCCGTCTCATCACCCTCCTATCTCAGTGACAGAGATGACAAGATGTCTCTGAAAATGTGGAAAATCACATAGGGTGCATGGAGCCAACTGTTTTAGTTGCATAACCCCACCACCTTTCTGTGAAGAATCACATCCATTCATCGTATGAGTTTCCCTTTGGCCTCTGTCAAACAAGGTTCAGAGCCATTTTCAGGCAAACCTTTCTGTCCAGTGAGTGCTCACCCATCATATTCAGGTTACGCCAAGGTACCATGAGAGAGTTCCCATTTTCTAATGAAGCCCCTCCCACATCAGGTTATGATGCCCTTATCATCTTATGAAACACTTTGACAGACCCAACAACAAATGGATAGCCCAATTTTATGGTGCATTTCCTCATTACTGAAGGACCCATCATCGTGCTAATGATGGAAGGTCTTTAGAGAGTCCATCATATGGATCTCCCTATCACATGCACTCATATTACCGGAGGGAACAAAATTAAGCCCTAGTTTGGGCTTTATAGATTGGGTCAAATTAATCCTTGCATTTGAACGTCAGATTTGAACCTGAATCATGTGAGAAAACTGGACTGAAAATAGTCCCTTTTCGAACCCTAGATTCAGTCCAAATAGATTTGGTCGAATCTGGTCCGAGATGGTCTGAAACTGATTTTCAATTCAAGAATTAATTTAGCAAAGATCTGAAATTAATATTTTCCATTCCGAGATGATCTGAATCACATTCAAATCTGGACTCTCTAAGTGGATAGGGTTAAGACCCAATCCTATCTGCTAATATAATCTCAAAATTCACCCCTTATTTAACTGATCAAATCAGCCCAGTTCGAAATGGGCTTTATGCCCAATAAGGTTATGTGCTCACATAGCCTTCCAAACTACTGCCCAGTTGGGCTTCCTTGAATGGCATGGGACCCAAACATTGATCTACACATCATCTACACGGGTTCAGCCCAGCCTTTGTTACAAGGCATGGCCGAATACACTATTATGGATAGTGCACCCCTTAAAACCCATCACTTGGGCTCTATGGGCCCAACACTTACCCAAAGTGGTCCCTGGGCCAAGCCACCTTGTAACACCCAAGGACTGTGGGTAGATGCAAGATTAGCCCATCAGGTATTACCCTCAATGGTCTTACACTTAACCTCTCAGTCCATAATGATCAAACACTGCCTGACAAGAGAGGACCTCTCCCTCGGCTGCAAGGAACAGTGTTGCACTCTCTGCTCACAAGGATCCCGGGATTTAAAACCTTTTGCAAACATTTGGAAACCATAATATATATACTTTTATGTCTCATAAAATATATTTTGCAAAACAAATCTCAATGATTGAAATCGGCTGCCGACAGTCTTGGTTTCCACTAGAGAGAGTGCATCCCCGATCATTACCTTTGTCCGACAAAGGGGCTGATCCTATCACTATGATCATCCACTCAGATGAATTCTCAGACAGACCCAACATACCCAGGTTTTGACCCCCACTAAGGATCTCACTGATTGGCATATCAAAGACAACCCAATCCGATACCTAGTGTAGTATCTTAATCGAGTCTAGGGGTTAGGTGTAATTTTTTAGTTTTGCCCATCAATCTCCAAGGTCTAGGGCAATACTGGAAATCTGGCCCGGTTCACAGATTCAATTAATCCTACACTACATGTGCCTTGGGTCTCACCCTGGTGGTTGAGATAGGCCACCCCAACATTTGGCAGCACACCAATGTCAGCCTTGGCAGGATAAATTTCCATAGACTTACCCCACAGCTGTGAACATTCTAAACTAACATGAGTCTCATAAGTTTCCAATTTAAGGGTATTACACAGAAACACACCACAGGAACATGAATCAAATATGTACTTTATTCATTTACAATAAACTCATAATGTACATCATTCTGATTGGAGCTAAGGGCATACAACTGTCTAACGTGAGGTTAGGTCAAGCAGAAAGGATTGGGTCTTAACCCTATCCACTTATGGGGACCAAATTCAAATTAAGATTTGAATCTGGTAACCTCCTGATAAGATTAGGAGTGGGCTGATCTAATCTGTAGATAGGATTAAGAAGACTCATTATCCAAATATAGATTTGGATTAGGATAACTCCTAATGAGATTAGTAGGTTTCTTAATCACTAAGTAAAGAGGAGAAAACCCTAAATTTTGAATTACAAGAATTTGAACCTTGAGGGTATTCGTAGAACACACTTCTTCTTGAGATAGGATTTCAAAGAAAACCCTAGAGAGAAGAAAGCTATTCACCACCTTCTGCTCTAGCTTTCTCCTCCAGTTGCAGCCACCATCTACTGCTAGTTCATTTTCTCTATAAGGGAAAGATAAAAAAGGTTCTTGATATCAATCTTTATTGAAAGGTTGATCCTGTGTGGTGCTCATTGCTTGCATCGAGTTCTTCAGAAGGACCTAGTTCGTGGGATGAAACTGCTGGTTCTGCTTCATTATCATTGTGTCATCTTCAGTGGGAGCAGTTCTTGGGATTTTCTTTGGGCGTGAACACCGACATTGGGAGATACTGTTTATCCGAATTGAAAGAATGGTAGGATCCATCTAATAGACACCAAGAAGGGTGAGGAATGGGGGGGGGGCGAATTTCAAAAAAAAAATTTCCTACCTTCTTCCAACTGGGAATCATATTCCCTAAATTTTGAATACTTTATTCAAGGATCCTACTTGAACCATAAACAAACCAGATCTGAACCAAAAGGAAATAGGAAGGATTATACCTGATCCGGAGAAATAATATCTCCCAAAGATGGTGTTCACGCCCAAAGAAGTAACCAAGATCCGCTCCTGCTGAAGATGACACAACTGTGGATGGAACGGAACCAATAGGGTGCGTCCTATACACTGGATTCTTCACAAGAACCCTCTAGAAACATTGAACACCGAATCCTTTTGTCTATCTTGCAAGACTATTGTCAAGAACTGCTTTCTTGACTTTCTGTTGCTGCAAAGATCCAATCTTCCAACAGGTAGTGGCGGCGGCTGAAGGTGGAGAAGTCCAGGGACGAAGAGGGCAGAACTGTCTCTTCTCTCTGGAGTCTATGAGAGATCAAATCTCGGTTTGCAGGATGTGTTTCTTACTTACTCAAACCCCCTAGTTCGAAATCTGATATTTCTGCTAGGGTTTTCTCCTCTTTCTTCTTGATTAAGAAACCTCCCAATATTTTGGGAGTTATCCCAATCCAAATCAGTATTTGGATAGAGGTTAATCTTAATCCTATCTGTAGATTAAGTTAGTTAACTCCTGATCTTATCAGGAGGTTACCAGATTCAAATCTAATTTGAATTTGGTCTCTTAGAGTGGATAAGGTCAAAGACCCAATCCTTTTACTAACACTAATCTTAGATTCGCCCTATGAACTTGTGATCATATCAGCCCAGTTCGAAATGGGCTTTTGGCCCATTAAGTGTTCAGTGTTTAACTAGTTTCCAACCTACTGCCCAATTGGGCTTCTTTGTATGGCGTGAGACCCAAGCATTGATCTACACACTAGCCACATGGGTTTGGCCTAGCCTTTATTACAAGGCCCAGCCGAATTCACTGAAAGACTCAGTGACCCCCTTGAGCCCATCACATGGACCCTATGGGCCCAACACTTACATTAAGTGGTCCCTGGGCCAAGCCATCTTATAAAAACCCAGGGACTGTGGGCAGGTGCAAGATTAGCCCATCAGGTATTATCCTAAATGGTCTTACACTTAACCTCTCAGCCCTTAATGATCAAGCACTGCCCGACAAGAGAAGACCTCTCTCTCGGTTGCAAGGAACAGTGCCGCACTCTCTACTCACATGGATCCCGGGAATTAAAACCTTTTGCAAATCTTTTGAAACCACATATACACACACACACACACACACATATATATATATATATATATATATAGATATCTTAATTTTGCAAAACAAAATTCCAACGATTGAAATCAACTTCCTGCAGTTTGATTTCCATCAAAGAGAGTGCATTCCCGATCATTACCATTGTCCGATAAAGGGGCTGATCCTGTCACTATGACCACCCACTCAGATGAATTCTCAGATTGCTCCAACATGTCCAGGTTTTGACCCCCACTAAGGATCTCACTGATTGACACATCAAAGACAGCCCGATCCGACACCTAGTGATGTGTCATAATCGAGTCTTGGGGTCAGGTGTAAATTTCCAGTTTTTCCCATCTGTCTCCAAGGTCTAGGGCAATACGGGAAATCTAGTCCGGTTCAAAGGTTCAAGCAATCCCATACTGCATGTGCCTTGGGTCTTACCCTGACGGCCGAAACAAGCCATCCCAACACTTGGTGGCACACCAGTATCAGCCTTGGCAAGACAAATCTCCCTAGACTTATCCAATGGCTGTGAACATTTAAAACTAACACAAGTTTCTATATGTGTCCAGTTTTAGGGTCTTACACAGAATTATACCAAACAACATGAATCAAACATGCACTTTAATTTATTTCCACTAAATAACAAAAGTACATCAAATCCGACTGAAGCTAAGGGCATAAAAGACTGTCTAATAGCTCCCACTTGCACTTAGGTCCAATCTGGTATAAGCCGGAGTCCCATACTTTCCACGTGTTTCTCAATCACTTTCTGTGTCAGTGGCTTAGTCAATGAGTCTGCCATATTATCCACTGATGCTACCTTCTAAATTAGGACATCCCCTCTACCAACGATCTCCCGTAGTACATGGTACTTCCTCTCGATGTGCTTTGACTTCGAGTGGGCCCAAGGCTCTTTAGCTTGGGCGATCACTCCATTGTTGTCACACAACAACGGGATGGGTGATGTGCTGGATGGAATCACTCCCAATTCGTGTATGAATTTCTTCATCCACACGGCTTCCTTGGCAGCTTCACTTGCGGTAATATACTCGGCCTCGGTTGTGGAGTCTGCAGTGGACCCCTGTTTGCTACTTTTCCAGCAAACAGCACACGATCCTATCGTGAAAGCATACTTAGATATAGACTTTCTATCATTTGGATCCGACTAGAAATCGGCATCGGTATACCCCAGAACTTGTAGTGAACTACCATCGAATACCAGACAAAACTCTTTTGTCCTTCGAAGGTATTTAAGTATGTTCTTCGTAGCAGTCCAATGCTCCTGCCCTGGGTTAGCCTGGAATCTGCTTACCACACTCACCGCCTGAGCTATGTCTGGGTGAGTGCACAACATGGCATACATGATGCTCCCTACGGCTGAGGCATAGGGAATGTATCTCATGCCCTCAATCTCCTCAAAAGTCTTGGAAGACATCTTCTTGGAGAGAGTTACTCCATGTCTGAAAGGAACATTTCCTATCTTGGAGTTTTCCATGCTGTACCTTTTGACAATTTTGTCAATGTAAGCAGCTTGGGATAATCCAATTATCCACTTCGATCTATCTCTATAGAGTCGAAGACCCAGTATGTATGAAGCTTCTCCAAGATCTTTCATGGAGAACTGCTGTGACATCCATACCTTGACCGAAGTCAACATTCCTACATCATTCCCAATGAGTAGGATATCGTCCACGTACAATACCAAAAAAGTAATCTTATCCCCACTGGACTTCCTGTAAACACAGGGCTCATTCGGATTCTACTCAAAGTCAAACATTTTGACGGCAGAATCAAAACGGATGTTCCAACTCCTAGAAGCCTGCTTAAATCCATATATGGATCTGTTGAGTTTACATACCATGTGTTCCTGACCAGTAGCAATAAAGCCTTGCGGTTGCTGCATGTAGATATCTTCACTAAGATCTCCAACGCAGTTTTGACATCCATTTGCCAAATCTCGTAGTTATGGTATGCTGCTACAGCTAGCAGGATCCTAATGGATTTAAGCATGGCCACGGGCGAAAAGGTTTCCTCATAATCGATGCCTTCTTTCTGAGTATACTCTTTCGCCACCAAGCGAGCTTTGTAGGTCTCAATCCTGCCATCGGGGCCCTTCTTCCCCTTGTAGATCCTTTTGCAACCAATTTCTTTTACCCCGGAGGGCGGATCTATTAGGGTCTAGACTCCATTGGTCTCCATTGAGGCCATCTCAGCTCTCATGGCTTCCACCCACTTCTGGGAATCTATGTCTAACATAGCTTCCGCGTAAGTCACGGGATCTTCTTCACTAGTCAAGGCTTCCACCAGGTAGGAATCCTGGTCATAACCATATCGGACTGGTGGTCTGGATACCCAGGTGGACCTTCTAGGTTGGTCACTACCTGGAACTTGTGGGACATCTCCCACTGCTCATGAGCTCTCCTCATCAAGAACTATTTCCTGACGGTGAGTGTCCATGATGTATTCAGATTCTAAGAATTGGGCATTTCGACTGCAGAACACTTTCTGCTCACTTGGGTCATATAATAGATAACCCACTGAATCCTTTTGGTAGCCTATAAATAGGCAACAACTGGTTTTGGATTCCAACTTGTCCACACTTGTTCTTTTAACGTGTGCAGGACAACCCCAAATCTTCAAGTGTCTTACACTTGGCTTCCTTCCGGTCCATAGTTCATATGGAGTTTTCGGAACTGATTTGGTTGGAACCCGATTCAGCACGTAGATAGCAGTCTCTAATGCATATCCTCAAAAGGATGTGGGTAATTCTAAGCGTACGAGAAGTGACCGGACCATGTCCAACAAGGTCCTATTCCTCCTCTCTGAAACACCGTTGAGTTGTGGTGTAGTAGGAGGAGCTAGTTGTGACACTATCCCATTGTCTTTTAAGTAGTCCCTGAATTCGTCAGAGAGAAACTTGCCACTTCAATCTGATCGAAGGGCCCTAACTTCTCTCCCTAACTGTTTCTCGACTTCCTGTCTGAACTCTTTGAACTTTTCAAAGGATTCAGACTTGTGTCTCATTAGGTACACGTAACCATATCATGAAAAATCATCTGTAACGGTGATGAAGTACACGTGTTGATTCCGTGTCCTAACACTCAGGGGACCACATACATCAGTATGTACTAGGTCAAGTGTGCCTCTAGATCTTTCAGGCTTACCGTTAAATGGCCGCTTAGTCATCTTACCTTGAAGGCAAGGCTCACAAGTGGGAAGATTTTCTACGATTAGAAAATCCAAAGGACCATCCTTTACCAGTCTTGTGATTCGGTCAATACCGATATGGCCAAGTCGGTAATGCCAGAGGCACATGGGATTGATTGTATCACGATTCCTTTTCTTGGGATTTTTTACCGACGTAGTTTCGGTTAGGTTAGTTTCTAGAGAAGGATGTAGAACATAGAGACCATTCTCCTGTTCCCCGCATGCGATGAATTTGTTATTCCGTTTAACAGTAATCATATTACTAAAATAAACAGTATATCCATCAACACACAGTTTAGAAACAGAAATTAAATTTCTTCTCAAGTTCTGTACATAAAGACAATCTTTAAGTACAAGGACTCCTTCTCTAAAAACTAATTCTACGGTTCCTATCACCGCAGCTGCAACACTTGTAGTCGTTCCCAAGAATAGTGTCACCTCGCCATCACTCAATCTTCTGCTAACTTTGAACCCCTGCAGTGAGTTACACGCATGAGTTGAAGCCCCGGAGTCAACACACCAGGACACAAAAGTAACTAACATATTAGTTTCTATGACACAAGTTTTGATGTTACCTTTCTTAGATTCCAGGTAGGTAGGACAGTTCCTCTTCCAGTGGTTGGTCTGTTTGCAGAAGTGACAGACATCAGATGCCTTGTTTTTCTTCTGCTTTTTGGGTTTGGCAGCTTTCATCTGGGGCTTCTTTGCCTTTCTCTTTTTCTTGCTCGATTTGTTAGCTTTAGCAAGCGTAACCACAGGCTCATCCTTCTTTAAAAGATCCTCGGCCCTCTACAACATATTGTTGAGTTCCTGAACGCTGACATTCAGCTTATTCATATTGTAGTTCATAGTGAATGCATTGAAGGAAGAGGGCAAAGAATTCAGGATGGCATCCACTTGCGTGCCAAGATCTAGCCCGGATCCAAGGGCTTTGAGTTCATTAATGTATCCCATCATTCAAAGACAATGGTCATGAACTTTCTACTCCTCGGACATCTACGTGGTCATGAACAATTTCAGGACCTTCTGTCGAGTAGAACGGTTCTGCTCTTCACACATTGTTCTTAGACTGTCCAATATGTCCTTGGCTAGTTCGATCTGATCGAACTGCCTCTGTATTGAGTTGTCTAATGAGGCAATGACAAAGCAGCGGGCTAGGGAGTTCTTATCCTCCCAATCTTGGTAGTCCCTCCTACGGGCCTCAGAAGCCCTATCACCCGGACGTTCCGGGGCAGGATTTTACACCACTTTATCTAACTTTTCAGAAGTTAGGACCAGCATAAGATTTTTGTACCAGTCAGCATAGTTTGGGCCCTTAAGCTTGTTATCGTCTAGGAGCTTTGCAAATTGATCGTTTGCCATTTTCTGATAAAACAGCAAAGACGTTAGTTCGCAACCTTAGTTTGATTCATGTTACCTACATAGATATGGCTTTTAATCTATGTTCCATTCCCATTTATTCATCTCTGAGATTTTCCCTCCCTTAGTGACGGAGATGATGGAATGTCTCTGGAAATGTGGGAAATCACATAGGGTGCATGAAGCCAACTGTTTCAGCTGCATGACCCCACCACCTTTCTGTGACGGATCATATCCACTCATTAGATGAGTTTCCCTTTGGCCTCTGTCAGACAAGGTTCAGAGCCGTTTTCAGGTAAACCTTTTTGTCTAGTGAGTGCACAGCCATCATATTCAGGTTACGCCAAGGTACCATGAGAGAGTTTCCATTTTCTGGTGAAGCCCCTCCCACATCGATCTATGACGCCCCTATCATCTAATGAAACACTCTAACAGATCCAGCAGCAAATGGATAGCCCAATTTTATGGTGTGTTTCCTCATTACTGATGGACCCATCATTGTGCTAATGATGGAAGGCCTTTAGAGAGTCCATCAAATGGATCTCCCTACCACATGCACTCATATTTGCTAGAGGGAACAAAATTATGCCCTAGTTCTAATTTAGGTCAAACCAAAGTGGCTCCCACTGACTTTCATAAAGCCAGATTTCTGGTGAGCCTCAATCGGCTAGGGGTTCCGTACGCATCCCTTTTCAGGGTTGTGGGGCCCACCAAGTGGAAAGGGGTCATCCAGTGACCTTAAGGGACACCATGGAAATGATGTGCATTCAGCCATGGTGTGCGCAAGAGCCACTAACGAATTAACATGGGCCAAGTGCTTATGGCCCATGGTTGCAGCACATCATACATCCAAACATCACATGTAAAGGAAGAATTGATTCAATCAATTAACTACTGTAAAGCCCATCGAATAGCCCATTTAAAAAACTTAAAGCATTAACAATTAATGTTTACTAGGTGTATGAGCTGAATAGCAGTTAGCAGTTCGGCCCATACAGTTTTTCTCACAATAATGGGCTTTTGCAGTTTTAACCCTTTAAAACTGGGCTTTACAGGTGGGCCAAATTAATCCCTGTAATTGAACATCAGATTTGGAATAACCAATGTGAGAAATATGGACTAAAAAATAGCCCCTTTTGAATCTCAGATTCGGTCCAAACATTTTTGGTCCAATCTAGTCCGAAATTGTCCAAAACTGATTTTCAATTCAAGAATTAATTCATGAGAGATCTGAAATTAATAATTTTTTATTTTAGACAATCACAAATAAAAAATATGGACTGTTCGTACCACCTGCAAAATAGAGGTTAATCACAAAAGTTACAGTTTCATAAACTGTAAATCGCAGTATGCGATTTCTCCATTTGCAAATCTCCAGCGCCGCCATCTTCTTCCTTCTTCTTTAATCAAGAAAATAAATAAAAAACAGAAATCCTATTTCTATTAATTAATTACATTCTTGATCAAATCCTATACATTCAGTCTAAAAAAATAAAAAAAAAATATTTACAGACCGAATAATAATAAAAGGAAGAAAAAGGGTGCGTAGACTATCTGCGCCAAAACTGCACTGCGATCTCTAGGTTCGAACAGTCCATAAATCAAAAATAAATAAAGAACAATTCTAAATAAATTTTTGGATTTAACAAAATTAATTTCAGATCAAACGCCCTTAACAAGAAACCATTTCTTGAAAAAATAAAACAAAGAAAGCAATCTGCGCAGATCTTGGCAGAACATTTTCAATTCATCTGCGCAGGGTCAGATCTGATTTTCTTTTGGTTCAAGATTCGAACCTGTGGCTCTGATACCACTAAAAGAATGGTAGGATCCATCTAATGGATGCCAAGAAGGGTGTGGAATGGGGGGGCGAATTTCAAAAAAAAAAATTTCCTACCTTCTTCCAACTGGGAATCATATTCCCTAAATTTCGAATAATTTATTCAAGGATCCTACTTGAACCATAAACAAACCAGATCTGAACCAAAAGGAAACGAGAAGGATTATACCTGATCCGGAGAAGTAATATCTCCCAAAGTTGGTGTTCACGCCCAAAGAAGTAACCAAGATCCGCTCCTGCTGAAGATGACACAGCTGTGGATGGAATGGAACCAGTAGGGTGCGTCCTACACACTGGATTCTTCACAAGAACCCTCTGGAAACCTTGAACACCAAATCCTTTTGTCTATCTTGCAAGACTATTGTCAAGAACTGCTTTCTTGACTTCCTGTTGCGACAAAGATCCAATCTTCCAACAGGTAGTGGCGGCGGCTGAAGGAGGAGAAGTCCAAGGTTGAAGAGGCAGAACTGTCTCTTCTCTCTGAAGTCTATGAGAGATCAAATCTCAGATTGCAGGATGTGTTTCTTGCTTACTCAAACCCCCTAGTTCAAAATTTGATATTTCTGCTAGGGTTTTCTCCTCTTTCTTCTTGATTAAGAAACCTCCCAATATTTTGGGAGTTATCCCAATCCAAATCAGTATTTGGATAGAGGTTAATCTTAATCCTATCTGTAGATTAAGTTAGTTAACTCCTGATCTTATTAGGAGGTTACCAGATTCAAATCTAATTTGAATTTGGTCTCTTAGAGTGGATAAGGTCAAAGACCCAATCTTTTTACTAACACTAATCTTAGATTCGCCCTATGAACTGGTGATAATATCAGCCCAGCTCGAAATGGGCTTTTAGCCCATTAAGTGTTCAGTGTTTAACTAGTTTCCAACTTGCTGCCCAGTTGGGCTTTTTTGTATGGCATGAGACCCAAGCATTGATCTACACACTAGCCACATGGGTTTGGCCTAGCTTTTATTACAAGGCCCAGCCGAATTCACTAAAAGACTCAGTGACCCCCTTGAGCCTATCACGTGGACCCTATGGGCCCAACACTTACATTAAGTGATCCCTGGGCCAAGCCATCTTATAAAAACCCAGGGACTGTGGGCAGGTGCAAGATTAGCCCATCAGGTATTATCCTAAATGGTCTTACACTTAACCTCTCAGCCCTTAATGATCAAGCACTATCCGACAAGAGAAGACCTCTCTCTCGGTTGCAAGGAACAGTGCCGCACTCTCTACTCACATGGATCCCGGGAATTAAAACCTTTTGCAAATCTTTTGAAACCACATATACATATATATCTTAGTTTTGCAAAACAAAATTCCAACGATTGAAATCAACTGCTAGCAGTTTGGTTTCCACCAGAGAGAGTGCATTCCCGATCATTACCATTGTCCGACAAAGGGGCTGATCCTATCACTATGACCACTCACTCAAATGAATTCTCAGACTGCCCCAACATGTCCAGGTTTTGACCCCCACTAACGATCTCACTGATTGACACATCAAAGACATCCCGATCCAACCCCTAGTGATGTGTCATAATCGAGTTTAAGGGTCAGGTGTAACTTTTTAGTTTTGTCCATCTGTCTCCAAGGTCTAGGGAAATACTAGAAATCAGGTCTGGTTCAAGGGCTCAAGCAATCCCATATTGCAAGTGCCTTGGGTATTACCCTGATGGCCGTAACAAGCCATCCCAACACTTGGTGGCACACCAGTATCAGCCTTGGTAGGATAAATCTCCCCAGACTTATCAAATGGCTGTGAACATTTAAAACTAACACAAGTTTCTATAAGTGTCCAGTTTTAGGGTCTTACATAGAATTATACCAAACAACATGAATCAAACATGCACTTTAATTTATTTCCACTAAATAACAAAAGTACATCAAATCTGATTAAAGCTAAGGGCATAAAAGACTATCTAACACGAATCAGGTATATCCCTTCCCTTCACTTTTGGTTCAAGTCAAATCCTTGAATACTGGATTCTAAATTTAGGGAATATGGTTACCAGTTGGAAGAAATGTAAGAAATTTTTGAAATTCGCCCACCCATTCCGCACCCTTTTGGCATCCGTACGATGCATCATACCATTCTTTCACCTACATCATTCCCAATGAGCAGGATGTTGTCTACATATAGAACCTGGAATGTAACCTTATCTCCCACTGGTTTTCTATAAATACAGGGCTCATCTGGATTCTGCTCAAAGTCAAACTATTTGATGGTAGAGTCAAATCGAATGTTCCAACTTCATGAAACTTGCTTAAGTCCATAAATGGATCGGTTAAGTTTACACATAATTTGTTCCTGACCAAATAGCAACAAAGCCATACGGTTGCTGCATATAGATATTTTCAATAAGATCTCTGTTCAAGAATGTGGTTTCGACATCCATATGCCAAATCTCATAGATATAGTGTGCTTCTACAGCTAGTAGTATCCATATTGATTTAAGCATGACCATTGGTGAAAAGTTTTCTTCATAACCGATTCCGTCTTTCTAAGTGTACCCTTTCGCTATAAGACAAGCTTTATAGGTCTCAACCTTCCCATCAAGGCCCTTCTTCCTCTTGTAGATCCATTTGCAACCAATTGTTTTCACCCTAGGGGGTGGGTCTACTAGAGTCTAGACTCTATTGGTTTCCATTGAGTCCATCTCAACTCTCATGACATCTACCCACTTCAAGGAATCTATGTCTAACATATCGTTCGCATAAATCAAGGGATCTTCCTTACTGATCAAGGATTCCTTCAAGTAACTTTCTTGATCATAGCCGTAACAAACTAGAGGTCTAGAAAACCTGGTAGATCTTCTAAGTTGGGTATTATCTAGAACCTGTGGAACATCTCCCACTACTCCTGAGCTCTCCTCATCAAGAACAATTTTTTGACGATGATTGTCCAGGATGTAATCTTCATCCAAGAATTAGGCATTTCAACTACAAAACACCTTTTGCTCTCTTGGGTCATAGAAAAGGTATCCGATAGAGCCTTTGGTGTTAGATAGTGTTGTATGCCCTTAGCTTCAATCAAGATGATGTACTTTATGAGTTTATTATAAATGAATAAAAGTGCATATTTGATTCATGTTCCCTTGGTATGTTTTTGTGTAATACCCTTAAACTGGACACTTAATGAGACTCGTGCTAGTTTAAATGTTCACAGCCAGTGGGTCGGTATGGGGAGACCTATCCTGATCAGGCGGACACTGTGGTGCCACCAAGTTGGTTGGGGTGGCCTGTCCCAGCTGCCAGGGTGAGACCCTAGGCACATATAGTGTAAGATTAATTGAATCATTGAACTGAACCAGATTTCCAGTATTGCCCTGGACCTTGGAGATTGATGGGCAAAACTGGAAAGTTACACCCGACCCCTAGACACGATTATGATACTGCACTAGGTGTCGGATTGGGCTGTCTTTGATATACCAATCAGTGAGATCCTTAGCGGGGGTCGAAACCTGGGTATGTTGGGATAGTCTGAGAATTCATCTGAGTGGGTGATCATAGTGACAGGATCAGCCCCTTTGTCGGGCAAAGGTATTGATCGGGGATGCACTCTCGCTGATGGAAACCAAGACTGTCGACAATCAATTTCAATCGTTGAGATTTGTTTTGCAAAATATATTTTATATGAGATATAAAAGTATATATATTATGGTTTCAAAATGATTTGCAAAAGGTTTTAATTCCTGGGATCCATATAAGCAGAGAGTGCAACACTATTCCTTGTAGCCGAGGGAGAGGTCCACTCTTGTCGGGCAGTGTGTGATCATTATGGGCTGAGAGGTTAAGTCTAAGACCATTGAGGATTATACATGATGGGCTAATCTTGCATTTGCCCACAGTCCTTGGGGGTTACAAGATGGCTTGGCCCAAGGACCACTTAGGGTAAGTGTTGGGCCCATAGAGACCATGAGATGGTTTTCAGGGGGTGCACTGTCCATAACAGTGTATTCGGCCAGGCCTTGTAACAAAGGCTGGGCTGAACCCATGTGGCTGATGTGTAGATCAATGTTTGGGAACCACGCCATACAAGGAAGCCCAACAGGGCAGCAGTTTGGAAGGCTAAGTGAATGCATAACCTTAAAAGGGCCTTAAGCCCATTTCGAACTGGACTAATTTGATTAGTCATTTAAATGGGCGAATTCTGAGATGGATCAGCTGATAGGATTGGGCGAGACCCTATCCACTTAGAGAGTCCAAGATCTAAATAAGATTTGGATCTGGAAGCCTCCTAATTAGATTAGGAGATGGCTAATCTGATCTACAAGTAAGATAAGCGTTATCCCTTATCACTTAAAGAGAATTCTAATCCAAATATGATTTGGATCTCTAACTCCTAGTGGGATTAGGAGCTGATCCCTTTGAGATTATAAAAGGAGGAGGAGGTAGCAGCCTTTAGACATGCAACCAACACACTCTTGTCTTCAGAGCTAAGATCACAAGAAGAGAGAATTCTGCACCCTACGAATACTCTCTTGCCGCCTCCTTCCTGCAGCCGCCTCCTCCAGTAGTTTGATCTCCAGTTCTTAGGAGAAATCAAGATTTGATCTTGATACCAATCTTTTGGAGAAAAGATTGGTTGGAGTTGTATTCCCAAGCCATCCAGTTGATTTTTGCGAAGGGTCAAGTTCTTTTGGAAAAACACTACTAATTTTGTTCCACACTACACTGTGCCATCTTCAGTGGGAGCAGATTTTGGATCCTTCCTTGGGCATGAACACCTCCACTGGGAGATACTTTTTCTCTGTATCAGGAATAATCTCTTCCCACTCCTTTTGGTTTAGATCTGGTTCAGTTTATGGTTCAAAAATGATCCTTGAAAATACGATTTTCTATTTAGGGAATGCGATTCCCAATTGAAGGGAGAGAAAATTTTTTGAAATTCGCCCCTTATTCTGCAATCTTCGGGTGTCCATGTGATGGATATCCTATCCCTCCAGTGGTATTAGAGCCATGGTTCAAATCTTGAACCAATTTGTTTCAGATCTGAACCTACGCAAATGGGCAGAATGTGTTCTACCCGATTTGCGCAGATATGGGTTTTGGGAAATTTGTTCCCAAAATTGATGGGCAAATAATCTGAAAATAATTTTATATAAATCTGATTATTGTTTAGAATAGTTCTTTATGATTATTTTGATTTATGGGCTGTTCGTACAAGAGGAGATCGAATTCTTGGTTTGCGTAGGGAACCTGCAAGATTTGCAGTTTCTTGGTTTATTTATTACATTTGGTCTGTAAATAATTTTTTTTTTTAATTTTTAGACTCAATGTATAGGTATTTGATCTGATGTAATCATTAATAGAAATAGGAGTTCTATTTATTTTTATTTTTGGACCAAAGATGGCGGTGCAGAGAAGAAGATTTCGTAGATGGGAGAACTACAATCTGCGATTTGTAGTTCATGAAACTACAAACTGTGATCTAACCTCTATTTTGCAGGGTGGATTATAAGAATAGCCCTGATTGACTGATTCTTGAATTTCTTTTATCAGTTCGTTAATTTCAGATTATTTTCTTGAATTAAAGATTTAATTAAAGATCAAACCCTAGACCCGTTCGAACCAAGATTGGTTCAAATTGTTTGGACCAAATCTAGGGTTTAATCAAGGCTGAAAGTCAGCCCTAATTTTCCCACTAATGGGCCTGAGGGTTGATATTTAATTAAATGGTTAATTCAGCCCAACCTGTAAAGGCCCAGTTTTAAATAGTTAAAACTGCCAAAAGCCCACTTCAAAGTATAAAGCTATATGGGCCGAACTGGGTAACCCCACTTCAGCCCATATACCTCGATAATATTAATGGTTAATATTATGAATTTATAACGGGCTTCCAGTGGGCGTTACAGATAATTAATTGATTGGATCAATTTATCCTTGCATAAGATGTTTGGATCTGTGATGTGCTGCGCACATGGGCAATAAGTGCTTGACCCATGCTCATTCGACAATGGCTCTTGCGCACACCATGGATGAATGCACATCATTGCCATGGTGTACCTTTTGGTCATTGGATGACCTTCCTTAGTGGTGGGCCCCACACCTCATCAAGAGGTTATGTGTGGAACCCTAGCCGTTTAAGGCCCACCAAAATCTGACTTTATGAAAGTAAGTGCGAGCCACTTTGGTTTGACCTAAATCAAACTAGGGCGTAATAACTGTTCCCTCCAGCTAATATGAGTGCAAGTGATAGGGATATTCATACAATGAACTCTCTAAAGGCCTTCCATCATTAGCATGAGGATGGGTCCTTCAGTAATGAGGAAACACACCAGAAAATGGACTATCCATTTGCTGTTGGGCTTGTCTGAGTGTTTCATAAGATGATAGAGGCGTCATAGACCGATGTGGGAGGGACTTCACTAGAAAATGGTAACTCTCTCACGGTACCTTGGCGTTCACGAATATGATGGGTAAGCACTCACTAGACAGAAAGGTTTACCTGAAAACGACTCTGAACCTTGTTTGACAGAGGCCAAAGGGAAAACTCATATGATGAGTGGATATGATCCTTCACAGAAAGGTGGTGGGGTTATGCAGCTGAAACAGTTGGCTCCGTGCACCCTATGTGATTTCCCACATTTCCAGAGACAACTCGTAGTCTCTGTCTCTGAGAAAGGAGAGAAATCTCAGAGATGAATAAATGGAAACGGATCATAGAATAAAATCCTTGTCTATGAAATGAACATGAATCAAATTAGGTTGTGGACTGATGTTTGCTCTTTTATCAGAAAATGGCAAACGAATCATTTGCAAAGCTTCTTGACGACAACAAGCTTAAGGGCCCAAACTATGCCGACTGGTACAGGAAACTTCTGTTGGTCTTAACCTCTGAAAAGTTGGATAAGGTAGCCAAGAATCCTGCCTCGTATTGTCCAGGAGATAGGGCTTCTGAGGCCTGTAGAAGAGAATACCAAGAATGGGAGGACAAAACTCCCTTGCCTGCTGCTATATCATTGCCTCCTTGGACAATCCAATTTAGAGGCAGTTCAATCCGATCAAACTTGCCAAGGATGTATTGGATAGTCTCAAGAAAATGTATGAAGAGCAGATTCGTTCTACTTGGCAGAAGGTCTTGAAACAATTCATGACCGCGCAGATATCCAAGAGCCAACAAGTTCATGAACATTGTCTCTGGATGATGGGTTATATCAACGAATTAGAGGCTCTTGGATCTGGGCTAGATCTGGTAACATAGATCGATGCTATTCTCAACTCTCTACCTCCATCCTTTAATCCATTCATCATGAACTATAACATGAACAAGCTAAAGTTCAACCCGATCAAACTTGCCAAGGATGTATTGGATAGTCTCAAGAAAATGTACGAAGAGCAGATTCGTTCTACTTGGCAGAAGGTCTTGAAACAATTCATGACCGCGCAGATATCCAAGAGCCAACAAGTTCATGAACATTGTCTCTGGATGATGGGTTATATCAACGAATTGGAGGCTCTTGGATCTGGGCTAGATCTGGTAACATAGATCGATGCTATTCTCAACTCTCTACCTCCATCCTTTAATCCATTCATCATGAACTATAACATGAACAAGCTAAATGTCAGTTTGCAGAACTCAGCAATATGTTGTAGAGGGCCGATGAATTGATTAAAAAGGATGAGCCCATTGCCATGCTTGTTGAAACTGGCAAATCGGACATGAAAAGGAAGGCAAAGAGAAAGCCATAGAAGAAGGCTGCCAAACCCAAGAAGCAGAAGAAAGACAAAGCGTTGGATGCCTGTCACTTCTGCAAGAAGACCGGTCACTGGAAAAGGAACTACCTACCTGGAATCCAAGAAAAGTAATTTCAAAACTTGTGTTATAGAAACTAATTTATTGGTAGCTTCTGCATCCTGGTGTATTGACTCTGGGGTTTCAACTCATGCGTGTAACTCACTACAGGGAATCAAGGTAAGCAGAAGGCTGAGTGAAGGAGAAGTCACACCCTATTTGGGGACTACTACAACTGTTGCAGCTACGGCCATAGGAACCGTGGAGTTACTTTTAGAGAAGGAACTATTGTACTGAGAGATTGTCTTTATGTACAAAATTTAAGGAGAAATTTGGTTCTATCTCAAAATTGTGTGCAGATGGTTATTCTGTCTTCTTTAGTAAAACGATTACTATTAAAAGAAATAACAGATTCATCGCATACAGGGAACTAGAGAATAGTCTCTACGTTATACATCCTTCTCTAGAAACTAACATAACCGAAACTACGTCAGCTGAAATCCTCAAGAAGAGAGCCCGTGATACAGTTAATCCCATGTGTCTATGGCATTACCGACTTGGCCACATCAGTGTTGACTAAATCACAAGGTTGGTAAAGGATGGTCCTTTGGATTTTCTAACTATAGAAGATTGATAGTTATAAATATATAACCCTAGCAAGTGCATTAGTTATCAAGTAGTATAAAAAATATCGTTCCCATGGGGATTTAACAAAATAAGTATTAAAATCATAGTCTTCCCTAATTATTTGGACAATCGAAATTTAGATTTGAGGAAACAAGAACTACTGAAAATAAAGACTAGAACAAAGAAAATAAAAACAAGGGTGATCACTAATCGAATATGCAAATGATGGAATCGCTAGGACTTTAGGTCCACCTAACCAATGTAATGAATATTGATGGGTCCAATTATCCAAGACTAATTGTTATTCCCATAAGCTGAGATTTTCACAAATTTGTTTAATATTCTCTCTCAAGATATACTAAACCTACTCCTATCAGGTAACCCTTCGGTCTCTCGAGTAGAGCTCTCAAGATGAAAGTGCATTAAGTCCAAGAAAACCATTAAATTCAGATGAGTCATGTATATATATCTCTATATACCATTCAATTCACACTATGAATTATTCTGTCAATTATGTGAATTGCTCTCTCAATTCATTCACATAACCCAAATCAATTAAGGGGTGGCCAAACTCTTAATTGCATTAAGCACAATAATTCATAGACTATATGGAAATCACAATCTTGGATAAATCAAGAAAATAAAAATATATTCATTAACAGGGTTAGGCTTTCCATAGCCCTAGCAAGAAACAAATCAGTTCATGATGGAAGAAATAAAACAAACAAAGGGGAAGAAAGAACTCTTGAATTTGTCCATGGTGCTGAGATCTCCTTTTCTTGAAGTTTTTTGAGTTCTTGAACCTTTCTTGAACCCTTCTTGACTGATTGTTCCTTGCTTCTTGATTTAGATCAGAAGTTGAATGATTGAATAATTTAGTGATCCAGTGATACCTAAAGCTGGTCTGCCCCCTCCTTTATATAGATTAAAGGGGAGGGGGTGGTCTCCTACTTCCTCTTGAAGTTATCTTACAAGAATAGAAAGTCCAATCCTAATTCTAACCTTATCTCTTTATCTCTTGAACTCAATCCCTTTTTCACTCTAAGATTACATCAAGAATTTAGATTTAGAAGGATTCTTCTTAGTTTCTTGTTCTTGGATTCGTAATAAACCTCCTCTGCGAATTGGGCTTCAGCCATGCTTTTCTACGAGTTGGGCTTCAGTTGCGGATTGGGCCTCCTACAAAATTGCCCCGACTTCGGGCCCGGATTAGATTTTAATGCATGCCGAATCTGCGAAAGCCCAAAACATGAAAGCTGTGGACTTTTATCTTATCTTTTCAGTGGATCTTGAATCAGCCCATTCGAAGTTTGGATACGCGAGTTAGGCCCAAATCACTGAACGATGTCAAAACTATGAAAAATCATCCGATTTGTCTTTCTTTGCTCTTGATGCCTTCTTTCATACCCTGGACCAACATATAAGAGATATGAGTCCAATTAGATGCTAATTTAGTATAAAAGACAGAATAATTGGGGATAAAAATATGATAAATTCTACTCTCATCAAATCCCCCACACTTAAACTCTTGCTCGTCCTCGGGCAAGACAAAACTCAAAACAAAATTAAAACAGGAACAAATTAAAAGATTTGTTTTGGATTTCTCTCAACAGGTTATTTGTCCTCCTGCAAGCCTTGATCAGTATCCATGCTTCTTCCCTTCATCCACTCTTTTCCTTTTTAACTTGTCCAAGAATAATCTTAAATCGCCAATCCTCATGTCCCCAAGTGAGATCAACAATCAAGGGAAGCAGGTATCTCTTTGCATGAATAATTTAGGGCTAGAGTAAGCCCTCTTTGTTTTCATAATCACATGTGGAAAGATTCAAAAAATACCCTCTCATGATTCTTCAGAACGAAACAAGGAATGTTATTACCCTAAGCTTGCTTATGTATCACATCTCCACTACTTATCATGGGTGGAATGCATCAAAAGGTGAATTAGGGTTTGGGATCTAGGGATGAGTGCATTTTATGCTGAACCTCACCCTTTTATTCTTTTAGTGTGAGTGCATTTTATGCTCCATCTCACACGAGTTTTTTTTTGTTTTTTTT